>NC_050574.1:413894082-414531582 GCF_011100635.1 Trichosurus vulpecula | reverse complement strand
TTCTCTAGCTCATTTTACAGATGAGAAACTGAGGCAAACAGGGTTAAGTGACTTGCCCAGGGTCACACAGCTAGTACATGTCTGAAGCCAGATTTGAACTCAGGAAGATGAGTCTTGCTGATTCCAAGCCCAGTGCTCTATTCATTGTACCACCTTGCTTCCTCTAAGAAAGTCTGCACAGGAGAACATCTACCAAACAATACACAGAGTGAATGAACTCTTCCTTTGGGAGTAAGATAACAAAAGCTTAATCAAAAGAGAGAGACCCAGATCTCAACCAAGGGGAAAGGCCTTGAAATCTCTAGTATAGCAAGCTGATTATAGGGTAATGATTAAAGTGCTGAGTCCTTTACGTGTTGGCTTTTTCCCAAATTTTTTATCCCTTCAGGGAACTGAAGAGAGTCTAAAATGGCATGACTTCTTTTTCAAAGCCAGAAGCCAGAAGGCCAGGATCCCCCTTCTCTCCAGTTGTCATCAAATCTGTTCCTCATGCAGGCAAGGAGAATGGAAGAATCAGTCTCTACGAGTAAGGCCCTTTGAGCCAAGAATTACACAGCCAAGAGAGAGCAAAGTTATGAAAACCCAGATAGGAGGAAATATCCAAGAAGAGAAATAACAAGCAGCATTAAGTAGTTCAGAGAGGTCAAGAAGGCCAAAAGTTGACATTTCCCCCCATTAAACCTTCAACCAAATCTTAATGTAGCATGTCTCCAGTTCTTTGATTATCCTGGCCACCTTCCTTTGGATGAACTCTAGTTTTTCAAAGTGATTCCTAAGCTATGGTAACTAGGAATGAAGATAATATTCCACATGTGACATAATTTGGGAAGAAGCCAACATGTAAAGGATTCAGCACTTTAATTATTACCCTATAATCAACTTACTGATATTCGACTGGACTATCTGATTCAGAGTTCTGGACAATATCCCTCTGTCAGTGCAGTTCATGGCAGCATGAGTTTTTGTTTGTTTGTTTTCCCTCATGTTACACTTTTCACACATATTCAGTTTATAATCCACTAAAATCTTCAAATCCTATTCTCACAACTATTGTTTAGTGAATCCTGTTTCATCTATACTCATGTAGATGATTTTTTTTTTTACTGAAGCTTGGGACTTTATTTTTTTTTGCTATTCAATTTTATCTTTGTGATAAGATTAAGGAATGACTAGAGGAAAGCTTATGAGCCACACTGATATCCTTGTGATGATAAGAAAAAATGAGGAAGATGACAAAGCATGTTTGGTCGATCCTTTGTCATGAACTTTTGGGAGTACATGGACAATGGTGACACAGGATAGACAGACATAGATTGTGATCTGCTTTATTGGAAAAAAAATTCATATTAATGAAACCATAGATCATGTGGGTAGTTAGTGTATTTGGTCCATTAGTAGATTATTATGAGATCTTTTTGAATTTGTTTTTCAATGTGGTTTTCAATGTTTTTACCACTAGTTACTACTGAGATGATAGTTTAAGTGGCTGCTGAGAGCAAAAGCCCGATTTCAAAGAGTTTAAGGAATAAATGAGTGGTGAGGAATTGAAGCCAGTGAAGACAGACTCTTTTAAAAAAAAGTATCATGGTAAAGGAAAGGAGAGAGTGAACTATGAAGAGTAACAGGCTAAAGCAAATATACATATGCATATAGGTGTATGTCTGTGTGTGTAAATATATATATATATATACACACATATATGTATGTTTGTATATGTGTGTGTGTGTGTGTATGTGTGTATATATATGTAATGGCAAGCAAAGTGGGACCTTTTGTTGTATTTTGTTTTGGAGTGCTTCTCAGCACTAAGGCAATCAAGTGCCTTTGAGTCTTGCCTTTGTTTCAATCAAGAGTCTTTGAATCAGGAGTCGTTGATGACCTGCTTAACTTGTGAAGGCCTAAGTAACATGGGTTTGAGTCACATAGTTGTGACACCCTCTGACCTTGAAGAAGTACATATATACTCTGAGGTTAGCATTTTGCTTGGGGCACACTCATTGGAAGAGTGTTGGTGTGGAGACTCTAAGTAGCCATTAAGGATCCCCCCTGCCAACCCCCACTGGCTTTGAAAACCCAGATGTTGGTGCTTCTCTCTCTGGTAACTATGTAGCTATTGCTATGGTCAGACAGAAGCCTGTCTGTTCATCTGTTTGTATTTTCTCTGTTTGTAATTTCTGTTTGTATTTGCTCCAAAGTCCAGGGTGCTGACTTTCCCCCCTGGACTAAGTGACTGATATATGTATGTTTAATTAAAGTAAGATTGTAAACTCTTTAAAGTTGCTTTCCTTAGAAAAGCAGATCAAAGAACCTGTACTAGCAGCCCCCCTGTGTGCTGGTGTAATTGGCCTTACACAGCCACAGCAGCTGCAAGTAACATTGTTGTTACAATATATTATATAAATATATAATATGTGCCTATATTTGCATATATAGAAGTGACCACAGACTGGTAATATAAATATATGTGTGTGTGTGCATGTGTGTGTATACATATATATATATATATATATATATGTACACACATATATATACACACACATATATGTGTGTGTATGTGTATGTGTGTGTTTTGTATATGTACACATACATACATTCATAGATGGGGGAACCAGACCTTTCTTATAGGAAATATATTAAGAGTCAATGCAGAGGGAGAGAAGAAAGTGATGGAGGAGAGGGAATAATTGAAGTAGCAAGGGCTTTCTGGATATATGGCATGGTGGATAGAAAGCTAGACTTGCAGTCAAGAAGATCAGAGTTAAAATCCTGATAGTTGCTTACTAGCTTTGTGACCCTGGGCAAGTCACTTAACCTCTCTGTGACTCAAGTTTCATCATCTGGAAAATGAGGAGGTTGAAATCAAAGGTCGCTTCCAACTTTATGTCTATGAATTGATGTTTCAACAATTGGGCTAGCAGCTGCTGTGGGGGTGAAAAACCAACACGAGCCCAAAAACAAGAATGCTGCAAGCGCAGGTTCTTTTGATCTGCTTTACTAAGGAAAGCAATGTTAAGGGGTTAACAATCTTACTTTAATCCAACATACAAATATCATTCACTCAGCTCAGGGGGGAAAGCCAGCACCTTGAGCTTCAGAGCAAATACAAACAGAGCAAATAAACACAAATCAACAGATAGCTTTCTGTCTGACAAAAATCACAATATACAGTTACCAGAGAAGCATCAACATCTAGGTTTTCTTCAAAGCCAGGGAGCTCATAACAATGGCTTTCCTAGAGTCATGCACTACTCCTGCTGTGGCTCATAGCTCCAAAAGAGAAAGCAACCTCTGGGTTTATATATCTTGTTCAGGGTCAAAGGTGAATCACACATCCAACTCACCCACGTGACCTAAAATCATCACAAAAATGCGACTTAAACCCTCATGGTCTAAAAGCCTCTGATGTCACTCAAACCCATGTAAACTAGGCTTTCCCTTGAGGCAAGGAGGTCATCAAGAACTCCTAATTTAATCAAGGAAACAAAGGCCAAACTCTTCAAGGGCACTTGATTCCCAATACAATTGATGATAAGGAGCCAGAGGAAGTGCAAAGGGAGAAGGCAGAGGACATAAATGGATGGGTTAGACTTATAAGGGAAATGACATTTCTTCCTCTGAGACAGGAGAGAAAAAGAGAGGAAGGGTGAAAATCCAGACAAGTTTTGAGGTGGAGAGGAAGGAAGTTAAGGAACTCACATCAAATCCCCTCGATCCCTCCAGTGAAGTTGGAGGTGAAGTCACTGGCAGAAAGTGAGAGAGATGGAGGAGTGGGATTAAGCGTTTAAGAAAAATTCCAGAGTTTTGGACTAGCTACTCTAAGAAGTATTATTGAATCCATTCTGAATGAAACAATTGCCAAGCAGCACTAAGATCCCAGCTGATGTCAGGCAGTTTGAATTTGTAGTGGAGAGCCAACTGGCCCAGCTTCGTGACTTTCTCCAACATACATGGTCACCTGGGAACAGGAAAGAAGATATAGAATTGTGGAGTTTACTAAGGATTAGGAAGGGGTGGGACAATGTCAGAGTGCTAAATAGGCTGATGGGAAGAGTTTGAAAAATAAAACAATCCCAAAGTTCAAAAGATAATGAGAATTCCATCAGCTGGTATGTGACCTCAGCTATTTGTTTCCCAGGAGCTGGGCTGCATCTGCAGAGAAGCAAATCAACTATTCATAGTAGGAGGGAGTGGGGAGAATGGCAGTTTGTGATGGGTTGGCTGGAGGAATGGACTGAGGTCTGTAGATGATGTATGGTGTTCCAAAGCCAGGCACAAATAGGAGAATTAATGTGTCCAAATCCTTGACTCTGATTAGTATTGGTGGTTATTTTGTATAAAGATTAGATATGTGTTTGTGCATACTTTGGGGGGGGGTGGGGCAGGGATAGGGCTAATGTTTGGAGCAGAGAAATACAATTAGAGATGGTTAGACTGAAGGAAAAAAGCCTCCAATGAGCCAAACTCATTCCCACAATGCTCCCTGTGAAGGCTCTGTATAAGTAATCAGGGTGGGACTTTTTTTTTCTTACTGTTTTCTCTTTTGGAGCATTGTTGTAATTAAGTGCCTTTGATGAGTCTGTCCTTTGTTTCTTTGATGACCTGCTTACCTCAAGGGAAAGCCTAGTTCACATGGTTTTGAGTCACATGGTTGTGATGCCCTTTGACCCTGAACAGGGAATATAAACCCAGAGATTAGCATTTTGTTTGGGGCTCTCACTCACTGGAAGAGTGTCATGTGATTTGACCAGACGAGATTCTGGGTAGCCACTGGAGCCCCATGGCTTTGAAAACCCAGATGTTGGTGCCTCTCTCTCTGGTAACTATGTAATTCTTTGGTCAGACAGCCAGAGGCTTGTCTGTTGATAACTGTGTGTGTTTGCTCTGCTTATGAGGTCTCTGTTTGTAATTTCTGTTTGTATTCTGTTGGAAGTTCGGGATGCTAGCTTTTTCCTCTGCACTAAGGAACATATATGTATGTCTAATTAAACTGAGAATGTTAACTCTTAAAGTTTCTTTCCTTAAAAAAACAGATCAAAGAACCTGTGTCGTTGGTCTTTCACCCCCATAACAGCTGCGAGCAACATTGTCGTTACAGGCTCTCACTACAGAAGAAAGCAATGATGTAGAAGTTGGGAAAGTGTGAGTTAGTGAATGGGTTTTTATGGGTTTGTCAAGATGTGGCTCCGTGGCAGTTCTGTGGGTATCTCTGGATGTGACAGGTAGATGGTACGAAGTGACTTGGAGTCAAGAAGAACTGGGTTCAAGTCTATCCTTGGATATCTACCAACTATGTGCAACTTTGGGCAAGTCACTTAATCTCTCAGCTTTAGTTTCTTGATCTGCAGAATGAGGATAAAAATAACACACATTTCACAAGGCTGATGTGAGAATCAGGTGAGATAAGACATGTAAAGTGCTCTGCAAACCTTAAAGCTATTACTATTACTATTATTATGTGGTCCCCCAGAGGACTGGGTTCTTTTCTAAAACAAGCCTTGATTTATGAGACAGTGAGTAGAGTGGAAAATTTAGCACTCTGGCTGATCATGTCACACACACACACACACACACACACACACTTCCAGTGACTTCCCATTGCCTCCAGCAGCAAATACAAAATGCACTGTTTGGCATTCAAAGCCCTTCATAACCCAGCCCCCTCCTACCTTTCCAGTCTTCTTATCCTTTACTCCCCAGCATGTAGTCTTCCATCCAGTGACGTTGGAAGATGGACATCTTGGCAAAGACTATGGAGTGGTTTGCCATTTCCTCCTCCAGCTCATTTTACATATAAGGAAACTGAGGCAAACAAGGTTAAGTGACTTTCCCAGGGTCACATAGCTAGTACGTGTCTGAGGTGGCTTTGAACTCGGGAAGATGAACCTTTCTGACTCCAGGCCCTGCACTCTAGGCAGTCTAGCTGCCCCCAACACATAGTAAATGTTTAGTGAATTGAATCTATGCCATCTCACAGAAGGATTCCTATTCTGTGGTCAATGTCAGTAGAACTCTATTTAATATGGGTTGTCTGAAGGACCCAGTTCTGGTCCTTCAGCAGTCTCTGAAGACGGGTAGCTAGGTGGTGCAATGGATAGAGCACCGGGCCTAGAGTCAGGAACACTCATCTTTCTGACTTCAAATTTGGCCTCAGACACTTACTAGCTGTGTAACCTTGGAAGACTTACTTAACCTTGTTTGTCTCAGTTTTCTCATCTATAAATTGAACTGGAGAAGGAAATGGTAAAGTACTCTAGTGTTTTTGCCAAGAAAACCCCAAGTGGGGTCACGAAGAGTCAGACATGAATGAAAATGATTGAACAGCAACAATGAAGGACTTGGTTCTGGTCCTTCAGTAGTCTCTAAAATAAGAAAGGTAGCACTATGGGAGAGGACAAGAAGATCTGGAAGCATGGTGTCAAAATGTGAATGTAAGTGGGTCTACAACAGTGGGGAAGGGAGCTCAGCTAACAACCATACAGATTCTTGGAAGGATAGACAGAATAGAGGCATTGTGTAAAAAAGCATAACCAATTCTTGTTTTCTCACTTGGGAACTGCCCTTGGTTGGGCCTTTGTAGGTTACCATAGCTTGGCACAGAATCCCCTACGAGGTATCTTGTGCTGCTTGAAGTTAACCAAAGTCATCATTCATAGCTAGGATGTCAATGAGGAGTATGAGAGCAGGAAATTACATTGTTTGGAATATGTAGTTTGCATGGAAGGGAGTGTTTTGTCTACACAATTAGATGGAATCATTATAGGTAAACAGTCATGGAAAAGAAGGAGACTTGTTTTTGTTGGTGAGAAGTAGTGGAGCATTAAAGATGTTATTTCAGATATCCTGACTCCAAGTCAGTGCTCTTTACAGGAGACTCTGCTGTCTCTCTTTCCCATCCAGGTTATAGGCACAGGGCCAGAATAAATTTTTTTTTAGTTATATTTATATCTTTTATTTTTATAGTACTTAAATTACCTCCTGTGCCTCCTCTCACCTTTTAAGGAAGCCATCCCATGTAACAAAGAATTTCTTCTTCTTCTTTTTTTTTTTAAATTTTTTTTTAAATTTAAATTTATTTATTTAGCATATTTGGTTTTCAGCATTGATTTTCACAACAGTTTGAATTACAAATTTTCTCCCCATTTCTACCCTCCCCCCACTCCAAGATGGCATATATTCTGGTTGCCCTGTTCCCCAGTCAGCCCTCCCCTCTATCACCCCCCTCCCCTCTCATCCCCTTTTCCCTTCCTTTCTTGTAGGGCAAGATAAAATTTCTACAGGGCCAGAATAAATTTGAAGATTCCAGTCCTGGATCACAGCCTTGCCAGAGCTACCAGATCAGCCAATTGATAACCTCCTTCTTATTTTTGGATACCTGCTTAAAATTGGTGAAGTTCTAATATCTCAAGCTGCTTGATCTCTAACACACAGAGCTTGTTCTAGCAGGTATAGCTTGCCCAGCTGATAAGCCAATCAGGAAACCCACCTTGGCTTGATAAGAGGGGAAGTCATTGGGTTATGGTTTTACATATAAGCAGAACTAGGGCAAGAATCTCTCCAATCACCTATCATAGTTGTGCAGGAGACTGACTTAATGCTTGCTTAGTTATATAGCTGTAGAATCGAGAATATGCTTTGAAAATTTCAATTCTCAAACCATCTGGAGTACCTTTTTCTATTTCAGTGGAGTCTATACTCTAAGTGAGTACATGAAAAAGCCTTAGCCTGAAAGGGGCAGGATCTCCCTTTGTAACCTGGGTCATCTCCAGTCATCCTGGTGAATATCAGGCCTCTGGACCCAGATGGCTCTGGAGGAGAAAGTGAGGCTGGTGACCTTGCACAGCCCTCCCTTACTCAAATCAAAGTCAACTGCAAGCCATGTCATCATTTCCCTGATACCATGGTCCTCTTTGAAAACAAAGGACAAACACAACAAGAGCAGGTCCTAGCTCCTTCCAGAAAGAGGAAAATACCTGGGGGAGCTACTAGGTGTTCGAAGTTAAAGAAATCCTATGCAAAGGGTTCAAGAGTCATCTCTGGCATGTATTAATTCTGTGACTGTGGCAAGCTTCTTTTTTACTCAATCAGCACTTACCAAGTGCCTACACAATTCTTGGCATTATACTTGGCAATGTGGCTACAGAAATGGTCTCTGCCCTCAAAGACTTTGCATTCTATTGAGGGGAAAATCAACAAGTATGCCAGAGGTTCTCAAATTATTATCATTATTTTGCTCATGGCACACTTATTCTTTGCACTCTATGAGAGAGTTAGGGGCCTTGTGCATGTACATTTGATTGCAATTGTAAATTCTGTACAATTTGTGGCATACCTTTTAAGAACCACAGATATACATAAATTAGTATATATATAATATATACAATGTAGAGACAAAGTAATTTCCAAGGGGAGGGCACTAGCAACTATGGACATTGGGATAGGTCTCATGTAGAGGGAGGAAATAGGAGATATAATTTTGTATCAAGGAACAGCAAATATGGTAGTTTGGATAGACTATAGGATGTGAGGAGAATAGTGTAATAATCCTAGAAAGATAAACTGATAGAAGCTGGATTTTTGGGGTCATTAAATGCCAAACGGGAGTTCATATTTTCATCAAGCAGTCAATAAATTTTATTAAGTGCTTACTATGTACTTGGCACTGAGCCAAGTGCTAGAGATAAAAAAGAGGCAGAAGACAGCCCTTGCCCTCAAGGAGCTTACAATCTAATGAGGGAGACAACAAGCAAACAAATATATACAAAGCAAGGCTAAATACAGCTAAAGACAGCCCTTGCCCTCAAGGAGCTTACAATCTAATGAGGGAGACAACAAGCAAACAAATATATACAAATACAGGCTAAATTGAAAATAATTAACATTGGTTATCCTTTTTTATCTTGGAGACAATTGGAAGCCACTGAACCAATCAAATGGGGTTATCTTTGTAAAATTGCTTAGTATAGTGCCTGACACATAGTAGGTGCTTAATAAATGTTTATTCCTTTCCTTTTTCTCTTCCCTTTGCTTCTCTCCCTTCTTGAACATGAGAGTACTGTAACCAGACTTATGCTTCAGGAATATTTCTTTTGCAGTGGTGTAGAGGACGAATTGTAAAGGGGAAAGGCTGGAAGCAGGAAGAACAATTAGAAAGCTATAATGATAGTAGATTGGTGGATAGAATGCCAGGATTGAAGTCAGGAAGACTTATCCTCCTTAGTTCAAATCCAATTTCAGACATTTAGTAGCTGTTTGACTTGAGGCTGGTGACTTAATCCTGTTTGCTTCATTTCCTCATCTGTAAAATGATCTGGAGGAGGAAATGGCAGACCATTCCAGTATGTGTAGCAAGAAAACTCCAAACGGGGTCACAAAGAGTCAGACATGACTGAAAATGATTGAGGACAATAATAACATCAAAGATTAGAAGTGATGAGAGACTGATATAGGGTCATGGCCATAAGAGTGAAGAGCAAAAGGGATGGGGGATTGGATAGATGTGAGAGACAGTGCGGAGGTAGAATTGACAGAATTTGGAAACTGATTGGATATGGGGGTAAAAGAGAGGGAAGATTCATGAATGCTTCTGAAGTTTGGAACCTGTGGCACCAGAAGGATGGTGGTTCCCTCGATAGAAATAGTGAGGTTATCAAGAAGAGAATGTAATTGGGGAAAGATAATTTATTTACCCATATTAATTTATCCTCTTGTTCTAGGCAAACTCTGAGTTGCAGACAAACTGGGAGTTCTCCCCCTTAAAGAAATCAGGTCAAAGGGAAAAACCTGTCAAGTACTATTCTAGGTTCTAGGGACAGAAGACTAAAATAAAATGAAATAGTCCCTGCCCTCAAGAAGTTTACATTCTAGCAAGAGGAAACAACATGTACACAGGTAAATCAATACAAAATATAGAAAGAATAAATGCAAAGTAATTTTGTTATGGCGAAAACTAACTAGAGAGATCAGGAGAGGTTTCTTGTAGTATGTGATACCTAATATGTTCTTTGAAGGAAGCTGGGGAGTCTTTGAAGTAGAGGTGGGGAGGCAGGGTAATGTAGGCGTGGCTGACAGTCTTTGCAAAGTCTCAGTGGTGAGTTATGACGTGCTAAGTTCAGGGAATAGCATGTTGCTTAAACAAACAAAAAAAAAACCCAAAAACATACCCTACGGAGATTCCAAGGGAGCATCCCAGACGTGAATGTGATGAAATTGGAGCAACAGCTGGGATTTTTCCCAAAAAGGCAAGTTGTATCAACTAAGGCCTATCATTAAATGTTGCCTTTTAAAAGGGGAATTCTGACTTGCTAGTAAGCTCTGTCTGGGGTGGGATCCATTGGAACTTAAAGAGAATTCTGTTCAATTGGGACTTAATCTCAAGTGGGGAATCTGACTATTTTAAGACTACTAGCTTCATCTTTTTGCCCCAGGGGTCCTCTGAGCCTGTTTTGGGAAGCAGTTCTGTGTCCTCAGGACAGATGGCAGAAGACTATTCTAGGGTGCAAGAGGAGAGGAAGTCTCCCAATTCTCCCTAGCATCATCAGATTGTTAGTACAGGGGCCAGGGACCAGGGGTCTGCTGGTAGCAGAGCTTTCCCAGAACACTTACATAGACAGGGGAAGATTTTTGTGGGCTGAAAAATGTTTGGAAGCTCTCTGCAAGAGTGATTTTAAGTACTTCATGTGCTACTTTGGTTTGGGGTTTTGTGGTGTGTATATAAGTAAAATTAGACAAGTTTTCAGGTTTTAAATCAAAGTTTCATACCATTTGAAAAGTAGAACCTTTGTGAAAAAAGTGGTTAAATGTCAATAATCTGAGTTTTAAACTAAAGCATTCCAAGACACAAAGCATAGGGGAAAAAAATCTGCAACCTGGAAAAAAGAAAAGCAGATTGTCTTGTTTAACTTGGCGATTGTGTCTTACATATTTGGGGGTGGATGAATTGAGACCCACAGTGGTGGCAAGTTTGTATTCATTGGGTTTTGTTGATCTTGGCCAATAAAATAAAACTCTTTTCAGTTTTTGAAGTTCATATCATTATTTGGATGGCTTTCCATCTTTTCTAATTCACCACTTTAAAATGAATATCTTGCAACTATTTTCCCCCTGAGTTTTTCCCCCTTTCTTTTCTTTCTTCATCTTATGTGGTAAAGATCTCTTTACCCAAAGCACTTTGGAAAACCTTTTTTTATTTCTCAATCAAACTGATCACAAGGACTATGAAGACTGCATATGTATGTGTAATATATACCATTTCTGTCTATGGATGTATGCTGTGTCTGTACCTATCATAACTGGAAACTAAGTACCAGTTGGTTGTGAGTTTGATCTAGGCAAGAGTTCTCAACCTTTTTGTATTATGAGCTCCTATAGCAGTCTGGTGAAACCTAAGGAATTTTTCTCAGAACAATGTTTTTCAATACATAAAATTAAATACATAGGTTTACAAGGGAAACCAACTTATTAAAATACAGTTCTCTGTGTGTGTATAAATATATAAAAATATAAATTCATGGACCCCCAGATTAACCCCTGACTTAAGGTGTTGCATCTTAATTTTAAATTTCCAATGCCTGTCACCGTTCTTTTGAAGCATTTTCTTTTCCTTTGTTTGCCTAGGACTGAAATATATAAGGCTTCTCTGTCAGAATGGTCAAGGACTCCTGAAATGTGCAGGAATCCTGAGGCAAAGCTGTTTTGGAGTGTTGTACATACCTATAGATGGGGTATGATTTCTTAACTGGTAGCCTCTGCTCGACCTAAACTCTTGGAGCCAGAGTCTATTGATTTCTTTCCCCCTTTATATTGTTAGCTTCTTGGATTCTTTAGGTCATTCTTGTCTTCTTTGTCTTCTTAACATGAAACTTTTAAACATAAAATTAAAAAAAATAAAGAAAAGACTCCTCCATTTTGGACTCCATGGCTTTGTCTAGCCCTAAGCACACGAAAGCAAATATTTCATTTCTTAGTCTTTCATTGCTTATCTGAAAGTGTTTGACTTTCTTCTGTTTGGTCAGTTTGCATGTTGACTACCTGTTCACTGCTGAGGTCTTTTGAAGGAAATTCTCAAATTCTTCCATTTTGCTGAATGTCCAATTTTTTCCTTTGATCATTAGTCTCCTGCTTGTAGAATATTTTATTTGGATTGCCGACTATTTTTTCTTTTCTTTTTGGAATATCATATTATTATTTTCCTTTTGATTTCTTATATAAATATATATATATATATATATATATATACATATATGTAATAGTTCTATATTCTTAGGATTGATTATACTTGGAATCTGAAGAAAGGTTTTTTAATGTTGATTATAAATTGTAGTTTTTTTTTGATATAGTACTTCTTAAATTTCACTATTGTATTTCTTGGTGAGTTAAACCTGGTGGTGTGTGTGTGTGTGTGTACGTGTGTGAAAGAGAGAGAGAGATAGAGAGAGTTTTGTGAATTATCTAGATCTGTACTTTACCTGTTCTCCCAGTATTGGACTCTGATGCCTTTTTCTAATGTTTCTGGCCATGTCCAGGGATCTGATTTCCTGGAGTATAGCAATCACTTTTTCTTTTTTATATAATTTTTGGAAGACACATATTCCTTAGATTATTTCTTTATATTCTATCTACAAAATTCTATATTCTTGCTTTGTAGAGTTCTCGTGTTCCAGTCTTTTGGTCAGGTTCAATTTATTTTTCTTCTACTTCTGCATTTTTTTGTGTGTCAATTCTGTTACTCTCATTTTCAGAGCATCTTCTATTTTGGAAATCTTTGATCTTTTACTCTAAATTCCTGTTAGATTTGCTGCTTTCTTCCTTTCAGTTCTAACTTCTCGCCTTATTTCTTTGATATTTTCCCTTAGTTTTTTCCTCTTCTGAATCATTCTGGAAGACCTGGAGTTGTTCTATTGTTGTTTCAGTGGGCTTTGCAAAATATACTCAACTTACCGATGTGATTTTGATTCATTTTCCTTCACTGTGAGGTGCTGGTTCATTGAGATGCCTCTATTTTGAGATTATTCATTTGTGATTCTAAATTAACTTATGCCTATCTTTATTGGTCAGTCTGCTGACTTTTTTATGGTGTTTTTGTTGTAAAGTTTTTTTTTAATTAATCATTCTCCTTCAACAGTCATAGTGTTTTGGTTATCTCTCCCAGCTCCTGAACCCTATATTATTTTCTCTTTGAACACCTGAGCTAAATATATCTGTAGTCCTTGAGGGGTGAAGATATCCAATTGGGACAGTGCTCCCAGACTAGAAGCTAGAAGGACTAGAAGCTCCTAGTGTCTGCTCTATTTGAGTTTATTCTCTTTCCAGACTTCATTCTACTTTCTGTGACTTAACTTTCTTCAGTCCCTAAGCTGACCCTAGGGAGGAACTGGTTTGGAAAGCACTGGGGAAGAGTCCCCCTGGACATGCTGGGTCCCTTTTCTACCTGTCTCTAACACCTTATGCTGGCTACCTATTTTCTTCTCTTTAGTTCTAGCTTATTGTAACCAGTGCTGTACTTCTGGTCCTTTCCTTCCTCCACAAACTTCTAGCTGGTGTTCAGCATTCCTCTATAACCATCCCATTTCCTTCATTTTGGTCCTTGGGGCTGATTTGATTCTTGGCTCTCAACCTACCCTGTGAACGTGCTTTCTAGGATGCAGCCAAAATGTTAATTTCAAAAGCTTATGATTAAAACTATAGCTATCAGGACGGAAACAGGTTGTGGGGGCTGGCTATGCAAGTGATGGTGACGTCAGGAGTTAGAGGTGAATAGCCTGGCCTTTAGTTATTTTTTTCCTTTAATAATAAATTGTGATAGGTTATGTCACTTTTAATAATAATAATGATGATGGCTAATAAAAGCTGATATTTATATAGTGCTTACTGTATGCCAGACACTGAGCTAAGCACTTTATAATTATTATACATGCTTTAATAATAATAATGATGGCTAACATCTATTATGTGCCAGGCACTGTTCTCAGTGCTTTAAAATTATTACCCATTTGATCCTAACAACAACCCTGGGAGAGAAGTGCTATTATTACCAGCATTTCACAGAACAGAAAACTGAGGCAAAAAGGAAACCAGGCAAACTGATCAAGTGACTTGCCCAGGGACACACAGCTGATAAGTGTCTGAGGCCAGATTTGAATTCGGATCTTCCTGAGCCCAGGTCTAGCACTCTATCCACTGTGCCACCTAGCTGCCTCATCTTCCTTTCTTGTCTGTGTTTCCTTCCTTCAGGAGACTTTTTAAAATATTGTTTTCAGGTAGTGAAGTAGTTGTACCTGTAATGTTAAGCAGGGTGGGACTTTTTTTTTTTTTACTGTTTTCTCTTTTGGAATGCTAAGATAATCAAGTGCCTTTGATGAGTCTTGCCTTTGTTTGAATCAGGTAGGTAAAGTGGGACCTTTTGTTGTTTTTTCTTTTGGAGTGCTTCTCAGCTTTAAGGCAATCAAGTGCCTTTCAAATGTAATGGCAAGCAAAGTGGGACTTTTTGTTGTTTTTTGTTTGAGTGCTTCTCAGCCTTAAGTGCCTTTGACCACCCCCCCCACCCCCACCCCTCGCCAGTCTTCCCTTTGTTTCAATCAAGAGTCTTTGATTGAATCAGGAGTCTTTGATGACCTGCTTAAGTCACAGGAAGGCCTTGGTCACATGGGTTTGAGTCGAATGGTTGTGATGCCCTCTGACCCTGAAGAAGTGTATATATATTCGGAGGTTAGTGTTTTGCCTTTGGGGGCTCTCACTCACTGGAAGAGTGTCATGTGCTTTGACCAGATGAGACCCTGGGTAGCCATCATGGAGCCCCTGGCTTTGAAAACCCAGATGTTGATGCTTCTCTCTCTGGTAACTATGTATTGTGATAGTTAGACCGTTAGACGCCTGTCGACTGGTTTGTGTTTATTTGCTCTGTTTATTTAACGTATGCTTGTAATTTCTGTTTGTATATTCTCAGAAGTTCTGGGTGTTGGCTTTTCCCCCTGAACTAAGTGAATGATATATGTATGTTTAATTAAAGTGAAATTGAAAACCCCTTGAAGTTGCTTTCCTTAGAAAAGCAGATCACAGAACCTGTGCTAGCGGCCCTCCTATGTGCAGGTGTTATTGGCCTTATGCCTCCACAGCAGCTGCAAGTAGCATTGTTGTTACAGTGCCTTAAGTTATTTCTCATTCTATTGTCTTCCTAGGGCTACTCAGATAATAATCCCCTGTATTTATTACCCCTATATTGGTACCTATGTTATACTGCCAAAATAATATTGAGAGACTTAGAAGAAACCTCCCAGAATGTTGAGTGTACCCCCTTGCGAGTAATTTACAGAAAAATATGGGGAAGGACTATACAGAGTGAGAAGGTATGAGTGGGTTTTGATCTGCACAGTCGTAGGGATCTTTGAGGCCACTGAAGTTTCCCTCCTAATGACATGATATCCCTGATCACTGTTTCCAGGGTTGGTTGTACTTTCACTCATATTGTCACCCACCTCCCCCAGTTCACTGGCCCTAAAGGAGGAGCCTGGATACTTCTAGCTTCTTATTGCCACTTTCAGACTTTCCCTCTACCACCATCACTCAGTAACCTCTCCTCCTTTGAGGTTCATTAAATCCGAATTTATACTATCCTTACTTCCTCAACAAGTTCAGTGGCTGGTGAAGTCTTTCTATCTTCACACACACACACACACACACATGCACATACAACATGCTTATATATGTATACATACATACACATATACACACACACACATATACTTTTCCCAAACACTTTAAATTCTCAGCTCCTCAATCTACTTAATTCCCATGACTTCCACTTCACCTCAGCTACACACAAGGATGTGGTCCTTTGATCTAGCCATTACCCACAAGTTTTCCACTTTCAAGTTCATGAACTCTGAAATTCCTTTATCAATTAGTCAACAAGCATTTATTAGGGGCCTACTAAGCTCTGGGGATAAAAAGAAAGGTAAAATGCTGATCCGCTCTTAAGGACTCTAACGCTTTACCTGATCATAATCTGTTATGAAGCCATCTTTCTATCTGCCTTACCACCCTCAACGCTTTTTCTTCATCCTCACTCTGACCTTGAATCCCTCTGTTCCTCAGTTTTTTCCCCAAGCTATCATTCCTTCACTGACTACACTTTTTCTCTATATCCTCAGTAAACCAGCCCAACTCTACGTCTTCTACGCTTGAGTCCCTTATACTATCACTGATGGTACCATATCAGCCTTAGATTACTCCCGTCATCTACTGCCTTCATTCCTATTCATGTTCTGCTGAATGAATCTAGAGAAAAATTATGAAATTGTGCTGAGCAAGCTGTGGTATATGATTGTGATGGAATACTACTGTCTTATAAGAAATGATGAGCTCAACGATCTTAGAAAAACATGAATAGACTTGCATGAAATAATGAATAGGGAAATGAGCAGAACCAAGAAAACGCTGTATACAGTAACAGCAATATTGGTTTAAGAGCAACTTTGAGCACATAAGTCATTTTGACTTTTATGAATACCCAAATTAACTACAAAAGACATATGAAGGAAGGTACTCTCTCTGCATCCAGAGATAGAACTGCTAAATAGAAATGATTTTACCTACACACACACATACATACACACATGTATTTGTATCTAATGGCAGCCATCTCTAGGATGGGGGGGAGGGAAGAAATAAAGGAAAAATATTTACATGATATCTTTATTATATAGTTGTATTATATAGTAAGTTGTATATAATAGATTTGTAGTTTCATATGCAATCATCTTTTTTATTCACACCTCTTTAAATATTCCTCTTCTTCTTCCTTTCAGCTCAGAACTCTGTGTCATGCTTCCAGTAGATTGCCCTCTCTATCACCCCCTCTCTCCCATTAATATTTAGTCTTTCCCTCCCTACTGTCTGCTTTCCTGATCCTTATAAACACACTCATTTATTTGCCTTCTTTAAAAATAATCCTCACTTGATCTCACCATCCCAGATAGCTATTGTCCTATGGTGGCTAATCTCCTGGAGAAACCCATCTATAATCGATAACCCATCTTCCTCTCCCTTCATTTTTTTTCTACATGCTCTGTAGTCTGACCTCATCATTCAAGTGAAACTCTCTCCAACATTGCCAATGAATGTAATGGTGTTTTTCTCAACCTTCAACATTTTTGACCTCTGCTACCTATGACACTATCACTCTTCTTCTCCTTAATATTCTCTACAATCGGACAGTTCTCTCCTAGTTTTCCTCCTACCTGTCTGACTGCTCCTTCTCATTCTTCTTTGCTTAGTCTTTCTACAGGTCATGTCCACTAACCGTGGACGTCCCCAAAACTCTGTCCCAGACTCTTTATAATTTTCCCTCTATACTTTCACACTTGGTGATCTCATCAATTTCCATACACTCAATTATCATTTTTGCATAGGTGATTCTCATATTTACCGGTACAGCCCTAATCTTCCTCCTAATTTTAGTTTACTCATTACCAAGTGCTTTCTGGACATCTCAAGTTAGATGTCCTATGCACATCTGAAATGCAATATGTCCAAAACTGAACTCACTATCTTCTTCTCCAAACCTCCCCCCTTTCCCAACTTCCCTATTACTATTGAGAGCACTACTATCCTACCTCTCATCCAGGCTTGCAATCTCAGTGTCATACTCAACTCCTACCTGTCACTCATCTAACATATACATTCTATTGCAAAGTCTTACTATTTCTACCTTCATAACATCTCTTGTTTATATCTCCTTTTCTATACACAGACATATGTTTAATATCTCTATCTACATCTGTCTATCTATACCTTCTATATTGTTGTTCAGCTGTTTCAGTCATGTCCACCTCTTCATGACCCTATTTGGGGTTTTCTTGGCAAAGATACTGGAGTGGTTTGCCATTTCCTTCTCCAGTTCATTTTACAAATGAAGAACTGAGGCAAACGGGGTTAGGTGACTAGCCTAAGGTCTCATAGCTATAAAGTGTCCAAGGCCAGATTTGAATTCAGGAAGATGAGTGTCCAGGCCTGGCACTCTGTTCACTGCACCACCTAGCTGTTGAGTCTGATATGTTCATAGTTGTTTGTTGTTACCTTCTAAAAGACTAATGACTTTTCCTGTCCCTCCCAGGAGCTAGTGCCTTCCCTGTGAGATTATTTCTCACTTACATTTTATACATTTAATATGCATATATATGTATATGTTTATGTGTTGTAACCTTCCTTAGAGTTTAAGATCCTTGGAGGCCAGAACAATTTTTTATCTTTGTGTCCCAGGAGCTTAGCATAAATAATTGTTGACTGCCTTCTTATCTAATTATTGAAGGATACTGATTGGTGAGCTGCCTCAGAAGGAAGATGAGTCACCTTAGCCTCATTGAGGAAACTTCTCTTTGTGGCCTGGGAAATGGTAGAAGTTCACTAGTGGCTGAAACTTAATCATAAATGTAGGGTAGCTATTCTCAGTTGATGAAGAGTTGGGAATAAGCTTAATTTTAGTGGTGATCCAGTTGCTGAGATCAAAATGCTGGGAGCTTTGGAAATAATGTGCTGATGAATAGGAAAGGATATGGTTACAGTGCTTATAACCTGTCACTCAGGCAAATCACTTGGCTTCTCTGTGACTCATCTGTAACACAGGGATAATGTAACATGTATTATGATAGTTGCTATGAGGAAAATTCTTTGAATATATTAAAGTACTAAATACATATAAGTTGCTATTTTCCTTTTATAGAAATAGCACAGGTTTTCCAGTAATTGTTCAAGAAATGAAGTGGTTAGAGACTTGTTAAGAATCGTGGTCAATAACTATTGTTTGTTGTTTTATGAAAACTCTCTTACCACCAGGGAAGTATGACGATTTCTGGGATCACAAGAGCATGGTGAAGATTGCCAATAAAAATGTAAAAGAACACATATTTTGTTATGAGGCATGAAGATTTTATGTTTAAAAGACAGCAGTAACCTTTATCTTTGCATGAGAAAATGACACGAAAAAGGGAAAATTTTAGATTTATTATATTTTTTCTTCTACACTTGGGTTTGTTTTGAAAAATAAAAATAGTAATACTTAGCTCACTAAATCATCTTCTAAAATATTATTTTAAAACTACATGAAAAATTTGCCACTTATTTTTTTCTTCCTTTTTTCTCCCCAGATCGGTCCAGGTCATTCACTTAATCTCATTTTATTGCTAATAGGACAAATTGGACACACCCACATACACACATGCATGTATATATGTTGTAGACACATGTGTACATATGAACAAACACGTATTTGTGTATATGTACACATAGTATGTTGTATATACACATACAGTGTATATATACACATATGTATGTATCTATATACATACATAATTTGTTTATAGACACAGGTTGTCCCACACGTCTTAGTGAAGTTTTAATCTTACTTGTGGGACATCCTGTATATACGTAACATTTAAACCATAGGTAAGCCCCAAATGATTTTCACCATTTCCACAACATACCTATAATATTTCAAGTTACAATATCAAATGGCTTAACTTGAATTGCACCTTTTCTTGGTAAACTTTATGAACAACATGTTACAGTAGAAAGTGGTGCTGGATTTGGGTCTGAATGTGTCCCAAGTGCACAGAAACTGGGTCTCACCAACTGATCCACTTTATACTCATCTCTTCGCAGATTTGCCATATACTGCCTGTGTGACCTTGGGCAAATCACGTTATCTTTCTGAGAATCATTAATCAACAAAATGACCTCTGAAGTCCCTTCTACCTCTAAAGCCATGATCCCATGATATGACTGTCTTATTTCTCTTCATGTCTTCTCCAGGAGATAGCACAGTGAGCTTCCTATGGTAGGTATTCCGTAAACATCTGTTGAATTGAACTTCTCTGCTTATGCCTGGTCAAAAGGCAGAGACAATTAGCAGTATCCCCCTTTCTCTTCCAGTTAATAAGTATCTTCTCTTGTATCCCCCCAAAGAATTGGACCTGAGATTCAGTTGGATGCCACCCTATGCTCATCTCTGAATCATTAATATTGTGTATATATTTAATGTTATACACAGTGTATTCATTCCTCCAAATGTTCACTGTCTGCTTACTATTCATTATCTCTACAGTACATAATAATGTTCCTACCTACTGTTCCCTAGTGCTAAGCTAAAAAACCACATCTGTCTATTACTATATAAACGCAGTTTGTAGAATTAAATCCCCTAGTAATATGACCATAAGAGAGACGTTTATTTAATTCCCTATAGTTCTGCTACTTGTTGGCCCCTTCGCATTCTGGACACATGGGGCTAAATTACAGTGTTTGCAAGTATGGCATGACAACTTTGGAAATGCTGAGTCCCTGTGACACAGTGCAGAGGATAGGACTTGCATATAGTGAATTGTGTGACTTGGAAAAATTTCTTTAACCTCAGTCCTCTCATTTATAAAATGAGGTTGTTAATTCTTTAATTACCTTCCTTGCAGAGTTAGCATGAGAAAACCATTCTGTAAACTGGGAAATATATAGATATGAACTATAATTATTGTTCACTAAAACTCTCTTGGTGTATCTTTTCTGTAACTGAGTAAGAAATTCAGCTATAGTTTTTCTGAATCTCTAAACAAAATTAGCCTGAGATTACAAAGCATGAAATTTAGGAACAATTCAAACACAAAGTCTTGACAAAAATGTTTCTTACCTTTGTCTCCGACAACCAGGATCCCGTATCCTTTTATGGAGACATCTTCATTACTTTACAATGCACCTGCTCCCCTTTGCCATTCTCCCTTCAATGTCACCAGGGCTGATTTCTCTACTCACTTCACTGAATCTTCATTTGATGCTGTCTGAATTGGTTTTACTGCTCCAGTAGATTTAGTTGTTTCAAACTTGTAATTCACTTCTAGGAAATTCAGCCCATTCTTTTCTTTCTCTTTCTCAACACATTGGGGACTACTTCTTCAAGTACCCTACAATCTGATATTTAATTCTTTTAGATTTTTTTAAACTCAGGTATTCAACATACAGGGAGCTGAGTGTAAGGTAAAGTGTTCTGAGCTTGGAGTTAGGAAGCCAGGTTGTTGGGGGAATGGAATGTAAGGGACAGAAACAAAAAAAGTGAAAGTAGACACCAGAGGACTTGATTGATGCCTGACTGGATGTGGGAAGTAAGGGAGAAGGAACACATTAATAAATGGATTGTGAACTTGGTTAAGTCACTCAGGATCACAGAATCATAGCTCCAGAGCTGCAGAATGACTTTAAGGGTCATCTAGGCCAAGCTTTTATAGCTGAGGAAACTGAAGCCCAGAGAGATAGTAAGCTGTCAGACCTGGATTTGAACTTAGGGTTTGGTGACATCCAGTTCACTTCTCTTTCCACTAGACTACAATGCCTCTTCATGTCTTTGAGTCTTTTTTCTTGAGAAGGTTGGACTCGAATCTGGTCAATCGTACCTTTTCCACCTCTGAAAGTCTGAGATTGAGAGTTCACTGTTGTGGTGACTGAAACAGCCACTGAGGCTGAGGTGGGGAGAAAGGGAAAAGAAACCCCTGAGAAACTTTGATAAAACTCAGGTAGGTTTTAGCTTTTGGAGACAGGAAATGTTAGTTGGTCAGTCAACAAGCATTCATTACGTGCTCACCATGTGCCAGACGTAGCGCTAAGCACTTGGAACATAAAAAGAAGTAGAAAAAACAGTCCTGCTCCTTAAAGAGCTTACATTCTAATGGAGGCAGACAGCACACAAAAGGAAGGGAAGCGACAAAGATACCAGGCAGGGACATGGTGGAGGAATGAAACATGGTCGCCCAGTGGGAAGTTCCAAGAGGAGCCATCCAATTGGAGAGCAAGACCACAGAGGCACAGGCTACTTTGGATGTATGAATTCCAAGGCTGGAGTGAAGCTTCCAGATAAAAAGCACAGATTCTTTATGACTATCTTGATGCTTGCGGCCTCTCCCTGAGTTAGGACTGTTTATCCACAACTTTTCCCCCTCCTACCCAGGTTGAGATATCCTACCTGTTGCTAGAGGAGACTTAAATAAGGCTTGCTCAGTCCTAGTAAATTCCATCCTGGGAAAAGAACTAAAAGGAACATTTATCTTGTATAAGTATAAATGTTTTAAATAATTTTCTATCTACTAAATAGAAAAAAAATACCAACAAAATTTCTGGGAAATGTAGGTAGCATATCGGTGCTAGCTGTTGAGGTGAGATGAACTATGGTGTATCCAGTTGAATTATTCAAGAACTGGCACCATTTTCTGAGAAAGAGTAACTACCAGGGATCAGGGAGTGGAAGAACGCAAACCATCAAGAAAGATCCATTGTATCTGCTGCGAATGGAGAATAATGGCAGGAAGTACACATGGCAGGTGAGGCTGATGAAAGGGCAATATGGTCTTCTAGATGGAACCTTGATGTGTGTTAAGCTTCATTTCTTCCTTTTGCTGCCCCGTCCCTGACTGGCATCACATAGATGACATTGGCTTCCAGAGGAAGACAGCGGTGTAACTAAAGTGAGGATGTGTATCTCTTGATTCTCAATAGACTCAGATAAGAGTTCTGTCTCATTGATGAATATTTACAGTATTATGCAGGCACCTCAGTGAAAGTGGAGATCCACCAGAAGAGGTGCCCCTAGGTGGAGACCTACCTGAACAGAGATCGCTCTCTTGATTCCAGTTGGGCTTGGGTATGAGTCTTTTCTGTATCCTTTGTCGAGTCATTTTTTCCAGTCATATCTGACTCCTCTTGACCCTATTAGGGGTTTTCTTGGCAAAGATACTGGAGTGGTTTGCCATTTCCTTCTCCAATTCACTTTACAGATGAGGAAACTGAGGTAAACAGGGTTAAATGACTTGCCCAGGTTCACACAGCTAGTAAGTGTCTGAGGCCAGATTTGAACTTAGGAAGATGGCACTCTATCCACTCTATCCACCAAGCTGCTTTCTTTACTGTGTCAGTAAAAATTTTTTTATGTTTGAGGCCTTGACGGCTTTTAAGAGAGTTGGTGCCACCATTTAAGGAGTGCCAGATAACCAAATTCTTAGATTCTATCTGGGTGGGGAGAAGTGGGTTAGAATAATTGTAGGTTCTTAAAATGTTCATGGGCATTTCATGTCAGGAGGGAGCCTCTGGCAGAAGGGTTACATGTTGTCCTACTTATTTGTGCCTTAGTACTTCTCATTCTACCCCCGGGCATATGAAAACAATTTGTTCCAACGGCAATGAAGGCAGCTGAAACAAACTCTGTGGAACACTTAGAGCTTGGTCAGACATGGAAGATCATGGGCAATGGCCCATGGCCAGTTATCATGACTTTTGTCTTGCCACTGGAAAGAGAGGCTGATGGCTTTGCTCAACTCTGTCTCACAATCCAATTCACATCAAGTCAAGATATCACGCCATGATATCATTGGTCCTAGATGAATAACCACAAAGACATTCCACCCTACCCTCATTATACTGAAAGCTCCTTGAGGGCAGAGACTATCTTTGCTCTTCTTTGTATCCCCATCATCTATAACAGTGCCTTGCCTCTAATAGGAACACAACCAATGCCTATTGAATCTAATTGAAGACTCAATACCATAGCCTGAAGTTATCTGTATTGCCTCTGAATTCTCCTAATACTTTGCACCCTTCTTTTGTACTTCTCACATCCTATTTTGTTTTATAATAGATGTGTATGTCCTATTCCCCCTACTAGACTGTAAGGTCTCTGAAGAGATGAGAATTGAGTATTCTTTATTTTAGCTTCCACAGCCCCTGACTTAGGGCTTTGCACATAAAAGGTACGTAAGTAATGTTGGTTGCATCAAATTAAATTGAAGAGTTGCCAAGGAGAGGTTCTAAAGATTGCCTTAGAAAAGGAAAAAGACCCATTTGTACAAAAAATATTTATAGCAACTCTTTCTGTGGTGGCAAAGAATTAGAAATTGAGAAGATGCCCATCAAACAAGTTGTGGTAAATGAGTGTAATGAAATACCGTTATGCTATAAGAAATGATGAGCAGTATGATTTCAGAAAAATCTGGGAAGACTTATATGAACTAATGCAAAGTGAAGTGAGCAGCACCATATCAGCAAGATTGTAAGGATGATCAGCTGTGAAAGACTTAGTTACTCTGATCAAGAAAATGATCCAAGACCCATAATGACTAATGCTGCCTGCCTCTAGAGAGAACTGATGAACTCTGAGTGCAGATTGAGACACACTTTTTAAACTTAATTTTTCCTGGCTGTGTGTGTGTGTGTGTGTGTGTTTTCTTTTGCAACATGGCTAATATGGAAATGTATTTTGCATGACTTCACATGTATAATTGATATCATATTGTTGCCTTCTCAAGAGGTAGGGGAGTAGTATGAGGGAGGGAGAGAATTTTGAACTCAAAAATTTAATTAATGAATGTTAAAAAATTTTATGCATATAATTTGGAAATATTTAATAAAATAAATAAAATTATATTTTAATCAATGCAAAAAAAGGAGTGCCTTAAGTCTCCTGTGTACACTAATTTCTACATCCCCAGGTACTGTCTTACATTATCCATCTATTCAGTTTCTGTCTTTCCCCAGTCGCAACTCTGCATCTCTGAACTGACCTCTTATGGCTCTAGTCCCGAAGGCCTCATCTTTTCTCAAACCCAAATGAGCAAGTGTTTTATTTAATTCATTCTCCAAATTAGAAACTTTTGAACTTTTGTTATTTAGAAAAAGAGGAGTGGGGGCGAAAGCCAAGTCAGAGGCCAGCACTTCCCTTCCACAGCCCCTATATCTCAGTAGAGAAGCCAAGGACTTGGAGTAGGTCCATTTTCTGTGCTTTAGTTGTTGCTGGTGTTTTATTGGGATGTTAGAATATTTAATTTGTTAAAATGCATTTTCTCCCATGTTTTTAAAATTGCATTTTATTATAAGTGGTTCATAAAGATAAGAGCCATAGTTTTTGTGTTAATCTAATTTGAGTTTGGAAATGAGGTTGATTTTTCTGGGAAATGTAGATAGGTTCCTTCCTTCCTTCCTTCCTTCCTTCGTTCCTTCCTTCCTTCCTTCCCTCCTCCCTCCCTCCCTTCCTTCCTTCCTCTCCTTCTCCCTTCTTCCCTCCCTCCATTTCTCTCTCTCTTTCTCTCTCTCTCTGTCTTTTGAAGAGAGGTAATCTGCTCTGGCTAGAATACACAGCTACAAAAGAGGATGCATGAAGCTGAGCTGAGCTCCCCTAGCCACTTTAGGTCAGGTGTACAGCCCAGTACTTTGAGATTACAAAGCAATCCCCTTGTTGATAAATAAGCACTGAGAGCTTTTAAAGAGAAAGATGACTTCAGCTCTCTCTCTCTCCCTCTCTCCGTCTCTCTCCTTTAATATATCGTATAGTATTTCATATGTCAAATATATCATATTATGTTATAGCATACTACTGTTAATATGTCCTGCTCATCAGTATATTATTAATATTTTATACTATATATTTTTATGTATATGTGCATATGCACATATGCATATACACAGATAGAAGTGCACACACAAAGTGATCTTTGAATATTTTTCCAAAGAAAGGTCCTAGATAATTCTACTCCTTTAACAGACCATTGGAAATAATTATTAGAGATGTGCACAAAGCAGAGGGTGTGTGGGGCAACGTTACTGACAACCGAGGGCAGATATTCTCCTCATGCTTTACTTAGTTCAGCCAACCCAGGACCACAGAGGGTTTTTTTTTTCCTGGCCTTCACTTAATCATCATCTTCCAACTTCTTTAACTCTTCCCATCTCTAACATGTTGTTGTTGTTGTTCAGTCATTTCAGTCATGTCCAATTCTTAATGACCCCATTTAGGGTTTTCTTTGCAAAGATACTGGAGTAGTTTGCCATTTCCTTTTCCAGCTCATTTTGCAGATGAGGAATTGAGGCAAAAAGGGTTAAATGACTTGACCAGGGTCACACAGCTAGTAAGTGTCTGAGGCCAGATTTGAACTCCATAAAATGAGTCTTCTTGACCTTGGTACTCTACCCACTGCACCATACCTCAAACATTCCAACTACCAAATCAAAACTGAACAAAACTGGGGCATCAAGGTACTGCAGTGAGTAGAGCACCAGCCCTAGAGTCAGGAGGACCTGAGTTCAAATCTGGCCTCAGACACTTGACAAATGTACTAGCCGTGTGACCTTGGGCAAGTCACTTAGCTCTAATTGCTCTGCCTTTCCCACTTCAAAAAACAAAACCAAACAAAAACTGAACAAAACTCCCAGTTTATACAATAAACCACACACAGACTGAATAGTTCCAAAGGCAAAAAGCATTAAGTAACTTCACATTTTCCATAATCTCCTGCTGGGTTTGAAATCCTTCTTCCTTTTTATTCTTATAGTGGTATTCTTTGTTCTTGTGTCTACCAAACAAAGTTAGAATCAGAGTAGACATTTACAGAAGTTAAGCAAGCTTATTGATATTTCTTGATATATTTTGTTTTATACGTCTTCACTTTTGAATATATCTTCCCTCCTCCCCTACCCAGAAAACCATATTCTAACATATAAAAATAAGCCAATAAAAAGAAGGAAAATTCTGTCAAAGAAAATTGAAATATAAATGGAATCTGACAGTATATACAAAAAGAAGAGAGTTGCTTTTTTCAGCTTTTCTCTTGGTGCCAAGTATACAGTGTTTAATTTTTTCAAAAAAGTTTCCATTTATATTGTTGTGGTCACGATTTATGTCATTCTCCTGGTTCTGCATCAGCTTGTCTAAGTCTTCCAGTGCTTCTCTGAATACTTCATAATCATCATTTTTTTAGGGTGTGGTAATATTCCATTATACTCCTGTGCTACTATTTGCTTAGCCGTTCCACTGTTGATGGGCACCTACTTTGTTTCCAGGTCTTTGTGAGCACTTCCTGATTGAGTTTAAGCTTTGTTTCATCCTCAAACTAGAAATGAGATTTCTCTCATTTTATATATGTTAATAATACCAGAAAACAAAATGATCTAGGAATGATTTAACTGGTAGGTCTTACCAAGATCCCTCAGCAACTACAGTACAGCTAAAATTGTTACTGATTTTGAAAGAGCTCAGTGTTTTAAGAATATACAAGCTATGGCAGATATGTGTACTTTATTTCAAGGGATAAAAGCTTTACTTTCCTCTAAATTTTTGTTAGAAATCATATCTGCATGTTATACCTATGTATATTAAAGAAATTCCTTGTTTTTTCTACTTTTTGTTATAAAATTACTAAAAGTTGCTCTTCTATATGTCATTTTCCCTCCTACTCTTCATTTTCCCCTTACCCCCTCCTACATACTCTGTCCTCAGACGATAATAAAAGTATAAAGTAACAGAAACACTGAATGTAGAAGCCCACACACATCAAGGAATTCAAAACTTAACACTAACGTCCCCAAATTACATGTGTGAATATAATAAAAAATAGACTCACAAATGCCTAGTTATTAATACTAAAAGATATAGATATTTATGTTTATAAAGATTCATATCTTTTTTTGGTCTGGCTAGATGTTACTATTCTCACCTGAAGAGTTCTACTAAGACAAACTAGACCAGTGGTTTTCCCTTCCCAAGAGGGCAGTTAGGTGGCATAGTGAATAGAGTGCCCAACCTGGAGTGAGGAAGGTCTGAGTTCAAATCAGGTCTCAGACATTTATTAGCTGTGTGATCCTGGGCAAGTCCCTTAACCTCTGTTCTCCTCAGTTTCCTCATCTATAAAATTGGGATAATAATAGTGTCTGCCACCCAGGGTTGTTGTGAGGATCTCTTGAGATGATTATTGTAAAGTGTTATATAAATTATTATATAATATAAATAATATATATAATATATAATATAAATATATAATATAAATTATTATATAATTTTAGATACTATTATTTATCTTTTCAAAAAATTCTGTGGCTCATCATTTCCTGCACACATGGACAGAAATTCACAGCATCTTGGTGCCAATCCCCATAGAACAAAGTATCCTCATTATTTTGGAGGTAAACTCCTAGGTTCCTGTCTATAGGAAACCCAGGAGACAGTGCTTCAACTGGCAAGTTGGGTGACTGATTGAATGTTCACCTTAATACTGATATTCTTCCTTCTTCTTGATTATGGGTTTGCGTGTTCCTCCCAACATGGTCACTACTCCTGAGTATCAGTAGAGCTCCATAGATATGGTCTACCTCGATTTACCAAAGTGTTTGATAAATGAGATAATATATGAGGTAATGAGTATTAGGTGAGATCTTAAAACACTATAGAAGTGCTAGCTATCATTATTATTAAAGCATTTTATGATATTCTTTTAGAACCGATGGAGAAATGTATGCTAGATTATTCAATGAATCTGGAGGATTTATGTGGTGCCATGGCAGGGAGATGGCCTGGAAAATGTTTAATTAAAGGACTAGGGATGTTTCACTTGGAGAAGAAAAGACTTGGAATACACATGATAACTGATTTAAAATATTTGAAGAGCTGTCAAGAAAAATTTGCCCTGTTTAACCTCAAAGGGCAGAAATGAGAATAGGTGAAGGTGCAAAAGGAGATTTAGGCTTGATGTCATGAAAAAAAAACACACTAAACTCTCTAATAATAATTGCTATCCAAAAGTGGATTGTCCTGCATTGGGAAGTAGTGGTTTTCCCCTCATTGAGATTCCTTAAGAAAGGTCTAAATGACCATTTGTTAAGTATTTTGTCATAGGCATTCTTTTTCAGGTGTTGCTTGGATTAGAGGGCTATGGTGGTCTCTTCCACCCAATGAACACCAAGGAATTTTTGTGACTTTGAACAAATCACGATACATCTTCAAGCCTCAATATTCAAGGTACCTTCTTCTCTCTCCTCCAAATCACATTTTCAGCTCTGGAAGGTGGTTTCCCCAGGTTAGATCATGACTGGAAATAGAGGTAAGCCTATCAGTTGGGGAAATGGCTGAATAAATTATGCTATATATGAATGTAATAGACTGTTATGCAAGAAGAAATGACAAGGTAATGTTTCAGAGAAACCTGGGAAGATTTGTATGAACTGATTCAAAGCAGAATGAGCAGAGCCAGGAGAACAATTTATACAATATCAGCAATATTGAAAAGAAAAACAACTTTGAAGCTCTTAAGAACTCTGACCAATGAAATGACCAACCATGACTCCAGAGGACAACTGATAAAGCATACTACCTCCTTATTGACAAAAAGGTGACAGACCCAAGGTGCAGAATGAAACATTTTTAGATGTGGCAAATGTGTGAAGATGTTTTGCTTAACTATGCTTATTTGATACAAGGATTATGTTTTTCTTTATTTGGAAGAGGGGAGTTGAGGAGAGCTAGCTATAGTGTCGGCAAAAAAAGAAGACAAGACGGTCATTTAAACACTATTTAAATACCAAAAATAAACTGGAAGGAACTTAAGAAGGAAAAACAAAGAGGAAAGTTTTGAAAGTGACATTGAATGTATTATATGCTTTTTTAAAAAAACAAGCTATATATAATAGAAATTCACAACTTCACATATAATCTTCTCTTTTTTGTTCTTCTTTGTATATGGAAATGATTTTTCTTGGTATTTGTTAAATTTGGAAAAATTAAAATTTAATAATACAAAACAATCATAGCTCATTAACCTCTACCTTCAGAAGTCAACCAGAGTGTGTGTAGTTAGCTCAAAGCAGTCATTTCCTGAAATGACATAGTAAGAATAGTAATGAGAAAGCATTCCCTTTATAAACCTGGAGTTTACCTTCCCTCAAATGCCCAAAGTATTAGAGAGAAGAAAGTACTAATACTGAGGCACACATGTAGGGAACAAATATGACTAACCCAATTCCAACTTCTAGAAAAAGGCAGAGAGTAATGCCTTTCCAAGAAGTATATTCTTTTCCATAGCTGATTGTCTTCTCAACTGCCAGGGATGACTCTCTCCACTAATTACTTACAGAATTCTCTTGCTTTTTAAGGCCACCAGGGATGATTCTTCAGCCAGGGTGATTTTCCCCCCACATAGCCATTCTTGAGTTTGTTTTGATGATCAAATGTTTAGAATGCAGCAAAATTTTGTTTTCTAAAAATAGCTATTCTTCTCTTTCAGAGGTTCCAACCTGATCCTGATACTTCAAAAAAGGAAAATTCAGTTTAATAGGCAATTGATAATCATGCCATGGGAATTTAATATTGTCACAATTTAAGAAGAATTGTGGTGTTATGAGAATAAACAACATACCTTACTTAAATGTTTAGCTAAAGATCATTGAGAAGGTAAATAATTTTGGGTTTCTTTCTTTTTCTTTCTTCCTCCTCCTCCTCCTCCTCCTCCTCCTCCTCCTCCTCCTCCTCCTCCTCCTCCTCCTCCTCCTCCTCCTCCTCCTCCTCCTCCTCCTCCTCCTCCTCCTCCTCTTCTTCTTCTTCTTCTTCTTCTTCTTCTTCTTCTTCTTCTTCTTCTTCTTCTTCTTCTTCTTCTTCTTCTTCTTCTTCTCCTCCTCCTCCTCCTCTTTCTCCTCCTCCTCCACCTTCTTCTCCTCCTTCTCCTTCTTCTCCTCCTTCTCCTTCCTCTCCTTCTTCTCCTTCCTCTCCTTCTTCTTCTCCTCCTCCCTCTCCTTCCTCTTCTCCTTCCTCTCCTTCTTCTCCTCCTCCTTCCTTTCCTTCTCCTTCTCCTTCCTCTCCTTCTTCTCCTTCTTTTTTCTCTTCTTACTACCTCTCCTATGTCTCCTCCTTCTCCACCTTCTTCCCTCTTCCTCTTTCTCTTCTTCTTCTTCCTTCTTTTTTTCTTTTACAGTAACATGGATTATATTTAAACAATTTTTTAAAAAGTCTTCTGTCATTACATGAAAGGCAATTAAGTGCTGGGCCTGGAGTCAGGAAAACCTGGGTTCAAATCCAGCCTCAGAGATTTTCTAGCTGTGTGACCCTGGACAAGTCACTTAACCCTGTTTGCCTCAGTTTCCTTATCTGTAAAATGAGCAGAGAAGGAAATGGCAAGCTGCTCCACTATCTTGGCAAAGAAAATCCCATAAGGGGTCATGAAGAGTCAGACATTCCTGAAAATGACTAGACAACAACAATCATTACATGAATGAGGTTCCACAAAGTAGAGCTGGAAAAATAGCTCATTACTAAGTGCAAATTGGCCAATTCCCACTCATGTATATGAATGTAATACTATTAATTTAAATAATATTGAGCTTTGTAGTGCGGTAGAAAGATCACTTGGCTCTGGAGTCAAAGGACCCTGATTTAAATCCTTCCTGATGCTTACTACCTCTGTCTCCTTGAACAAGAACTTAATCTCTCAGGACCTCAGTCTTCTCATCCATAAAATGCAGTGATTAGAGTAGATGACCTGTGAAGCCCCAGTGCCGGAGCTGTGTTAACTGTTCTTTTTAAATGAAGCTGCTTCTCCTCACCCAGTCTGAATTCTTATTTTCTAGAAGAGTTGTTAAACTTAGATGAGTCCATACAGATTTTATGGCTTCTTATGAACAATATCATGCATTTTCAAGATAATTAGGTGTGAGGGGTGACACCTCTAGTCATGAAACAGAGCAGTGCTAATTGGTCCATGCAAAGATCAAACCCATAACTTTGGGCTCATTAGCACTTTCTTCCAGCCAACTGGGTTAGCATGAACCATGATGAGCGATGTTACTGGGAAAGATCAATTCTGTGCCAAAGGAAATGAGCACAGGCACTAATCCATGTTATAGGGAAATGATGTAAGGTCCCACTAGCATATTAAATTAATTTTACAACATCCAGGGGTTATCTGCTTGCAATTCACACTGGCTAATGAAAATTCACTTTGGCTAGTTGGACAATTGATTTAAACCATTGATTTCAGAGGATTAGAATTGCCTTGTTAATTTGGCATAGAGCGGGTTTAGCCTAATCATAGTTTGGTAGAACTCATACCAATTTACAGTATCTAAGCATGTCTTGCACTAGGCAAAATGACCTTATCAAATGTCTCAAATCTTACCCAATATAAAGCCATCTGTCTGATGTACACCTAATATTTATATAATGTTTTAGAGTTTACAAAACTCATTTGTCACAACATGATCACGTGATAGGTAGTATAAGTATTGTTAGCTCCACATTACATATGAGGAAACTGAGGTAGTGATTTGCCCATAAACATGCAGGTAAGAACTGGTAAGTAGGAATTAAACCTAGGTCTCCTGATCACAAGTCCAGTGGTCCCTCTACTACGGTCTCTCAACATGAAGTAGATTTTTCATTTTTTATTCCTCATGAGCATTGATGCTGAGACTTGAATTCAAGTCATCTTAATCCAAGATCAGTACTCATTCCACTAGGAAACTCTTGCCATAAATACTGGGCCTTGAGACAATCGTCCTGTTTTGTCTCGATTAAAACACTGTTCACCAGCTAAGTTTCCCCTCATGTTGACTATGTTTGAGCACAGTGAAAAAGCATAGTGGAAAGAACTTTGGAAGGAGTTAGAAAGGATCTAGACTGAAATTCTGCCTCCAACACTAGTTTTGTGATTGCGGACATGACCTCTTAACTCTATACCTTCTCTATACTCAGTTTTCTCATGTGTAAAATAGGGATAATACCTATGGTATGTAGTTCGCAGGGTGGTTGTTATTAGAGACATAGCTAGAAATCTGGAAGTTGGGGCAAATTCAGTTGAATTGAGTGGGAGTGTCCTAAAATATGTCCAGTCCTATGATTGTTTAGTGTAGACTGAAGACAGAGGTCATGGAAGTGGAGGGAGTTGAAGAGCTGGGGTGACAGGGTGTTGGGGCAGGGGTTGGAACTGAGAAAACTATGAACAAGATACTGAACTTATTGAAGAGGAGAGAGAAGGGCTTTGAGACCCACGGATGATAGCTACAAGGATCTGGACAAGATGAAATAAGCTTTAAAGAAAGAGAGGTGCTAATTATATGTGATGGTGGCAGAGGGAGGGTCTGAAAGTGACAGCAGAGAATATGAATGTGCCATATCCTTATCTTGCTCCTGTGCTAGGAATATGAGGAAGAAACAGCCAGCTTTGGAGAAGTTGCCAAGGGATGAGATGTGTTCTGGAGAAAGCTAGGATTTAGTGAGCATCCAACACTAAAAATAAATGCAAAAAGAAGAGATCTAGGATTAAGGGGAGTTTGTGTAGATTAGAGGAGGGTTCCAGAGGGTGAAATAGAAAAAGGTAGAGAAGTAAAAGAACTAGGTAGAGCTATGGCTCTGTTTACTATAGGCATCGAGGTGACTACCTTTGCATGATTCCTCCCTCCAATGATTCCAAAGTTAGTCCAAAGTGTTTGGCACTGCTTGGCACAGGTCAGGTGGCACGTCAGGGGCAGCGTGCCTTGGTGAGAAGGCTAATGCAGAGAGAGGGGCATGACAACCACAGGAGATTGGAGGAGGAAGAGTATGGCAGCCTTGAGGTGAGGTGATAGATAGTGCTGGTCAGGTAGCTGATATTCTACTAGGGGAGGCAGAAAAGCTAACATTCCAGGATACTGAGTCCTGTGGCAAAGTCTCAGGTACCCCATGCTTATTATGACTGTGGTCTTAAGGATCAAATGAGATTGTCTATAGTAAGTGCTTGGTAAACTTTAAATTGCATACTCAATGTCAGTGATTATTAGTTATATTGAATCAGATGCTATAAAATTTGGTCAGCTTGCTTTTTTTTTTAAATGGATCACCTAACTGCCATTCTAATGGCAAAGTTGATGGTTCCTAGTTCTATCCACGAGACAGAACATGCAGATGAGCTCTGATGAATTTCCTGATGCTCTGTGGTCTGAGTTGAGGACTAATGATAGCATAAAGTTGTAATGCTACATTTGGATAAACAGCTACTGATGGTGGAACAATATTTTTCCATTCCAATTTGGTTGTCCTATGTCCATCCTGACTATTGAATAATAAAACAATAGGGTCTATTAATCCTTAAATTTTAGCAAATCAAAAGGTTGATTACCGTGGCTATACTTTACCTTTTTTTTTCTGAGGTTAATTCAAAAAGAGTTGTTTATTTTTAAAATGTACTAACATTCCCTAATCACCTTTATTATTTATTTGTTCAATAATCAAACTATTAGATTGGAACTAAAAGCCTGAATCTGTCTGTTTCCCTTATTAAGGACAATGTATTTATAAAAATTCAGCTGTTAAATCATGTGACCTATAGCTGCCACCTTCTCTGACATTCCCACATTATATTCATAGAGGATTTTACTGGCCAGCTAACCTCAGAGTTGTCACTATCCCCCTCATTTATCACTCATACCAACCTCACATGTCCAGTGGTTGCCAAGACTTGTCACCATGAAATTAGATAATATTTCTAAAGCATTTAGCACAGTGCCTGGCACCTAGTAAGTGCTATATAAATGCTTATCCCCTTCCTTTCCCTTCTTGATATCTCTCTCATCCACTTCTTCCTCTCCTTTCACTCAGCAACTACCCTAGTGTATGCCATTACAACAACTCTCACTTGGCCTTCTATACTAGCCTCCTTACTTATCATTGGTCTCCTGGCTTCCAATTTCCCCTTTCCAATCCATTCTTTACACAGCTACCATATTGTTATTCCTAGAAGACATGAGTGACCACAATCATCACTACCCTCACCACTTCTCAAGAAACTTCAGAGACTCTCTTGCCTCTAGGATAAAATATAAACCCCTCTGTTTGGCTTAAAAAAAACCTTTAAAATTTGCTTTTAGCCAACCTTTCCAGGTTTCCTGTATGTTACTCTATCATACTTTCTACTTTCTGGGTAAATAGACATCTTTCCTATATACGATGTCTTTCCCATTTCTTTGCCCTTGCTTAGACTGGCCTCCATGCCTGGAATCCATTCCTTGCTCACCTTTATTTCAGATAATTCTTAGTCTCCTTCAAAGTTTAGCTCAAATGCTATTTCCTGTGTGTCTTTCCTGGCCCCAAATGCTAATGCCTTTGTCCTGTCAAATTACTTTGTTATTTACTTCATGTATATTCTGTATCTATTTTTTTGTGCACAGTTTCCCCTTAGTAGAATATAAACTCCTTGAGGGCAGGGACTGTTTTGTTTATGTCTTTGTAGCTCCAGGTCCTAGCACAGTAAACCTAGTAGACACTTAATAATTGCTTTTTCAATTGAATTATTGACTTAAGTGTGTGTGTATACATATACACACACACACATATATATATGTACCCATGTATACATTTATACATACATACGTGTTTACATATATCATGTGTATATATGGAAATATTGTATATGTCTATGTAGAAGAAAAGTTACATAGTGCATATACTATATAACATATGTGTAACGTTATGCTGAATATACTGCATCTGCAATATTCCTGTTTCACCACTAGATGGTACTTGTGCATCTTTGGTATCTTAATTATCATCTATATTAGGGGCCATCTAGCCTAATATAGTTAGAAGTATAAAGGCATGGGTTCAAATCCTGTCTCTGATACATACTAGCTGTGAGACTAGTAGGAGATGCGTAAACTCTCAGTGTTCTAGGCAATTTTCTAAAACAATAAAAGAGACAAAATATTGATCTGCATTGGTGGAAGGAGTTCATACACCAGGAGTTCCCTGTACCCATGTAATCTCATAGCTGGGGGGAAATACCTTTATAAAGTAGATATTTGGGGAGAATTCAAGGAATAGGCCACCACAGTTTTAATTGGGGCAGAGCAATTTAAGGGTTTCTGAAATCACTGCCCTGGGGGTGGCTTCCTGCCCTGTGGTATGGGCTCCTGTGATGGTAGTTGTTCACAGTAGCCTCTTAGGGGATGGGGGAAGGCACATCTTCCCCCTTTTGAGCATCTCAGATAAAGCTTTCCTATGGCAGTCACTTGCTCTAGGTCCAGAAATTGCTAGTTATGGCTCTGCAAAACCTACCTCTCTAGTACTGTATTTTAGCACATAATTGTTGCCACCACATAATTGCTGCACCCTGTTTTTTTCAATCCAAAAATTGGTTTATGACTTTTCATCACGTAATCATCACATGGTATAATTCTGTTTGTCGTGCCACTTAAAAGGCAAACAGAGCAGCAATGTATTTGCCAGTGGCATATGAATATGCATTTATCTCTAATGCATAATGAGCCTAGAGTTCTCAGGGAAAGCCCATTGTCAATATATTTCCGAAAGCCAACTTGCCGTGGTTTGTTTAGAGCTGCGATACAAACATAAACGGTAGAGTCACTCAAGCCAAAGAAGAGCCATAGGCACAAGAGGAGAGAGTGGGCAGGCTAAGCTGCCATAAGTAAGTCACATGATATGGTAAGACTTGCATCTTCCCAATTTTAAGGTATATTCACAAGTAATCCATGCAGCCTAATCTTGCACCAAAGATGATTTAGTAATAAATGATTTTTAAGTAACACTGGCACATTTTTTAAAAAGCTTCACATAATGGTAGCACCCCCCTTTTTTGCAGAAATTTGGCATAAAATTTACAATTGTGTGGTAAAATACAGTAGCTCAAATGTATTACTAATGAAGCACGCAGTTTCAACCTAGTTTTGGGAAAAATAATACAACATTTGTAATAATATGTTAACAGTCATAATGGCCCATAGACCAGTAGGACCTTTTGACTTTTTATTACTATTTAATTTTATTATATTAAGGGTCCTTGATGCTTTTAGTGTTATAGACTACTTTGGCTCTCTGGTTAAGCTTATGGACCCTTTTTCATAATAATGTTTTAAACACAATATATAGGAAACAAAATATATAGGAATACAAAGAAAATCAATTACATTGAGGTACAGTTATTTAAAAAAAATTGTTAGATCCCAGGCTAAGAATTCCTGTATTGCATCACCTATTGCATCAACTCTCATGTACACTTAGAGGCTTATCAATAAGTTACTATGACCAATTTTCATAACCTAGGCTTTGAACATTCCTTTGCCCATCCTGCCATTGCTTTTGTTCTTTGGGGCTGTTAAAAGCCTGAAGGGCCTTGCTTTCCTTTTGTCTTTACCTGATCTGGGAGAGAAGCTGCCATTTGCTTCCTCTTCTCTTTCCTTTTAAAATCAAACTGAGATACAAAACATGGCTGTTCTCTTGCTCTCTCTTTATTCACAAGGCTATTTAATCCAGTAAGGAGTCCAATAATGCAAAACTGGTTATAAACTAATGTACGTTTATAATACAAGAAACAAGTTATCAGCCATCTAATGATTTCTTAAATTAAAGAAATAATGATACATTTTTTCTCAAACATAGTGGTTGTCTAGGCATCTGAAGCCAGAAAGTTTATTACAGAGATGTGAGAATAAGAACTTAATTCATTGACAAGAAGGCTTTTGTTGAGGGGAAAAATGGTTTGGAAGTTAGGCCCTATCTCCTTCAACCTTATGTTCTATTCGTTGCCAAAAAAAGAAAGTTGAAATATCTGCTTTCAGATTCCCAAATGAGCAAAGTGTTATATATTCACTTTGGTGGGATTGTCGTATTGTTTAGGAAAGAATATCAAATGATATTTAAAGGAATATAACAAGTTTTAATGATTGTTTAAATGAACAGCCTATGAACACACTGCGACCTGATTTACCCCCCTGTCTCTTCCCACTCCCCTCAATTTCATAGCAGTTCATTTAAGACACCTGAATAAAGAACTTTTGGGTCAGAGATCCCTCAGCTGAGGATTAACGTAACAGGCTTTTATACTTTAATAAGCCCTTGGAAATGAAATGCAAGTACTCCATTATTCTGATATGCATGCTAAAAATCCAAGCCCTAGAACTGCCAGTCAGGAAATTCCAAAAGTTTCCACAGACTAATTAGTTTGGTCTTATTGCACATATGCAAATTTTTTTTATCTGCGCTTCTCTTGTTAAAAGTATACCTTGTATCTCTGTTTACATTGTCAAATGTATGTCATAATTTGTACAGGATGTACCATGTGGCTAAGTTCTCATTGCCTATAAGACTCTTAACTAGGAATTTCCTGACTCTTGATTTTTCACCCATTAAAGTAATTTTGGCATTTAATGTATCCCATACAACATTTTAACATAAGAGCATAAGCAAATTAGGGGAAAAATTAGGTTTATAAAGATATGGCATTTATATAAAACATCTAAATGAGACCTGCTTTGCTATATGGATGAGTGAGTTAGCTTAAAGCAGCTAAATGGTCCCTATCTTTGTTTAATTTCTGTGGAAAAGAGAAAAAAAATCTCAATTTATTTGTGTTTGTGTGTGTGTGTGTGTGTGTGTGTGTGTGTGTGCCTGTTGTGAACCAAAACTGTGTTAAGCTCACCTGGTTTATCATTCAGTTACAAAATTGAAACTTGGCGCAGGTTCATTCAAAACTACTAATTTTTCAGGGATATGTGAGCAGATGTAAGTAAAACTCCTACTCCCTTGTAAATGTTCCACAAGAGGCCATATGTCTTAGAACTTGGAATTCTTTTTCACTTAAATCAAGGCAGCAATTTTGCTTCGAGATATAATTCTGGTAGAAAACACTCTCTCATAAGGAGAGAAACATAGTAAAAATTCTTAACCTTTGAAGATCAGGAAATGGAAACATATTCCTTCACAGTCAGAAACACCTCAGTAATCATGCAATAAGGAGCCATGTTGTAAATGCTTAAGTTATTTGAGTCATGAGGTGAGTACTTAAAAAGGTGTGCTAGCATGTTTTGCAGGCTATTATTATTATTGCTAATGATAATAACAAAATGATAGTAGCTCATCTTTTATGTAGAGCAGTTGGGATGAAAGTGATTGAAGAGTAAATATTACGATCTCCATTTAGCAGACGGTAGAAAGGAGACTCAGTGAAATTATAACCTACAATCTCACGGTTAGTAAATAGTAAAACTGTGAATCAGACCAGTCAGGTTACTTCAGTATTGTTACCTACTCTATGGTTAGGTAGTAAATTAGGTACTTAAGGGAATGGGCTTACAACAAAGTGAAAGATTATATAGTGGCGTTGCCATGGTAGGCCATTATCGTCCAATCCAAAGGTCAGCTTTGGAACATAACCTTTTTATACGGAAACATGGAATCGCGATGTATGTATGTGTATGTACAACGTATATGTAACACTGAGTAGACCAGACTGTTTAACAATTCTAGATTCAATTTGTGAAATCTCCATGGGAAATTTTTAATTTCCATTTTAAATGTAGGTACACTGAGAGAGTACATGTGATTCGATAGTTTAAACCCTTCTTATTTTTTAATTTTGTGGCTAAAATAATGATGGAAACTGAACTCAGAGTGACAAACGGTGTTCCTGGGCTCTAATCGCTGGCTTCATAAAGAACTATCAGCAAATGTTGTTCAGCAGATGTTTATTTAGGTCCTAACATGTGCAGTACCAAAGATCATAGAGCTGGAGCTGGAAGGGACCTAAAAGTTCATCTCCTCTATTTTATAGATGAGCAAAGTGTGATCCCAAGAGCTAAGGCGACTTGCCCAAGGTCACACAGGGAGCAAAGTGTCAGAGGTTTCCATATCCAGCATTCTTCAGTGTTCCACACTGCCAATCATAGGTACTCAAATAATTAGACCAGTCTCCTGCTCTCAAGGACTTTTATAGTTTAATGGATAAGATAAATATAGACCCCAATAACTATAATACAGAAAATGATATGGTGAGAACATAGAAAGTCCTGTGAGAGTTACAAGGAATGATAGATTATGAAGTGAATGTAGAATGACAGTGCCATTAAGATTCAATAGCTGTATCTTCCAAAACTGTAATCTAGCTAATGATTAATGCAAGAAATACTTGGTGTTACTCAGAGCTTTTGGGGGGATTAAGTTTGCTATGTTTATGAAATTCAGCGTCTTAGCGTCTTCAATAGAAATCTTAATAGGAAACAGTTTAATAGAAGAAAAAGAAAGCCAAAGAGGTTGTGGCAGGGTAGAAGAACCTTGCCCTTTGAAGGGGGTGCAGACAGGATAAATAAGGAACCCAGCTGGCTGTGTTAATGTCATCAGATAGAAACTGGGGAAATACAACAAGAGAGAGAGGGAATAACTATCTAGAAACCAAGAAGAGAGACAGCTCCTTATTCTCTGTCTAAGATTGTAATCTGGGGACAAAGCCAAAAAGGTCTGGCCCCATTCCCTTTGGGACATATATCTTGGTTTACTAGAAGGCTCTTTCTTTCCCTTTTTCTGAAATGTAGCTTCTCTGAAGATCATACTTCAAGCTATGAGTATCCCAAAATACAGGAGACTCACATACTTGCATGCCTCACATCTGGTTCCTCTGCCTAGTGCCTTCCCCTAGAGAGAAAATCCACTAAGAATTAGGATATCCTCCATTCTCTCACTTAATGGTTTCTGTCTCAATATTTAGTTTGTATTTGTTAGATATTTTGCTGTTATGTGGAAAAGTCCAGGAGGAAGCAACAAAAAGAGCCCTTCTGACAGCTATGTGTGGGTGGAATAAAATGAAACATAGAATTTTTCCCAGTGGAAATGAAATTGTAATAGATGGAATCATCTCATTCATAAGAGAAGGATTCACAACCAATTAATTACTGCACAAACAGATGTGATTTATGGGAATTCCTTAATTAATTAAATAGTAATGTGAGCTCTGGTACCAAAAACAAAATGCTGGCACAGTGAACCAATGCCAGATGGGATATGTTGTTTTCATTCCTTTTAAACAAAGAACACAATATGAACAAAGAACAAAGAATAAGAATTTGTCTTTATATTGCAAAGGGAAAGAGCTTTTTAGTAGATTAAGATCATATGGCAAATAGTCTCTTTTATTATATAACAAACTAAGCTAATGTAAGACATACTTCACCCAACGTTTCTTCTTCCTTCCAAAGTCTCCTATCACATTCTCTTTTTCTCCTATTGCATTTCTTCACTTCCCAGCTCACACCCTGTCATAGATCTTTATAACCCACAGACAGCTTGCAATTTACCTCTGTGTGTTTATGATACTTAATGCTCACAGCAGTCAGTTTGCCCTGGTATCGTGCCGAAATTTGAACTGAGATGGGTAGCTGAAAAGGAATTGTACCTGTGACCTGACCAATGAGGCATAGCAATGGTGATTTTGATTGTGTAGCCTCACCATCATTGTAACATATTCCTAAACTGCTTTTAGAGAAACATAAAAAAATTCCATTATTGTCATCCATAGAACCTGCTGGCTGTTTTAAGTCTCAACAGCCTATAGAAGAAGAATAGTATTGGGGGGTCCACATAAGTAAAGAACAGCTTAAAGAAGGTGGCAATTTTTTAAAAAGAGAAATATAAAATGTTCTTATTTATTTATTCATCAAGCAAATATGTATTGAATAGCTATCACATGAAGGAAGTTTGCTGGATGCCTTTAATGTTTAGACTAGAATTGAAAACCATTTCACTCATATTGAGTGTCATGTAGTCATATCGACAACTTAAAAATACACTTCAGCTTTGCATTATGTATACCTAAAGGGGAAAGACAGAGTGAGGAAGAGTGAAGAAGATGAAGAAAGGAAGAATAAGGTGTGTGTGTGTGTGTGTGTGTGTATGGGAGACAGAGAGAATGAAAAGGAGAGAGACAGACAGATAAAGAATGGAGAGAGAGAGAGAGAGAGAAATAGGAAAATAGAAATAGAAGAAAATAGGAAAATAGAGAATATGGCTCTTTTCCCCCCCCCCCCCACCAGTTGCCATTATGCAAATTGCCACATTTAGTGGCAATTTGGAGTCCACTTGACTGGCTCTTAAAGGCCAATTGTTAAATTTTCAGTGTGAGCATTTATACTTCAGAATTTAGCCAGCTCTACAAATCAGGGCTTGGTTTATTGTTTAGACGATTGTCTAGATTAAAGAAAGTGGTAGAGAAAATGTTAATAATGCAGATTAAAATTAAAAGTGCATCATGCCTGCTTTTTTTTTCAGAGAGCCAGTTGTTAAACATTTACCAGTACACTCCCCTTCATGTGACCAGAAATTCTACTTGTGGGTGTACACATAACTGAAAACAAAGCCTGGATCTATGCCAGAGGCCTGTGTAGCAAAGACTTGGCTCATTCACTAAAAATGTCCTTTATGTTAGAGAAAATGGAATCCTTTAGATGAAAAAATTAAATACACATTCCTAGAATCTGTCAATAAAAGTGTCTAAATTCCTACCTAAAGTTGAAAGCACAGATCTTGAAATCTTTTCTTTAAAGTGGAGAAAAACGTTAACTTTAATCTAGTTGAACAATTGAGCTGGATAAAATTGTTTTGCTTTGAAAATTGAGGAAAGTCACATAATTTTGTGGAGAAAAAGTTCTACTTTCATTGACTAGTGTCTCTAGCCTGTACTATTTTAGGATATTGCCTAAAACGACTTACAACTTCAGGGAACATTTTTTTTAAGGACCAGCTTATTATCCAGACTCTATGCTAGGCACTGGGGATATAAAAACAACAGCAATATAGAACTTATATCTAATTGGAGGAAACAACATGACTGTGGATATACAAGTATGGAGGAAGTGACATGACTATGGATAGGCAAGTATTAGATGCATACAAAATAGATACAAAGTAATTTCCAATGAGAAGACACTAGCAACATTGGGGATCAGGATATTATTTTTCTATTTAAGAAAAAGTTTGTTGCATATCATTAACCATAATTAAACTAGAGCAGGTATAAAGTTAAGAGCATGAAGGAAAAATCTATGTAATAAACTAGGAAATATTGCATGCAGCCAGATTGTGAAGGCCAAATGGAAGAGTTTGTATTTTTCTGTCAGAGGCAATTTGGGAGCCATTGTGTCTTCTTGAAGTGGGTAGTGATGTGGACAGACCTGTGCCTTAGAAATATAAGTTTAGCAGCTGCATGGAACTAGAGAAAGAGAAATTAGAAGACTGGACAAAGGAGAAACTGGAGACAGGAAGATTAATTAGATACTGTTTTAACAGTCCAGGTGAGATGTGATGAGGGTCTGAACCAGGATTGTGGCTAGTGCATAGAAGGGAATAGTTGTGAGATGATACAATTTGACAATTGATTGGATGTGGGGAGGGGGGATTCAGGACAGGTGAGGACTGGAAAGTGTCAAGATTCTTCTGAGGTTCTGAGCCCAAGTGACTGAAAGGGTGGTGAAAAGTTTGGAGGATGGATGAATGTAATGAGGAAGGCAATAAATTCTGTTTTAGCAAAATCAAGTTTAAGATACCAGGGGTATTCCAGGTAGAGAAATCAGCACGCAGTTGATGATGTGGAACTCAAAATCCACTGAGAGATTAGAGCTAGATATATGGATGTGGGAGTCATCTTCACAAATGTGATTTTTTTTTATCCATGACAGCCGATGACATGACCAAGAAAGAAGTTGTAGAAAGGAAAGAAAAAAGTTCTAGGACAAACCTATGGTAGCATCCATAGTTAGTGGATGGGAGATGGATGGCAATCAGCAAAAAAAAAAAAAAAAAGCTGAAGAGTGATCAGAAAGATGGTAGAAACAGAAGAGAAAAGTGCCGTGGAAGCTAAGGGTGGAGAGAGCATATCTGTGGTAGTGGGAATGGAAGTTCATGACAGTGCCACACACTGCTGAGAAGCCAAGGATGAGGACCTAGAAAGGGCCATTGAACTTAGCAATCAAGAGATCACTGACTTTTTCAAAGGAAATGATAGGTTCTGGTGACTAATGATTACAGCCCTATCTGAGAATCTCCTGGCAATCCTTCCAATTAAGCAAATACTCCTGGCTCAGAAGGTGGTGGTTTTTCATGGTGAAGGCATCAACATCTCAGGAAATTTCTTCAGAAATAAATTAAAACACCTAGTTTTCCTTCAAAAGTTATTCAAGGTCCATCAATAAGCATTTGTAAGCACCTTCCAGGCACCGTGCCAAGAAGTGGGGATACAAAGAGAGGCAAAAGACACCCTTTGAAGAGCTCACAAAAAATTACACATGCAGAGTAAATAGGAAATAATCAACAGAAGGAAGGCACTAGTATTAAGAGATTGGGAAAGACTTCCTGTAAAAGGTGGGATTTTAGAAAAGTGTTGTTGTTGAATCATTTCAGTTATGTCTGACTCTCTATGACTCCATTTGGGATTTTCTTGGTAAAAGATACTGGAATGGTTGGCGATTTCCCTCTCCAGCTCGTTTTACAGATGAGTAAACTGAGGTAAACAAGGTTAAGCAACTTGCCCAGTGTCACAAAGCTAGTAAGTGTCTGAGGCCAGATTTGAACTCACAAAAATGAATCTTCCTGACTCCAGGTTTGGCACTCTATTCATTGCACCACCTAGCAGCCCATATATGATTTATCAACACACATAAAATTAAATAACTATAAATGAGACTATTACTTGCCCCCGCCTTGCATTATCCCTTTTTTTTTCTTTCATTCTCTCTCCCTTCCCTTCACAACCCCCATCCCAACTTTGCTGGACTTATACCAACGGTACATGATTCTTTAGCACCTCCGTAATTCCTGTGTTTTGCTTAGTAGGTAGACTCGAATATTTTATACATCCTGTAGTTCTTTTGAATGAAATTTCTCTGTCTCTTCCTTCTGAGTTTTGTTGGTAAAGTATAGAAAAGCTGCTGATTTTTGTGGGTTTATTTTATATCATGATAATTTGTTGGTATAATTTGTTATTTCAGTTAATTTTTAGTTGACATTCTGGGGTTCAGTTGTAGACCAGGATATCATTTGAACAAAGTGGTAATTTTGTTTCCTCTTTGCTTATGCTTATTCCTTCAATTTCTTTTTTCTTATTTTATTGCTACAGCTTACATAGCAATGTGATAATGGACATCCTTGCTTTACCCCTTGATATTATTGGAAAGAACTCTAGATGATTTCCATTACATAGAATGCTGGCTTTTGGTTTTAGATAAATATTATTTAACATAATAAGGAAAGATCCATTTATTCCTATGCATTTTAGTGTTTTTAACAGAGATGGATTTATTTTTTCCAAAACTTTTTCTACATTTATTGATAAAATCATCCAATTTATTTTTTATTAGTATGACCCATATGTTGATAGTTTAACCTAATATTGAATGAACATTTCATTCCTGATATAAATCCTAAATGGACAGTGTACAATCTTTTTGATATGTTGCATTATATATTTTGCTAATATTTCATTAAAAATTTTGAGTTGATATTCCTTAGAGATATTAGATTATCATTTTTCTCTCCATTTTATCTTTCCATAGTTCAGTTATCAAGAACATATTTTAATTATAGAGGGAATTAGGTAGGATCCCTTTTCCTATTTTTATAAACAGTGTTGTAAAATTTTTGTAAACAGTGTTTTTGTAATCCAGTGTTGTAATTGATTGTTTTTTGAATGTTTGTTACAATTCATTTGCAGATTTATGTGGTCTTGGTTTGTTGTTGTTGAAGTTGTTTTCCATTAAGGGTTTCCCTTATTGTTTGTTCAATTTATTTTTCTTTAATTGGATTATTTAAATTCTCTTTATTAATTTCTAAATCTAGCTATTTTGTATTTTTAAAATGTTTATCCATTTCATTTAAATAACAAATTTTTGGTAATATACACCTGGACAAGGTTCTAATAATTTCCTATATTTCTTCTTCATTTGTTGTAACATCTTTTTCATTTTTGATGCTGGAAAATTTGGTGTTTTTTTCTTTCTCTTTATTTTTCAAATAGAGTAGATAATGGCTTATCTAGTTTATTTTTTTAAAGATCAACTTCTAGTTTTATTTACCACTTAAGCTTTCAGTTTTGTTAATCTCTTCTTTGATATGCAGAATTTCTATTTTAGTTTTTACTTGGGGGTTTAAAATTTTTGGTTTTCTTTTTTGTTTTCTTCTATTGTGTACCCAGTTTGTTGATCTGGGTTTTTTTCCCATTTCTTTTTGTTGTTGTTGTTGAAGAGAGTGCTTATAAATATAAATTTTCCTCTCAAGATTATTTTGGCAGCATACTAAAAGTTTTGACATGTTGTTTTATTGTTTTTTTTTTATGAATTTCTCTATTGTTTCTGTGACTTGTTCTTTGACTCATTAATTCTTTAGAATTAAGTTTGTAGCCTCCAATTAATTTTAATCCTTTCTTCAAATGTTCTGTTTTAAACACACATGCATATACATACACAGCCAAATATCTATGTATACATACATATATAGTGTCATGGTCAATAAAAATGTGTTTAATATTTTTGCTTTTCTGCATTTGTCTATTAACTTTTTAGGCCCTAATAAATGGTCTACTTTTGTAATCTTGTTATGCATAGTTAGGAAGCATTCACTCCTTTTTGTTTCCATTTAGTAATTGCCAGAGATCTATCATATTCAACTTTTCTAAAATTCTATTCAGGTCTTTAGCTTGTTTCCTTTTTATCTTTAGTCTATGTCTGAATAGGGTGAGATCTGCATATATTATAGTTTTACTGTCTATTTCTTCCTGTAAATCAATTGATATTTCCCTTAGGTATTTAGATACTATGCTCTTAGAAGAATATGTGTTAATTATTGATATAATTTACTGTCCATAGTGCCTTTAAGTATAATGTAATTTTCTTGTTTATCCCTTTTATTCAAGTCTGTTTTTGTCTGAGAGCTGCTACCCCTATTTTAAAAAAAATATTGCCTGAAGCATAATAAATTCTGTTCTAACCCTGCATTTTTACTCCATGTAAATCTGTGTGTTGAGGGATTTTCCTCTGTATGCTACATTGGCAATATCTCCATTCCTATTCTCTCCTGCCCATTCCAAAAACCACCAGCCTAATCAGGCTTTTCATTTGTAGTTTTCAATGCCTTCTAGCCAAGTCTGTTAATCTGCTATGTCTAACCTTTCTAATACATGCTATATTCTCTTGCCTGATTACTTTTCTTGATACACACCTTTGACCTGCTCAGAGACTTGAAGACTACTCATTGCCAACCAAATCAAGTCCAATTTGGCATCTGAGTTCTTCTACCTGCTGTCTTTAATCTTCCTTTCCAGTTTTATCTCTCAGTGTTCATTTTCATGTTCCAAATGATCTAGCCAAATCTGATTACTTGCTATGCCCTAAACACACACTTCATTTTCTTGTCTTAATATTGTGGCTCATATCATATTCTGTGTCTTGATTCTTCCCTTTCTATGTCACATGTCTTTGCCAGTTGAAATCCTACATATCAGATTCCATCTACAAAGGCATCTTCTTTGAGGACTTTAATCCCTCCAGCTAGAAATATCACTCCTTTGAATTTTTTATAGGTCTTTGTGCTTCTATTACACACAGAGTCAAATTGAATTTTTTATAGCTGTCATATTGCACTTACTAACTTGTAAGCTCCTCGAGGACAGAGCTTATGCCCATTTTTATCTTCCAGTGCCCATACATATGCATTGTTCAATGTGTTTTTGAATTGAACTGTTTAATACAGAGTTTTTATTAATTACTTCACTGAAGTACTTTTTTTTTTTGATGCCTTATCCTATAGTTGAACTCACTCTGGGATCCTGAAAGCTGTGCCAGTGGAGTTAATGTTCATGTTCTAGGAGATTCTGTCAAGTTGGAAACTCTTCACTATACGTCTGTCTTCTGAACACTAGTCTTGCTAATCACCAGAATGCAGGCTATCATTTACTGAGGTTTTGAGCTCCACCAATTTATGAAACGTGGAGTTCTATTCTACAAGGGAAGACCCTATCTACAAAATTAAAAAAAAACATTCATCAGACAGTAACTACATGCCAGACACTGTGCTAAAATCTGGGGAAGAAAAAAGCAAAATCAAGACAATCTCTATTCTCAAAGAGCTCCAAATGGGGGAGACAACACATTGTAAAAAACAGAGTTGCAGGCAGATTGTGTTTGTCCTTCATTTTCAAAGAGGACCATGGCATCAGGGAAATGATGACATTACTTGCAGTTGACTTTGATTTGAGTGAGGGAGGTGCAAGGTCACCAGCCTTACTTTCTCCTCCAGAGCCATCTGGATCCAGTGACCAGATATTCATCGGGATGACTGGAGATGACCCAGGATGCAATGGGAGACCCTGGCCCTTTTAGGCTAAAGCCTTTTCAGGTACTCACTTAGAGTGAGGTAATGTCCGTTCAGTAAATAGGCCTCTTTAAGAAGTGAGGGATAGCCCTTTTAATTAGGAAAAAAAAACTGAGAGGGGAAGACCCTCAGGTTGTTGTTCCAAAGAGAAATAGTTACCATTGACATTCGCTGTAAGCCAGGAGGGCCCAAAATACAGCCATTAAGTGGAGCTTGGGCAGGGACCTATTGTGGTCCAATCTATGAGCTTCAGAGTAAGTTGGGTTTAAGAAAGAAGGAAGAAAGAAGGAAGAAAGAAAGACAGTCAGACAGAAAGAAAGAAATCTAGCCAGTAAACTCCAGGTTAAGTGAACAGCTTAGGGAGGGAGCTTAAAAGGGAGAGGGAGAGGATGATCTGAGTTACCCCACTAGCTGGGTCCCCATTCAGGCAGCTTTCTCTACTCAGAAAGGTCCAGATATCCTAAGGGTTCAGTGACAGGACAGATGGTAAGACCTAGGGGTTCTTAGGGTGAGGGCATCACTAAGGTCTGATGACATTGCCAAGGGATCAGGAGGGGATAATATCAGGGCAGATGGTAAGTCCCAGATGACTTTAGGATACAGTGGTAAGGCTAATGGCAAAGCATGGTGGGTCTTCCATCTCCATAGAAGTCTTGTAGTTGGTGACTCTCAGCTCATCCAAGCAGTGTGAATGGCTCTTTTGCTCCTTCCCATTTGGCTGTTCCATGAGGTTGCAGAAGCCCAGTTTGGAGAAATAGTGAGGGGAAGAGCAGGAGGAAAGTCACCCCAACTTTGCTGCTTACCTCAGTGCCCTCCTATGTGGGGCCTAGACAACATGGGCCTTGGGGAAGGGCAGAAGGAAGGCAAAAGGGAAGGTACCCTGAAACCTGTTGTCTTTGAAAGATCTTCACTCATAGATCTTTCCGAGTGTCAAAACAAAGAGTTCTTAAACAAACCCCAACAATTATAAAACAAAAGAGTATTTCAAAGAGTTAATATCCCTAAATTGTAAAAATACTAACAGAACTTGCTCATTCACTCAATTTCCTTCTAATTCTCTTGTAAAAAATAGTTGCTCCCCACTTGCCTATTCCCTTTCATTGGACATAGGGTGTTGTCACAATCAGCTCATGAAGCTGTCAGCAGGTCTAAGGGGACCTTATTTACAATGTCAAAATAATGGCCAAGTAACATCAGTACAAGCCCTGTTGTTGGCAAAATAAATAAAACTCTTTTTAAATGACTTTTAAGGTTCATACCCCCTCCCCTCATGAATCTATTTCAAAGAAACTTTTTTGTTTAATGCCACTATAGGCCTGTGAATTCAAGTACAGTAAGTTTTGCTAGGACTTGGGAAGACATACTCTATAATCCTCATGCTTCCTTGGGCACATCAGAAAAACATATACTATTTGTACAAAAGTTTCCTAGATGGATTAGATGTTTAGTACATAACAGTGTGATATTCTTTTCGTAAAGAGACATCAGGGTTTGGAAACTTTCATATTGTGGGATTGATTAAAAGGAAATCCAGCTTTAGCAACATCACTAAGAACATATGTTAGAGCACATAAAATTCTGTGGGGGCATATTTGAATCAGAATTTCCTTTATTTTGATTAATTTTGTTGTTTTCTTCCCCCTACCAAATGCATACATTTGGATTAGATTGTCTGTATAACTCCTAAAAGGTAGCAGAGATTCAAGGATGCTGGGGGTAGGATGAGGAGGACCATCAATACATGATTAAAGAGACTGAAAGAGAACCAGGTCAAGATGTCAGAATTTCTTAATCTTTGTACCTCTTCCTCTCCCCATATGTGTCCAATTGCTTGGGCCTACGCATGGAGCACAGCTCTCTCAGAATTGGTCCCTACTACACAGAAACCAAGTAAAATCCTAGAGCAGGGGCAGAAAGCTAAGGTCTCCATGATAAGAGTACACAACTCTATTCTCCTGCTCCTTATTGCCTTATGTTTTTGACTCTTATAGACAACTTGGTCTTTAGGATTTGGGATCATCTTTGTCCTTGATTCCTTTTGGCACTATCTTTCTGGTTGCCTGAATTCTGATATCTGTGCTAGTCACTGCCACTGCTGAGTGGGGGGATGAAGGTGTGTGTGTGTGTGTGTGTGTGTCTGTGTGTGTGTGTGTGTGTGTCTGTGTGTGTGTGTATGTATGCATGTGAGGGCTTAGTGGTCACAGCCCAAAGAAGGAAGAGTTGAGTGAGTTTACTAATGTTTGATTTCTCAGCAATGATAAATTGAGTATAAGCATTGGGAGTCATTTGGAATGAAGCAGAGTGGGGAGGGAGCCCAAACCAAATACTAGTCTGGACAAATTAGGGGAGTTGTGAATAGAATCATGGCAAAACTAAATGTTGCAGATTAGAGAACTAGAAGAGAAGATCCAAGACTTGAAAACCTTCAAGAGACTAGATGTACACAAAACCAAGTCAGTCAGTTGTCCAGTAATGAAGAGTACCTACCTTCCAGGAATCTCTTAAATATTGCTATAAACTTAATAACTATCAATAAACATATATTTATGTGTGTACATATGCATGTAAACATATTAACATATAATATATTTACACTTATTATATATATATATATGTGTGTGTGTTGTATATATACACACACATATGCCCAAAACAAGGGGCAAAAGTGTTGTGCCATCTCCCCACCCCACCAAGTCTTTAAAAAGGCAAGACCAAAAAAGAATTAAGAAAAAATCATCAAACAAAAAAGATTCTTTTGACACAGTTTAGGCCTGTGTTAAATTTATCCTTGTTTAGCCCTATTTTCTGTCCCTCTTTTTCCTTTCTTCTTTTATTTGATTTTTAAAACAGACTTGATTCTGGTTCTGTTGATTTCACTCTATATAATTTAATATACATTTTTCTATACTTCTTTGTATGTTTGATATTTATTGTTTTAATGTACCATAATATCTCATTATATATTTATTCAACTATTCTCTATTTTTTGTTCACATTGGTAATTTTTCATTCTTTATTATTGCAAATAGAATAGCTATGAATATTTTTGTAAGGATAGGGCAGTTTATTCTTTTAAAAAATGTTTTTGTTATAAAGCTCTAGAAATAGAATTACTGGGTTGAAAAGTATAATCAGTTTTGTGACGTTGCCTATTGCCGTACAGTTCAACATATCAGGGAGGTGATACCATGACATGCAAATGAATTGGATTTAAGTGAGGGAGGGCTGTGCAAAGTCACCAGCCTCACTTTCTCCTCCAGAGCCATCTGGGTCCAGTGAGGAGGACAACCGGAGATGGCCCAGGATGCAGTGGACTTTTGAAGCTAAGGTCTTTAACAGGGCTCAGTTTGATTGAGGTAGGCCCATTCAGTGATTAAATCTTAATTTTAAAAAAATGAGACGAAGAATGACCTGTTAAAAAAATAGATTTGGGAGAGGAAGACCCTCAGGGTTTCTGGCCTAAACAGAAACAATTGTTATTGACATTCATTCTGAGCCAATCAGGGCCCAAGTTGTGACCAAGTAGGGCTTGGTCTGCAACCAGAGTGATTAGGGCTTAGGGCTGGTCTTTAAGAGAAAGCAAAACAAAACAAAAAAGTTTCAGAGATTAAAATTTTCATTCCCTTTGGGCAGAGCATGTGATACCCTGTGTGGAGAGAGAAGAAAGAAAAGGGAGGAAGGAAAGAAAGAAGGAAGGAAGGAAGGAAGGAAGGAAGGAAGGAAGGAAGGAAGGAAGGAAAGAAGGAAGGAAGGAAGAGAGAAAAACTAAGAAAAAAAAGAAGAAAAGAAAAGAAAAATTGAGAAAATAAAGAAGGAAGGAAGAAAAGAAAGACAGACAAAAAGAAAGGAATGAGGGAAGGAGGGAAGGAAGGAAGAGAGAGAAAAACTAAGAAAAAAAGAAGGAAAGAAAAGAAAAATTGAGAAAAGAAAGAAGGAAGGAAGAAAAGAAAGACAAAAAGAAAGGAATGAATGAAGGAAGGAAGCAAGGAAAGAAGAAAGGAGGGAAGGAAGTTGTGTTGCCCAATTGGAATAGAATAACAGCCTCATTAGAAGAAGCTTTGGGGTGAAGAACACAGTGCTCTTACCAGTGCCATGCACATTGCTGGTATTCAAAAAACTCTTTTTTAAAACTGCTGATTGAAAGAAAGCATGAAAACCATGAACAAGACAATAATAAGCAAAGGAGAAGAAGATGGATTCAAAGCAGGATATTCAGAAAGACAGGAATATAACATGTGGAAACTCAAGCATTGCTCAGATGACATCGTAGTATTTGTTCTGAGTTCTGCACTTAAAAGTACATAAAGAAAATTAATAATAATAGCAGACTTTTATATAGTGCTTTATTTGCACAATGGATATCTCCACTCACCTAGACTATTGACATGGCCTCACTTTCCCCAATCAAATCCATCATCCACACAGCTGCTAAAGGGATTTCCCCTAAGTGCAGGCCTGACCATGTCATTCCCCTACTTAATAAACTTCAGTGATTCCCTGTTGTCACTAGGATAAAATATAGACTACTTTATTTGACTTTTAAAGCCCTCTGCCTTCCTGACTCCAACCTATTTCTCCAGTCTCCTTATACATTACTTCTCTTGTTGTGTGCTATGGTCTAGCCAAAATGTATTCCATCTCCTCTCTCTGTGTATTTGCATTGGATGTCCCCCAAGCCTTTTCATGTGTGTCTTAGAGAATCCTTTATTTCCTTTAAAACTCAGCACAAGCAACACTTCTATATGAAGCCTTTCCTGTTCTCCTCAAAGGCTTGGTCTCATCCTCCACAAACTACCTTGGAATTTTTGTATTTATTACGAAAATAGTTACGTATGAATATGTTGCCTTTCCCAATTGAATATTAACTACATGAGAGTAATGACTGTTTCATTTTATTTTTGCACTCCCATCCCTAGTTCAGTTGTCTGGCACATAAGGACAGGGATAGTCAAAGAGTCAACAAGCATTTATTATGCATATACTATGTGTCGATCATTGTGTTAAGTGCTGGGAAGGAATAGAAAGTGTACTTGGAATTTCACATGTGTGGTGAACTCCTGGGTAAGGATATTCTTTCTACCAATATAAGCTTGATACTTTCTATGTAACATGTGTTAGAGAGTTGCTCAGAGCCTTGGTAGATTAAATGATATGCCCAAGGCCACATAGGCAGTACACATCAGAAGCAGGTCTTGACTCCACATCTTCCTGACATTCTATCTACCATACCAAGCTGCCACTTGCCTGATGCCATAGATGCTCTGAAGATTCCTTCAATGACCTATAATTTTATCTGCATTGGTATTATCTCTAGAGTTCAATCACCAAGCATTTATTAAGCATTGCTTAATAATATTTCTATATTTTATGTGTGATAAAAATAGAATATATTATATTACATATATTATTGTTAAAAATAATCTACAACAGCTTCTTAACAGGCTGTTCACTTCCTAAATCCACCTTTCTCTTCTGACGCCCTTAACTTCAATAGGAACAGTGCTAAAAGTACTACCCGGGGCCACCAAAGTCTTCAGTTTCTTGACAAAGACTTAATAAACGTTAGCAATCTTGGCTAGGTTTCCTCGGGAAGTGCCATTTATACCTATGTGGATCACAAGAAGTAGGTAGTAGTTATCAAGTTCGGCAAATCTTGAGAGGTCTTTTACTGTCTCGTCTTTGGGAGGTCTTCGATACATATCTCAAGAGGACATCAGATCTCTGTCATGTTCCTCAACAGGATGAACTGTCACTATTCACCTCTTCTTCTCCTCTCCCTTCTTGGGTAATTTCTCATTTGAGACAGCACATCTTCTTTCCTTGGAGGACAAATAGCAGATTCATCATTTTCTAGCTCTATCCTTTCTTAGGTCCACTTCGATCATAAAAACCAGCATCAGGGAAGGATTTTATATTTTGTATTTTGGTGATAGAAAAACAAAATGGCAACAGCCCTGGAAGAGTTTACACTCTATCAGAAGAAACAACATGTATTAATATAGGCAAATATATTCAAAGTAAATGCAATAAAACTTGAGGGAGAAAAGGAAACTTGAAGAAATTTATTCAGGCTATTCACTGGAAGGTCAAATACTGAATGTTCAATGGATCTTCACCTTCCTTTCTTCCATGTCACATTCTTTCACCTTTCAACTTCCTGACCTGTCAGGATTGACCTTTTCTTCTTCACATCTTTTTTCATCTTTGTTTTCAAGTTGAACATCTCATAACTTTTTAGAAGGAACACTTTTTTTTGATAACCTGAAAAGTAGAAAAGTGTGGGAAAGTAGAGTATGGAAAATATTGAATTGAGATATTCTTAGTCAACAAAGCTGGAATGTAGAGGCAGTGAAGAAGGGAAGGGAGGGGAGCACTAGCAAGGGTAAAAAAAAAGAAGTGAGCTAGGAGTAAGAAGTCCTGAGTTTAGACCAATTGATGCCACTAAATTGTTTGTCATTTAGCTTTTTCTGGATCTCTCTTTCTTGATTAGTATAAAGAGGAACTTAGATCAATCAATCATTTAACAAGCATTTATTAAGGACTTCCTGGGTGATAGGCACTGTGCTTATTACTGGGGATACGAAGCTAAAATATAAAAGACTAAAATTATAAAGCAAACATGAACTATTTGCTCTACACACATTCACTAAAACTTACCCCTTAAATTCCATTTAACCTGGCCCACTTCGATCGTAAAAACCAGCATCAGGGAAGGATTTCATATTTTGTATTTTGGTGATACAAAAACAGAATGGCAACAGCCCTGAAAGAGTTTACACTCTATCAGAAGAAACAACATGTATGAATATAGGCAAATATATTCAAAGTAAATGCAGTATAATTTAGGGGAGAAAGGGAAACTTGAAGAAATTAATCCAGGCTATTCGCTGGAAGGTCAAATACTAAAGCTGAAACTTAAATACTTTGGCCACATAATGAGAAGATGGGACTCATTGGAAAAGACCTTGATGTTGGGAAAGATTAAAGGCAAAAGGAAAAGTGGACAGCAGACGATGAGATGGATAAATAGTGTCATGGAAGCAACAAACATGAGCTTGAACAGACTCTGAGAGAGAATGGAAGACAGAAGGGCCTGGCATGCTGTAGTCCATGGGGTCATGAAGAGTTGGACAGGACTGAATGATTGAATGACCAGGAGAAGGGAATTTGTAGTAGCTGGGGATCTCAGAAAAGAGCCTCAAGTAGGAGGTGGCACTTGAACTGGGCTTCGAAAGAAGCAAGAGATAGAGGCAGCTACATGGTGCAGTGGATAGAGCACCAGCCCTAGCATCAGAAGGACCTGAGTTCAAACGTGACCCTGGGCAAGTCACTTAACCCCAGTTGCCCCCTTGCTCCAAAAAAGAAGCAAGAGGCAGCAAGGTGACACAGTATATAGAATACTTGGCCTGGAGTCAGGAAGACTGATCTTCTTGAGTTCAAATCTGGCCTCAGACACTTACTAGCTGTGTGACCCTGGACAAGTCACTTAACCCTATTTGCCTCAGTTGTAAATGTAAGTAGAAAATATTAATGTAAAATGAATTGGAGAAGGAAATGGCAAATCACTCCAGTATGGGGTCATGAAGAGTCAGACATGACTGAACAAAGGCATTCTAAGAGGTAGAGGTAAGAAAGGGTGTATTCCAGGAAGGGGGGAAGGGGCAGTTTGTGGTCTCTTCCTGCTGTGACATACTATGATTGTATGGGACTTGTTGCCAAATCCCTGGGATAATTTGGATGCTATGGCTAAGATTTACCAAAGGTGCATTCAGGGGCTACTCTGTTCCTTTGGAAGGACTGACACAAAGTATAAAGATTAAAATTGAGCAATCTTTAGCTACAAGCCAAGCTGAGATAATCTCATGGCTGCCAGGGGCCTTAGTGATATCTGTACCCCCCAGTGTACTGTGAGGGAAACACTGGGACCTTTCCTTGATGTTGGTTATTATGACAGAAGCAGGCCTGGTTAAGTGGAATTTCAGTGGTGGGTTTCAGTGAGCATGAGGAAAGCATGCAGTGCACATGTGCTTGGTGTGATCTGTAAGTAGATGTGCCTGCCAGTACAAGTTGTGACTCAATGCACATGTCTATGCAGACAGGTATATACAAAATGTGACCTGCGGGCATATTTCAGGGAATGTTTATGTTCTGGGTACATTGGGGTGGGGGTGGGGGACACATTTAGGGATGTGATATATGTATGAGTGGGATCAAGAGCTAATCAGTGGGAAAAACCCAGAATTTGGCATTGAGCCTTGCTTTATGCAGCAGCGGATGTGAATATTGATCGAGGAGGTTCCGATGGATCTTCACTTCTGTATGGTGCCAAAAGGATTGAGAATAATCCCAGGTCTTCAGGCAATTTCTCCAGCAGCATGGAGGATTTTGAAAACAAAGTGTGGTAGAGCCCTGGATTTGTGATCAGAGGACCTGAGTTCAAATGCCAGCTTTGCTTACTTTGTGTCCTTAGGCAAGTCACACAGAATAATAAGAAAAGAAAAGAAAGAAAGAAAGGAGAAGAAAGTTCTTGCCCCTCAGGCTTTTTTCACGGTCAAATAGCTCGACATCATGAATTTTATCAGGGAAAATGACATTGAAGAAAATGCTTTACCATCTGCTTTGCCACTTTGCCCTAAAGACCATGGAACCTTTCCAGATGACTACCCTGAGATCTCCTCTATGTGTTGTCTCCTCAATAGAATGTGAATTCTTTGAGAATGGGCATTTTCTTACTTTTAATGTCGATTCCACAAACTTATCACGATGCTTTGCATATAGTATTTAATATTTTTTTATTCATTCATTCATGTCAGTCAGTAAGCATTTATTGAGTATCTACTATGTGCCAGGTACTGTGCCAAATACTGGGATTACAAAGAAAGGCAAAAGAAACTCTGCCCTTGGGAGGCTCACAATCTAAAAAGGAGACAGGAGACAACAAGCAAACTGCTGTGAATAAACAAGCTAACTACAAGATAAATAGAGAGAAATCAACCGAGAGAAGGCTCAAGAATTAAGAGGGGTTGGAAAAGGCTTTCAGTAGAAGATGAGATTTTAACTGGGGTTTGAAGGAAGCCAGCAGTTAGAGATGTGAAAGGAGAGCATTCCAGGCATGGGAGACAGCAGGAGAAAATGGCTGAAGCAGAGAGATGGAGTATCTTGTTTGAGGAAGAGCCAGGAGGCTAGTGTCATTGGATCAGAGTAATGTGTAAGAAGACTTGAAAAGTGAGGGAGTTGGGGAGAACTAAGCTAAGAAGGGCTTTAAGTGCCAAACAGATAACGTTAAATTTGATCTTAGGGTGATGGTAAGTCACTGGAATTGTGTGCGCGCTCGCGAGTAGGAGTTAGATCAGTGCTTCGGGAAAATCACTTTGGCAGCTGAATGGAGGATGGTCTGGAGTGGAGAAAGACTTGGGGCCGGCAGACTCATTAACAGGCTATCGTAATATTCTAGGAGTTAGCAAATGAGGGCCTGCACCAGGATTCTGGCAGCATTAGAGAGGAGAAGGGGGAAGGTGTGAGAGATTTGGCCTTGACAACATATTAGATATAGTGAGGAGTCAAGGATGATGCCTAGGTTGTGAGCCTGGGTGCCTGGAAAGAAAATGGTGCTTTCGACAGATAGAGGAGTTTTGAAGAGAATAGGGTATTGGGGGAAGAGAATGAATTAAGTTTTTGTCATGTCTAGTTTAAGATTTCTATGGGAGGGGCAGCTAGGTGGTGCAGTGAATAGAGCACCAGCCCTGGAGTCAGGAGGACCTGAGTTCAAATTTGACCTCAGACACTTGACACTTACTAGCTGTGTGACCTTAGGCAAGTCACTTAACCCCAATTGCCTTGCCTTTCCCCCTCAAAAAGATTAAAAAAAATTTCTAAGGGACATCCAATTCAAGATGTATGACAGACATCTGGAGAGGTGAGACTGGAGATCAGCAGAAAGGTTAGGACTGGATAAACAGATTAGCATAGAGTGAAGTGAGGAGACCCAGGAGAACATTGTACACAGTAGCAGTCATAGTGTGCAATGACTGATTTTGATAGACTTTTTTAAAAATAAATTTATTTTTTATTTTTAGTTTACAACATTCAGTTCCACTCCCTCCCTCTCCTCCCCCTTCCCCGACAGACTTATTTTGATAGCCCTTTTCAGCAATGCAAGGACCTAAAACAATTCCGAAGGACTCATGATAGAAAATGCCATCCACATCCAAAGAAAGAAATATGGAATCGGAATACAGAGTGAAGCAGACTATTTTCTTTCTTGTTTTGTTTTGTATTCTTTTTCTTTCTCACAGTTTCTCCCATTTGTTATAATTCTTCTATGCAACATGACTAATGTGAAAATGTGTTTAATAGGAATGTGTAGAGCCCATATCAGATTGCATGGCCTCTTGGGGAGGGAGGGGGAGAAAATTTAAAAATTATGGAAGTGAGTATTGAAAACTAAAAATAAATAAATTAATATAAAAAAAGAATCAGCAGCATAGAGAGGATAATTGAATCTATGGGAGCTGATTAGATCACCAAGCAAAATAATGTGGAGGGAGAAGAGATAAAAGCCCTGGACAGAAACCTGTGAGATACCCATGTAAAAGGGTCATGACATCGATGAAGATCCAACAAAGGAGCGGTCAGAAAGGCAAGAGAAGCAGAATAAAGTAGTTTGTTAGAAACCTAGAGGCGAGAGAGAATCAGGGAGACAGAGGATGATTAACAATGTCCCAGGCTGCAGAGAAGTCACTTAACATTTCTGAGGCACAGATTTCTCATCTGAAGGATGAGGGAGTTGGCCTCAGTAGTCTCTTCTTGCTAATTCCTTCTAGCTCTAAATCTATACTGGCACCTTAGCTGGCATAGTCTGAATCATGAGCAGAGAGTGAAGAGAAAAGCAGCTCCCAAAGAAACCAGAGGATCTGGGATCTGGAGGTAAGTTATCTCACATGCGACTATTCTAATAGCAACAGAAGTAATGATAACCAACATTTATGTAGCACTTTAAAGTTTTCAAAGTGTTTTAAAAACATGACTTAATTTGTTTTACAACAGACCTGGGGTAAATACCACAGATATTATTATAGCTACTTTACATATGAGGCCACCAAGGCTCAGGAGGTCAGGTGGTTTAGCCATTGTGACAGAGCAAGTGCCAGAGACAGAATAGAAACCCTGTCTTTCTGACTGTAGGTCATGTACAGCACGCTATGATTCAAACAGTAAGTATTTGTTAAGTACCTTCTATATGCCAGGCACCGTGCTAGGCAAAGGAGAAACAGACAATAGTGAGACAGTTGCTACCCTCAGGATGTTTATGTTCTGTGAGGGGAGCACTCTTACTGCCACCCTCCAAGATCCGAGTTGCTCACTCACATTACTAACACTACCCATGTTGTGATTCCCCTCATCAAGATCTCATGGCCTGGCACAGGAAAAGTTTATCTATTTCTAGTTAGGGACTACACAGAGATCTCAGATGGCTCATTTTAATGCAGGCTACAAGCTGCTATGGAAGTTTCCAGTGACTTAGTGTTTGGTTGTACCTGTTGTTCTTTGCCACCTCCCTTCCTTCCCTTTATATCTAAAAGGCTTGGCGGCTCAATCTCATTTGGTGTTGTTCTTTGGGATGCCCGTTTCATCCATTCAGACACTAAGAACAGAAGTTGAAGCCAACACCACCTCCATTTGGTGGAGTTATCAGTGTAGTCAGAGCCAGAGCTCAGGGACTGGATGTCATTTTCTCTCCCTCCCCAACCCACATCCTAGCTTTTGGGCCACCCACACAGCTGATGAGTTAGGATAGTCGGGCATTGGGCTGAATGCCCAGTGCTCTGGCCTAACCTTGAGTTCAAATAGCAACATAAACATTTTGAACATAGCCTCCATTAATGTGTTGTTAAGTGAGCAGATGGAGCTGTGATTTCCCCCAGACTGAATGGTGGGAAGATGTGGTCTCTTCTGCCTCCCCTGTAAATCTCACTGGAACACATTTTTCTCACATACAGCATATGAATCATGGGGAGGGTTTTTTTTCCCTGTCACCAGGAAGCTTTCAGAGGCAGGAAGCATGCATGTGTGTTCAGCATTGGGAAATTAAATATAATTATAATTGAAGTAACAAGGCATAGTCAGACTAAAATTGCATACCCAAAAGAGTGGATCTTTGGGAAACACGTATGTCTCTTCTTGGTGTTTTTATAAATGTAGGCTTCATTTCAAATCTAAGAGATTTCTCTTTGCTCTCAGGAAGTACAGCCAACACAAGATCAATGGTTCTCAAGACACTTTTAAATGAGCCTTCCCCCACAAAGTGAATACTTATGTTTATGTGAGTTGCACATCTGTACAATGTAGCAATTGTTTCATTTTTAAAAAATCTAATAGAGATGCTGGAAAACATCTGGTAGTTGATACTTAATTCACTTTTTTTCATTACACCTTTTCTTGGAAAGCCAGGAATGGAATACAATACATCCCCTGAGTGAGGCCTGAGTTTATGACAGGTGCACATTTCCTAAATAGTCATTGTTTGACACCATTGCTTCTCCCAAGTACAGCTGGAAGTGTATTTATCTGGCAAGAGTGAGAGAGGGGAGGGAAAGCCCACTTTAAAAGGAAGTTTTAGTATCAAAGATGGTAGTCGTGGTATAGAGCAATTCAGTCCAGCCATCTTTATCCTGATTGCTCAGTGCAATTTCCTGCACTGCTTTTTACAAGTCTGTCACCACAGTGGCTTGTAGGTTATTAATTTAGATCCACGCTTGTTGTTCACTGACCCTAAACTAATGTTCTTTTGTAATATGAAGATAACAATTGAATCCAAATAAGGTCTCATGACAACCAGACAGATAAACCCCATCCCCAGATATTATCCCTGAGAACGAGAAATAACAGAAAGATGCCAAATGAGTCATTTGATACCATGTTTTCTGATCCTTTTTAAATATTGCCCTTTGATCTGTAAAATCCCATTTTAGTTCCTAGTGACCTCACTGAGATTGACTTTATCCTCCCAGTAGTTATGATTAGCTAAGGTTACTTTGCTAAAAAACCATCCCTGGGCTTCAAGTGGGAGAGTGAGTGTGCTGCATTCTTGGTAGATCGCCTATTATCTTGGAACTTACTCCTTGTCATGAGCTAACAGAGTTCCAATTGGCTTGTCTTTATGGGGTGACATAAGACCCACCTGCCTAAGCCTGCATGACAGGTTCTGTGTAGGGGAGGATGTCTCCTGATAAAGGGCATGCAGGAGATACAACAGGGAATAGCATGCATTAGCCCGAGGGATAAGACATTGCATATAGTATCACCGTCCCTGAAACTTCTTTCTTTTTCTTTGGGACCAGGCATTTTGACTAACATTTACTCAGAGGAGAGCCTTCAGTGCCACGTCCTTATATGGTCTCCCTCTTATCCTCAACCTCTTTTCCCACTTCTCAGAGTTAAGCCACATGGACTTGCCATTGGCATGCCTTTTTTCTTCTTTCTCCTCCTGTACAAACACACACACAAACACAGCTAAAGCGGTACTATTGTTTAGAAGTGCTTGAGTGGTGAGTCTCGCATCAACATATTGCTTGCCAATATGTAAGACTTACCATGGAAACTCGTGATGGATTGAGGTAAAAGGGCTTGGAAGATAGAATGTTTCTAAACTGTTCCAGGTTTCTTTGGATAAAAAGAACAAAATAAGCACGGAATAATTTATTAGTTGTATTATGACCAACATTTGGCTGCTCAGTTCATTTCATTCACTCATCTCAAAAACATTATAATAAATAGCAAGTCACTGTTATTATTTAACTAAAGGAAATCACTGAGTTAATGAGGAATTTAATGATTTAACCAAAGTCAATGTTAATGAATAAGAGATACCATTGTCTAAATTACACATCCATACCTGGTCATATGATTTCTTTTTCTTTCTTCTTTCCTTCCTTTCTTTTTTTCTTCCTTCCTTCCTTCTTTCCTTCCTTTTTTTGAGGATAGGAGTGGGTATGAAATTTGTAGGGAATTCCTGGAGTTCTTTCAACTCCACCTATATAAATCAGCAACTTGTCTGTAACTTGTTGTTTCAACAATCTGGCTAGCAGTTGCTGTGGGGGTATAAAACCAACAACAACCAGCTCACAGAACGCTGCAAGCCCAAGTTCTTTTGATCTGCTTTATTAAGGAAAGCAACATTAAGGGGTTAACAAGTTTACTTTAATCCAGCATACAAATACCATTCACTTAATTCAGGGGGAAAAGCCAGCACCCTGAACTTCAGAGCAAATACAAACAAATTACAAACATCAACAGAGAGACCAAATACAATTCATAGTTACCAACATCTGAGTTCAGCCAGGGAGCTCATAACAGTGGCTGGCCCAGAGTCACGTGGCACTCCTGCTGTGGGTCAGAGCTCCGGAAAAAGAGAGAGCCAACCTCTGGTTTTATATCTTTTTCAGGGTCAAGTCGTCACAAAAATGTGACTTAAACCCACATGGTCTAAAAGCCTCTGATGTCACAAACATGTCACTCAAACCCATGTAAACTAGGCTTTCCCTCGAGGCAAGGAGGTCATCAAGGACTCCTGGTTTAATCAAGGAAAAAAAGGCCAAACTCTTCAAGGGCACTTGGTTGAATTAAGTGCTAAGAGCCCATTTTGATTGCCAATACGCTTGTAATCTTAAAACTCCATTAAGTTTTAGTATTTTCACCCTTAGAATATAAGCCCATTAAGGGCAGTGACCATGTTTTTGCCTTTCTTTATCTCCCCAGAAATCAGTCAATAAACATTTATTAAGAGCCTACTGTGTGCCAGGCACTGTACTAAGCAGAGGAGATATGAAGAAATGAAAAAAGATAATCCCTGCCCTTGAGTAGCTCAAAATCTAATGGGGGAGACAACATGCAAAAAACTCTGTTCAAGCAAGGATAAATGGTGGTAATCAAAAGGGGCAAGACACTAGACTTAAGAGGGATTGCTAGAAATTGGGTACACAGTAAGGGCTTTAAAAATTCTCATTGACTGACTGACTTGAAAGTTACCTGAAGGCACTGAGAAGTTTAAGTGACTTATCTATTCATAGACCATAGTCAGGCCTTCTGACTCTATGACCTACCTTCATCATCACAGAAACTGTAAGTCAAGAGGGAACAGTGTGCAGTTCAATCCAAATTTTTATAGAAACTCCTTCTAAATTCCTCATGCCCTACACCATGCTGCCTTCCATTTTTACATACTATGCTGAATTATTTTGATTTTTTAAAAATGGACCCTAATGTGTCTGAGAAAGTTTAAATAAGCAAGTGCAATTAGAAGCTGGTGAACCTGGTTTCTCTCAACTGGCCTATGACCTCAAGCCCTTAGAATCTCTAGCCTCACCGTCCATTCTACCAGTGATAACAGCTTTGGGAACGAAGTTACTCATGTTCCTTTCTGAATTGGCATGTACTCCCTTATCATTACTGCCACTTAATGACAGTAAGGAAATGTGTCTTCATGGGATATAAACTTGGCAGTGGTTTTGATAATTGCTGTTTATATTGCCTACGGTCAGTTTTCTTTTCTCTGTCATTATTGGGCTCCTCCTGACTGTGTCTGGAATGCTACAAATGTGAAGAATGTATAACTCAACCCCAGGTTTGGGCTTTTTAAGGCATATGCTCTTTGACACCCTCCCCTCCATTTTTTTTATGAGGGGAGAACTTTTGTGGTTTTGTTTTAGGTGTGTGTGTGTGTGTGTGTGTGTGTGTGTGTGTGTGTGTGTGTAATTTCTTAGCTAAAGTTGTGGTGCCTGCCCTGGGAGAGAGGAATAATAAAAAGATGTTCTGACTCACTTTTATCATTCTGATGAAAAATTTTTCTTACTCTCAGGGATCAAAAAAAGTCTTAGATTATGGAGTGACCTAAAGAGTGTTCTATTTCTTCCTTCCCAGGAAGGAGAAAAGAAGATTTTATTTTCAAGGCTTGGCCTTTCCCCCTTTTCTTATCCCAAGGGCAGTACTTAATCTTTAAGAACATTATACTTTGCATATGGTAAAGATTGGAGCTTTTAACCTTTGGGGAATTCACAGGGAAATGGATGATTTTTATGTTTGGGGTCTGCCCTCTCCTGTTGCCCCTCCCTCCCCAATACATACAGAAGTAACAATGAACTAACACTTCCTGTGTTTTTTTGGATGCTTTCTGGTAGAAGGATGAGCTATAAACTCTCAACCAAAGTTGTATGGTGGACAGTTCCTAGTCAGCTTTAACATCTCTCTTCTGCCTTGTGATTGACAGCAAGGGACCCTTCTGATCTCTCCTTATGGACTCCTGATAGAGAAAAGGCAAAATCATCTGTAAGCTGGTATACAGTAACTGATTACATTAGTCCATGCCAACATCTGGCGCCACTGTTTCTTGTACTTCAGTAACCACTAATGTGTAAACTTGTCATATTGAAAGCCTTGGAACTACCAGAAAATATGAGAAGGGGCCCTCTCTTGACCTTCTCCCCAACTCTTTGTTAGGATGCTTTAAAATAATGGAAAATTAATTTATGTAAAATATTTACTTTTCTGATGCTGAAGCTCAGCATATGCCTTAGATAGGGATACTTGTGATAGAATGATGATTTATTACATTCTAATTTATTCTTCATTTTAGAGTCATAGAAATGCTAGTAACCATCCCTTCCAAGCTACCCCCTACCCTGAAAGAAATCACTAAATTAAGGTGTTAGTTTGGCATTCCCAGGGCACCACTTCAGGAAAAGGATGCTCTTCCTGCACACTGGAGCTCAGAAGGTTAATTACACAAGTACAAGCCTTGATGTGTCTTGATTGAGTTTAATGAGTATCTGAGCGGATTACCTCTAAGTGCAGGGTAATCCTTACCACCACATGATATAATATGGAAAGTAATAAACAGTTTCACAGACTGACATCACTTAGCCCATTGTTTTCATTTGGCTTAACCCATAGTTCATGCATGCCTCAAAGAAGGAATGGGACTAATTAGCAGAGGTGGGAGAAACCACCTGGCAAAGGGAGCACAGTTTAAAAGTACACATGCATGCCCAGGGCCAGTTTCCTACATAAATGACAGCACATGAATATGGGTGAGAAAACGAGGCATCTGGACACAAATGACATAGGAAAATATGTTCTTAAAAGCTGGGACCTGATGGCAGCTTCCAAAAATGTGACATATATCAGGGAAAGGATGTAATAAACTGTCATCAGTAGTGGTTAATTACTTTGACTTCCTGTCCTAAATGACTTGATGGTATTATGACTGAGAAACTAAGTCCTCTTAATCCCAGAAGATGAAGCATATATAGAGCACTTATTAAGTGCTTGCTGTATGTCAAGTCTGTGTTAAGGACACAAATACAAGCTAGTTTATATTCTAATGGGGAAAGACAATATATAAATGAATATGAAAAGGGGGGCAAGGTCCTGAGCATGGAGGCTTGGGACGGGGAGGGCAAAAGTAGCATGAAGGCATGTGCCCCATCAAAAACATGCAGAAGCTGACTTACGAGAGCTGTGAAAGGACCAGAGATGTATTCCAGTTTGCAAGTGGGGAGCAAGTGGTTTTAATGGTGATTACCTAATCTCAAACCATTCCTTATAGCGTTGTCTTCTATTAGAAGACAAGCTCGTTGAAGGCAGTGACTGTTTTACTTTTACATTTATCTACCCAAAACTTATTATGGTGCTATGTACTAAGCACTTAAAAATGCTTTTCGTTCATTTATTCATTCATCAATTCATTCATTCATTCCTTTGATAGAAGAAATTGTTACATAATTCTATATCATAAACTCATAGCTGAGGGACCATCTAGTCCAATTTTCTTGTTTTACAAATGAAAAAGCTGAGATCATTTGAATTAAATATATATATATATAAATTAAATATAAATATAAAATTGAGAAAAATTATAGAATCACTAAATGATATAGGTAACAAGACCCTTTGAAATAATTTGGTCCAGACTTTTCACATTTAAGGCTAAGTTCCTCATTTGTTATTTTATTCAGGTATAGTACCCAATGTACTTAGGCAAATATATCATTGAATAGACTCATAAGATGAACCAGATTTAGTTAAAGAAAAGGGGTTGACAGGTATTTAATAGTGAGAAAAAGATTAATCATTTTGCAACAAATCCTGAAATCTCCCTCGGCCTTCTTAAAGAGAAGGTAGAATGTTTGACACCGTGCTTGATCCACAGGTGCTGACCTCCATGCATATCTGGCATCTAACATCTCCCATTCTCTAGTGTTTCCCCTCCACAACTATCTATTTGGTCCTGAGATGATGCTTGCTTCTCTTCTAATCATTAGCCAAAATGGCTTTTAATAGGCTGTGCCAAATTGCTGTGGTTCACAAATTTTCAGGATACAAAGAAATTGAAAAAGGCAAAAACAAGCCCAGAAGTGAACAGCATGCAGGACCCTAAAACATGAAGAGAATGTCAGAATAAGTTGTGATCCTCATCCATTTCCCATCAGTCATTCCTGATGTTAATAATTGAGTAAAGCAGATGATCATGTGAAAGTGCTTGGTGGGATCTTTAATGGGAACCAAATCCACAGGAAACTGGATTCTAAAACATTAGTTTTGTCAGGATCCAAACAGCCTGCTGATTTGTAGTGTGAGAGTATACAAGTCTAAGTCTCAGCCTGGAAGACAACTGACAGCCTTTAAAGGAAGTTATTTATGGCCTGGAGAGTTCTTTAAATCTTTCATCTAGATTTGTGTTGGATTCTTTAGGTCTGGTGATAATGCTGTTGTCACATACTGCATGTCTGCAGTCTCTTTGATGGGTTACCCCAGCTGCTATACTTAAGATATAGGGCTAGTCCAGCCCTTTTAAGCAAAGTAAAAATGACCCTGCTGCTTTGAAATCTGAATTTACAAAGCTGATAAATTACAGGGTAGTTATTGCATTTACAAAGCAGTTTTTCACTTTACAAATCCCCTTAAGCATCATGCTCTCCCAGAGTGTTACAATGGTATGGCTTATAAGACATTATTTATCCAGCATAAAATGAAATATAGAGCTAGACCAGACATTTGTGTGGCCTGGGCAAGGTTTGAACACTGGGTCCCCTATACTTGAAAATCATACAAAATATGGGGTTATTGTCCACTGGAGTTTATGAATATTCACTATGACTTAGGATCACAAGATCAGAGATTTACCACCAGAAGGAACCTTGTTGTTGTTGTTGTCAGTCATTTCTGATTCTTGAGACCCCAGTTGGGATTTTCTTGGCAAAGATCCCGGAATGGTTTGCCATTTCCTTTTCCAGCTCTTTTGACAGATGAGGAAACTGAGGCAAACAGGTTAAGTGACTTGCCCAGAGTTATATAGCTAGTAAGTGTATGAGGCCAAATTTGAACTCAGGAAGATGAGTCTTCCTCACTCTAGGTCTCGCGTTCTATCCACTGCACCACCTAGCTGCCCCAGAGAGAACCTTAGAGACCATATGCTACAGTTCCTTTGACAAGGTAGATTGTAGACATGTGGTGATAACTATCCATTCTTTGTAGGAGCTTCGCACTTTTCACCTAAATGTGTTTACATATTCTCTGGGTGGGATCCTTCACCACCACCATGCAGTTATACTCAAATTGTATCAAGGTCCTAGAGGGAAAAATCCACTCTCTCTTTCTACCACTCTAGATCTCGAGGCATTGCCAATGCATTTCTACTAACACGACTAGCCACTTATAATATTGACACTTCAAAATCTTGAGCATAACCATTTACTTAGCAATGAAACAAAATAAATCATTATGACAACACATATGCAAATACTAGAATGGATGCATAAATAATAACATATCTCATAATCCACACACAAACCTCCTACGTAATGCTCTTCCACTAATTGCTCGTGATCTAACCACTCAGGGGAGAATGAGCAGACACTTATAAAGACCATGGAGCACACAAGTAGGAAAACCAACGTTTTGGGGGTAACTTACAACTCTGGACTTCAGACTTTAATGGCATTGGTCCATTTATAGCACATGCACCACAACTGGGCAAATTCTCTACTCAAATGTAAGCACTTACAAGTTCTTTATAGTCACCTATAAAAGGGCATTTAGAAAGTGTTATTATTTAAAATGGATAGTTGTTTTCTTTAAGCCAGAGAATTGCTACTGTCCTTATCGAACTGGCTATATTTGGGCTATACAGACCAGAGCAATCTGTTATTGACTCACTGAGATGTTGCATTGCCCAATTAGAACAGCCCAGGATGACTCTTCAAGCAAGGCTGACAAACCTAGCTCATTATGATACAAAGTATCTTGCAAAGGCTTTCCCTGAGTCCCCTGCTTGCTTTTCCTTCTCAGACCAGAGGAGGCAGCAGAGAGCAAGAGGCAGCTTCCCCTTTATCCAACTCTAGGTGGCACTGAGGGGTAACAGCTGTAAATGAGCTCTAGGTCAATGGAATCACTTTTCCCAACAATCAGAAATCATTTAGCAGAAGCCTTCAGTTGCCTGACTACTTTTAGCTTCCAGAGTTATTCCTATGGCAGATTCCTCTCTGAGGTTCTTTTCGTTTCAATAACATGTCAGCTTCCTGACTGTCAGTGACTCATTTTCCTTTCTTTTTAATTTTTAAAGATAAATTTATTTACTTATTTTTAACATTTAAAAAAATTTTTGAGTTCATATGCCCAAAGGGCTATAAAAATGTGCATACCCTTTGACCCAGCAATACCACTTCTAGGGCTATATCCCAAAGATATCAGATTAGTGGGAAAAGGACCCTATGTGCAAAAATATTTATAGCAGCTCTTTTTGTGGTGGCAAAGAACTGGAAATCAAGGGGATGCCCATCAATTGGGGAATGGCTAAACAAATTGTGGTATATGAATGTAATGGAATACTGTTGTGCTAAAAGAAAAGTGGAGCAGACAGACTTCATTATAACCTGGAAAGACATATATGAACCGATGCTGAGTGAGGGGAGCAGAACCAGGACATCAATATACACTATTACAGACACACAATATCTGTAAGGACTTTGATAGACTTGACTCCTTTCATCAATGCAAGGTTCGAAGACAGCTCCAAAAGACTCATGATGGAAAAAGCTATGCACATCCAGAAAAAGAATTATGGAGTCTGAATACAGATTGAGGCAAACTGTTTGCTCTCTCTCTTTTTTTTTCCTTCTTTTTGGTTTCATTTCTCCTTTCTCATGATTCATTCCATTGGTTATAATTCTTCTTTACAACTGGACTATTATGTAAATAAATTCAATGTGAAAGTAACTACACTGGAATACATGCTGTCTTGTGGGGTAAGGGAGAGGAGAGGGAGGGAGAGAAAATTTGGAACCCCAAAACCTGTGGAACAGAATGCTGTAAACTAAAAATAAGAAAATAAATTTATTAAAAAATTTTTTTCGAGTTCAGAATTCTCTCCCTCCCTCTCATCCATTGAGAAGGCAAGCAATATATCAATTATACATGTGAAATCATGCAAAACATATTTCCATATTAGCCATATTGCAAAAAAAAAAGCAAGAAAAATAAAAGAAAGTGAAAAAATATTGTGCTTCAGTCTGGACTCAGACTTAATCAGCTCTCTCTCTGGAGGGAGGTAGCATTTTTCATCATGAGTTCTTTGGAATTGTCTTGGATTGTGGTATTGTTTAGAGTAGCTGAGTCTTTCAGCTGATCATGATTACAATGCTGCTGTTACTGCGTACAATGCTGTCCTGGTACCATATTGCTCTTCCTTTTTTGTGCAAGTCTTCCCAGGTTTTTCTGAAACCATTCTGCTCATCATTTTTATAGCACAATAGTATTCCATCACAATTTGTTCAGCCATTCCCCAATTAATGATCATCCCTTCAATTCCAATTCTTTACTACCACAAAAAGAGCTGCTATACATGTTTTTGTACACATAGGTCCTTTCCCTTTTCCTTTGATCTCTGTGGGATACAGGTCTAGTACTGGTATTGTTGGGTCAAAGGGTATGCACAGTTTGATTGCCCTTTGGGCATAGCTCCAGATTGTTCTCCAGAATGGTTGGACCAGTAGTGACTTATCTTTCAATTAAAAAGTAACAATCCCCAAATTTCCCTTATGAAATCAATATTTCAATCTCAAAATATTTATATAATTTTTCTCTCTTTTTTAACTTTCCCCTCTTTAGCTATGAAACAGTTATATGCAAATGAACTGAGGTACCATAATCCCCTTGTAATTGAATGTTTTTAGGTAGTCAACATTTCATTTCTGTGTCTTCAAAATTGTTTATTTGCATACCTTTCTGTTAATAAATAAAAGTTCTTTCTCTGCCTCTTTAAAACACCAAACTGTTCACATTGGAGTGAGATATCACTCTACATTGTTCAGAAGGTCACTTGAGTCTTTATATTTATATTATGGTTAATTTTCTGTTCTAAGCTACTTAATTCTATCTGAAAGGAGTTTTATATATGAATTTATAATCAGTTTTTACTAAAAACAATGTTCTTTTCCTTCTCCTTTTGGGAATAAAAATATTTATCTGTAATAACAGCAATATCTTATATCCTTTGACAATTGATTTATTTTTCTTTATATAAAAGTAATAATAATAAATACAGCTTGCCTTTTGGGATTTACAAATATTATCTGATTTTTTCCTTATACTACCTCTTGAGGGTAGGTGAAATTATTATCCCCATTTTATAGAGGAAGAAACTGAGATGGGGTGTTAAGTGACTTGATCAAGGTTACCCAGCCACTAAGTCCCTGAGGTCACATTTGAACTCAGGTCTGTCCTGACTTCAGGTTTGGTGGTCACTGTCTCCTTTTTATCACCAACTAAAGCACATGAAAAGTTTCTTAGTGGGACAGTATATGACAGCCTCGTTTTGCAGATGAGGAAGCCATGGCTCAAACAGGTACTAGGTGATTTGTCCAAGGCACTTAGTAAGTAATAAGTAGCAGGAACAGTATTTGAAACTATATTCTCTAACTACAATTTCAGTGCTGTTTCTACTACATAAATGTATACATGCCATTGAGACTGGAATCCTGTTAAAATACATTCTTTTATTAAAAAATATTGAAATTTGTCCCCCTGATCTTTCAATTGTGTTCACAGCCGCCGCCGCTGCCGTCGCCGGCATTAGCGCTCTAGCGTTAGGGCCGCCTCTCACTCTCCAAGCCCAAGCCGAAAGAGAAGGGGGGTGTATAAGGAGAAGTTTTCAGGAATATAGCTCGTACCAAGCAAACTGCCTATAAATCCACCAGTGGTAAAGCCCCCAGGAAGCAGCTCGCTACAAAAGCCTCTCGCAAGAGTGCGCCCCCTACCGGAGGGGTAAGAAACCTCCTTGCTATAGGCTGGGTACTGTGGCTCTCCGTGAAATCAGACGTTACCAGAAGTCCACCAAACTTCTGATTCGTAAACTTCTCTTCCAGCATCTGGTGCGTGAAATTGCTCAGGACTTCAGAACAGATCTGTGCTTCCAGAGTGCCCCAATTGGTGCTTTGCAGGAGGCAAGTGAAGCCTATCTGGTTGGCCTCTTTGAGGACACCAACCAATGTGCTATCCACGCCAAACGTGTCACAATCATGCCAAAGGATATCCAGCTAGCACGCTGCATATGTGGAGAACGTGCCTAAACTCCACTATGATGGGAAACACTCTGCATTCTCAAAACAGAAAAAAATCTCTTCTTCCTGTTATTCGTAGTTCTGAACATTAGATATTTTTTCCCCATGGGGTCAAAAGGTACCTAAGTATATGATTGCGAATGGAAAAATAGGGGACAAAATCAGGTATTGGCAAGTTTTTTCCATTTTCATTTGTGTGTGAATTTTGAATATAAATGTGAGGACATAAAGCCTTAATGCGGTCAAAAAAATGTTTCTGTGAACAAGTTTCAACGATCCAACTTTATAACAATTATAAATAAACCTGTTAAATTTTTCCGGACAATACAGCATTTGGATTTTTTTAAAAAGGAAATTTCTTATTGACGGCAACTAAATGGTGTTTGTAGCATTTTTATCATACGGTAGATTCCATCCATTCACTATACTTTTCTGAGTTGTCCTTGTTCTATTTAAAAAAACTCTGAAGATGTTCTTGAGAAGCTGATGATCTTTGTAAAGAAGCATGGAGAAGTTGCTGAATATGTATAGAAAATAGAAATGGAATTATTAATGGATAGGGAGTAGTGGTGTAAAGCTGTGATGAAAGAGTGATGTGCCTTTTTGGAAGATGAGATGCAATCTGAGGATGGGGTGAGGGTCCTTAGAGGGTTGGGTTAAAACTTCAGATGAGCCTTTATTTGTGGGAGCATGGAGAGAATGAGCACTTGGGTTAGATGGAGGCTAAGATACCTACTGGTGCATCAGGTATTGAAACTGAACGTATGCTGCATTTCTGCTGCTGATTCCCAAGGAGTGATTTTAATATGTGGAACAGTGATACCAAGTTATCCCTGTCATATATGAGATATCTGGATAACACGTCTGAGCCCAGAGTAAGACGAAAACAGAAGACTCTGACTTTTGGGGTGTGTTGAGGGGGGGAGTGAAATGGATCTGGAGCTTCATGAATGGTTGACCTTGAGGTCATATGTGAGAGCATCCACAATAATGGAGAAGAGAAGAAGGTCAGAGTGAGATTCGTGGACAACAGTCATATTAATGAATCAGGAAGAGAGTGAGGAGCAAAGGAGAAAGAGGAAGAATAGCAAGGTAAACTGAGTAAGATCAACTTATTAACAGCAACAGGTGTAACTATTAACAAAGTGGGTCAGACTGGCCACCTGAGCAAGGCCAGTGACCCGCATGATAAAAGGAGGGGGACCTTTTTATTGACACACAGGAAAGGAGGGGGTCTGGGTAGTTGGGGAACATTACAATTGACTGGGGCAGCTAGGTGGCGCAGTGAATACATCGCTGACCCTAGAGTCAGGAGGACCCCAGTTCGAATCTGACCTCAGACACTTGACACTCACTAGCTGTGTGACCTTGGGCAAGTCACTTAACCCTGATTGCCTTGCTTTCCCCCCTCCAAAAAACAAACAAAAAAACTTTACAATTGACTACACTGGGGAAAGTGGGTTGGCATTCAGGTGTGGCTGATAATACCCCTCTCTGACAATTAAGGAATGTTAATTTTTTTTTTATGAAACTCATTTGCTTCTTGCAGTCTTGGCTAGAAAATCAAAACCACTTGGTTAGAAGTGCACTGGGGAAATTAAACCACCCTAATTGCATGAGGATAGGCAAGAACTTGTCTTTAGCGAGGGGTGGGACCGGGTTGAACCAGGTTAATCTGGTTGGGGTTTACAGATAGCAAGTAGATATTTCAAGTTAAGGTGGTTGAGTCGTACAGACAAGCTGTTCCAGGGCTACCTGTATGAGTGAAAACAGTATTCCCTTTCAACCATGCCTTTAAACTCATTCAGACTAGGAAAGATAACGTTTCTGAGTGAGGTGAGTTCAGGCAGATACTAACAATTGTAAAAATCAATACAGCATAAAATCAAGTACATTGAAAAATACAGTAGAAATCAGAGGTAATATAAATTTTTATCTTTCCACAAAGGGAAATTCCAGAAAGATAGGTGACCAACAATGTCAAATGCTATAGAGAGTTTGAGAAAGATGAAGACTGAAAAAGACCGCAGTATTTGGAGATTTGATAGGAAGTCTTTGGTGTCTTTGGAGGACAATTTCAGCAGAGTGTTTGAGGTTGGAAGCTTAATTACTAAGAGAGTAGGTAATGTGGAAATAGAACATAAGATGTAGAAACCTTTTCCAGGAAATTTAGCAGTGAAGAAGAGGCAAAATTAAAGTTGGTGGTTACTCAATGGAGACATGGAGTATTGATATTTCTCAGCTACATGTGGCACTTTTATAAAAATTAACCGTGTGCTAGGATTAAAAAAAAACAACAACAAACTTTTAAAAATGCAAAAAAGTAGAGGTAGGATTTAAACTCAGGTTTTCTGACTCCAAAACCAGCTCTTTCTACTGTATCATTTTACTTTATGTCCAATGATCCAATGCTAGTGGATTGGGGAAAGTGGGTTGGCATTCAGGCGTGGCTGATCACACCCCTCTGACAATTAAGGCATGTTAGTTTTTTTTTAATAAACTCATTTGCTTCTTGTAATCTTGGCTAGAAAATCAAAACCACAGTTTTACCCTGGTCAATTGAAATGTTCCCCAATATATCAGGCTGCATTTCCAGATTGCAGTCCTTCAATAACTCTCCACAACTCCGCTCAAAAAGCCACCTTGCCCTGCTCTTTCCTTTCTCCATGTATTCATTTGCTCATGTTGTCCCTGACACCTGAAGTGGATTACTCTTCTGTTTCTGTCCACTCAACTCATACCCATCCTTCAGTGCTACCTACTCTATGGAGCTCAGATGTCACCTATTCTATCATCCTATTTTCTCAACTAGAAGGAATCTCTTTCTTACCTTTCTTATAGCATGTTGTTTGTTTTTCTTTTATGGTATTTATCACATTCTAGTGTATTAGAGTTATCCATGTATCTATCCTTTATCCCCACCTAGAGAGTTAGCAACCTGAAGGCCTCTTATTGATCTTTGCATTCCCTACTATGCCACTGGTAACTTTGTACACAGTAGATACTTTAAAAATATTCTTGAGCCATTAGAAACACTCGGAGCCAGAGAGATTACTGATCCCTTTTCTAACTAACACTTTGGGAATACTGCACTCTGGATGATCCAACATAAATTATACAGACATAAATACATGTATGTATATCAAAAGATAATACTATTTCCCTCCATTCAAGTGTTTTACATTTTCTTTTGGAAACAATCAGGGTTAAGTGACTTGCCCAGGGTCACACAGCTAGTAGGTATCTAAGGTCACATTTGAACTCAAATCCTCCTGACTCCAGGGCCAGTGCTCTAGCCACTGTGCCACCTAACTGCTCCAAATGTTTTATATTCTAATGGCATATATCTCAAATGAGATACCCACAGCAGCTGCTGTGAATGTGCTGGCGTATTTCCAGGACTGAATAGCAAAATATAACAGACTGTCTTGCTCAAAGATGAAACCAAGACATTTTTTCAAACACCAGAAAGCTAAATCCATCACAGTGACAAAGAAGTTAATATACATTACCAATGCAGGGGGCACCGCCGTCCCCAAGCCTTCCCTCTGTTAGGCCTCCCCACAAACAAGCTCCCTTAGGCCAAAGTCACTCCCTCTCTCACTCTCTCACTCATGCTAGCTACTCTGCCTTGCCTTGCCTGCCCTCCCTTCCCACCCCCCCCCCAGCTCTGTCTCTCTCTCTCTCACACACACACACACACACACACTTCCTGCTCCACCCATTTGGCAAGCTCCTCCCACCATGGGCTCCATGTGACTCAGGCTCAAAGCAGGTCACATAGACCTATTAATGGATGGGAAAGATCTTCCCATTCCGTTACCACTACATGGCACTATTTATATTTTCTCAAGCTTAATAGTCATGAATTTCTTTCTTTCTTCCTTCCCTTCCCCTTCCCCTTTCCCTTTACCTTTTCCTTCCCCTTCCCCTTCTCCTTCCCCTTCCCTCTCCTTTCCCTTTTTCCTCTCTGATTTACTGTTAAGGGAGTTCCCTATCTCTATCAGTGCAAATTGCCAACTCTTCTACAACTCAGAGAATTACCTGGAACAGTGATGTCAAATTCAAGTAGAAACAGAGCCATTAATCCATACATAAAGATTCCTACAAAGCACAGGTTAACTTGTAATTTTATTGTAATTTTGTTTATTTTGTTAAATATTTCCTAATTATGTTTTAATCTGGTTCTGGCCACACTCTGGCCACACATGGGTTGCACGTGCTTGTTTGTGTGTTTGACACTTCCAGCCTAGAACCCTGAGAAGTTAAGTTTCTCAGGATCAAAAACCTAGCACGACTCAGAGGTGAGATTGGTACTCCAAGCTCCCTCACTCTAAGAGCCCTCCTCTACCTATTACTACATGCTGCCTTTTAAGAAATAATACTTCTTTTTCTCTTAATTTTCTGTGATTATCCCAGTTAATCAAGCTTTGATTTCATTTCACCAGAAAGTTGCACTGCTCAGTCTATGTATTTGTTAGTGTTGGAAGGTCTAGTTTGTGTTTGTCCTCTTCCACCGTTCATATGGAGAGAAAGGGCAGTATTTTTTCCTTCTTTTTTATCTCTCCACCCCTTTGTTCAGAGTTTTGCACTGAGTGGACATTTGATAAATGTTATTGACTGATTAAATAGTTGGCTGACTTACTGCATATCATGCCCCTCACTGGATGTGAGTATTGAAAGCCGTGTCACAAAGTTCATGAGATTCTGGTTTCTCAAATTGTATTTGGGAAAGACTTTACAGCACAAATAATAATAATGATGATGATAAAATTTCATTCAGTTGGTTCTAAAAAAGCATGAATTTCCCCTCAAGTACTTTTATAATTTTTAAAGGAAACATTTTTTACAGTCTTGTTTTAGGATTAATATCATGTCAAAAAAGGACATTTCTTATTTAACAAGAAATGAAGGATTAGATATGAATAATGGAATGTAAAGGTTTCTGTGTTAATGCCTTTAGGTCTAATATTTTGCATTCCTCTAAAATATGACAGTCAGATTTTTTTTATCCTCTACTTAGCTCTTTATCTACACAGTATGAAATTCAGGCTAACTACTTCTAATGGAAATTGAGGAAGGCCAATGGTGTATTGTGAGGGGGAATTGGAAGATCTAGTAATAATACGTAACCCTGACTTTACAAACTTACAACATGACCATGAGATAAGCAAGAAAATTTGTACCTCAGTTTCCTAAAACCAAAGACAATCAACAACATACCAGGTTCTCACTTTTTGGAAACTTAGAAAATGCTTGTGTTAACCAAAGGCACTAATTGAGCAGTACTGGTGATTGGCAAATATTCTTTCACAAACAGTTTAAAGATAAAGAGTAGTAAGTGCTTGTAAGTCAAGTATTGGGATGGGTCTAGTTTGACAGTTATAGGAACCCAGTTCTTCTAAAGGGAGTTTGGGATAGTGACTCCAGAATCTTTGGGTTTGACCTCAAAATGCCTGTATTCATTGAAGGACAATCAAAGGGGCTCTAGAAAATATTTTATTGATATGTTGTTGCTTTTACATTACAAATATTAACATATCATTCCCCCTTTGTAAGAGGTCTCTTGTAATAAAGTAAAATAGTTAAATAAATTTAATATCATAGCAGCCTCGTATAAAAGTATATGCAACATTTCTCATCTGCCATTGAAAGGATTTATTTGCTTGACTATGCATATTTGATATACAAAATTTCCTTTTCTTTTTTTTATAGGGGCCACAGAGGTAGAGAACCTGTGGCCTCCAGGCCACATGTGACACTCTAGGTCCTCAAGTGTGGCCCTTTGACTGAAGTCACATTTCACAGAAAAAAAATCCCCTTAATAAATGGATTTGCTCTATAAATCTAGGACTCAGTCCAAAGGCTGCACCCAAGGACCTAGAAGGCCACATGTGGCCTCAGGGCCACAGGTTCCCCACCCCTGGTAGGGGATGGGAGGGAGAAAACAGCTTTTTCTTAACAAAAACAATTAGAGAGATGAGAATAGGGAGTGCTACAGATGAGAAATATTGGCATGTTAGGGTTCCTAGAGTCACTAAAACATACTTAGTGGGCATTCTTGGAGAGCTCTGCCCATTCTTACTCGGTTTTATTTTTATTCAGCTGTAACATGAAAATATGTATCTCAGAGGGCTGGTACTCATGGAGGTAATGCACAGTTACTTTTGTGCCCTCCTCCATGTTTTCTTGACTGCAAATCTCAAGGGACATGTCTCTGGAGTCCATATGCTCATATGCTGACTGAGGCATCCTGGGCCATTGCTAGTCATCTTGACCTTTGTCTTGCCACTGAACTTTGATGACTGGAGGAGAGAGGGAGGCTGACAACTTTGTGCAACTCTGCCCCACTCATATCCGATTCATGCCCAGGTCAAGCCATCACCCTCCTGATGTCATTGGTCCTCATCGGAAGGATGAACAACAACAATAGCATAACTTTCTCTCACCTGGAGTCCTAATCCTCAGAAGGAGACAAGAAAGAAAGAACAAAAGAAAAAGAAAGAAAGAGAGAGAGAGAGAAAGAAAGAAAGGAAGAAAGAAAGAAAGAAAGGAGGAAAGAAGGAAGGAAGGAAGGAAAGAAAGAAAGAAAGAAAGAAAGAGAAAGAGAGAGAGAAAGAAAGAAAGGAAAGAAGAAAGAAAGAAAGGAAAGAAGAAAGAAAGAAAGAAAGAAAGAAAGAAAGAAAGAAAGAAAGAAGGAAAGAAGGAAAGAAAATAAAAGAAAGGAAGAAGGAAAGAAGGAATGAAGGAAAGAAAGAAAGAAAGAAAGAAAGAAAGAAAGAAAGAAAGAAAGAAGGAAAGAAGGAAGGAAAGAACGAAGGAAAGAAAGAAAGAGAGAGAGAGAGAAAGAAAGAAAGAAAGAAAGAAAGGAAAGAAGAAAGAAAGGAAAGAAGAAAGAAAGAAAGAGAAAGAAAGAAAGAAGGAAGGAAGGAAAGAAAATAAAAGAAAGAAAGAAGGAAAGAAAGAAAGAAAGAAAGAGAAAGAGAGAAAAAAAGAAAGAAAGAAAAAGAAAGAGAGAGAGAAAGAAGGAAGGCGCCAAAGGTATGAAAAAGACAGAGGTATGAGAAGAAGACCTTACCCTTAAAACCAGCCTATCACCCTGATCAGCAATGGTAGCCGGAGAAGGAAGGCGAAAACCTTTCAGTGGGATTAGGGGTCCATCTGCTGCTCAGAGAAGCCTTCATGCCCAGCCCTGTTCAGTTTCTTTCTCCAGTGATCCTGCTTTCTGAAATGCCTCCAAAATCTAAGGTGGTGGTTCTGAACTTGGAGTCCATGGACCTCCTGATACATTTCACTAACCTCCGACTGTAATTCGGCATTTCATTTAATCATTTAATAACATTATTCAGAAAGATGGGCCATAGAATTTACCAGGCTGCCAAAGGGACCCATGTCACAAAAACTATTAAGAATTCTTGATTTAAGTGCTAGGCCAGTTGTGGGTCCATTTCCTTCAGTGTTCTTGTTCTGGGACCCAATTCTTCCCAAGCTGTAACTGTACCCGGGATGTCTGGCAAATTGGTGCCATGTTCATCCCCATCTCCATCAAATCTGGTGCCAGTGGTAGGGGATGCGAAGTCTGTACAGCGACTGCTGTTACCTCCTAGATAGGAATCCTAGAGCAAAGACCAAGTCAAGGCTACTTGGACTTAAGAAACCGTCTGGGTGACAGAGATGCTGATAAGGCAGGAAAAAGACCTGCCTGTGTGCCAAAGCTGTTCTCCTTCTTGCTCCATCTTCGAGTGCAAGAAAGAGGCTTGAGAGGTTAGGTGCTTCCTTTCATCTCTCTCTCTCTCTCTCTTTCTCTCTCCTGTCTCAGTTCCTAGAATACCCTTGGCTACTTTCTATCTTGGTTAATCCATTTCTCTCCTTCCTTGTCTACTATCTCATTGCTCATAGGCATTTTCACTGGCTCTCCTTTATAACTAGATAGTTCTACCTTCTCCTCTTTATCTCCTGGCCACCCTGAATATCCTTCTCAGATAAAATCCTGCCTTCTATGAAGAGCCGGAAGATAGGTGGTGCAGTATATAGAGAAGACCTGAATTTCAATCTTGACTCAAACACTAGCCTTGTGGCTCTTGGCAAGTTACTTGACCTCTTTGTGTCTCAGTTTCTTCCTCTCTAAAATAGGGATAATAATAGTGCCTACCTGGGGGGCAGAGCCAAGATGGCCGCATGAAGGCAGCGTCTTACCGGAGCTCTGTCACAAGGTCTGTCAGATTCCTATAAAAAAGTGAATTTGAGCAGATTTGAGAGAGTCAGAAACCGGGAGCAGTCTGCGTGGGGTAAATTTCCGAGCCGGGAGAGTCTGAAAGGCCAGAGGCACGAACCTGTAGGCTCGGAGAGTGCTCGGTGCGGAGCTGCTCCAGACCAAGGCGGAAGCAGCCGGCTGGGAAATCCACGTGGGAGATGGGCTGGGAGAAAGCTGGGCGCCCGAAACCGGCGGAGATCCCCAGGCCTCCCAACACAGGTCGGCAGTCTGTGGAAGCGATGAGAAGCAGCGCAATGCCACTGGCCGTGAAACACCGACTCCTGAGGCTTGCAGCCCAAACATATTAAACGCGGCTTCTTGAACTTCCGGGAGCCTTAATGGCCAGGTAAACAGCTCTAATCCCTCCCCTCCCCACCCAGAGAATTCCTCGGGAAAAAAAAAGAACACTGGAACTGAGCAGAAAGTAGTGGGGCCTCAGTGGTCAAATAATAAAAGTTCATTAGTCCCATAGGGGCAGAGTCAGCAGGGGTCAATGCCAGGAGCCCAGACGTAACACCCCTACTATTCAATTTGGTACTAGAAACATTAGCCGTAGCAATAAGAGAAGAAAAAGAAATTTAAGGAATTAGAATAGGAAAAGAAGAAACTAAATTATCACTTTTTGCAGATGATATGATGATTTATCTAGAGAATCCTAGAGAATCAAGTAAAAAACTACTTGAAATAATAAACAACTTTAGCAAAGTTGCAGGATATAAAATAAACCCACATAAATCCTCAGCATTCCTATACATTACTGACAAAGCCCAACAGCAAGAGATAGAAAGAGAAATTCCATTCAAAGTTACTGTAGACACTATAAAATATTTGGGAGTCTATTTGCCAAAACAAACCCAGGGCCTATATGAACATAACTATGAAACACTTTTCACACGAATAAAGTCAGATCTGAATAAATGGAAAAATATCAGTTGCTCATGGTTAGGCTGAGCTAATATAATAAAAATGACAATTTTACCTAAATTAATCTATCTATTCAGTGCCATATCAATCGAACTACCAAAAAATTATTTTACTGAGCTGGACAAAATAATAACAAAATTCATCTGGAAAAACAAGAGGTCTAGAGTATCTAGGGTATTAATGAAAAGACATGCTAGAGAAGGTGGCTTAGCCATACCAGATATTAAACTGTACTACACAGCAACAGTCATCAAAACTGCTTGGTACTGGTTAAGAAACAGGGGTGTGGATCAGTGGAATACGATAGGTACACAAGTAGGAGAAATCAACAAGTTTAGCAATCTACTCTTTGATAAGCCCAAAGAGGCCAGCTTCTGGGCTAATAATTCACTATTTCACAAAAACTGTTGGGAAAATTGGAAAATGGTAGGGCAAAAACTGGGCATAGACCAATATCCTATACCATATACCAAAATAAAGTCAAAATGGGTTCATGATTTAGGAGTAACAGCTGATACTATAAGTAATTTGGGAAAGCAAGGAATAGTTTGCTTATCAGATTTATGGAAAAGTAAAGAATTCATGACCCAACAAGAGATAGAGAGCATTACAAAATGCAAAATGGATAATTTTGATTATGTCAAATTGAAATATTTTTGTACAAAAAAAGCCAATGCAACAAGAATTAGGAGGGAAGCAGAAAATTGGGAGAAAATCTTTGCAACTAGTATCTCTGATAAAGGCCTCATTTCTAAAATATACAGGGAACTGAGCCAAATATATAGGAATACAAGCCATTCCCCAATTGAGAAATGGTCAAAGGATATGAACAGGCAGTTTTCAGAGGAAGAAATTAAAGCCATCTGTAGGCATATGAAAAAATGCTCTGGATCACTACTGATTAGAGAAATGCAAATCAAAACAACTCTTAGATACCACATCTCTCCTGTCAGATTGGCTAAAATAACAAAACAGGAAAATGATAAATGCTGGAAAGGATGTGGGGAAATTGGAACATTGTTGCATTGCTGGTGGAGTTGTGAGCTGATCCAGCCATTTTGGAGAGCAGTTTGGAACTATGCCCAAAGGGCTATAGAAATGTTCATACCCTTTGACCCAGCAATACCACTTCTAGGGTTGTATCCCAAAGAAATCACACAAGCAGGAAAAGGACCCATATGTACAAAGATATTTATAGCAGCTCTCTTTGTGGTAGCTAAGAATTGGAAATCAAAGGGATGCCCATCAATTGGGGAATGGCTGAACAAGCTATGGTATATGAAGGTGATGGAATACTACTGTGCCATAAGAAATGGGGATGATGCAGACTTCATAACAACCTGGAAAAACCTACACGACATGATGCTGAGTGAGCGGAGCAGAGCCAGGAGAACGTTGTGCACAGCCACAGATACATGGATTCCGTGAGAACCAACCCTGACATACTTCGCTCTTCTCAGCAACCTAAGGTGCAAGGACAACTCCAGGGGACTCACGATGGAGAATGCTATCTTCATCGAGACAAAGAACTGCGAAGTTTGAATACAGATTGAGGCACACTACATGCTCGCCTTTTTTGCTTCTCTTTTGTTTTTGTTTTTGGGTTGTTTTTTTTTGGTTCTGTTTCTTCTTTCTCATGATTCATTCCATTGGTCATAATTCTTCTCCACAACTTGACTAGTGCATAAATTAATTCAATGCGAAGTTATACATGATAGTTATATGAGATTCAATGCCGTCTTGGGGAGGGAGGGGGGAGGGAGGGGAGAAAATCTGGAACTCAAAACTATGTAGAACCATGTGTGGTAAACTAAAAATAAATAAATAAATTTAATAAAAAAAATAATAGTGCCTACCTGATAGGGTTGCTGTGAAGACCAAATACATAAAGCTCTTCATAAACCTTAAAGCATTATATAAGTGCTAACTCTTATCATAAAGCCTTTACTTTCCGTTATTCTCTTTGAAGCTAATGCCTTCCCTCTGTTGATTATCTCCAATTTATCCTATGTATAGCTTGTTTGTTCATAGTTGTTTGCATGTTGTCTCTCCCATTGGACTGTGACCTCCTTGAGGGCAGAGAATGTCTTTTGCCTTTTGTGCACTTAGCATAATGCCTGGCACATAGTAGGTTCTTAATAAATGCTTGTTGACTGACAGACCTTTGGGGTGTGCAGCCAGAAGTAGGGGGAATAACCCACCTTTTCCTAAGCAGGGGCCTAAATTTCTGACTATAACTCTAACTGGTAGGCATAGTAATGAAGCATTAGTATTAGTATTAATTTATTGCTACATCTTCCAAATGATAATTAATGTAAAGCTTGGCAATTTTTATGCAGGCGTTAACTATCTGAGAGTGAAGCATGTCAGGGTACACATGGGTACGTGTGTGTTACTATGAATAAAGATTAAAGAGGCTTCACACTCTTATGGAAATTGTATATTTTTGTATCTTCAGCTTTGTTGTATTATCTAGACACCTCCAAATATTGAGATTTCAGTACAGCTAACTTCCCTTTGATCTTGTTCTCAGGAAAGCTGTGTAGATAACACCCAAAAGTCTACTTTAGGCTCCTTTTAAAGATTGTGAGAGACTGATGACTCAGCTCCAGGATCTTGTCATCAGGGAGGATAAATTGAAGGGAATTTGAATCCTTATAGGTTCTCTCCTTAAGCAAGGACAGCCAATGTTTCCTGTTGGTCTTTTTGGATCCTTTCCATATCGTCCCTGAGTCTGGAAAACAGTGGTGTTATACTGACCTTTGACAGCTATTGTGTTACAACTGTCTTTATCATTTGATTTTGCTGCCTTTCAACAGTTGCTTGGTGGAGAACCTCACACAGTAAGGAAGATGTATTCCAGACTTTAATTTGCTGATCTTAAAGGAAAATACGCTGTTCCTACATTAAATTCGTTGTACGTCAGATGCTTCCTGGTTGTAACTTATGTCTCAGCCCATTATCCCTCTCATGAGGGCTCTCCTTTTGATTTTGCTGTGAATGTCTAGCCCTGCTTACATCTCATTTCCTTTTTCTAACTAGTCTTTCATTTTTACTCTCTGCTCTATTCATTTCCCTTTTGCCCTAAATCCTCTCCCCAGCTCCTACTGCCTATGCACATTCATCCCTGCCAATTTTTCATATGATTACACTTGTACTTATACTATTTCCTGCCTCCACCCCCAACTCCTGCTTTGTACATGTGCTTTTCAAAATGTACCATCTTATCTTGATCTCCTGAAGCCAAGAAAGGGAAATGTGGAACAAGCTGTATACTTGTAAACCTCTGCTAGTTTATTCATTGTATATTCAGTATCTTAGTTTAGTAAAGATTGCCTGGGAAATGCTCCTAGTTCCATCTTTCAGGGCTTACCCTCCTCCTATGCTATACCTCAAGCAAGGACTAATCACGGCAACGGCTATGGTTCAGGTGAAAGAGGCATATAATGATTACTATAAATTGGTCTGTGGCCTTTAGAGGAAAAGGTGCAGTTCAAGAAGTGTAATTCCATTTCTTTCTATTGGCTTCACTGTTTGTTTGTTTTTTTTTTTTTGTAGCTGACTTGAACATAATTCACCCCTGAATCCAGGAATAAAAGCCATACTCTTACTCATCCTCCTTTCTTCCCTCCCTCCCTCCATCCTGGCTTCCTTCCTTCCTTCCTTCCTCCCTCCTTTTCTTCCTTCCTTCCTTTCTTCCTTCCTTCCTTCCTTTCACTTCCCTTCTTTTCCCTTTCTTTCCCTTCCATCCTTCCTTTCTTCCTCCCTTTCCTCCCTCTTTATTTACCTCTTTCTTTCCCCCTTTCCATCTTTTTTCCTCTCTCCCCCATCCCTGCACTTCCCACCTTTTTCTCCTTCTGTCTCTTCTTTTCTAAGTTAACATTTTGACCAGTTATTAAGTTTGAGAGGCAGCTTTGGGGAAGAGAGGAAGGTAGCTCAGTACTTGAATGAGAGTCAGAAAACTTGAGTTCTTTTTTTTGGCTCTGAATCTCGTGTTTCTTATCTATAAAATGGAAATAAAAATATCTTCCCTGCCTACCTCATTGGGGTTATCGTCAGGATCAAATGAGATTATGTGTATTTAAGTACTTTGTAACTATAAATTGCTATATAAAGGTAAGGTATTATTGCTCCATTATAACATAGAATTTAGTGAGATCCAGTGAATGGATCTTGTGATTTAGGTTCAGAGATTTAGATCTGGAAGGGATCTCAGAGGTGATCTAGTCCAACTTCCTCATTTTACCTATAGAGAAACTGAGGTGGAGAAAGTAATTTGCCCAAGATCACACAGGTAGTAGATGGCAAAGCCAGAATGTGAACAAATGACTTCTGTGCTAGGACCAGCATTTTCCAGATGTGACTTTTATGAGTGCCCCACCTTCCCTGATGCATCTTCTACCCTGCCCATACATCCTGATTTGCCCCAGCTTCTCTGATGTATCTTCCTGGCCCGGAGGCATAAAAAGTCCCAACCCTCACACTTGGTGGGTGCCTGAGATTACTCAAATTGCTATTCTCTGATTATTTTCTGATCAGATACATTTCCAGATGGAGATGAGGAGGGCTAAGTCCAGCTGACCTAAATGCCCCTGTATCTTGGTCCTCTTTCTTGTTGTGTTAAGGCAAAGTTAATTTACTTTGCTAAATGTTCAGTGACTTGTGAGTCTCTTGTTTTGTCCCAACATTAAACCTGAACTAAGAGGCTGCTGGCATTAGAGCTGTGCCTACAGCAAGTTCTGACTCCAAATCCAGAACATTTTCAACTGAGGAAAGTCACAATTATGCTTCACAGAAGTATTGGCCAAAGTACAAAAATCTTCTTTCAGTATGTTTGAAAGAGAATACCTTTGACCTTTATGTAAAGGTAGGCAGTAACACCCATAGGGGGCACTGGAATGATGGTGAGGCACAGTAGTAGCCTGGGGTACAATTGAGGGGTGTTGAATAAGAATAAGGGGGTAGTAGAGGCATAAGGAAAGAAGAGAAGAACGTTTTGAAAAACTGTACATGTTTCATCTGTTGTGTGACACAGTTAAAGTTGTAGTGATTACATTACTTTCCAAATAAACACACAAAATGCAAGGTTAATGGATCAGTGGTCAAGTTAACAAGTCTTAACAGGCAAGTGTTGTCAGGTAAGCATGTCATGCATTGTCAGGAAGTCCCATGTGCATGGGCAGGAATATGTGCATGTAATGACTATGCTATTCAATTACATGATGCAATATTATACCATCAAAATTTCAATGCAGGGGGAAAATCCACAAATTTACAATAAATTATTAAATTTAAGATGTGTCATTTTTAAAAAACATTTTTCTAAAATGACACAAATGTTTAATAAAAACCATTAAAGGGTTAAAGAAAGTAGATTGAGAGGGGACTGAGTAAAATTTTTTTTGAAAACAGGGGAGTAGGTCAAATAAGTTTGGGAACCTCTGCCGTACAGGAAAAGCTTCCTTGGGTTGCCTTGGGAGGCAGTGGACTCTCCTTCCCTGTCCCCACTAGTGTGCTTCAAGAAAAGGCTAGAAAGATACAGTCAGGATTCTTGTTCCATTGTAGATTGGATCATGTGATCTCTGAGGTCCCTTCCAACTGAGAAATTCTGTAATTCCATGTATTCCACACAGGCCTCTCAGCTTTACCCTGGGGAAATCTTTGGTCTGAGAAGAGGTGTTAAGGAACAGGAGAAGTCAAAATCCAAATCTTACTGATGATCAGCCTCCTATATGTTGTTGAAGACACCATAGTTCTGGGTATACTATGGACTGACCAGATGATGCAACTCATTGGAACCATTGTTCACCCTGGTGTCTTCCAACAAATGACTGAAGAACATCAAGTACATGTTATCTCATAGAATAATTCTATTGTCACATCCAGTCAATGAATTGACAAGTACTGTTGTCTTTTACATACATTATGTGTTACATTAACACAGAGAAAAAGAAAATGCCATTACACTTAGAAAGCTAATTAAGCTCTCCAAGTTTGAATTATTTTGAAACCATCTTTCAAGACCTTGGATGAATATGCAAACCTTTTCCCTATTTTTCCCATATCTTAATAATAAATATGCTGAAAGGGTTTCCTGTATCTGAATTCCTCTTTCTATCACTTATATTAAATTATTCTGTAGCAATTTTAATGAAGATCATACTTTTCTTGCATCTCTATCTCTAGTTCTATTTCTAGTTTAATTTTCCTAGGGTATAAACATCTTTCCAGGTATAAGATAATAATAATATGAGTTGGGAGACTTGCATTCAAATGCTCTCTCTGTCACTCAGTACCAATGCTAGAAGGGATCTCAGGTGCCATATAGTCTTCAACTTTCATTTTATAGATGATAAAACTAAAGACCAGACAGGTTAAATAACTTGCCTAAGGTTACGTGGGTAGCAAGGATCAGATTTGGAATATTTGAGCCTAGGTCTTTTGACTCCAGATTCTGTATTTTTCTTTCTTTCTTCTCTATACCACACTCTTTGGGCATCAGTTTCTTCATCTATAAGATGAAAGGATTTGCCTAGATGATCCCTAAATTCCCTTTGACCTGGAAATCAACGATCATAACTCACCTAAGTTCTCTAAACTTCAGCATGATTGCTAAGGCGTCTTCTAGCACTAAGTGCTATGGCTCTGTGAACCACTTGTAGAAGACTTTGCAGTTTACAAAGCTCATTACCTTAATAATCTCATTTGGTTGTCATAACAACTTGTGAAATAGATATAGGTAGGTATTTGAGAAAAGCAAGCATTTAGTCCAGAAGGGCCTTAGTCTTTCATCTAAGGCACTGATGTTATAATAAATTCCACCTAAGTGCAAGAGATCACAATCTTTTTGTGTCATGGAACTCTTTGGCGGTCTGGTGTAGTCTATGGACTCCTCAAAATAATATTTTAAATGCATAAAATAAAATATAGATGATTACAAAGCAATCAAATATATTGAAATATAATTCTCAATATTTATATTTTTAAATACACATGTTGCTCCAGGTTAAGAAATCCTGTACTAGGTAGGTAGGTTGCACAGTGAATAGAGAACCAAGCCTGGAATTAGGAAGATATGAATGCAAATCCAGCCTCAGATACCTACTAGTTGCATTACCCTGGGAGAGTCACTTTATCTTTTTTTTTTGTCTTAGTTTCTTCAACTATAAAATAAGGAACATAATAGAATCCACTTCCCAGAGCTGTTGTGAAGATTCAATGAGATAATATTTGTAAAGAGCTCAGCACAGTGCCTGGCACATAATAGGCACTTAATAAAGGCTTGTTTCCTTCCTTCCTGGCAGCTGGTGGTTTCAGTTCATGGGAAAACAGAATTGGCCATTAGGTCTACATGAGATGTAGTGATATATAAAAATAGCACTTTTATCAAAATCTACGATAAACATTAGGAACTCTCATGAACTACTGTACTCCTCTTTACATATCATAAAATGGTCCCAGAAATGGATAAGAATCTTGGCATTCCTGAGATAAGAAGTGAAGAACTTTACAAGAAATCAAAGTACTCTAGCCTGTCTCCTGATTCGTAAGATGAAGGGACCTTTGAATTCATCTAGTCTAGTGCTATTTATAAGTCACAGCTATTTTTAATCAAATCAAAATGCTAAGGATCATGAGGACTGTCCTAAGAAGTCCAAATGGAAAGATACATGATGCATGTTACTAGAATATGAAAGATAAAAAAAATGTTACTGTTTTCATAGGGACCGTACTAATAACACACAAATTCCCTCATTTGACTCTACTAAAAGAGTTGTCTGATTCTCTCCCATGCTTCAGAAGTGTGTGATCTTAGCCATATTCACAGCATGTAATAGGAAGAGTGCTAACATTGGAATCAGGGAACTGGGCTTGCATTTCATCTCTGCCACTTACTATATGACGCTGGGAAAGTTACCCACTCTGGGTTTGGTTTTAAGAGAGTTAGAATAGATCACCTCTAAGTTCCCTCTCAACTCTAAATTTAAAATCCTATGATCTGATGATAGGGCAAAAAAGCATATCTTGTTAAATTGTGAGTTTGGACTACAGAAACCAAGGAAATATTTCTTGGGTTGAAAAGAATATGATGAAGATGGAAACACATTTAACTTGTGTTTATCAAATAGTGTCTCAAATGAAGGGTAAGGAAATCTATATATCTCTGCTGAAATATTCACAGAGGACAGTTTAAAAAAAATTCAAAGATGAAAAAAGAGCCATCCTTAAATTCAAACAACTTTTTGTTTAAAGGAGATGTCACTGTTTTTTCTCAAGTACTCTGCTGTTGTCTGCTCATCAGCTTATGGTCTCTTCTTTTCCCGCTGCAAGTCTGCTATAGTGAAGTGGATCCATCTTTATGTATTATAACATAATGAAACAATATTATGATTTGAAAGCTGAAACGGCTGTGGTTTTGAATCCGGAAATCCTGGGGATTGAGCATTATGGGTCATATGGTTTTTGGGTCTGACTCCACACTTGGTCATTATTAGGGGCTCTATTTTTCTTTAATATTACATTTCACTGATTAAGATGATGGTATTTTGGAGAGCAAAGAAGTCCAATGGGATAAGTAGTTAAATATAGATAGTCTTCAGACAACATCAGCAAAGCTATTTCACTTTCCATGCTCTTACACAAAAGTTGTCATAAGGGACACGGCAGAACTGACTGAATTCATTTAGCCCACCAATTATTTGGAAAAAAAGATCTGCCGAATTTTGACAAATTATCAATTAGCAACCACTAGGTTTTACAATAATCAGTTCACTTGAATTTATATTTTCTTTTTCAAATTATATACACTGAAAAACCACTCCTGAATCTTTGCCAAGAAAACCCAAAATGGGATCATGAAAAGTTGGACATAACTGAAATGACCAAAAAACAAGTAAATTTAGAGCTAGAAGGCGGACAACCTTTTCATTTTTACAAATAAGGATCTTCGTCTCCCAGGGTCTCAGTTTCTTCATCTGCAAAATAAAATTGAACTAAATTGCCTCTGGAGTCCCTTGTAGTTCTAAATCTATGAAAACATATCCAAAAAAGGGGGAAAATGAGGTTCAAAGGCTTGTTCAAGGTCACACAGGCAGTCAACCAGCCAGTCAGCAAACAATTATTACGTACCTGCTTTGTACCACTGTTATTGTTTGCCAACGGCATCAGAAAAGTGATATGTTGACTTGCAAGTGAATTAGATTTAAGTGAGGCAGAGCTGTGTGAAGTCACCAGCCTCACTCTTTCCTCCAGTCATCTGGGTCCAGTGGTAGGATATAAATCAGGACAACTCCAGATGGCCCAGGATGCAATGGGAGACCTTGGCCTTTTTAAGTTAAGGTCCTTCCCAGGTCTGTTTTTCTGAGGCAATGCCCATTCAGTGATTAAGGCTAGGTAAGAAATGAGGCAAAGATGCTCTCTTTCAGGGTTTCTGGCCAAAACAGAAACAATTCTATTTACACTAACTCTGAGCCATCGAAGCCCAAATAATGACCAAGTGAAGCTTGGGCTGGGACTTATTGTTGGCCAGTCAGTGAGAGCCAGAGTGATTTGGGTTTAAGGCTGGTCAGGTGCCTGGATTTGAATCCCAATGAAGTTTATCAAAACCTGGTTTTACAATGCTGTATTTCAAGAAATCATAAATGAAACTACCTAGGGCAAAAAAAAAATTGTCCCAGTTTTTTTTTAATGGTAGAATAAATAAGTAGAGAAGAGGAAAAAAAAGAAATCTAACCTGGTAAACCCCAAGATATCTTGAAATATTTCAGTGATCAAAATTTATATTCCTTTGGGCAGAGCACTCACAGGTAAGGGTATGCTTCCCTATGTGGACAGAAGTAGGGAGGGAGAGGAAAGAAGGAAGGAAGGAATGAAGGAAGGTGCAGAATTGTCCAACTGGAAGTGGCCATTTGAGTCCCCAGTGGGGCAGCTATTCCTCCTCACAACTTGTTTGTCATTTGTTCTAGAAGAGGACCAATGACATCAGAAAGGCTCACTGTGATAAGTACTGAGGAAGCAAAGAAAGGCAAAAGACAGTCCCTGATCTTAAAGAGCTCTTGATATAATATGAGCAGAGACAGGTCCTTTGACTCCAAATCCAGCACTCTCTCTGCTGTCCCGAGCTACCATGTTTCAATTAAAGAATGATAAATTTTGCAGTATGATAATTATAGTCACAGGAAACAGTGATTTACCCTCAATAAAGTCAATGTTGCAGATGAGGGAGTTGCTGAGTTATATAATGTATTTACAAAAATTCACACCCTCTCCCTTCCCACCATATGCAATTCTTTATTTTATAGTTTGATATTTATTTTATTTTATAGTTTCATATTTATGTCATCACAGTCAGTTGGAGAGACACATGTAAGTGCCTGGCACATAGTAGGCACCTAAAAATCCTTGTTGAATGAATGAATGAATGAATGAATGAATGAATAGGTAAAGACTGATTTGGGGGGCATGAGACAAAGTGTGGGCAGCATCAGAGCATCACTGTTTTGCTGAAGATTTTCTTTTAGACTTAATTTTTCCAATTTGATAAAGCTACCTTATCTGCAGGGGCAGCTGAGTGGCATAGTGGATAGAGTGCTGAGCCTGGAGTTAGTTCAAATCTGGCCTCAGTCACTTAACTACCTTTGTGACCCTGGGCAGGACATTGTTTGCCTCAGTTTCCTCATCTATAAAAATGAGCTGGAGAAGGAAATGGCAAACCCCTCCAGCACCTTTGCCAAGAAAACCCAAATGGCGTCATGAAGAGTCAGCCATGACAACTGAACGATAACAATCTTATCTGTAACATGAAGAAGTTGGACTAGATCAATTCTAAGATCCCTTCTAGCTGTAACTTCTATGACCCTGTTTCACAAGGGGCCATGCACTCCCTCCTCGCCTCCCCACTTCTTAGAAGGCTTAGCTTCCTTTAAGGCTCAACTCAGTTGCTACTGCCTATGGGAAGCATTGCCTGAACTCCCTAGTCATTAGAGTTCCCTCCCTCAAATGATCATGAACTTCTCCCTTGTAATATAATGTAAGGTACCCAAGGCAAGGGACCATTTGGTTCCGTCTTTGTATCCTAGTACCTGATACAGTACCTTGTTCATGGATTTACTATCATGATGGGCATCTAGGTAGCTCAGTGGTTAGAGCTCTGGACCAGGAGTCAGGAAGACCCGAGTTCAAATCCAGCCTCAGACACTAACTAGCTATTGTGACCCTGAGCAATCCACTTAAACTCTGTTTGCCTCAGTTTTCTCATCTGTAAAATGAAGATAATAATAACACCTACCTTGTAAAGTTAATGTGAGGATCAAATGATTGTAAAGCATTTAGTAAACACTATTTAAATATTAGCTATTGTTATTATCATTGTCATTGTGGCTAGTATCCTCATCACAGGATTACAGATTTAGAGATGGAAGAGACCTTAGGGACTCATAGATGAGTCTTCATTTATAGAAAAAGAAATTGAAAATTGACTCCTAATAAAATGTATGAATCATTCCTAGGATATAACATTTTCTGGTTCACTCTAAAGAACTCAAGGATTTGAAGTTTTATTTTCCAACTAGAGCATGTCTTAGGTTGGTGTGTGTTGTGGAATCAGAATATTATAGCCATACAGTTGGTTGGTTGTTGTCCTTCATATTTGAAGAGAACCAAAATGATATCACTATGCTGGAGTTTACGGTGTGTCTGACTATGGCTAATCAGACCAGGTTTGGTACAGATAGTCCATATGAACATTTGGGATGGAGACCTCTCCAAATTTGTGCATCTCACCTTTCTTTTGGGCTATTGCAATCCTGCTTTGTTCATAGATCACATCACTGTCTTTGATACAGGCACCCCATGCTGGCCTTGTGCCAGTGTCTTCTGTGTCTCACAATTGATGCCAAAGTTCTTTAGAGAGACCTTTAGAGTATTCTTGTATCACTTCTTCTGACCTCTGTGTGAGCACTTGCTTTATGTCTTTTAGGCAAACATGAGTTTGGCATTTAAACAACATGGCCAACCCATCAGAGTTTTGCTCTCCGCAGTAGAGTTTGAATGCTTGACTCAGGAGAGGACCTCAGTTTCCTATACCTTATCTTGCCAGGTGATCTTCAGAATCTTCCTAAGACAATTTGAATGGAAACATCCCTGGCAAGGTACTGGTATACTGTCCAGATTTCATAGTCAAACAACCACGAGGTCAGCACAAGCGCTCTGTAGACCTTTAATACCTCTTCTCTCCCACACTTTCCTTCAGAGCCTTCCAGACACTGAGCTAGGTCTAGCAATGCATGCATCTACCTCATCATCTATGTGTACATCCCTGGAAAGTATACTGCCAAGGTAAATGAACTTATCCACAACATTCTCTGTTTGCTGTAACTGGTGGTTTCACGTATGGACGGTATGGTGCTGGCTAGTAGAGGACCTCTGTTTTCAGAGATCCAGGACATCTCCACTGTACATCTCTGTAAAGGAAAAAGAATAGGTTGTCCTGTAACAATCACAGAAAGATCTTTCTTTTGGTCATTGCCAGCAAGATTCTTCCTAAAGTCCTCCTTGATAGGCTGATCCTTCACCTGGAAGATGGTCATCTTCCCAAGAGCCAGTGTGGCTTCAGAAAGTGCTGAGAAGCAGTCAACACGGTCATCTTACTGCCTGACAACTGCCGGAGAAATGCCAGGAGCAGAACAGAGGTCCATACATAATGTTCATCAATTTGATCAAGGCCTTTGATGCTTTCATTTGTGAGGGCTTGTGAGAGATGATGGCAAAATAGGGTTGCCTGAAGAAGTTCATCAGTATTGTACACCAGTTCCACAACAGCATGCTTGCTGGTTTTGGATGGACAATGCTCTTATGGACAGTGCTCCCGTGCTTTCCCAGTCACCAGTAGACCAAAGCAGCGCTGTGTGCTTGCTCCCATGCTCCCAGCAATGTGCCTGGCTACCTCTAAGGAAGACAAAAACAACGCCAAGGTCAGCTACTGCATGGACAGTAACTTAAAGGCTACAAGCCAAGACTAAAGTAGAGGGAGAGTTGGTGTGTGACTCCCCCTCACCTAACCCTCCCTCCCCAGCAGATGATTGTGCACTCAATGCAGTCTCTGAGCCTGAGATACAACAGAGTATGGACTGATTCTCCGCCACTTGTGCTAATTTTGGCTTGACAATTAACACCAAGTGTACTTAAGTACTGACAGTTTATCTTATGGAAAGACATGGTTGTTTTTATAGCTGCTTTCTTTTAAAGTTGCTTTAAATCTAATACTGAATTAAGTCATCCCCCTCAGCGGTCTAATATTATATGCCAACCTCTGAGCTCATGAACAGATTATTTAACTACAGCACGCCCGCTGTCCAATGATGAAAGCCAGCCATAAGAACTGACTGAGCAGGACTGGAGTTAGTGCTAGATTTTAGTTACTGTTACTCTCCCCTCCTGAGCTTCTCATCAGACGGTAAGGCTAGGGACTGAAGCCGGAAATAATATAGAAAATCCTGCCAAAATGTGAGGCAGTCTCTAATGTGATTTATAGCATGCTTTACTTGTGATGAAAGAACACAAAGCTTCTTTAGCTATTCTCAACATCTTGTATTTGCTCTATCAAGAGGGTTGGGTTTGAACAATAAGGTACTCAGGCTTTGCAAAAGGAAATGAAGTGAATAAGAAGCCTTAAAAATTCATCTAGTAGAATTTTAGGCATGAATAAAACTAGTCTCCTTGAAACTCTAGGTTCAGATATTAGAAGACTCAGTTTCCTCTTCTGTAAAATGGGAATAATTTTGGCAACTACTTCACAGGGTTGACTTAAGGATGAATCAGATAATAGATGTGAGGAGCTTTAAAAATTGTAAAGAATATAAGTTAGCTATTATTTCTTCCTTTCTTGCTTCTTAAGAAATGATGTTGGCTTTTATGTAGCTTTATGATACGCCTTTCATATGGATCAGATTTTTGTGAGGTAGCTTTAAGGTCAGATATTACCACTGAAGATCTAATGTTGGAAGAAGAGTGAGTTTTGAGTTTGGTAGACTTCCTGTCCAGACTAACACTCACTAGGTCACAGAGGTCTTTTAAACTATGTTCTTGTCTCTGTGACTGAGTTCATGAATGTGAAACCCCTACTGATTTTTCCTTTGTGTAACAACAGATAGCTGTTTCCTTTGAATGTGTCTCTTGCCTAAAAGATCATCCAGTAACTAGAAGCTTCTTTTTCTTTTCTTTTTTTGTCCAACCTAGATGAGAAGAAACTCAGTCAAAAGCTGAGTCTGTGAAAATGTTTTATATAGTGTAACTACACAAATTGACCCAGTCAAAGGACTACTAACCCTTCTCATATAAGAATGAGATGTCCCTGGTAGTCTACACAGCTTCCTTCTTTCACCATCTCAGTAGAGTCATTCAGGAATAGCTGGGAAGAAAGGAACTTTGGAGATGAAATCAAAAGATCTGGGTTTTAATCTTGGCTTAGGCTTAGGGAAGCTAGGTGGCACAGTGGGTAGTATGCCAACCCTGGAATTGGGAAGACTTGAATTCAAATCCGGTTTCAGATACTTATTAAGTGTGTAACCCTAGGCAAGTGACTTAACCTCTGTTTGTCTCAATTTCTTCATTTGTAAAGTGTGGATAAAATAGCACTTACCTCCTAGAGTTGTTGTAAGGGTTAATATTTGGAAAGCTCTTAGCACAGTGCCTGGCACATAGTAAGTACTATGTAAGCGTTAGCTATGATGATGATAATGATGATGATGACCTCTCTGAGCCTCAGTCTCCTCCCCTGTAAAAAGGGAATAATAATGTTTGCCCTATCTAATTCACAGAGTCGCTGTGACAATTTGTAGGGCATCAGGAAGAACTCTGCATCTGAAGCCAGAGGACCTGACTGCCTGTCTCATCTCTGCCACTTACAGTGTGACCTTGGGAAAGTCCGTTAACTTCTCTGGGCCTTAGTTTCCTCGTCTGTATCATAAGTTGGCATTTGTATAACACTTAAAGGTTTGCAAAGTGCTATAAATATTATCTCATCTGATCCTCACAGGAGCCTCGAGAGGTGACTTATTTCCATTTTACCGATAAGGAAACAGACAGGTTAAGTGACTCATCTGGGGCCATACAGCTCGTAAATGTCTGAAGCAGGATTTGAATGCAGGTCTTGCTGCCCCCATGCCCGTTGCTCTATCCACTGTGTCACCTAGGGGCCCCTAATCTTTATTATTGGCTGGTTGGGGGGGTGGTTGGACTATATAAACTCGAACATCTTTTCCAACCCTGAATCGATGATCTTATGATGAGAATGAGATAATTTATGGGAATCATTTGATTAGATATGTGGAGTGAAGAATGCTGAGAGGTTGAGGAAAATGTCAAGTTTACAAACCTGGGTGATGGGAAGGATGGTGGTGCCTTTGACAGAGGAGAGGGCTTGGGGGAGAAACAATAAGGAGTTCAACTTTGGACTGGTTGGGTTTGAGATTCCTCCAGGACATCCAGTTTTAAATATTTAATAAGCCATTAATGGTGCAGGATTGAATCTCAGGGTGAGACAGAGGGTGTATATATAGGTGAGAGCATCATCTGAATAGAGATGATAGTTAAACTCACAAGGGTTGTTGAGGTTACGAAGAGAATGTAGAGGAAGAAGGTGAGATGGTTGAGAAGAGAACGCTAGTCAAAACCCACAATTAGGGGAAGTATGAGGATGAGGAGCCAGCCAAGGAGAATGAAAAGGAGTGGTCAGATAGCTGGGAGAGAATGAGGGGGGAGTGTTGCCATGTAATGTCAGAGAAGAGAGTGTACAGGAGGAGAAGGTGGTCAAAAGTGTCAAATGCATCAGCTAGATCAAGAAGGAAGAGAACTGAGAAAAGCCCGTAAGACTGAACAATTAAGACATCATCGGCATTTGGGGAGAGAACATTTTCAAGTAAATGATGAGATCCAAAGCCATTGTGAAAAAGGTTGAACGAGTGACATGAGAGGAAGTAAAGGCAATGATTGCAGGCAGATTTTTCAAGGAGCTTGACTAAGAAAGGAACGCCTACACAAAGAGCTTGAGACAGCTAAGTGCCACAGTAGATATAGTACCGGACCTGGAGTCAGGAAGAATTGAGTTCAAATCTGGCCTTGGACTTTACTAGCTGTATAACTCTGCACAAGCCACTTAACCTCTATTTGCCTCAGTTTCCTTAACTGCAAAGTGGAGGTAGTAATGGCACCTACTTCCCAGGATTGTTGTGAGGATGAAATGAGATGGTGATTTATAATTTATAAATTTCTAAGCACTATATAAATTCTAGCTATTTTTTATCAAGGAGATGATAAGGTCTGGTGAAGGTTCTTAAAAGATGGGTGAGGCTTGGGCATGTTTGAAGGCAGAAGGGAAGGAACTGATGTATAAAAAAGATTAAAGCTTCAAGAAAGAGAAGGGATGATTGAGGTGGCAATCTACCAGAGAAGGCAGGCAGCGAGGGGATCAAGTGTGTGTCTAGAGGGAGTTGACCTTGGCAAAGAGAAAAGCCACCGCTTTGTCAGAGCCTGGGGTAAAGGAGGAGAGAAGAGGAGGTGATATCAAGGTGTTTTGAGATGAAGCAAATGGGAGGAGAAGGAATTCATATTGAATATCACCAGTTTTCTTAGGAAAGTAAGAGTCAAGGTTCTTTGGTGAGAATTAGGACAGATAGATATGGGAGGCTTGCAAAGGGAAGTGAAGGTTTGTAATAGCTTCTGTGAGTTACGAGATAGATAATCAATTAGGGAGTAATAAAAAGGTTGAGTTGCTACAGTAAGGATCCAGTTGAGGTAGGATAACATGAATTTGTAATGTACCAATCAGCATAGTTGTAATACTTCTTCCAGCTTTGTTTAGCAGGTAATGAATAGGAGAAGCACTTTATAAACTATTAAGCACTATTTAAATGTCAGCAATTTTTGTTAATAGAATCCCATTGCCGAGAAAGGCATACCTAGGCAGTGGTTTACATGAGAAAGATCTGGGGATTTTGCTGGACAGTAAGCTCAATGAGTCAATAATTTCACGTGGCAGTCAAAAAACTAACATGATTTTGAACTGAATTACAAAAGCAAAGTACCCAGAATGAGAGAAATGATAGTTCCTCTGTGGTTTCCTGGTCAGACCTCATCTCTAATATTGTGTTCAGTTCTGGAACCCATATTTTAAGGAAAACTCAGAAACTAGAGCATGTCCAGAGGAGGATGACCAGGATGGGGAGGAGACGAGAATATGCCACATCAGGATTCGTTGAAGGAACAGGGAATAGCTAGCCCAAAGAAGGAAAGACTTGGGATAGGCATCATAACTGTCATTAAGTATTTGAAGGGCTGTCATTTGGAAAAGGAATTAGATCTGTGCTTTGCCCCAAAGGACAAAACTAAAAGTAATGTTTGGAATTTGCAGATAGGTAGATTTCAGCTCAATATTATTAATTATTATATTATTATTATAATTATAGCTGCTCCAAAAGTGTTGTGGGCTGCCTCAGGAGGTGGTAGGTATTCCTCTATTAAATGTCTTCAAGCAGAGGCTATGTGATAATGTGGCGTAGGTGTTGTAAAGGGGATGCCTCCTCAAATATAGGTTGGATCAGACTTCTCGAGGGAAGTCTCTTTCAACTCCGAGATAAGACACTATTTAGTCCAATTCTTGTAATTTTAAAGATAAAACCAAGGCCCAGAAAGATGAAGAGATTTGTTCAAGGTCACATAGCTAGTTAACAGCAGAACTCAGAACTCAGTTCTCTTTAATCTCTTACTAGTTCATTTTCCATGAATTTTGACTGGAGTTATAAGATTTATAAGAAGGGAGAACAGAAATCATCTAGTCTGTGGTCCTGACCAAAATATGCAAATGAAATCCTAGTTCTGAAAAGAAAAACAGACAGAGGAAGAATGACATTTAATGGTTCTATTGGAAGATCTGAGGAATGGAAGATGTCCCTGAGGGGAGTTGAATAAAGATCTGAAGCATTATTATTTTTTTTCTGTCCCATCCTTTAACCTCTTGGACAGGAGGTAGATATAAGGATCAAGGGAATTGGGACTTGGAAATTTTCCAATGATTCATTGAGAATCATGTTTCAGCATCATTTCAGGATTATGTTTTAATTATAAATATGTAGGTTCTGTCTTCTTAGTAGTGAAAATAAACATCAGTGCTTATTCATGTGGGCAGATCAAGGAATCAAGGAAATGGGTGAGTAAATTTTAAAAATCCTTTTTTATTGAAACATTTATTAAAGAGCTTTTAAAAAAAGATGGATTATGATCATGTTGCTTGATGAGTCCCTACTCATGACAGATTCATTGATGTTTTCACCTCAGTTCTAACCTATTCCTTGGGGAGCAGATGTTGCTAGATAAGACAGGGAGATTGGTGCTAGATAGGATAAGTCTCCAGTTTCAGTCTCTCAACCAAGGCAAGGTTTTGAATAAGACCTGAACTTTTGGGCAAGGTACAGAGAAACTGGCTTTCACTTGTGATTTCTTCAAACGGATAAGTTAAAATCACAGTTTTCTAAGATGAGAGGACTGTAATAGCCATGCATCATTTGACCAACAAGACAAAACCATCCATGAATATATATATATATATATATATATATATATATATATATATGCATATATATTTTTTCATTTTGTTGCATGGAATATGGACAAATGAAATGGATTGGGATAAGAAAATTAGGGGCCAGATACCATATCTCTTTCCAATATACTGGTTTTGTAGCTTTATGTCAGCAAATATTTAATTCATTGAAGTAGTTGTGATATCTTCTGGAATGGTGACTCAATTTTTAAAAAATAAAATAAATGAAACACATTTTGTTTTAATTGTAACATAATGTAATAAAATGACAATTTCTTTGCCAAAAATTTTTTGATGTGCTCATTTACGTTATCACTGTCAGTGTCTGGTACAACATGTTTCCAGGTAAAGACCAATAATGATGCTTTTCTTTTAATATTTGTTCTTCATGTGAACTTCTAAACTGGTTTAGAAAAATAATTCTATTCAGAAATTTGATCTGTTCTCTTTCCTTAGTATTTCTTTTGGCTTCTCTGAACCTCCAGAAATTGCAATGTGTTATTCTTGTTTGCTTTCATTAATCCTTTTAAAGAATGTGAAAAGGCAGAATCCCTTATATTAGGAAATAACTGAGATTAAATGGACTTGAGTTTAAGCTTCTTTTTGATACCCTTGTACCTTAAATGGTTTCATTAAGTTGATGATATTCCCTAGACTCAGATATCAGTTAATTACTATGAGAATTTAATATAGTCGCTAATGTATAGAAGGGCAGTTGATAGCCTTTCTAAAGTGGAATGCCATCTGATCTTTTGTTGTTGCAGAGGAGGGGGGCATTATGGTGTAGTGAAGGGTAATTCAGTATTGTGAGTGGTGGCTCTCAGGGGTGGGTGCAGTAGTAGGGGTGTCTCCTAGACGTTGTAGGAGGAGGTAACAACGGTTCCAGCAGCCAAACTACTTGCTATTGACAGCCCTATGGAGTAGAATGATCCTATGTTTTCTCCCACTATTAGAATGTGAGCTCCTTGACACCAGTACCCTCTCCTTTTTATATTTTTATATATATAGTACTTGGTATAGCACTTTGCACATTTTAACAATTTAAAAAATCATCCATTCATTGATTCATACATGCATGGATTCAAGAAACAGATATTTCAGAGGGAGTTGAAACTTATGTTGTATTTTTTATTTTTAATTTATTTCTAATATTTAAAAAAATTTTGGAGTTCCAAATTTTCTTCTTTCCTTTAACTCCACCCCCACCCATTAAGAAGACAAGCAATAAGATATCAATTGTATATGCAAAGTCATGCAAAACAATTTCTGTATTAACCTTGTTGCCCCCACCCCCAAACTAAAAATAAAAAGCCAGAAACATAAAGAAGGTAAAAAAATAAAGTATGCTTCAGTCTGTACTCCAGATTCATCAGTAGATAGCATTTTTTATCCTGCGTCTCTTTGGAATTGTCTTAGATCATTGTCTTGATCAGAGTAGCTGTCTTTCACAGTTGATCATCATTATAATATTGCTGTTAAGATGTACAATGACCTCCTAGTTCTGTTCATTTTTCTTTGCATCAGTTCATACAAGTCTTCCAAGATTTTTCTGAAACCATCCCCCTTGTCATTTCTTATAGCACAACAGTATTCCATGACAATCATATGTGACAACTTGTTCAGCCATTCTCCGATTGATGGGCATCCCTTCAATTTCCAATCCTTTGCCACCACAAAGCTACTGTAAATATTTTTGTACAAATAGGTCCTTTTCTTTTTTTTCTTTTTCTTATCTCTTTGAGATACAGATCTCATCAGATACAGATACTGTATCAAAAGGTATACATGGTTTTAATAGCCCTTTGAGTGTAGTTTCAGATTTTTCTCCAGAATGGAAACCTATTATAACATTTGCTATAAAATTGTGTAAGTGAGAAAATCAGAATTCTGATATAGAAACTTAAACTTTGAAGCCATATCCTCCGAGGAAAGTTCATCTTCCTTTTCAAGGCTAATTTCAAATGTTCTTCAAGTCTTTCCCTCCTGTCTTTTCCTCATTTTTTGCCATCGCCCAAATCCTCCCTCTTTCTCTCTCTTGTATCTCTAGCATTTTTCTCTCTGAAAGCTCCTTTCCCTCAGTCTACATACATGCTTCAGGTCTCTCTTAGAATAAATGAAATCCTTCCCTTGACCTTGCTATTGGTGTAAGTGATTGTTTCATCTCATTCTTCTTCCTGCCAAAGTTCTAGGGAAAAAAAATAGTCTACACTTACAGTCTGCCCTTCCTGACTACCTTATTCACAATTGTACCTCCTGAAGACCAACTTCTGATCCCTTTGTTCTACTGAAAATATTCTTTCATAGGTCATGAGATACTAAGATGGAGGATTAGATATTTTCTCTCCAAAAACAGAACACATATCATATGACAGAAGTAGAGATATTACAATTGAATCCTTGGGATAAGAAAACAAAAAGTCTAGCAAGATAACAGCCCTGTGAGTTAATGAGGATGAACATCAGTCTTTAACAAGCTCCTTCAGCACCTCTTCTTGCCCTGGCAGAGCACAGAAACCTACCCATGGGTAACCCCACTCAGGGATTGCTTTGTGCTACAGATACTCTCCCAGAATACTCCATCCCTTCCTTTCCCCCACTGTCCTTCTGTAAGAAAGGAATAGCCATTTGAGGAAGTAAAAGATAAAAGATAATCTGGAAGAAGAGAATCAAAAGGAAATCATGTTAGAAGAACAAAGCAAATAAAAGCAAAATCCGCTGATCTCAAAGACCTTAGGTAAGGCTCATAGTCTCTCAGAAGAGCATAATAAATCAAATATATGAAGATCATAAATAAATAAATAATATGAGAAATCTTTCTAAAACTTTTGAATACAGGAAACAAAGGGAATCACCTCTAGAAAGCAAAAACAAAAAACCCTACGTTTCAAGTTCTAAGTCACATAGTGGTCAAATTTAATGTCAAATGACAAACAAATTCTGCAAACTGCAAGGAAAAAGACCTTCAAATGCACTGTGAATAGATATAACTATTCTAGAAAGCAATTTGGAATTACACACAAAAAATTACTAAACGTGGCCAAGTGCCCTTTGACCCAGTTATTCCAGTAACAGACCTATACCTAAAAGAGGAAAAGGTCCTTTCTGTATAAAAATATTTACAGCAACTCTTGTTATGGTTTCAGAAAACTAGAAACTAACAATTTTGATGAGTGGCTAAATGACTTGTGGTAGATGAATGTGAAAGAGCACTATTGTGCTATAATAAATGAGAAACTAGATGATTTTTTTAAAATGGAAAGCATATGAACAGATACAGAATGAAGTAAGTAGAACCAGAAGAACAATAGATACTACGATATTGGAATTCTAAAAATGATCAGTTTTGAAGACTTTTATAAATTGATGATAAGAAGATCCAGGAGAGTACATTGTACAATAAAAAATTGTAAAAACAAATTTGAAAGTTGTAAGAACAATGATCAGTATATTGACAATTTATGATTTCAGGGGACCAATGATGAAACATGCTCTCCATGACAGGAATGTGATGGATTTAGGGTATAGAATGACATATAGGGAATCCCAAAGGTCTTAGCTCAGTTTTAAGTTATTAAAACTTGAAACTACGTTGGGAATTTTGGGACATAACTGCATATGTTATTATATACAGCCAATGAGGGAATTTATTTTGCTTGACTATGCATATTTGTTGCAAGAAAATTTCTTTTCTTTTTTTTTAATGGGGAGGGGCTGGAGGGAGGTAAAATATAGATTTCTGTTAATTTTTTTAAAAGTAGAAAGATGGGAGGGATGCTGCAGTGAGAAATGTTGTATACACTTTCAGATGAGGTCACTATATTATTTAGTTTTACTTAACTGTTTTATTTCATTATAAGTGGCCTCTCATGAAATGAGAGTAATCTGTAAATATTTGTAATATAAAAACAAAACATATCAATAAAATGTAAAAATGTAAAGGAAAATAAATTCAAATAACATGAGATAATTCTACATCCATTATAAACAGCAGAAGGGGGTGAACAATACAATTATATTAACAACGATAACATTTATATAGTGGGTATTATGTGCCAGGCACTGTGCTAAGTGCTTTACAAAAAACAAAAGATGTGGGGGCAGCTAGGTGGCCCTGGAGTCAGGAGGACCTGAGTTCAAAACTGGCCTCAGACACTTGACACACTAGCTGTGTGACCTTGGGCAAGTCACTTTACCCCAATTGCCATGCCTTCTCCTCTACAAAAAAAGACACAGAAAAAAAACAAAGGATGTCAAGATGCAAACCAAAATCACATACCCTGATAATACAAACTTAATTATCAATGAAAAAAAATATGGACTTTTAATAAAAGAGAGGCATCTGAAGCATTTCTGAAAAAAAAGACTTCAAGAGATTATTTGACTCACAAACACTTCAAACAACTGAAAAACAAGAAAAGTAAATACTACTACCATGTAAATAACGAGTAATGAAATAAATTATACCATCTCTTGACTATTTTTTTCTTAAAAGAAGAGTAAAATACCTATCCATTTAAAAAAAAAAGAGGAGTTAAGCAATTTCTTTTTCAATGTTCACAAGGGGATCAAGATGAAAGCAGATTTTTTTTTAATGGACATGTGATAATAGAAGAGCAGGCCTAAAACACCACAGACTCACCAAATGCCACAGACGAGCCAATATATTTTGTGGGACTAAATTGTAATGGCCTCATAATTGCTAAATTCAGTGGACCTTTGGACATTTTCCACCTTGTTCTCCAGTCTGTCGTGTGTGATACCATTGACCATTCCCCTTTTTCTAAATATTCTCTTCTCCCTTGACTTCTTTGACATTTCCTAACTTTCTTGCTTCTGTTAATGATGCCATAATTCTCTAGTCATGCAGTATCAAAAGCTCAGTCCCAGACTCCTTCCTTACCAACCAAATTCAATCATCTACTTTGTAACCACCATTGATTCCTTACTCTCACCCCACAAAATTAGTTCCCAAATCTCGTTCCTGTCTCTAGAACTTCTCTCAAATATGTCCACTTCCCTTCATTCACACAGCTACCACCCTAGTTCAAACCCCCTTCACCTATTGCCTGGACTATTGAAGTAGCATCCTGTTTGGACTCCCTGCTTCAAGCCTCTCCCCGACTCTAATCCATTCTCCACACAGCTGCCAAAGTGATTTACCTATAGGGAGGTTCTGATCATGGAACTCCCACCTTACCCCCACGCCCCCACACACACTCAATAAACTCCCATGGCTGTCTATTACCTTTAGAACCAAATATGAAGTCCTTTGTTTGACATTTAAAACTCTTCACCTTGAGTTGTGAACTGATCCAACCATTCTGGAGAGCAATTTGGAATTATGCCCAAAGGGCTATAAAACCTGTGCATACCCTTTGATATAGCAGTACCACTACTAGGTCTGTATCCCAAAGAGATCATAAAAAAGAGAAAAGGACCCACACGTACAAAAATACTTACAGCAGCTCTTTTTGTGGTGGCAAAGAATTGGAAATTGAGGGGATGCCCATCAATTGGGGGATGGCTGAACAAGTTATGGTATATGAATGTAATGGAATACTATTGTGCTATAAGAAACGATAAGCAGGAGGACTTTAGAAAAACCTGGAAAGTATATATGAACTGATGCTGAGTGAAATGAGCAGAAACAAGGGAACATTGAACACAGTAACAGCCACATTGTGCAATGGCTAACTTTGATAGACTTAGCTCTTCTCAGCAATGCAAGAACCTAAGACAACTCCAAAAGACTCATGATGGAAAACACTATCCATATTCAGAGAAAGAACTATGGAGTCTGAATGCAGATCAAAACATACTATTTGCTCTCTCTTTTTGTTTTGTTTTTTCCTTTCTGGTGGTTTCTCCCATTCATTCTAATTCTTCTTTACAACATGACTAATGTGAAAATATGTGTAATAAGAATATTATGTTGAGCCTTTATCAGATTGCATGCCATCTTGGGGAGGGGGGAGAAGAGCGAGGAAGAGAAAATTTAAAACTCAAAAGTTTGTGGAACTGAATGTTGAAAACTAAAATTGAATAAATTAATCAAAAACTCTTCACCTCCTGGCCCCTTCTTACCTTTTCCAGTCTGCTATAAGTCATTCTTCTCCACACTTTCCATAGTACAGACATACAGGCCTATTTGTTTTTCCTGGCACATTGCACATCATCTCTCATCTCTCTGGTTGCCCTCTCCCCCCATGTCTGGGAATTCTCTCCCGTCTGACATTTGCTTCCTGGAATCCCCAGTTTCCATCCTTACTTCAGCTCAAGTACTACCTACTATGGGAGGTTCTTTCTGTTCCCTGCCCAGCTTCTCCAAGGTGTGATGGTGATCAGGGCTTGTAACAACAATGTTGCTAGCAGCTGTTTTGAGGGTGAAAGACCAACAACAAGGGCACACAGAAAACTGCTGGCATAGGTTCTTTGATCTGCTTTTCTAAGGAAAGCAACTTTAAGGGGTTAATGTGTGGAATGAAAGACCCTCACCAATTAAAAGTTAATAAGGAGCCATCTCAGGATGGGAACAGAAATAAATTTTATTCAATTCTCGAGAATTGGGCATCCCCCGCTAGAATGAATCCAGCAAGGGAGGTGCTTTACAAGGGGTTAAGCACCCATAATTATACCTAACACAAGAGAATTCCCACCCACCTCTGACCCTTCTCACCATTGGCTGGGAGGTGGGCTTACAATGTGAGCACGAAAGCTAGATAAAGAACTGGGGAATTGAGGCACGGAAACTCCAGTTCCCATTCCCTTAGTTAATGATTACAACTGAGGTGACATCTATAAATCTAAAGAAGGAGAATAGGATAAGGGGAAGCAGAGACCCTCTCCATTCTTTACAGTAGAGAAAAACAGGTCATTATGACCCTGTTCTTACTGAGCAAATCTTTAAACCACAACCAGAAGAAAGAACAAAAAGTTTCAGGGTAAACTTTCCCAGAGGCTGAGCCATCAGACTCTCAGGGCCTCAGAATTTTTTTTTCACTTGCCTATTTCTTGATTTTTAAACATTTCTTAGTATATGTGTATATATATATATATATATATATATATATATATATATATATATATATTTATACATATCTTCCCTGTGAAGTCTTCACATTTTATTTACCTCACACAGTTAACAATCTCAGTTCAGGGGGAAAAGATCAGCCCCCTGAACTTCAGGGCAAATACAAACAGAAATTACAAAACACATACACTACATAAACAGATCAAACAACACAAACCAGCCTATCCATAGCAATACATAGTTACCAGAGAAGTACCAACATCTGTGTTATCAAAGCTGGGGGGCTGTTTCAATGGCTTGCTCAGAGTCTCATCACCCACACTCTTTCAGTGAGTGTGCCCCCAAAAGTGAAATGCTAACCTTCCAACACATATACCCTGTTCATGACCCCGAGGGCTGAGACCAACTTAGCATTTCAGGGTGTGGGAAACCAGGGTATGGGAAAGCTCTCCAACCACCGGCACCACATCATATACAATTCAATGACTCTCACTTGTCTTAGTGCTGAGAAACACTCCAAGACAAAAAAAGATCCCACTTTACCTGCCCCATTCAAACAAAGGTCAGACTCATCAAAGGTACTTGACAGTCTTAGCATCTCAAAAGAGAAAAACAGCAAAAAGGTCCTGGTCTGATTACCATTACATAACGTTGCCTTATGTTTGATTTGTGTTTATCTTATATAAACCTATACATGTGCATGTTGTCACCAACATTAGAACTCCTTCTAGGGAGCTTAATTCACTTTTGTTCCTATATATCCAATACCTCGCATAGTGCCTGGTACACAGTGGGCACTTAATAAATGCTTGTTGATTGATTCATTGAAGTCATGATGACTCTACCTTTGAAATATTTCTTATGTTTGTTTCAACCTTTCATTTCCCATTGTAACTACCCTAGTCTAGGTCCTCATCACCTCTTTCCTATACTGTTACAATGGTGGGACTTGGGGGAGAAAACAAGCACTTATATAGTACCTGTTATTTATGCTACACTAAGCACTTCATAAATATTATTTCATTGTATCCTAGCAACAACCTTGAGAGGTAGGTGCTTTTATTACCCCCATTTTACAGTTGAGGAAACTGAGGCAAAAAGAGGTTTAAGTGACTTACCTGGGGTCACACAGTCTAAGGCTAGATTTGAATAGGTCTTCCTTACTCCAGGCCCAGCACTTTATCCCCTGGGCTGCCTCGCTGCCTCAGTAGCTCAATCTCTAACTGCTTTCCGTGACTCCATTCTCTCTTCCATCCAATCCATGCTATGTAAAACTTGCCAGATTGATGTTCCTGTTGTATAACAGTTCTGATCCCATAACTCTCAACCTCCCTGGGCTACCATTTGTTCCACTGTAACACAAGGGGTTTTAACGGGCTGGCCTCCAAGGTCCCTTTTACTTCTCAGTTTGTTATTCAAAGATTCTATCATCCTGATCAAAAACCTTTGGTGGTTTCCCTTTGCCTAATGAGAAAAGGTCCTGCCAATCTGTCTCCCATCTACCTTTCTAGCCTGATCTCACTGCGTTCCTATCCATGTGCTCTGCTCTCCAACCAAACTGAATTATCCGTGCCTCTTGTTCTATTCCTTGTCTCTTTAGTAGTGACCCGGGAAAGAGTTCCTAGGATTTATAGTTTGATCACAGGATCACGGATTTAGATCAGGAAGGGATATTGGAGGTCATCCCCTCCAGCCATCACATTTTTACATATAAGGCAACTGAGGCCCAGAGAAATGAAGTGATTCGTCTAGGTCCACACAGGTAGTAAGTAACAGAACCGACATCTGGTGCTTATGCATTATTTAGTCCAAGCCTTTCATTTTACAGGCCAGGAAACCATGACCTAGAGGCAAAGTGAGTAGCCCAAAGTCCCAGTAGGCCTGTGACTTGAAACCCAGTTCTGGGGCTCTGTTTACTACATTACATCTCAGATGTCAACACTTTAAAGCAGTTGCCAACAAAGTCCACTTGCAACAGAGCACGTTCTTGGTGTCAGTTGATGCTACACATGTGATAGAATAAGGATATCCTGACCATCCCCCTCCTCTGAGAAGCTCCAGGTTCCATAGCTTGGGAAATGAATGGACATTGTGACTCATTACTCATCTGCGTTTCTTGTATGTATACGTGCACACGTATTGGCTTGATTTCACTGTCCCTTTTAGGAGGCCACAGAGGAAACTTGAGGCTTCTCTCCTTAGTCTGATTCTATGACACAGTGACTTGTCATAGTAGCATGACAAATGTTTGTGTGTCTACGTGCAGAAGTGACTCAGTTTTTCAAATATAAGATGTAAGCCCTGTCAAAATACATCTATATTTTATTTTATAATTATTTGGTATTCAATGCCATTCACTGCCTAGCTCTAACAGGCCTTTCTAGATTTATGTTTCATTACTCTCCTTCATTCACTCTATCCTTCTGCCAAACTGTCCTTTTTGTTCCTTATATAGAGGGTATGTGCATGCATGTGCATGCATATAGGGGTGAGTGTGTTGCCTATGTACATTGTATGTGTCTGTCTATATGAGGCATGACTACACATCTCTAGAATCTCCTCTTCCGAGGGTCACTTTGATTACTACCAAAAACAAAGCAGAATATTGGGGCCAGAAGGTGGGCTGCTCTTGCTTTCCTCAAAGAGGTGTTGCTGACCTAGAAGTATGTCTATCTGCCCCCTAAATATTGTTCGTTTAATAAAAATAATTTTTAGGTTCAAGCGGTGGGGCTGATTATAATTCCCCAAGCTTTATAACCAAGGCTCGATTCCTTTCCCAACAAATGCTAGTTGCACAAAGACCACACACAGTGAATAAACCCAAGTCAAGTATTAGAGGCCCTAGTTTTGTTTAAAGTCTATCATCTCCTACAGGATGCCTTTCCTGATTCTCCCCAGCGCTAGGGCTTCTCCCTGCCCTAACTCTACCCTGCCTTCCTCCTCATGACCTGTTTTGTATATGCTTATACGTGTATGTGTTGTCTCACCCAGTAGAATTTCTTTTTGGTCTTTGTATCTCAGGTACCTAACATAGTGTCTAGCATGTGATGTAGTAAGGGCTTAAAAATTCTTGGTGATTTTTGGATGAAATAACCATGAAAATATTTCATTAATAATCTGATTTCCTCGTTGTAGGATCTCCCTTCCATGGCAAAGGAGATCCTAACCCATGTATAATTTAGTAGACAAGAATTAGGGAATTGCTTAGGGTATAGGAGTTGAAGTGACTTTTCCACGGTCACAGAGTTAGGATGGGTCATTCACAGTCAGGATTTGAACCAAGGTCTTCCTCATGCAAATTCCACCATGGCATTCTATTGGCTATGCAATGTTGTCTCTCAGGAAACACCAAAAGAATTAATTTTTAAAAAAGTAAACAAAACTAATCCACCAGCTCACTTTGTTTCCATGTGATAAAAATAGTCTGGCTTCCTCTCTTTCGTCCCTTTCAATTGACTAATTATTTTTGATTGAGTTGACTGGTCCTTTAGACAACTTGTAGACCCAATAACTGACACTGCGTCTCCACAGGAACGACCATCGTCTTCTTGAAAAATTCTCAGCATTGCTGTGTTCTGGCTTTGTTTTGTTTTATCTCTAGGCTAGAGGACACTGACCCTCTGCAACTGCACTGTCCCTTGATATCCAGTCACTTGGCTTACGTTGACTTGTGACGTTCTAGTTGTCTCCAAAAGATATAAAAATATTTCCTTTTTATTTAATTTATTTTATTTTACCTTATTTTATTTTATTGAACGGTGAATCCAGGAAGGATTTTTAGCATAGTTACAATAATTTTAAGTTCACTCAACGACAACTATCTGACAACATTATAAATGGTATCTTTGCTCAGTTTGGAATCACAAAATATTTTCACCAATGATACAGAAAACACAACATTGCACAGTCATGTCTTAAACTTCACTCTTTTTGGGTTTTTATATGATAGCTGGACTTCTCCATAACTTTGCTTAGTTGGCATGTTTCCAGGAAATCTTTCATGTGACAGTTATCAACAGTATAGAGAGAGTAAAATCATCCTTCTTTCCCAACGGACGTGCCTGAAGACTTTTCTAAAGAAGAGTTCAGGTTGCTGAGAATTTTCATAGGTCCCTAAGTAGCATGACATGGGGGAAAGGAATGAATGTAACTGTAAGTAATTTCTTTATAGTGGGACAAAGGCTGAAATTGTCAAATTTATAGTGCAAAAAAACGTGGAGAGAACACTAGAATGATAGAATGAAAATCAGGTTTTGGTTTTCTATCTATCCTAATTGTTAGCATGAGTAAGTCACACATGTAACTCGGTTTTTCTTCCATTAGTGATTATCACTCAGTACTTGCTCTATGTGAAAAGATTTTTTTCAAGTGTGTGTGTGTCTGTGTGTGTGTGTGTGTATGTGTCTGTGTGTGAGTGTGTCTGCGTGTGTCTGTGTGTGTCTGTGTCTGTGGCAGCTAGGTGATGCAGTGGATAGAATGCTGAGCCTGGAGTTAAGAAGATTATTCTGAGTTCAAATTTGGCCTCAGACACTTAATAGTTATGTTCCCCCCGGGCAAGTCACATAACCCTGTTTGCCTCAGTTCCTCATCTATCAAATGAGCTGGAGAAGGAAGTGGCAAACCTTTCCAGTATCTTTGCCAAGAAAATCTCAATTGGGGTCACAAAGAGTGGACAAGACTGAAACAACTGAACATTTACACACATGTATATGTATATATCATCACATTTTAAAGTTTAATCTTCATTACTAATATTTTCTCTATCGCTTTCTTAAGTCTAGACAATCAACAGAACAATAAATCAAGGGGGGATCCATACCTGTGATTTCATTGGTTTCATTCCTGGTGGGGAAACTCCTTCCACTGTTCAACAGTTCATTTATAACTTAGTGTCTTCAAAGGGATTTTACAAAGATAAATGAGACATGGATGAGCAAGAGTGTGAAGGGAAATTGGCACAGGCCTTAGAAGGGGGCTGAGAGAAGTGATGATGCTGGAGATCTATGCATACTTTTAGTCAGATGAGGTTAATTTAACTTTCCTCCAAATTAGAGTGGAAAGAGGTATTTTTTCCTTCAGATTACTGTTGGTAGTTGGTATTCTTAATTAGATGTTTTGTTGATTTCTTGCAAAGATCATCACACTCTAATGAAAGGGGGAAAATGCCATCCGCAGACCTTTCATCTTAAACCTATGTCTTAAAGAATATTTTTTGGCTTAGGTTTTTTTTTCATTTAAGAACAATAAACTCCTTTAGCAAACTCTGGACTATACCCAAGTCACAATAGTAAGAATAGTGTGGTTAAAGGTTACACAAAGTACAGGCTTAACCTTTGGAAATTTTAATTAGAAAAGGCAAACATTTTCTTTCAGGCCAGGTTAACATCGTTTCAATTTCTGTCCATTTAATTTGATCTGTTTTATGATGTCCTAGGAAAATTAAAGAAATAGAGCTTTTGCTCCAGGAATTATTTTCTTTGTAGAAGGTTTTGGAATTGAGGGACAGAGACACATTTCAAAACAAGCCTTCCATTCAGGTTTCACAAGATACACTCTTTGTGCCCAATGGCATTTTTTCTTTCCTTTCAAAATTAGGATTTCAAGGTTAAAAATACTTAAATGTGTGTGTATCCATATGCATGTATAAAACAGGCAGTGCTGTACTTACGGGTTGATAGCCTTAATTGATAGTCCACTACTAAATTAACTCCACTTTCTTCTTCTTTTTAAAATTTATTTATTTATTTAATATATTTAGTTTTCAGCATTGATTTTCACAAGAGTTGGAATTATGAATTTTCTCCCCATTTCTACCCTCCCCCCCACTCCAAGATGGCGTATATTCTGGTTGCCCCATTCCCCAGTCAGCCCTCCCTTCTGTCACCCCACTTCCCTCCCATCCCCTTTTCCCTTCCTTTCTTGTAGGGCAAGATAAATTTCTATGCCCCATTGCCTGTGTATCTTATTTCCTAATTGTGTGCAAAAACTGGTTTTTTTTGTTTTTGAACATCTGTTTTTAAAACTTTGAGTTCCAAATTCTCTCCCCTCTTCCCTTCCCACCCACCCTCCCTAAGAAGGCAAGCAATGCAACATAGGCCACATGTGTATCATTATGTAAAACCCTTCCACAATACTCATGTTGTGAAAGACTAACTATTTTGCTCCTTCCTAATCTATCCCCCTTTTTTGAATTTTCTCCCTTGACCCTGTCCCTTTTCAAAAGTGTTTGTTTTTGATTACTTCCACCCCCATCTGTCCTCCCCTCCATCATCCACCCCTTTTTTATTTCCTTCCTCCTTTCCTGTAGGTTAAGATACCCAATTGAGTGTGTATGTTATTCCCTCCTCAGGTCAAATCTGACGAGAGCAAGATTCATTCATTCCCCCTCACCTGCCCCCTCTTCCCTTCCTACAGAACTGCTTTTTTCTTGCTACTTTTATGCGAGATAATTTGCTCCATTCTATCTCTCCCTTTCTTCTTCTCTCAACATATTCCTTTCTCATCCCTTAATTTGATTTTATTTTTTAGATATCATCCCTTCATATTCAACTCACCCTGTGCCTTCTGTCTATGTGCATATATATATACACACACACACACACACACACACACACACACACACACACACGCATATTCCTTTCAGCTATCCTAATACTGAGGTCTCATGAATCATACACATCATCTTTCCATGTAGGAATGTAAACAAAACAGTTCAACTTTAGTAAGTCCCCTGTGATTTCTCTTTCTTGTTTACCTTTTCATGCTTCTCTTGATTCTTGTGTTTGAAAGTCAAATTTTCTATTCAGCTCTGGTCTTTTCACTGAGAAAGCTTGAAAGTCCTCTATTTTATTGAAAATCCATATTTTGCCTTGGAGCATGATACTCAGTTTTGCTGGGTAGGTGATTCTTGGTTTTAACCCTAGCTCCATTGACCTCCAGAATATTATATTCCAAACCCTTCAATCCCTTAATGTAGAAACTGCTAGATCTTGTGTTATTCTGATTGTGTTTCCACAATACTCAAATTGCTTCTTTCTGGCTGCTTGCAGTATTTTCTCCTTGATCTGGGAGCTCTGGAATTTGGCAACAATATTCTTAGGAGTTTTTTGGGGGGATCTTTTTGAGGAGGCGATCTGTAGATTCTTTCAATTTCTATTCTACCCTCTGGCTCTAGAATATCAGGGCAGTTCTCCTTGATAATTTCTTGAAAGATGATATCTAGGCTCTTTTTTTGATCATGGCTTTCAGGTAGTCCAATAATTTTTAAATTATCTCTCCTGGATCTATTTTCCAGGTCAGTGGTTTTTCCCATGAGATATTTCACATTGTCTTCCACTTTTTCATACCTTTGGTTCTGTTTTATAATATCTTGATTTCTCATAAAGTCACTAGCTTCCACTTGCTCCAATCTAATTTTTAAGGTAGTATTTTCTTCAGTGGTCTTTTGGACCTCCTTTACCATTTGGCTAATTCTGCCTTTCAAGGCATTCTTCTCCTCACTGGCTTTTTGGAGCTCTTTTGCCATTTGAGTTAGTCTATTTTTTAAGATGTTGTTTTCTTCAGTATTCTTTTCAGTATTTTTTGGGTGTCCTTTAGCAAGTCATTGACTTGTTTTTCATGGTTTTCTTGCATCACTCTCATTTCTCTTCCCAATTTTTCCTCTACTTCTCTAACTTGCTTTTCCAAATCCTTTTTGAACTCTTCCATGGCCTGAGACCAGTTCATGTTTTTCTTGGAGGCTTTTGATGTAGGATCTTTGACTTTGTTGACTTCTTCTGGCTGTATGTTTTGGTCTTCTTTGTCACCAAAGAAAGATTCCAAAGTCTGAGACTGAATCTGAGTCCATTTTCACTGTCTGGCCATGCTCCCAGCCAACGTCCTTGACCTTTGAGTTTTTCAGTGGGGTATGACTGCTTGTAGAGTAAAGAGTACTTTGTTCCAAGCTTGGGGGGATGCACTGTTGTTTTCAGAGCTATTTCTATATAGCCAGCTCTGCCACACCAGCACTCCTCCTTCCTCAAGAACCACCAACCTGGACCTGACTCAGATCTTCAGCAGGCTCTGCACTCCTGCTCTGGTCTGCCACTTAATTCCTCCCACCAGGTGGACCTGGGGCTGGAAGTAACTGCAGCTGTAGCTCTGTAGCTGCACCACCTCTGCTGTCCCTGGGGCAGTGGCCAAACAGTGAACTCCTTTCACTCTGTCCCCTGCAGCTTTTCCCACTAACCTTCTCTGTTGTCTTTGGTGCTTGTGGGTTGAGAAGTCTGGTAACTGCCACAGGACTCTAGGGCCTGTTCCGCCTGGCTCCCGGTCTGGTCAATCCTGCCGCTGCCCATGCTGGTCTCTGCTCTGCTCAGCTCCCAGCTCCATGAGATAGACCTTACCCAGCCACCATCCAGGCTGTCCTGGGCTGGATCCCTGCTTCCCTCTGCTATTTTGTGGGTTCTTCAGTTCTTCTTTGTTGTCTTTGGTGTTTGTGGGTTGAGAAGTCTGGTAACTGCCACAGTTCACTGATTCAGGGCACTAGGGCCTGTTTCACCTTGCTCCTGGTCTGGTTGGTCCAGGAGCAGCTCATGCTGGGCTCCGCTCCTAGCTCTGTGCACGATAGACCTTACCCAGTGACCATCCAGGCTGTTCTGGGCTGGAGCCCCACTTCCCTCTGCTATTGTGTGGGTTCTGCAGTTCTAGAATTTGTTCAGAGCCATTTTTTATAGGTTTTTGAAGGGACGTGGTAGGGAGCTCATGCAAATCCCTGCTTTCCAGCTGCCATCTTGGTTCTGCCCCCCCACCATTTTCATCTTAATGAAATGATTTTATTGTACTTCACTGATATAAAGTTGTTCATTATTAATTTCACACAATTTTTGTTCTCTTAAAAATTCATGAAACTTTCTTATAATCATATGTCTGAACAGGATGCTACGAAATCATAGAAATCAATGTAATCCAACATTGATTAAGTATCTTCTAGATATAAGGCATTATGTTAGATACTAGGATTACAAAGACAAAAGTGAATAACTTCCCCCATATTCAAGGAGTTTGTATTCTACAGGGGCAATATAACATGTACAGAGATAAATACATACAAGATTTTTTGAGAAGGATGGAGAGGACAGTTTTTGTTGTTTGTCCTTTGTTTTCAAAGAAGACCAATGACATCACCTTATGAGTTGGATTAAAGCAAAGCGGAGTTGCACAGAGTCATTAGCCTCACTCTCTCTTCCTGAGTCTTATAGTCCAGTGACATGACAAAAGTCAAGACAACTGGCAATGGCCTGGGATTCAGTGGATGACCTTGGTGTCTTCAATGTCTGACCAAGCTCTAAGTGCTCCACTGCACCTGCCTCAGGTGCTTTCATAGCTGTTGGAACAAATTATTATGCCCATTCTTCCAGGAAGAAGTCTTGTTATCCTCGGGGTAGACATCCTCCTGACTCATTGACAGGTTTCAGTTGCCCTCAACCAGAGAATGGTGCTAGGGGAAATGAAGAAAGGCTTCCTATGGTGGGGGTAGGGCATCATGATCTCATCCTGTAGATAAAACTGATGGTAGCTATTCATATTTTCTCATACTGTATAGCAATCTTTCCAGAGTCCATCCTTCCTTCTTTCCCTTCCTCTTTCCTTCCTTGTCTCCCTCTCTCCTTACTTCTTTCCTTTCTTCCCTTCTTCCTTCCTTCCTCCCTCCCTCCCCCCTTTCTTGCCATTCTTTCTTTCTCCCCCAACCTCTTCCTTTTTACCTTCCTCCCTTCCTTCTGTCCTTCCTTCCAGCTTTCACTCTCTCCTTCCCTTCCCTCTCTCCTTCCTTCCTTCTTTCTTTCTTTCTTTTTCTTTCTTTCTTTCCTTCCTTCCTTCCTTGCTTCCCTCCCTCCCTCCCTTCCTTCCTTCTTCCTTCTCTCCCTCCTTTCAGTCCATTCATCTCTCTGTCTTACCAGTCTAGTAGTACAGCAGACACTTGTGGGCCTGATCCTACAGCTGTAGGTACTACAGTTTTGATCTGCAACATTTCTAACCCAGCCCAATTTGCTCCTCTTTAGTCAGTCTGATGCTCAGCCCCCACTCCTGGGGACTCACAATATTGATGATGGATTAAGAGAAGACATCCGATTGCCTACTGGAGCTCAGACCTCCCAAGCTTGTGATCCACCAATTTCAGCCTTCTTGTTAGTAGGGATTATAGACTTTTGCCACAAAACACAGCTTTTGCCTGCTTCTTTAAGTCTTTCCATAGGCTTTCCATAGAAGTGCTAGGTACATAGTAGGCTTCATTGTAAATACTTGCTGATGAACTCATTAAAGAAAACATGAGACTTAGGTATTTAATGAATGTAGGAAGGAAAAACAGTTATTAAGTATTTACAACATTCCAAACACTGGGCATACTATATGATCGACCTAGGATCCCAGAGGTAAGGTGAGAAGGGACCTTTACTCCTGTCTCCTGGCTTCATGAGCTTCCTTCAAGTTTTAGCTGAAATCTCACTTTTGAGAAGACTTTTTCCCAGTCCGCATCCATCCTAGTGCCTTCCTTCTGAGATTGCCTTCAATTTATCATATTATATATTGTTTTATATGTTTATCATATATATATGTATATATACACACACATATATATAATATATGTATATATTATATATACATATATGTATATATAGTTTATACCCAACCTCTGCGTTGTCTCCTCCATTGCAAATGAACTCCTTGAGCATAGAGGTTAATTTTACCTTTCTTTGTATCCCTGGTGCTTAGTAGTGCCTGACACACTTAATAATCGCTTGTTGACTTGACTTGATCTTGGAAATCATTTATCTAACCCACCCTCTACTCAAATTATTAATCTTCATGTTCAGAATCATTCCAGAATGGTCATTCTGACACTTCTTGAAGATATCCAACTTCTCCATTTTAAGGATGAGGGAAATGAGGTTCAGAGGTAAGGATGAGGATAAGGTGAATCATTGAATCAGTGATAGTTCTGGGACTAGAACATAGGTCTCCTAACTCCCAGCCCCAAAGTTTCTCTACTTTTTCCATTTTGAAGATTCATGCTAATCAGACAAAGAAAGGAATCATTCCAGACTTGGCTCATCCAAATGACCCAGTCTGGGTTAATAACCAACTGGAAATCTTTGAAACTGAAAATGGAAGCTTCCAGGGTCTCATTATTTCATTCTGGCACCTGAAATGACAAGGATGGCTACTCACTCTCACTGTGGAGGGGAACAGGTAAAGAATTTTGTTAAATGATTCAAGAAACCAATGAAATCATGGTGAAAACTACCATTCAAAAACTCATACAGTTCCTGTATAATTAAACCTATCTATTAGAAATAGAAACTTTGCAAAGGCTAGTTTAGTTAAGACATATTTTATATCATCTCATGATTACTTTAAATATGTGTGTAATGTATTTCAACAAACAATGAAAAGTCTTCATGTTTCCCTATGGATTCAGCTTCTGCAAGAGGTTATTCCTTCATTTATTTGAATAAAAAGAAGTTAGACATTTTAAAATAAGCAAGACTTTTTCCCCCATGATGCTGACGTCTTTAAAAATTCTCATTAATATTGCTGATCCTTGTAATTTAGCATTTAATTTCTTCCTCCAAAATTTTAGAGTGTATGTGGTCCAATCTCCAGTATAAACAGAGTAAATATATAATGTGAATCCTTTAAAGTCAATAAAACGTTTTTAGTAAGATGTTAGCATTAGAACAAAACATAATTCTGTCTACAACAGATAGAGGTTATACATGATTCTGGTTATTCATTTCTACTTTTTTAAAAAAAGTTTATTTTCAATGAATCCAAGATAGAGATGAGGCAGTTCTGGCCCAGTGGCCTATCTGGGTTTTGGCTCAAACAAATTCAATCCAACAAATAATTATTAGAAACTTAATGTGTGCAGAGCACTCTTCCAGACCAAATGTCCTTACCTTTATGGAACAGTTTAGTGGTATGATATGCCTCATACACAAATAAATATAATATCCAAGAACACATGGAAAGGGAGGTATAAAAAAAGTTTTATGTGAGATTCAAAGTTTGAAAGTTGACTACTAACTGAAGAGATCATTGAAGGTTCCCTATGGAAGGTACCTTTTGAGTTGGGCATTTTAAAGTTGAAAAGGAATTCAAAAGGAACAGTGGGAAGCAGTGGAGAGCAATTAAAAAAGGGGGATCAGCTGATGAGTGATATTGTTTTGGTCACTGGTGCTTAGAATTTTCTTGAAATCTTCTAATATATCTCAGTATTGGGAGCCTATTATTATGTCACAGGGCCATTAGGTGGCTCAGTGGATAGAGTACAGGACCTAGAGTCAGGAAGTCTCACTTGCTGAGTTCAAATCTGCCTCAGAGCTGTGTGACTCCAGGCAAGTCACTTAACCCTGTTTGCCTCAGTTTCTTCATCTGTAAAATGACCTGAAGAAGGAAAAAGCAAATCACTCTAGTATCTTGGCCAAGAAAACCACAAATGGTGTCATGAAGAGTTGGACACAGCTTAAAGATGACTCCCAACAACAACAACAAAATTGCTGTCAATCAAAGTCAGACTTCCAGAGAGTTGGGTATTATCTGGTCTCATGTGTATCATGCAAGGTAGTGAATGCTTTAACCATCCAAGTCAAGCATGTCTCTAAGCTCTTCTCAAACATCTATAGAAATATGAGCTCTACATCCTCTTCCATTGTGACTTTCCTGACCCTGGGCAAATTGAATGAACAGGGCCTTACTTTCCAATCTGTGATATAAGATTAATGATATATACCCTACTGGGGTGAAGCTCAAATAAGAGCATGTCTTTGAAAGTGATATGTAAATACTATAGAGCTGTGCACATGTGAGGGGTAATTATTACCCCACTTCCCTCCATTCAAGGTCCCTTCTAATAATATAATTGTATGGGAGATTTGGTTTCATGTAGATTGAGCAAGACATCCTTTGAAACTTAGGTTTAAGATTTCTAGGCAAGATTGTCAGGATGTCAAGATGGGGTGGAGGTGATATTTAGGACCATGTTATAGTAATATAGAAAATTTGGACACTTTAGAGGTGTACATTTGTAGGGCAAGGAGACCGGGTTCAGGAAAATGGAATGTGGTTGAATAGATCAAGGAGTAGAAAAGGGAAGGAGAGAGGGAAGAGGCAAGAGAGACAGAGAAACAGAAATAGAGATCAAGACAGAGAGGGGTACATAGTGAGAGGGATGGGAGAGAGAGAGAGAGAGAGAGAAAGAGAGAGAGAGTTAAGTGTCAGAGGCAGGATTTGATCCCAGGTCCTCTGAATCTAGATCTGGTCCTCTTTCTCTTTCACCACATTGCTTCTATTTCTGCTCATTTAGTAGATAAACAGCTAGCTTTCCTATGGATTCTCATTTATTTAGGTGGCAAATTGTGGCCACAGTCAACATATTCATCCAACTGTTTTCTTCAGTACTGTTTTTTCTCCACCCTCTCCACCAACTCTTCTCCAAAGGAAGACTAAAAACTGATATAAGAATTGGTAAGATCAAATATCTACTAGGTAACATCTTTTCTCTTCATTTGATTCACTATTCATTTGTAGCATATGCTTTCAGGGATCTTCAGACAACTTTTGGAACTTGTGTAGCTCAACACTACAAGGGCTTGACACTTTGAGATGATTATTGTCCACTGAACAGGAAAAACTACTAAGTGGATGTTAAAAAAAAAAGAAGAAGAAGAAGGTCACCTTCCCTCTCTCTCTGTCCATTGTTTCCAATACTGGGATTTACTTTCTCTCATCCCCACATCCTTAATGCCATAAGGGCCCTCCTCCCAATATACATAATGGGCTAGAAAGAGGAGTAGGCATACTCCTTGCTCCTTTTGCCACTTCTAGATCCCTCTTTTATACCTATTGGCTGTTCTTAACCTTTGGGGTCAACTCTGTCTAGTTTACCCTATCCAGATCCTGGTTGAAGTGAGAAACTGCCTCCCAGCTCATTTTCCCTCATTTCTTAATGACATCTGCATTTGACTCAGCTTTTTTTTCTGATCCAACCCTTCTTTCTTACTTGGGGGACTTCAATTTTTGCGTCAAAATCGTCTTCAACATCAAATTTCTCCCAGTCCATCACCCCAGCTCTGGTCTCACTTTCCTCCCTTCCCAAATTTGATTCAATAATTATCCAATTCAACTGCAGACTATCCTTGACTTTTTAATCCTTTGCTCTTATCACCTTATCACCACTAGTGACTTACAAAATCCAAGTTTTCCTGACTATCTGGCCTCTATGATCTTGCAGGGTGTTGGATACACTGGAGGAAGTTGTACAACTGAGCCAACTGAATCCATTACTTATATGTTATCTAATCTCAACTTATCCCTTTATGTTTCATGGCAATCTTTTTACTGTTCCCAAAGAAATTCTCCTTTGCACTATCCAAGTGGATGCTCCAAACCGTCTCTTCATTCCATGAGCCAACCTTTTGTAGTAGAAGACCTCACCTAATTTTCCAAGAAAACAGAAAGCATCTACCATGAGCTTCTTCTAGTCCTTGTTGTAAATATCTCCATTACATTATTCCCCATTCTCTTCTCCTCTATTCCAGTCTCTGCTGAAGAGATGGCTCTTTTTTGCCAAGATTGGCCCCTCTACTTGTGCCCTTCATCCTTAAATATAATATTAATTAAAAAAACTAACTAAAAAGTGGGGTTAGGAGGAAATTCCATTCTACTAGGGGATTTAAACAGATAAGTAAATATAAAATAGTATGGAGTGAGAGACAGAACTAATTGGCGGGTGGGGTAGGGAAGTTTTCATAGAAATACATTTGAACTAGGCATTAGCTTGATAGTTATTAATTTAGATACTTATTATTTAATTTCATATGTTATTAGTTCATCACCCAAATTCTGCTTTTTAAATTCAGAACCCCAAATTGTCATAAGACCATTCCCTTGAACCCTAATCCTCATTACTCTTTTTTTTTTAATCTTGAAATCCTGCCTTTGATTCTATAGCCTGACTATCTAAAAATTTCCTTACATAACAGCCTTCTTTAATGAGCCAATTACTTGCCAGGCAAGTCACTTCAACTGCCTGGGCTTCTGTTTTCTTATCTGTAAAATAAAAGGAATGTAAATGATCTCCCAAAGCACCCATTCAGCTCTAACACAGAAAGACCCACATTTCTTCTGCAACTTGATGGTGACAACGATGAGCTCAGAAGGTAATGATAATAATAATAGCTAGCACTTATGTAGTATATATTATGTGCCAGGCACTGTGCTAAATACTTGAAATATATTATCTCCTCCACAGTACCAAGGTGTTATTTTGATGATTGGCATTGGGTCATTTCAGTTGTGTCTGACTCTTCATGACCCCATTTGAGGTTTTCTTGACAAAAATACTGGAGCCATTGGCCATTTCCTTCCCTAGCTCATTTTGTAGATGAAGAATTGAGGCAAACAGGGTAAAGTGACTTGCCCAGGGTCACATAGCTAGTTAGCGTCTGAGGCCAAATTTGAACACAGGCAGATGAGTCTTCTTGGCTTCAGGCCCCATGCTCTATCCACTGCGCCACCTTGCTGTCTCTACTTTGATGATACAACAGCAGAAATGACAGGCATTCTGGTTTCATAAAACCTGGGACTTATTCCTCAACCTAGGTCCTAATAAATCCGAACACTCTCCCAGCAATTAAAGATGGAAGGCAGTTCAAATGCAATGACAGGTATTAACCAAGCCATCCTTGTACTTCACCTCTTAAGTGAAGTCACATCACCTTTTAAGTAAAAGTCTTTGAAAAGCCAGGGCTCTGGCGTAGGGCAATAGGATGCTTGTGCCTTGTTTATTTCCTTTCTTTTAGCTGCACCATGTGAGAAAATCATTTAGTTGAAATTGTAAACATTTTTTCTAATGTTTTATGCCCTATTGTGGGTGGGGGGTATAAAAAGGGAAAGGCAGTAAGGAGGGAGGAAATAGCCAAATGAGATCATATATGAGAAAGTGCTTTGTAATCATAAAATGCTATATAAATGTCAACTATTCTTCGTAGGATTGTGTGAATGGAGGTTGAAAAAATATACAATCTTTCTGCCAACACTAATTATTACCAGAACTGAGTCTTCTCTACATATGGCATCTCTTCTAATGCCCAGCACAGTACCCAAGACATAGTAGGTGCCTGATAAATATTTACCCAGTTGACTCAGCCTTGCTCCAGAGGTCCAGAGACCTCCTTTAGAGGTCTGTAATATCATCTGCACTCTATTTCAGTTGTGTATTATTATCAAGACCTAGTACCAGAGGGTCATAATCTTTTCCTATGAAGGAAAACTTGCTTTTGGGGTATTGGAGTGACTTTCAAAGAGTTTGAGAAGGTACAATTGAATCCCCTTATATGTATTCTGTTGCTACATTGAGTAAGACTCCTGCTCTCCACAGGAAAGCTAGGTTTCACTACGACTGTTACTGCTGCTGCTGCTACTACAACTAACTAGCTAGAATTATATAGCTCTTTATGATTTGCAAGGTGCTTTACAAACTATTAGCGCATTTGATCCTCATGACACCAAGAGGTAGGTGCTATTATTATCATCCTCATTTTGCAGATGGGTAAACTGAGGCAGACAGACATGCCCAGAGTTACACAGTTAGGAAGTATCTGGGGTCTCGTTTGAACTCAGGTCTTCCTGACTCCAAAGTGCTACCAAGCAGCTTGCAGAAGGCAGCAGCAGCAGCCAGCAGCAGCAGCAGCAGCAGTAGTAGTAGTAGCAGCTTTTCTCAGAGACAGTATCTGCTTGAAGGGAAAGGAGGCAAGAGAGGGAGCGTGCAAACAAGTCACACACATTTCAGGGAATTCACGTAAAGCGTGAAAAATGGAACAAAGGACAGAAGGGTTGCTAAAAGGCAAAGAGGGGGAGGTAATGCATTCCAGACATGGGAGCAGTTTGGGCAAAGATGGAAGATGGATTGTTGTGTGTGAAGATGACTATGGTTCAGTTTGTCTGAATCATAGATTGCACACTTGTATAACATTATGTAATGTTGTGTATCACAGTTATTTGTGTTTTGTGTTATACCGCATCTAAACTATAAATACTGTAAGGACGGAGACTGTGGATCATCTAAGCTTTGTAGTTCCCCAAGAATCAAGGTGCTCAATAAATGTTTGTCAAATGAATATATGAATGAACTATAAGAATAATCCTAACAATAAAATAAGTAATACTACTACTCCTATCTTTTTCTCATCTCTGTCCCTATGTTCCATTTTTCATTTATTAAGTACCTATTGTGTGCAAAGCTATAGACTCTCAAGGAAAGGAGAAGGGAGGGAGGGAGAGTTTGGGACTCAAAACAATGTTAAAATTGTTATTACATGCAATTGGAAAAAATAAAGTATAAAAATTCCCACTTAAAAAAGGAAAAGAGAAAAGAGACTAGGAGGAATTTTAAAAATCTGTTTAAATATTCATTAAGAGCATTATGACTCAGAAATTGACAATTAGTATAAATCAATAGTTAATTTATTGTTTTGTTGACAATATACACTAAAGAAAATGTTAATATTGCAGATTAAATTTAAAAGTGTGTATGCATACAGTTCCCCCCACCCCACCCTGAGAATCTGGTTGTTAAACATTTACTAACACACCCTTATATTGCACTATAAACACTGTCTGAGCTTATTCAAAGTGTAGTAAAAGGCTCAGGTAATAAAGTCATCCTCATCAGACTGGGAGCTTGATAATTAATAATGGTAATAATGATAACAACCATAATAATAACTGTCATTTATATAGCATTTTAAAGTTTGTAAAGAGCATTACATCTGTTATCTCACATGAGCTTCACAACATTGCTGTGTGAGTATAATACAAAGTGCTATGTGAAGACCTAGGAGGGAAATCATCACTAACAAGGTGGACCAGAAAAACTTCACTTCAGAATTGGGCTTTAAAGGATAAATGAAAATTCAGCAATTGAGGACAGGGAAGGGAAGACCTCACAATCATAGAAAGTACCTGTGAGGTGAGCACAGAGGTGCAAGAGTGTGAGGCTTTAGTGCCAAACTCAAACACAAATGGAGGCCGCTAAGCCATACATAAGAATCCCGCTGGCCTACATATTTACTTAAAAAAACCACATATTCACATTATTTCTGTTCTATTGTATTTTTATTTATTTTGTTAGATATTTCCCAATTACATTTTAATCTGGTTTAGGCCTTACTTGAGACTATTGCAGGCTACATGTGTGCTGTGACACCTCAGGTGCTAAAAGAGCCAAAAAGAAGATCATTTCAACTGGAGCCTAGACTATATAGAAGAGAAAAAAATATGAAATAATATTGGATAGATTAGGTGGCACCAGATTGTGGAGAGGCTTGAACATCAGACAAAGGAGTTGGAACTTTATTCAGGAGGGACACTGAAAAATTTTTAGTAGAGGAGTGACATTCTCAGACCTATGGGTAAGAAAGGTTATACTACTAGGCCCAAAGGACTATAAAACTGTGCATACCCTATGACCCAGCAATACCACTGCTAGGTCTGTATACAAAAGAGATCAAAAAATGAGAAAAGGGCCTACATGTTTAAAAATATTTATAGTAGCTCTTTTTGTGGTAGCCAAGAATTGGAAATTGAGGGGATGCCCATCAATTAGGGAATGGCTGAACAAGTTGTGGTATATGAATGTAATGGAATACTGTTGTTCCATAAGAAATGATGAGCAGGCAGATTTCAGAAAAACCTGGAAACACTTACATGAATGGGGGGGGGTAGAGTCAAGATGGCAGTGTGAAAAAGGGACTTGCTTGAGCTGTCTCCCAAATCCCTCCAAACACCTGTAAAAAAAATTATTTTAAACAAATTCTAGAGCTACAGAATGTACAAAATGACAGAGTGAAACAAGTCTCCAGCCCAAGATGGTCTAGATAGTCACTGGGAAGGGTCTATTGCACCGTGCTGGGAGTAGAGCACAGCTCAGCTTGGGCTGCACCAGGAAAGACCAGGCCCGAGCAGAGCAGGCAGAGCAGGCCTCAGGGCCCGGAATCACTGAGTTGTGGCAGTTTCCAGATTTCTCATCCCACAAACTCCAAAGACAATGGAGCAGGTCAGTGGGAAAACTGTTGGACCTGAGTGAAAGAAGGGTGTGGTCCAGCCCCAGCCTTGGGGTAACAAAGGAGGCTGCAGCCATGGTGGTGGCAGAGGTGGCTGCAGCGGCAGCAGTAGCGGTAGATGCTTCCAGATGGTGGGGGGAATCAAGCAGCTGATCAGAGCGAAAGTGCAGGGATCTCTTTGCTGATGCTGAGGCAGGATTCTCTTGCCTTGCCCTTCTTGGATCTGGGTCACAGTCCTGGTTGGTGGTCCTTGGGGGAGAAGGAGCACTGGTATGGCAGAGTTTGTGGTGGCTGTGGAGAAGAAGTCCTCCTGGTAGTTACACAGCAGAAAGGAGTACTTGCACACATGGGCCAGGAGAGGAGTACCATATCACCTCAGAATAGAAGTAGCTCTGAAAACTGCAGCACAAAACCCCTGAAGCTTGGGTTAGAGCACTCTCCACTCTAAAAGTAGTCAAAACATACAGCCAGAACAAGTCAGCAAAATCAAAGATCCTTCATCAAAGGCCTTCAAGAAAAACATGAATTGGTCTCAAAGAGCTCAAAAAGGATTTGGAAAATCAAGTAAGAGAAGTAGAGGAAAAATTGGGAAGAGACATAAGAGTGATACAAGAAAATCATGAAAAGTGAGTCAACAGCTTGCCAAAGGAGACCCAAAAAATACTGAAGAAAATACACCTTAAAAAATAGAGTAACCCAAATGGCAAAAGAGCTCCAAAAAGCCAATGAGGAGAAGAATGCCTTGAAAGGCAGAATTATCCAAATGGAAAAGGAGGTCCAAAAGATCACTGAAGAAAAAAATGCTTTAAAAATTAGAATGGAGCAAGTGGAAGCTAGTGACTTTATGAGAAATCAAGAAATTATAAAACAGAACCAAAAGAATCAAAAAATAGAAGACAATGTGAAATATCTCATTGGAAAAACTACTGACCTGGAAAATAGATCCAGGAGAGATGATTTAAAAATTGTTGGACTACCTGAAAGCCATGATAAAAAAAGAGCCTAGATATCATCTTTCAAGAAATGATCAAGGAGAACTGCCCTGATATTCTAGAGCCAGAGGGTAAAATAGAAATAGAAAGAATCCACCAATCTCCTCTTGAAAAAGATCCCAAAAAGAAAACTCCTAGGAATATTGTTGCCAAATTCCAGAGTTTCCAGCTCAAGGAGAAAATATTGCAAGCAGCCAGAAAGAAACAATTTGAGTATTGTGGAAACACAATCAGGATAATACAAGATCTAGGAGCTTCTACATTAAAGGACTGAAGGGCTTGGAATATGATATTCCAGAGGTCAAAGGAGCTAGGATTAAAACCAAGAATCACCTACTCAGCAAAACTGAGTATAATACTTCAGGGGAAAAAATTGATTTTCAATGAAATAGAGGACTTTCAAGCATTCTTGATGAAAAGACCAGAACTGAATAGAAAATTTGACTTTCAAATACAAGAATCAAGAGAAACATGAAAAGGCAAAAAGGAAAGAGAAATCATAGGGGACTTACTAAAGTTGAATTGTTTTGTTTACATTCCTATGTAGAAAGATGATATTTGTAACTCATGAGACCTCCCTTCTCAGTATTAGGGTAGTTGAAGGGAATATATAGGCAGAGGGCACAGGGTGAGTTGAATATGAAGGGATGATATCTAAAAAAAAATAAAATCAAGCAGTGAGAGAGGAATATATTGGGAGAAGGAGAAAGGGAGAGATAGAATGAGGTAAATTATCTCACATAAAAGTGACAAGAAAAAGCTGTTGTAATGGAAGGGAAGAGGGGGTAGTGAAAGGGAATGAGTGAACCTTGCTCTCATCAGATTTGGCTTAAGGAGGGAATAACATACATACTCAATTGGGTATCTTACCCTACAGGAAAGTAGGGGGAAGGGTATAAGAAAAGGGGGGACAATAGAAGGAAGCGCAGACAGGAGGAAGAAGTAATCAAAAGCAAATGGATAAGGGGGGGATGATAGAAGGGAGGGCAGTTGGGGGAGGAGGTAGTCAAAAGCAAACACTTCTGAAAAGGGACAGGGTCAAAGGAGAAAACTGAATAAAGAGGGACAGGATAGGATGGAGGGAAATATAGTTAGTCTTCCACAACATGACTATTACGGAAGTATTTCACATAATGATACAAGTATAATCTACATTGAATTGCTTGCCTTCTCAAGGAGGATGGGTGGGGAAGGAAGAAGGGAAAGAATCTAGAACTCAAATGTTTAAAAAATTGTTTTTTACATGCAAATGGGAAATAAGATGTACAGTCAATGGGGTATAGAAATCTATCTTGCCCTACAAGAAAGTAAGGGGAAAGGGAATGGGGGAAAGTGAGGCAATAAAAGGGAAGGCAGACTGGGGAAAGGGACAATGAAAATACATGTCATCTTCGGGTGGGAGGGTGGGTAGAGATGGAGAGAAAATTTGTAACTCAAAATCTTGTGGAAACGAACGTTGAAAACTAAAAATAAATTTAAAAATAAATGAAAAATAAAAAAGACATGAACTGATGCTAAGTGAAGTGAGCAGAACCAGGAAAACATTGTACATAGCACTGTGTGATGACTAACTTTGATAGACTTAGCTCTTCTCAGCAATGCAAGGATCTAAGATAACTCCAAAAGACTCATGATGGAAAATGTCATTTACATTCAGAGAAAGAACCAGGGAGTCTGAATACAGAGTGAAATATACTATTTGCTCTCTTTTTTTGGTTTGTTTCTTCTTTCTCATGGTTTCTCCCATTGGACTAATGTGAAAATGTGTTTAATATTAATGTATATGTAGAGCCTATGTCAGATTACACACTGTCTTGGGGAGGTGGGGGAGGGAGGGGGAGAAAAATTAGAACTCAAAATTTTATGGAAGTGAATGTTGAAAACTAAAAATAAATTCATAGATTATTTTTTTTAAAAAAAGAAAGATTATACCTCTAAGAATCTCAAGGTTGGATTGGAAGTGTAATGATACCTACATCTATGATCTTATGATCTATTCAGTATCATAGTTAGAAATTCTGATACCTGGGGAAAACACTACAAAAATGTGCCATGAGGAAGCAGGACAAAAGGTATCTTCAACTTTTTTAAGACAAATTAAGTGAAGGTCCATTTGGGGGTGAAATACTTCAGGGAGAGACATTGTTATTTGAGATACAAGGTCATTTAGGAGAAACTCTATTTCAAGCACAATAAAGGGGACTCTACTGTGAGGGCAAAGAACAAGGGAGGACCAAACCATGGAAAAGTTCACCATGGTGTGGCTACTGAGAGAAGGATGAATGCCTTCTGATAGCCTCATATTTTAACTAAAAATAAAGATTACTAATGTTGTTTTGTTTTGTTTTTTTTTCCTGTTTGGTTAGTACAAGACTAGAGTCATGACTGTAAATTTCAGTGCTATAGGCAAAGCTCTGTTTGTCCTACCCTAGTTATGGCTCTGAATTCACTATACTTTAGAAGATACTATTCTTTTGCAAGTTACTGTGGCCAAAATAATTCATTTTGTGTTAAAATTTCTGGTGATGAGCCTCTGTGAATTTAGTTAAGCCGGTACTTGGTACTATGGATACAAAGTCATTTGTGGGTCTGTGCTTGAGGTCTTCATCTTGATAAGATCCTTCTAAAATTGCACTCAGCTGGCATAGCCTTAGAGAACCCAAGGTCATCTTAATGTCCTAATTAAATAGAGGAGTTAAACTTTAATGGAGACAAATAATAATTTAAAAACTAAATAAACTAAATTTCCTAAAATAAAAAGTAGAAGGTTGAAAAATTTTTGAAGCCTAGAAATAAAAATAAAAATGATGGCCCAGAACCCGGAAGGAAGAAGTTTCCTTGTAAACCCCTGTCATACTTATCTGTTGCTCATACTGTGATGAACCCTGGCAAATTGGGCATTTGCATCTTCCATGTTGAGTATATACTGAAATTCTGGCTGCCAAAATGACCATATCTTTTTGGAATTTCAAACAAAAGAAAGAAAAAAAACTTCTATATAAAACTTAGCTAAAAGTTCTCTTTCTGCATTTTCAAATATGCAAAAACACAAAAGATTTGGTGTTTTGCTACATTCATCATGGTGGGAGTTTAATTAGGAAACCTAGTAACAAATGCTGATCCATGCATCCTGATTACCGGGCCCTTGGGACAGCTGAGTTTATTGCTAGGGAAAGCACTGCTTGTGAGCCAATTACCAGGAAAAAAAAAATCAGGGAATTAAGTGAAAATATAACTCAAGATATAATGTACTAAGTCATAGACTCCTAAATTGGAAGCTGAGGTTACCGAAAACAGAACGATTTTCTTTTCAGCTATCCATCATAACAATCCTTAGCTGCAAGTAGAAACATCTCCCTAGTACCTTTTTTTTTTCCCAGCTTCTAGTGGGAGAATAGATGGGGAAGAAAGAATTAGGGAAGAAACCAAAGGGTTTTACACATAGTTGCATTATTTCTCTAATTATCATGAAAAGAAAATGAAAATGTCGGAGATTAAAGGGGAATAAAATCCCCCTTTGTAGCTCTTTTCAACTTTAAAAGGCAATATTCCTCTCTCAAGCAGTCTTGTACCAAAATTTCTGTGGAGTTTTCTGTGGAGGAATTTGCAATCTCATTTATGTCCCTCATTTAATTTAATGCTAAAAGAGTCTGTTTATTTTAATTCAACTGGTAATCACTAGTTATTCCAGCTTCAGGAAAACTCAGAGAGAAAAGATTCAAGGAATAACTTGCTTATATAATTTAAAACTTTTTTTTCCTTGTGTCACATTTGGAAGATATACCTCCAGAGGAGACCAAATGTATTAAACACCTGTGATGGATTTTGTATTTTAAGCACATAGGCCAAGCATCTTCTGGGCACTGTTGAATGAAATTAGAAACCCAGGCAAAGAGAGATAAATCATATTAACGTTGTAGTTTTACTGTGCAGATGTAAATGCTGTTTGACAAGCAAATAGAAATCATTAACAAACAACCTGTAAACATGCAAGATTTAGTATGTGCATGAATAGCTTCGATAATGGGAAATGGTCAAGAGACCAGTTTTCAAAAGACAGATTTTCTAATTTCTAATGGGATAAAATGTTAAATCATGCATGCAAAAAAGCATCATTAAAGGGTGGTGGGTGTTGAACTACAAATTTTGACCAGATTTAACTTGGGAAATTAGGATTTAAGCACGAAATTAGAAAGAAGGGACACAGCTTGATTTTTGTTCTCCCTATTACGTGGAGCTATAGAGGCATTCACTGTTGGAGCATAGGCATGCAGCAGCTGCCAGGTCCCCTGAGAAAGCATTCCCATCCCCTAAGGAGGATACAAAGGGTAAGAGCCAATGGAAATGCTCTCCCAGAGTGTACATGATGTGTACAACCATGCTCAAAGCACACCTAAGGTGTGAAGTCTACATAAAGTGGGTTTCTAGACCCACTGACAAATAATTTGGTCAAAAAAAAATCTATTCCTTGTGTCCCATTTCAAGCTTTACTGTCTATTCTGAAACTTTATACCCATCTGTTTCCTGCTTTTTGTCCTCAAACACAGAAGATGCTACTCAAACCAAACTGTAAAACTGTTCTCCAGAAAATACAAAGGAACAAGAGATTGCATTGTCTGATAATGGCATTAGCAGGTTCTCCATACCCCCTCCCCCCATCATCATTAAAATGGTCAATTTGATTTGACTATCCTTTAGTTTAGTTCAAAGACAGGATTTAAAATGAAGGGGAAATGTATTTATTGATGTAAGTAAGGAGGCTTTTGTTATCCTTCTTAGAGTTCCGTTTCTCAGGATCCATGGCCATGGCCATGTCTAGTTTCCAGGTGTTAGATAATAACTCCCAGAATAGCCTCAAGGGTCCTAGAGAGTAATTCCTAGAATCATAGTGACAGGCAGTCCTACTGAGGCTGTGCTGTGAGATATGGGGGTGACGTCATTGATATTTACTACGCTTGCACAGAATAACAATATTTCTAAAATTAACCTGTGAGCTTAATGTCTGTTGCCCTATAAAGCAAGTGGGCACTGGTCAGTGAGTGGGGAAACCATGAGGAACCCATAGGGGAATCCGTGTGTGCCTTGACCAGCCCTCATCAAGGCTTGAGGGGATTTAGGGGAGTGCACAAGCTGTGTCTGTCTCGATTGACCCCATCGAGACATAAGGGTAATTGTCCCCCCTTCTTGCCGGCCCCTGCGAGAAAGAAGATTAGGGAATGCCGTAGGAGTTAGTACTCCCATTATCAGCAATCCTTGTGAGAAGACTAGACTAAAATAAAGTAAGATTATTAACCCCTTTGATGCTCTCTTCCTGTTTGACCAGATCAAGAGTGAACTAGTTAGAGGCTGGAGTCTGAAAACTCCAGTGCCTCCTGTGTGTTATCTGTGAAACAATTGAAATACAGAAAAGCTGTGTTCTCCTGTCTTACCTGAATTTCTCCAACTTCTTGGGCACTAACAAAGCAGTATCTATTGGGGAAAGTCTAAGAATTCAGAAACAGTGGGTTCTTGTCTCACTTCTGTCACAGCGGAACCCTGTGACTTGGGGCATATCACTTACGTCACCTCAGTTCTCTCACAGCAAAATGAGAATGATAATATCTGCTTTGCATACTGTTTAGAGTTGTTATGAGGCTCAAATATGTTAAATTTAATAGATGAGAAACAGAATGGGAACTTCAGCGTTCTTTACGGGTAGAAGGTCTAAAGGTATGGTATTCAATCAGTCCAGGTACTAATCCGTCTCGTTTTAAATAGCTTCTCTTACATTCTATACTGTTTTCTGTGAAGGTTTAAGGGCTACTTTTAAGGGATGATTTAGAGAATGATGGGTTGCCAAGTTCATATACTCATTATATTGTCAAGAAGATTTGATGCAGATATCCATATCCCTAGCTTCATTTTAATCCATGTATTCAAATCCCCTTAAAGATAGAGAAGTTTGTTTTCCCATTTTCTAGGTATTTGCATTCTTCATATGGTTCAAAGACTCTTTCTGTGTTTTTATCTTCCTCAGTCTTCATTTATTTTTAATTTCCAATATATATATTATGGTCTTTTTTGTTACTACAATTTAGTCTGTCTACCTTTTAATCATTCGGGTTACTATTTTATGAACTCTCTCTGTTTGATCTGAACTCTTGCCAATTTGGGGGCATTAAAATTTTTTTTTTTCCCTTTTCTTCCTAATGAGATGCCTAAACCTGCCCATTTCATTCCAAGTCTTATTTCCACAGAGCTATCAACAGAGAAAAACTGGCTCTTTACCCTTTACAAAGAAAAGGTCCCAACTACAGCTACTTATTATATTTATTATCCCATGTTTCCATTACTCTTTTTCCCCACTTCCCCTTGCTGTGAAATTTTTTTTCTCAATTAAGAACTTACACTTTTCAAAAAATAAGGCATTTTTATTTTGCATGGATTTATAAATATTTTAGATAGAATATAATTTCTGTTTGTTAGTCCTAACCCCAGTGACCTTTTTCCTGATGTTGACTAATTTCAGCATAACCTTTGAGTTAAATGCTTCAGAAGACTAGTCTATGTCTTTGTAAAACAGAGATTCTGAAAGGGGCATAGGCTTCTACTATATTTGCACTATCAGAAATTATTATTTTTTGGCTTTATTTAATTTTAGATTAAAGCAGATTTTTAAAAAAGCTTTATTTTACATATTTTTAACGTTTTTATATTTTTATTTTTAAAAAAGCACACCCCCAATCTGGAATACTAACACTATTTTTGGTACAGCTGTAATAATTAGAAAACCAGCCTTAATGCTGGATCTGGATTTAGGTATAGTCCTCTAGAGCAACAACAAGGGTGTGGTCGATTTCAGAGCCAAGGTTATTGCCGAAAGAGCTCGATCTAGGAACAGAATGAGAGACAACATGAAGCTGTCAAATGTATTAGCCAACGAATCATGTCAGGAAATCAAGTCCAGGTTTAGTAAACACAGGGGAGTCACAAAAGAATTATGAAATGGGACTGCTATCAAGATAGCTAAGTGAAAGTTTATTCATAAGCTTAGCTCACCCACATCTACACAGGACACTTTGAAATGCACCATATAAGCTAAAAGAACAACAGTAACTAAGAACAGGGAAAAGAAAGAAATCTCCATGGAAAAACCAACAGAGAAACTGAAGAAATGAACAGCTTCTGATACAATGACTTAATATCATGGGATGACATACAAAAATCTCCAGAGGAGGAGATTAATTCTGCAAATAGCTACCAAAAGATACCCAGAAAAGGGAGTGGGATGCTCCAAACCATTATAATGGTTCAAAGTCTAATAAAAGAATTGAAGGAAGAAATAAGAAACAAAATTAGAGCTCTTAATGAAAAAAAAACAAAAAGGATAATAAACAGCTTAGAACAAAAGCTGGAAAATCTTAGCAAAGCAGTGGAAGGCCATTAGAAAAACATAGAGTACACAGAACTGAAAATTTGAATGATGTAATAATTATTAGATTAAAATAAATACATAGCAAATTGGAAGAGGACACCAAAATATCGTTTGAAAAATGAATCTAAGAATCATAGGCTTCCCAGAAAATATCATGAAACAAAAGCCTTAATATAATACCTCAAGAAATTGGCCAGTGGCATTAGAATCAAAGGACAAAGTGCAGCTTGAATAAATTCTTTAGAATGTTACCAGAGAACCCTAGGTTTAAATTATTCAAAAGAAGGTAGCCAAGGTCCAGTGCCAGCAATTGCCAGCCATCAGAAAAAGATAGGTTACATACCAGGGAAATCTAATCAGAATCATGCAGGCCCACTGAACATCAACACATAACAATAAGAAAAGAAAAATAAAGAAATAAACATAAGCAAAACCACCTCTATTTGAAGGCAATATGATGATTTACTTAGATAACCATGGGACACCAGTGAAAAAAGTTACCCATAAAATTAATATTCAGTAAAGTAACAAGCTACAAAATATAAAGAAAAAAATCCACAAAAAGTCATAAACCTTTTTGTATATTACTAACAGTAGTCAGAAGGAATATAAAGAGAAATTCCACTTGAAGTATCTAGATTGCATAAAATATCTGGGAAATTAATCTGTTATATATAAAAATATATATAAATATAAGTACAAAACATTTTTGCAGCAATAAAAGATCTAAATAATAGGACATTTATTAAATGTTCATCAGTAAGCTGTGCCAATATAGTCAAAATCAGTCCAATGCATTAATGGATCTGAAACATCAATATATGTATTCTCTCCAAGAATGCATATTGGAATCCATCCATGACTGCTTATTCTAAGTGATTCTTACGTGTGCCCCCCCATAAATTCACCATAAAGGGGCTACCACAACATGTCGGGGGCATTCCCCTCACATTGTGTGAATAATAGTGGAACGTGGAGACTGACTTTGACATGTCCTTTGCTCTTGGTATTTGACCTATCCATCATTTTTTCAAGTTCTGCATTTCTCTGATGATATCCTTTACTACACTGCTGAATAATTCATCATTTGTAATGTGTTACGGATTGCTCTTTGCTGCCACGAACCTCATCATTACTCGTTGGTTAATGCTTAATGCGAATTCTTCAGAGACTGTAGTCTTCTTTGTCTTTCAGCAATAAAACATCACCGGAATACCAGTGTATAAAAATTGGACCTTTGTGTCAAGGAGAAGTTTGGAGTCATTAAAAGAACTGTGTGATTTCAAAGGCAATACATCCTGCTCTCCTACATATGTTCAATTCTCAGACCAACTTATGGCCCATTTGCAATTGTCTGTCCCAGATCTGCGCACTCACGAATAACCTCTATGGTTTGTCCATCCAACAATATATCATAGCCTCAGTAATAAGCATTCTTCATTCCCTTGGTTTTTTTCCTATGTGTATAATTAGGCTGAATTCTTTCAAGTGACTATGGATCTCATTTAGGAGACTCTGCAATGTTTGGGGGATTGAGGCTATCAACACAATGTCATCCACCAACAAGATCATTTGGAGGATCTCAGCATCTATAAGGAATATGCCTGTTACACATGTGTGCCTGTTGGATCAGAGGGTCATTGAACATCAAAGTTATCTCTAATGTTATCTCTTGTATGTTCCGATAAACATGTAGGAGATACCTTGTTAGTTAAGAGCCTTAAAGCTATTGTTTTGCTCTATGGAATCAAATATTTCTGTAGAGTAAAAATAAGCAGGGGCAGCTAGGTGGTGCATCGAGGAGAGCAATGGCCCTGGAGTCAGGAGGGCCTGAGTTCAAATCTGGACTCAGATACCTGACACACTTACTGGCTCTGTGACCTTGGGCAAGTCACTTAACTCCAATTGCCCTGTCTTCCCCCCTCCAAAAAAAAGGAGTAAAAATAAGCACAATAGGATCCTGTATTTTTGTCATTAAAAAGATATTTAGCATGGACTATCAATCATGAAAGTTCTTTTATATTGACTTCATCATTGACTCCATGTGTGCTTTATTTTTGTAAAAGTTTTGTATAGATGGGAAAGTAGGAATGTAGTTCATAAGTACCTACATATAGTTTAAGAACCCTCTCAAACCTATGCCATCTTCATCATGACACTACTGTTTATGTGCTTCAGATGCTTTCCCAATTCTTCTTTTCTTTATTGCTATTTCTACTTCCCCGGGCAGCACATCTGAGACTATCATGTTAATGCTAAGAGTGGTGATTATTGTCTTGATGGTGAAAAGAATTTATTATAACCTTATTGTTGTCCTTCCAGTTTCATCCTTAAGTGTCCTTGGATCGCTTTTGCTTAGTTGAGCCTCTTGCCAGGCTTCCTTTAAATAAGTTTTTTTTTTCCTCCACTGTTTCTTACCATTTTATAAGGCGATAGTGTTCACAATCTCCCACCATTTTCCCCTTGAAGATGTTACAAATGAGCAGAGGTGGTGGTACATGCCTTTAGGAGCTACCTGGGAGGCTGAAACTGGAGGATCTCTTGAGCTTGGGAGTTCTAAGCCTGCACTGAGCAAAACTGATTATTATTATTTGGTATTTTAGGCATTAGTATAGTGAGCCCCTGGGCAGAGAGAGGGCTAGGGAGAGGACCATTGGTCTAAAGGAAGAGTAAGTCAGTTTAGATGAGAAGCCTAGCAAGTTTAAGCTCCATACTGATCAGTAATGGCACAGCCTGTGAGCAGTCCTCATACTTCCAACCTGGGCAAGATAGAGATACCCCCTATTTTAAAAAATTATATAAACACACATGCATGTATGTATGTATAAATTTATGTATCTGTGTGTGCAAATGTACATGTGTACATATATGCAAAACATCCATATATGAACTTACATCCTAAACCCGGGCTACCCTTGGCTGCCATGCCTCCCCATTTGGCAAAAGCATTAAGTATTTCTGGCTGAAGTGGTTTCTAGGCTTGTTTGATCTCAATGTGGCAGCTGGTTTACATTGGTTAAACTTTATGAAATCATTATAATGTTGATTCTCATCAATTTCCCATTTTTTACATCAAAAATTTGTTTTAGTAGGTTAGAGTTGAATTGTTTTAACTGCACATTATAACTTTCTTCTAATTTTGTGTTATTTTTGATCTTTTCTTTAAATACCTAGCAGTCTGACTATATATAGACTGCTGATTCAGGAATGATTCCCATATCAGTAATAAGTTATTTCCTGTCTGCTGAAACATAGTCAATTTCATTTTTAAAATATGATTTTTACTTGTTATGTCTAGTAGCTCCTAGCTGTTTTCTCAAAGAAAGTATTCATGACCTATAGCTATAAGACTTTTGTGTAATCTGCAAGTCTCTGGCTTCTCTCATTCTCTACACTTGAACCATGTTTTCCAACATATTTTTCTCCATCCTCCCTTACTCCCATATTTGCACTGAAGAGCAATTACAAAAGCATATGTTGTGCCACCCTCCTCCCAACAGAGAACATACTTAGTACACAGAATGAGACATATTTTTGGACATGGTCAACACAGGAATTTATTTTGTTTGACTGTGCATAACTATTACAAAGGTTTCTTTTTCTTTTTTTTCAGTGGTGGTTGTGGTGGGGCATATGGGAGGGAGAATAAATAGATTTTTGCTAATTGAAAAGATAAAAATTTTAAAAACAAAGTTTATGTTGGTTACTTTGGAGGACCTTGTCAAGTTTTTTGTGTGTACAATTTCTTTAGTTCCTCATGCTCTATAATTAATCTTAGCATGACTATTTTTATAGTTATCTTTTCACAAATACTTATAATAAGCATTACAATATTCCCCAAATTACTCTACAGACTTAGTGCTAGGTCTAATTATCAAAAAGATACTTTGCAGAAGTGGACAAAATAATGAAAAATATCACTTTCATAAAGTTAGGGTTTTTTTTAACAAATAAAAGTAATGCAGCTAGAATTCTAAGAAAAGATCAAGACTGATTGTAAAAATTGATAAAATTTGGCATATAAAATCTATAAGGAATCGACACAAATATTTAGCATTAAGAGCCATTCCCAATAGATACGGACAAAAGATTTATAGAAACATTTTCCAGAAGCAAAAAATACAAACTCCACTTACCACTTGAGAAAATGCTCAGAGTCATTAACAATTAGAGAAATAAAAAATTAAAAACACCCTAAAGTATCCCCATGAAGATAGCAAAGATAGCAAAAGATGGGATAACTCATTGCTAGAATTGCAGGAAGACAGATATTCTAATTCACTACTAGCAGAGCTATATATTGGTCCAATCATTATGGATATCAACTTTCAATTATATGAGAATAGTTACTAAGTTGTTCAAACACCCTGGCTCAGAGATTCTTCAGCTCTTAGGACTGTATCTCAAATAGGTTATTGAAAGCAAGAAAAGAGCTACCTGGGCAAACGTTCATAGCAGCATTACATATGACAACAAAAAGTTGGAAACCAGATATATCCCCACAGTTTAGGGAAATGCTTAAGAAGTTATGGTATAGGAATATAATGGAATATTATTGAGACATGAGGAATGTTGAACACAGAACACAGAACATTTATATGAAATGATGCAAATGAAGCAAATTCAAGAGGTCTGTAAACACATATGTGTATCAAATATTTTAATAGTGATTTTTAGCTCCAACAAGGTATGTAGTACTTTGCTTTGGAGGACCCCTATCATCATAGGCACAACTTAAGTGTACTTATTTATTTATGTGTTGCCTGCCTCTTTATAATGGAAACTCTTTGAGAACAGGGACATTTTTTTTGCCTTTTTTGTATCTCCAGCCTTAGCAGAGAACCAGGCAGATAAAAGCAATAAATAAATGCTTATTGAGGGAATGACTATAATTAGTATTAAGTGCTTAATTAAACAAATGTTTCTAGGAGGTCAAGGATACCATGAACCTTTTTATCCTTACCATTAAACTCAGGGCATAATTTAATGTTCCTTAATCCTTATTCTCATATTAAGAATTTTTTTAAAAGAAATTCTAAGTATGCTAATGGAAAAGTTCTCCAGAGTGTGATATATTGGTCTAGTTTTATCATTACCTTGAGTTACATAATCAATTAACGAGAATAATTTTGGGGAAAAATACCATGTTTAAACAACATACTTTTCTTTCGTCTGTTAATAAAAATGCAAGGATCATGTAATGGATACTTCTTTTCTAATACAAGTACCATTCTGTTTGAACTACACTTAGCTATTAAATGCTGAATGCAAGACTGAAATCCAGGATTTATTTATGGTAGATTTATTGCCTCACCATATATTAGGTAGGAGGTAAAGTAAATAATACTCTATAAACTGAAGTTTGCAGTCAGATTTACTGGCCTGGGAGTGGGTTGGATAAAGGAGTTAACCATCAGTATATATTATCTACATGCAAAGAATTCTCTGGAGTAGAAGTTTTGGTTAAATTCAATTATTTAACATTGCTTTTGAAAACATTGAGCTGCCACAAATAGGGATCCAATTTACTGTTCATGCTTGTGTTATTTATTGCTAGTAGTCAATCCGGAATTACTCATCATTTTAGGATTAGCTTTATTTATTCTTCAACATAACAACTTACACGCCAACTATTATGTGTGAAATGTCTAAGTAGGACATCAGTATGGCAATGGTACATTGGGCTTGAAGTCATCTTATCTTGGTTCTGCCGTTCCCTAGATCTGTGCTTTTGGAAAGAATCACTAAATAGCAAATAAATGGAAGCAATTAGGGAATGGTTAAACAAACTATGGTATGTGGATGTAATGGAATACTATTGCATTGCAAGAAAAGATGAATATGCCAAATTCAAAGGAACATATAAAGACTAGTATGAAGTGATGTAGAATGAAGTAAGCATGACTGGGAGAACCATTTACATGATGACCACAACAATATAAAGGAGAATAGCACCAAAAGATCTCAGAACTCTAATCAATACAAGGCCCTAATATGCCTTCTGAAGCCCAGTGATGATGCTTGCCTCTCATCATCTACAGTACATAATGAGATAGGCATTTTCAGACATGGCCGATGTGTTGATCTGTTTTACTCGATGGCACTTGTAGGTTACAAGAGAGGATTCTGTTGGATAGGTAGAGGGTGAGTCATCAAAAGTGTGAAAGTGAATCAAAAAAGGAAAAAAAAAAGAAAATATCAAAAATAACTATCAAAGCACTGGCAATATCTTTGATAATGCTCCGGACCTCAGTTCCCTGGATGGAAGATGATCCCAATGAAAACATTGGACTCATTGATATTTAAGATTACTTTCAGTTTCAACATTTTGTACTCTTAAATATGTATATATTTACACACACATGTGTACACATGCATGTGCATATGTGTATACATACATATTTGTAAAGTAATTTGCAAGCCTCAAGGCAATATAGAAATACTAAGTCTTTATTATCTACACAACAATTGCAAGTAATGGGGCTACTAATCCCAAACTTTCACTTAGTCAAAAACATTTGTGGATTGTTCAGATATTTTTGACTAAGGAAAACTTTGAATTAATAACTCTTTTTCTGTACGTGTTATGCTGATGAACAGTAAAAAAGAAGTATAACCATGCAAAATATTAGAACTATTTTAAAGAGCAAGTTAAGCACACACAGATGCACGCATTCTGGCCAGTATCTATCTATCTATCTATCTATCTATCTATCTATCTATCTATCATCTATCTATCCATCTATCTATCTATCTATCTATCTATCTGTCTATCTATCTATGTTCTATCATACATATTTGAATATATCTGCATATATATAATATACATGCATACATGTATACTGTCAACCAATAAGAGATTTTGACTTTTAGATTGTTTTTTTTCAATAGTGGTGGTGTATTTCATTGAGTCATTCACACTCTTTCACCCTGTCTCCTGGTGACCCCTTGCATACTTTGTCTCACGCAGTCTCTGACTGTGGGAAAGAGATTTTCTTTGTTCTGAGCTAACTGGCCCTACAGGGATCACACCCATGATCTTGACTTAATGAGAGCCATATTCTAACCACCGGAGCCAACTGGCACATCTATCCATTCTCTGTGGCACAAAAATCGCTGAGATTGGTGGTTAATGCCTTGACCAGGGAGAAAAGTGCAAATATTTTTTCTTTCACATTTCCAAATAAAAGATTTTGCAGAGCTATAACTTTAACTCTTCAGTTTAGCTGTTGGAGTTTACACAGGGAGCTGGCATAGTACAGAAGAACTCAGTGTGAATATTGGAATTTTGAATAAGTTAATGTCCCAGAAGTTAGAGAAAATCTTCAATTTGTTATGAGGTCCAAACTAATGATTTGCAATTTCCTTCTAAAAACATTCACAAAATTGTCTATTCTACATACCCTTACCTCTTTATTTCTTTCCTTCTTTCTTTCTTTCCTTCTTTCTTTCTTTCTTTCCTTCTTTCTTTCTTTCCTTCTTTCTTTCTTTTCTGTCTTTCTTTCTTTTTTTCTTTCCTTCCTTCATCCTTTCCTCCCTCCTCTCTGTCTCTCTATTTCTCTCTGTCTGTCCCTCTGTCTCTCTGTCTCTCTCTCTCTCTCTCTTTGTCTTTCACCACATAGGTAATCCCTTCTCTATTAAACATCAGATTAATACAATTTTACTTATTTACTTACAAATATAAATTTGCTTATTTAATCCAGGAACCAAACCTTTTAGAACAACTACTAGGCAATTAGAGGATGGGTTCCAAAAGTTATAACTTTGGCACCTAGTGATGTTACATTTCATCAGAGTTTTGGAAAATATATGTTGAGTCATCTGAGAAAAATTTTGCCAGTGAATAACATGAAAAAAATAGATCCAAAAATAAGCTTCAACTTTCTCTGCCTTTCTAGGTAACTTGATATAGAGGGGGGAAAAGGTGTTTAATGTTGTTTCATATGTATTTACTGACATTGAAGTTATATCAAATAAAATTATACAGAAATATGAAAGTTATCAAGATTTCATATCATTTACTCTTTTCAAAGTTTAAAAATCATGGTCATGGAAATAAAATGGTGATAATTTAATATAGAATCATTGGAAATCAAAGCTAGAAGATCATTATAAAACAGATATATAAAACAGATAATAACAGATGAGAAAACTGAGAACCAGATAAATAATGACTTTGTCAAGATTACATACAGCTAGTAAGTATCTGAGCCGAGACTTACAGTGCTAGGACTCCAAGATTAGTGCCTTTCTACTATACTGTGTTTCTTTGGTTTTTTCCCATTGTATAAGAAAAGTTTTTAAAAAAAGAAGTCCTTTAAGAAAAATTTGGGGATATCTATCTATTTCCTTTGCCTTTTTGACAAAATTCTGAATATACTAGTCTTTAAAAAAAGGATTAGTCAGCATTATAAGATGGTCATATAATAAACATTTCCCTATCAATTTGTAGGTTTAAACAAAAGAAAATTATGATAAACATAATTTAAGTTATCTATAAAGACAAATCTCCTGGCAGCAAGGGTCTATAAAGCCTGGAATAGGTTACTAGGAGGTTAAAGGAATCTATTTTCTTAGGAATTTCAAACAAACATGCTAGTATGTTATATATCTAATTTAGGTATGTTCCTGCCTGGAGGCTGGCAATGACCAGTATGATCTAGTAATGATCAACCTTTGTGACTTTAAGCTAACAAATACTTAGATTTTGGACTCTGCCCACTAACCAATTTCTTTTTAACTTTTCAGAACCTTTTGCTGCTGTTAAAAAAAATCCTTTCTATTCTCTTCAAGTATATCTCTTCAGGGCTGTAAAATTTGGTTCATATCTACCTTTGTGTCCTTCCTGACTGCTTATCACTCTTCCTCACATATTCTACCTTCTAGGTCAATTGGAATGTTCTCTGGCTCTGGTACTTGACCATTTCCATCTCTTTTTCTTTTCTTCCACCATCTTCTTTCATTTGGAATAGACTCTTTTCTTCCTTATATCTTCTATATCCATCATCCTTTAAGGCCTAAATCAGATGCCACTTACTCCATGAAGTCTTCCCTGATTATCTGCCCACATGAAAGTGATCTCTTCCTTCCCAAATTTCTCATTCTTTGCTTCTACCGCATTCTACCTATGTTTTGTTTGTTTGTTATGGTCCGGACCTGAAATTTCAGTGCTGTGATAAGTTCCTTATACTGATGAAGACTGCTAATTCATCTAGTCTTAGACAATTGCCTGAAGTCACATAGAAGTTAAATTACTCGCCCAGGTTCACACAGTATACGTCAGAGGTGATAGATGAACAAAAATCTTCCTGATTCAAATGCTGGCTGTCATAACTTACATTTTCTGGTACTTTATCTGTGTCCGTGTTGTTTCCTCTCTATTAGACTGTAAACTCCTTGAAGGAAGGAACTATATCATTCTTTTTTTTTTTGGTCTTTATGGTCCCAGTACTTAGTACTTGGGATGTATGGGGTGTTCAAAAAGGGACTAGCACCTCTGATGTGAGGGCTTGCTGAGTCCTTTTCAGGGCTGCCCATCTACCTTTCAGGTCTACCTGGTCTCACCTGTGTCTCCAAGAAGCTGTAGCATGTGCAGTAGGCATATTACAGTAAACTGTCTCAGTAGATGGGCTAACCCAGGTTGAGGGTAACCAACAGGCCTCAAACCCATTGGTGAGTTGGTGGGGGTATCTATCCCAAGCATGTGAAGACTTCCTCTGCGGAATGGGTGGATGAGAACAATTTGTTCCAATGGCCATGAAGGCAGCTGAAATGGGCACTGTGGAGAGCTTTGTGCCTGGGCAAACACCAAAGATGCTAAGGTCATCCATGGCATCCCAGACCATTTTCTTTTGTCTTACCATTGGACTTCAATGACTCTGGAAGAGAAAGCAAGGCTGACAACTTTGTGAAACTCTGCAATTCATCCATGAGTAAAGACATCATCTGTGATGTCACTGGTCCTCTTTGAAAACAAAGAACAAGCAACAGCAGGAACAGCAATTTAGTATATATACTTAAATGTTTGAATTGGATTGGAAAAACTACTCTGTGATCAGCTGCAAAAATTATTTAAACCCCTAGAAAACTGAATGTATGGATTCTAGTCTTTTTTCCAGTACTTCCTATCAATATAACCTTAAGGAATTCATTTAACTTCCCTAAGTCTCATCTACAAAATAGTAGTTAATGGACTTGACAATCTCTAATGTTCCTCCCTGTTCTAGCTCCTACTGTCCCATGAATTATAGAAATCAAAGTGGGAAAATGGTAGAAATAATTTTAATAAACAAAAGTAGTGTTTCTTTTTCCTTTTTAGAAAATCAGAATGAAATTAGAAAATTTCCTAATACAGCACAATATCCCTTCATTCCCCTTCATGCCCCTATTTGGCTAGAAATCACTTATTGCCGATCGATAAAATAAATGGATTGCTATATCTTCATCTTGCTAATAGATAAGGCTGGCCCTCAAGTAAAGGAAGTGTTTGTTTATGTGACGCCATTTTAAAGGGGCTAATTCACCTGTGGGGGCCTCATTTCCTTATCTCTAAAATGAAGAGTTAAGACTAGAATAATGTCTAACTAAGGTTCTTTGAAGTTCTACAGCTATGATCCTAAGATCTTGTTGTTGGTCAGTTGTTTCAGTTGTAACAGAATGTTCATGACCTCATTTGGGGTTTTCTTGGCAGAGATACTATAATGATTTGCCATGTTTTTTCCCCAGTGCATTTTACAAATGAGGAACTGAGGCAAAGAGGGTTAATTGGCTTGCCCAGGGTCACATAGCTAGTAAGTGTCTGAGGGCAGATTTGAATTCAAGTCCTTCTGACTCCGGGGCTGGTGCTCTATCTACTATGCCACCTAACTGCCCAATTTGAAAATCCATGTGCATAAATTATTTCACTCAATAGCCTGAAACAATATCTTAAATCTCCATCATTCAAATAATTTCATTGACTTGAGATTTTGTGCTTCCAGAAGACAGTCCCACATTAAATAGGAAAGGTAAGATTGGAAATCATTAGCTCTTCACATGAGTTATCCTGACAAATAGAGAAATAAGACAGGATGGAATAGACACAGATGAAGTAATATTGGTAGAAGAAAAGAAAGAAGATAAATGATAAATCTCAGGGTTTTGCCTTGGACTAGAAGGCCTAGAAGAAATGCAATGGTGGGAACTTCAAGGCACCCCAGGGACAGAATGTACTTCGTAATTCCTACTTGATATAGGCCCTGTTCATAAATTGGCCTTCCCAAAATGTAATAAAAGTCGTATATGGGATCTTCTACATCCTAGAAAAAAAATTAAAAGAAGGGGATGAAAGCTCTAGACTGTAAACATAAATACCTGTTGTATAAGAAACATAAACAGAAAAAAAACACTTGTGAGCAATGGTAGTACGAACTGGAAAAATATAGATATATATTTTATGTGGTCTGGCCTTTTTGTACTTAGTCATTCAAGTACATAATCCATATGGTGTTCTAAATGTGGAGTGTACACTCTGGAAACTGAGCTTCTGGGAAATACAAAGTTCCCATTTGAAATGATATTTTCCATGTAACAGTTGGTATTTCCTTGTAGAAGCAATCCAAAATGAAACATTTCCATTTCTATCTGAATACAGAAATATTCAACTTTTCATTGCAAATCCTCTTGGAAAAGTCATACATCTATCTCTAAACCAGATGCTCATAACCTAGGATCCATAAAGTTATTTATTTAGTATTTTGATAACTCTATTTCAATATAATTGGTTTCCTTTGTAATGCTATGTATTTTATTTTCTGCATTTAAAAAACATTATTCTGTGAAATCCACAGTCTTTGCCAGACTTCTAAAGAAGGCCATAACACATACAACAAAAGTTTAGAACCCCTGTTCTGAGCATTTTTGAAGTCCCTGTTGGAGACTGCAGTACGTAGTATATATAGCAAATGACACAAAAGAGAAAAAATTATGGAACTCCAGCCTGCCTTCCCTTAGAACATACTACTCCTTTTACATATTCTGAGTTCCATTCAAACTGCATTATCCTCTATCCCCATTCAAGTGCCACCTCCTTTGAAGTCTTCCCTAAAGTTCCCTCTCCGCTAAAAGCTATCTCTCCCTCCTCATCACTTTCATAGCACTATGAGTTGCTTTCAACTAAACTTATTCATCCTTCTATCATAAATATTTGTGTATAATTTCCCCCAGGGGATGGTAAGCACTTTGAGATCAAGAACTGTGTAGTAACCATCTTTTTATCTCTGGCACCTACCTGTAGCAGATGTTCAATAAATTTTTGTTTAAGTAAATTGAGTAGGGAAATTGCCAGGGCATAGATAAGAAATTTATGAATTCATTATAAATTCTACAGCAAAACACTACCCATCTGGACAAATAAGATTGAAAATGATTTGATAGAATTTAAATGAGAAAATGAAGTTTTGATGGACTAGTAGGAAAGCAAAATATTAGATATACGGGCTGTCCATTAAAAAAGTTAATCTATAGTTTCGAATATGAAACTCTTTTCATGTATTGTGAAATCATGATAGAAGTCTTTTCTGAAGTAATCTCAAATGATGTAAGCATTGTAGTGCACTGCATAGAGATCTGGGTTTGGATCCTTCATTTAATACTCACTAGCTGTGTGAACATGGGAAATTAGTTAACTCTCTGTGCCATTAAGAATTACCTCCTATGCCAGTTAAACATCAGTGCCTCTAGGACCTATCTACTAAGTCTTAGAAAGGTATGGAGAGAGTTCCTAAAATGGTAGCTCCCCACATTACCAAATTTACAGACCCTACATGTACTTGTCTAACCTCTAATCATGCCTATAAAGATCTTTTTTTTTAAATTAGGTACTGAAGAATTTTGGATTTTGTTCTCAGATCAGTTATGCTGGATATCATTGGGTCAATAAGAAAGAAATGGATGCTAAATTCACACTCAATTGGAATCAATTGTTAAACATTAATTATTACATGCATACTATAAACACACCCAATTAAAGTTGCTCTGACCAGCATCATTTTGAAATTCTATTGCTGCTAACATATTATAACCAAGCCCCATTGTAACATAATTTGAATGATCATACATCTTTGAACATTTATAATATTTCTCTTCTGTCATTAAATGTCCCCTGTGATCCTATTTTACCTAATATTTTCATGGAACCAATTAAAGACTTTAGACTGGGCATGTCTGTACATATGAAATGCTTTGCTTTGTGCTTTAAAAAATTCTTCAAGAGTCAGTCCAGGGCCATTTTGGTATTTCCCAACTTAATTACTTTCCACTTAATTTTTTTTCTAAGTTGGTTCAAGAGATTGGTTTAGTGCCATAGGGATTACCACATGATGACATATGTTAATTTACATAGTAATGAAAATATAAATGCCATCTCTTCAAAAGAAAAGAAGTAAAAAACTAAAATTGGCTCATGAAATTTAAGTCTCTTTTAATTGGACCCACATCGCATGGCCCCACAGAACGATAAACATTTTTTAGCTTCACAGAAGGTAGAGTTGGCAGTGAGATCATATCACAGATTTTGTGCTTTCCTGATAATAATCCTGGTATAATTACATATTTGACAATTGGAAACAACCAGTGGAGTTTGAGGGTGCTCAGAAGTGCTTTATCTTTCTTCTGCCACAATCCATAACTGTCTTAGACACACAGAGGCATGCAAGCACGTGTGCATGCTTATGGATATCTGTGAGTATATGCTGTATATTTTAACTTGGCTTAAACGGAGTTCATTTATTTCTGGGGTTGTTTTTGTAACAACCACAACAACTAGTGATAGAGTGCTTTGAATTTTGGGGAAGCATTTTCCATATGTTATCTCATTTGAGCTTCTAAAAACACTGTGAGGTAGGTACTCTTGAATAACATAGAACCACTTAGAAAATTCCTGTAGCAGAAATGGAAGAATGACAGAAAGCTGGGAGTTAGTTTCTCATATCCAGGTGGATGGGATAAAGATGCTCTCATAAACTGCACAATGAACTTACTTCTTTGTGCTTGCCTTGGCCTTTATAGATCTAAATTTCCCTCTTCAGTCGTAGAAAATATAGAGGGAGAGGTAAACCTACCAAAACTCTATACAGTCAGTCCATAACAAGAATAAGTCATAAATCCCAAGAAAGGACCTCTCCAATTTGAGGCTTTTCATGGTACTAGCTGATCTGTAAGGTTTTATCAAAATATGAAATTCAATAATTCCTTGATTAATTCAGTTTTGACAAGTATGTACTCACTTTAAAACAGCAGGAATTGATAATGAATTAGATTTTAATTTGTATAAGAAATGTTTTGTATTAAGACATAGGCCAGCATATTGTGAATGTGCCCCCAAAAGGGGACCATGAAAAAATGGTATGAATAACTTTAAAATACGTGGCTCATAATTAATTTGTAAAATTATATATTTAACTATATTTCAACTAATCTTAACTATATTTCAACTAATATACACACATGTATATTGTATATATATATATATGCATATATATATGTATATATATATATATATATATGTAAAGAATAGTAGAAAATTTCATCTTGGGTATTGGTAGGCACAGGTCTACTATCTTTGCTCCAATAGATTTCTTGTTGTTCAATCATTTTTCAGTTGTGTCCAACTCTTCATGACCTCCTTTGGGGTTTTCTTGGCAGAGTGGTTTGCCATTTCCTTTTCCAGCTCATTTTCCAGAGGAAACTTACAGGTGAGGAAACTGAAGCAAACAGAATTAAGTGGCTTGTCCAGGGTCACATAGCTAGTAAGTGTCTGAGGCCAGATTTGAACTCAGGCAGGGCACTCTATCTGCCGTGCCACCTAACTATATGACCACACAAAAATCACTTAAAGCTCTCAGTGTCCTCAAGCAACTTTCTAATACTGTAAGTTACAGACAAAGGGGCCAATCAGCATCAATGGAGGGAAGGAATTGACACATCAGTTAAATTGCAGATCAAAATTAATCTCCCCATCATCATAATCATTATTATTATTATTATCATTACAGAAAGTATTGTGTTAGGGGCTAAGTACAAATAAGGAAAGACAGAAAAAGAGGTCCCAAGATACCAGAATTATGGAAAGCAATGGGCAGTAAGAAGACCAGAAAATAAAAGCTTTCCTGCCCCCTCCCCACCCCGTGATATATTATCAGTGATGGCTTACATTAAAGAGGTGACAAGAGGCATTATCAAGGACAGACGTGACCAGAAAATGATGTGGGCCAGTGACATATTGAGAATGGGGACAACAGATAGTCAGCTCTCCAATATTAATAGAACTAAAGGAAAGCCTCCAACAAATTGAATGGATCCCCCAAGGAAAATTTATGGAAAGACATAAATAAAAATTTTGCTGGGCAGGAAGTCATGAAGAGAGTATGATTCCTATTACATGTGGATTACTTAGCTCAGCAAGACTCAGTTTCATCTATCTATCTATCTATCTATCTATCTATCTATCTATCTATATCTATCTATCTATCTACATATATATATATATATGTATATATATATGTATATATATGTTTCAAAATATTTTGTCATTCCATCCATTAAAATTTTACTGCATCAGAGGGGCCTATGGGGTGTTCAGGGAGGACTAACATCTCTGGTGAGAGGGTTTGCTGAGCCCTTTTTAGGGTTGCTCATCCACCTTTGTTGTCCACCTGTCACCCAACTGTCACCTGTGTCTCCAATAAATTATATCATGCACAGTGGCCACACCCTAGCCACACCCTGGCAGATAGACTAAACCAGGATGAGGGTAAGTGACAGGGCTCAAACCCATTGGTGAGGTTGTGGGATGTCTACCCCAAGCACGTGAAGACTTCATCTGGCAGAATGGTCAGATGAGAAAAGTTTGTTCCAATGGCCGTGAAGGCAGATGTAGCAGGAGCTATGGAGCACTTAGAGCTTGGCCAGACATCAAAGATACCAAGGTCATCCACTGCATCCCAGGCCATCGCCAGTCATCCTGACTTTTGTCTTGCCATTGGGCCTTGATGACTCTAGAGCAGAGAGTGAGACTGACAATTTTGTGCCACTCTACCTCATTTAAATCCAATTTGAGCAAGTCAAAACACCGCCCTGTCATGTCATTTACCCTCTTTGAAAATGAAGGATAAGCAATAATAAATGAATCAGAATACAGAAGGAAAAAGTATTGTAGAGTAAAACCATGGCATATGTAGTTTTAGTCAATTGGAAGCAGGTAGTAGAATATTCAGCCAACAAGCATTTATTAAGCACTTAACCATGTGCCAGCCACTGTGCTAAGTGCTGGTGACAAAAAGAAAGGCAAAACCAAGTTCTCATCTCAAGGAGTTCATGTTTTAACAGGGAAGACAATGTGTGCAGAATAGAACACAAGACACGGAGTCAGGAAGACCTGAATTTAAACCCATCCACAGATATTTACCAGCTGTGTGACCCTGGACAAGTCACTTAACATCTGTCAAATGGAGATACTAGGCCCCACTTCCTAGGATTGTTGTCAGGATGAAATGAGATAATATTTGTAAATTGCTTTGCGATCCTTAAAGTGATTTATATGCTAGCTATTATTGTTACTAGTAATAGCAAAAATAACAATTCAGCAAACATTTGTTAAACATTTTCTCTGTGCTCAGTGCTGGGCATATAAAACAGTTGTTGATCTCCAGGAACTTACGTTCTATGTTATGACTTGAATTCCCTCAGTTACAGCAGTGAACCTTACATGGAAGGATCACTTGAAACTTAACCTCAATCATTTCTTAGCAGAAAAAGTTCATTGACCTATAAAATATTAAATACACTTTGGTTGTAACCATGGACATTTAGTTTTAAGTGTTAAAGTTTGTAAAATACTTTGCTCATATTACCTCCCTTTATAAAGAGCCTATGACACTATGGTCCTTATCATCCCCATTTTGCACCTGAAGAAACAAGGACTTAGAGAGATTAAGTGGCTTATTATGTGCCCATTAGCTTATTAAGTGTTGAAGGTGGAATTTGAATTCATCTCAGTGTTCTGAATTCCAATCCCAGGATTCATGCTTATCTATGTAGTACTTCAAAGCCTCTCCAATTCAGCTCTAATATCACTCCAAACACTTGTTTTGGAAGACTATTCTATTAATAACTTGGTGTAAATTAGTCAATCAACTTATAAATATTTATTTACACTAGGCATTATGATAGATAAACTAGAAGTTTAAAACAAGATGTCTCTTCTCAAGAAGTCTTGCTAGAGAGATAAAACTGTGAGAAAAGATAATTAACAGGAAATAAGTGGCTACCATTATTTTTTAAACTAATTAGGAAACCAGACTTAGAATTAGCAAAGATGGAGCAGAAGTAGCAATAGTCAATGAGATTGTTAAAGGTTTGTTTTGTTCCCTCTCCACGCCCTCTGATTTATAAGCTGCTGCCAAGGTTATGTGTTTCTAGGTAAATGTTCTATCAAAAGCAGCATCATCCCATTTCTTGACCAATATTTATCATGTTAGAGAAGCAATATAGATAATGAATAAAATTAAAGAAGTGTAGGGTGATTGAGTGACATCTGTATTGTGGTACATACCCATACACAGTCTTTTTTGACCCTAACAGAGAAAGAAAAAAAATTCTGGGTCTGACCTGTGTTTTCCTAGACTTACTTGAAATGGTGTCCACTTTCATTTCTCACTGGACCCGGATGGCTCTGGAGGAGAAAGTGAGGCTGGTGACCTTGCACAGCCCTCCCTCACTCAAATCAAAGTCAATGGCAAGTCATGTCATCATCTTCCTGATGTCATGGTCCTCTTTGAGAACGAAGGACAAACCGCAGATTCAGAAACAACTGCTACCTAGAAGTTAGCCCCCAAATCAATACTTGTGCTGCAGCATGAAGTCATATACTGTATTTTCACTGTGATTTTATGAGATCAGTAAAAGATCCACTTTGGTATAGTATCACAAGGAAGTAATTCATTCGGTCAACACTAAATGCAATAGAATGCTGAGAGTGCAGAGTGAGATATTTGAAAGAAAGAGAAGGAGCCAGCTCAGCATCTGCATCCGTTTATTTATTTATTTTTGTTTATAAAAGTTTTCTTGTTTGAAAGAAGTTTTATAATGAGGAAAGAAACTTAAGTCTCATAAAGGATAATATCTTAACCCTGGAGGCTTCAATTACCCACATTTGCTTTGCAAATTGCTAAAGAAAATAGGGAGGTTTCATTTTAAAAAAACAACAACAAAGTTTTACAAATTTATGAACTGTAAAAATATTGAATAAAATATCTATGACTGATATGGCCTTGAGACGGAGTAATAAGGTTAAATCCTGAGATAAATTTACTTGAGGGACCCATTAATATCTTGATTTTATGAGAGAGACTCCCATTATCAAATTATGTGCAGTTGTTATGCCCTCATTCAAGTATCTCCCTTTTCCAAGTGGAAAAACGCATAGAAAAAACTGCTAAACATCTGAATTTAATTTACCAGCAGCAGTGACCACCCAAGATGGCAGTGGCTTCTTCCCAGAGAAACTCGATTACATAGAATGAGTTGCCCTCACTTCCTGAAGGGGGTTGGGAGGGGATGGATAGAGAAAGCAAAGCACAGCTTTGAGCAAGGCAAGAAAATCTACTTTAAACAAAATCCCTGAACTGCCAACTGCTTCAGTTAATCTATCTCTTCAGGGTAGGCAAAGGGTTAAAGAGTGGGCCTCTGACTTTGAGGAAATTTTCTGAACTCAGCTTCCTCCCCAGTCCTATCATTACCAAGTTCTGGAGGATTTTTACTAAGGGAGAAGCCAAGTAAGTAAGAAGTTGACTGAATCATGCATTGTGCACCATCTGTGGAAGTCATTATCTTATGTTGGTAGATTTGCAGATCATGGATGCTCATTGAAGAATTCTTAGCTACAGCCTCTTAGGTCAGGGTTTCACTAAGCCACCAAAGAGAAATCTACTTTTCCTTTCAGGTAGCCAGAATGAAGAAGCAGGACCCTTCAAAAAGGTATAATACATATATTTCACGTTAAAATGGCCTGGAAACCCAGTGAAAGTTTTGGACAAGAAATCAAACTGATCTCCAATTTGTGGAGGGCCATGTTACATCAGTATCCTAGTATTCCACTTTTAACCCCATTTTAGGTTTCTTCTTTGCCTCTATAGCTCTTTTCTGATTTTAAGCCCTGTGAATTAACACCCTCCCATTCTGAGTTATATTCCCTATTTCTCTTTTTCTTTTCATTCTTTTAAAAACTAATTTATTTTAACATTTATTCTTTTTGTTTATTTGTTATTTATTTGTTATTATATGGTATTTTTACATGTTATTAATTATTTAAAATTTTAGTTCCAAATTCTCTTTCTTCCTCCAATATCTCCCCTCATCCACTGAGAAGGCAAGAAATATCTAAATTTTACATGTGAAGTCATGCAATACATATTTCCATATTAGTCATGTTGAAAAATAATGATAAAAAGTATGGCTCAGTCTCATAATAGCACCCACCTCCCAGGACTGTTGTCAGGATGAAATGAGATTATACTTATAAAGTGCTTTGCAATCCTTAAAGTGATTTATATGCTAGTTATTACTATTACTAACAGTAATTCAACAAACATTTGTTAAACATTTACTATGTGCTTAGTGCTGGGAATATAAAACAGTTGCTGATCTCCAGGAACTTATATTCTCATATTCTGTATGTGAACTCAAGGTTCACTGGTTAGTTCCCTCTCTGGAGGTAGAATGTACTTTTCATCATGGGTCCTTTGGAATTGTCTTAGATCATTGTCTTCACCAGAGTGGCTGTGTTTCACAGCTGAACATGGTTACAATTTTGCTCTTTCTATGTACAGCGTTCTCCTGGTTCTTCTCACTTTACTTTGTATCGTTTCTTGTTAAGTCTCCCTATTTCTTGCTGTAGATGACATGCCTGGTATTTTTTTTCCTTTTATTTTGGGCCAAATTATGCTTTAGCAAGGCTGTTACATCCTGCTATCTTTTTAACAGGAGTCTAGATGAATATCTGGCCTAGAGTGATCCCTTTGCTTATTTGTAGACAACAAAGATCTTTCTAAAGTAGTGAAGGTGGCAGCATTGGGGTAAAAGAGCTTTGTATAATGAAAGGATTCTTAACTTTTTGTGTGTGTGTCATGGGCTCCCATGGCAGTTGGGTGAAGCCTATCTCAGAATAATGTTTTTAAACAAATAAAATAAAATACTTAGGATTACAAAAGAAGCCAATCATATTGAAATATAGTCATCAACATTTTTTTAAGAAGTTACTGGCTCCAGGTTAAGAGCCCCTAGTCTTTGAGACAGAAAGATGTGAGTTTTAGCAAGATTTGGGTTCCAGATCCTCTAAGATCTAAGATCTAATCTCTAAGAGCTGTTAGCTGTGTGACCACAGGCAAGTCACTTCAGCCCTCAGTGCCCAAACAAATTCCTAAAACTATAAATTACAGATGAATTGCTGATCTTTATCACTAGAGGGGAGGAGCTACCACACCAATGAAATCATGAGTCTAGACTACTCCCCCCAAATCATCACTGTTGTTATCACCATTATTAAGAAAAAAGTTATGGGGAAATTGAGGAGACCAGAAAATAAAGGCTTCCTTCCTTTATTCTACAGGGTGTTCCTAAAGTCTGGACACATAGGCAAAAATGCATATTTTCAAGAAATGAATGAAATTTTCAATAACATTTTATTTAATTGGAATATTAACAAATAACATCTTCAATGTGATTTCCATCATATGTGATGCAAAGGTTGATGTGCTTTGCAAGATTCACATGAACTCGATGCAATAACTCCACATTTCCTATGGGTCCAGACTTTAGGAACACCCTGTATAGATGAGATCAGGAGTTTGGGGATCGAAGGGCTATACTGCAGTTGTCCTAAGTCTGATTGTTAGAAATGTCAGTCACAGAAGTGAGTGCTGGAGGTAAGGTGGAGAAGCTATGCAATGATAGCATTGTGCCTGGCGATAACTCAACATAGATATATAGACATAAATATACATTTATGTGTATGTATATATGGATAAATATGTATATATAAAATGCATGCATGTATAGGTATGATTGTTTATATAAAACATATGCATACCCACATAGATGTATATGCATATGTATATATATGTATGTGTGTATATTCATATATATATGCATATAGATAAAAGGTAAAGCATTATTTCTTTGGGTCCAACTGAAAGATCTTCAGAAGAAGTGAAAACAGAAAGATAATATGTGAATTACTGGGATACTAAAGAATGTGAAAGCTGGCCAGAAACTTATTGAATTCCAAGTGCAGTAAATTAAATAAAACCAGAGGCTACTGCAGAGAGACAGTGGTGAAAGTGATATGGCTTGGTGGGTTGAGAGACACAGCAGCCCTGGCTATACTGAATTTAACCAACTTTTTAGTAAGCTTTTAAATCCTCGTGGTTCCTTCTAGACGTGGTGTGATATTATCATATATGATGTATTACCACAGTCACTCTTATTGAAGAAAAGAAAAATTAAATATGTCCATCTTGGCCCCATAGAAGGCGTCACATGTATTTCTGAAGCTGGCACATGAATCTTTGCTGGAGCTCAGAGAATAGCTAAAATTTAGAGTTAGCAGCCTGAATTTTCATTGTGCCCTTGATCATCTCAAGCTCTTTGCTTAGTTCTCCACGCTTTTGTTAGGGATTGTGTTGGGGATGGAGGGTGGAGAATCTGTTAATATGGTGGACCATAGAAACAATTCTTACAATTATTACAGTGGGAAAATATTTTTCCTCAATTGCTAAGTAAGACTGTTGCTGAAGTTTTTCTGAAGGCCACAAGCAAGGCCACCCCTACATAGAGGACAAATGTTACTGAATTTTCTTTGAGGAGTCCACCTGACTAAAATATCTCCCCTACTAACTAGTCAGGATGCATTCTTCTCATTTGAGTCCCTCCTGAAAGATCTTTTTGGTCCGCCTCTGTAAGAGTGAGAAGGGACTGTACGGAACATAATCAGACCAGTTCTGAAAAATGTTTTTAATGTAATACATTAGCAGGAGGTATTGTTTTAATAGCATTAAATCTCCTTGCTTAAATTGCTTTTTAAAATTTCTTTCTGAGTGTGCTTGTGTGAGTTTACTGCATGCCCTGCCCCCTCATCTCACCAGGTGTAACTTTACCTGATGACAAGTTGCAGATCCTCGTAGCCTGGAATGGACTGGGCCTTGGTTAGCTTTGACTACCTGAAAAACTACTGACAACTTTGAGATACTAATTGTGTTAGGGGCAGAGGGTGTCTTGGAGAAACTCAGGAAAATCTAGGGCTACATGTGAACTTTGGTTATTGGGTTAAGTATTTGAGAATTCATTTTATTTAATTTAAATTTATTATCCACAGACAATGTTTAGCCAGAGGCAGCTTGGTTAAGTGGAAAGAATGCTGGATTCGGTGCCAAAGGAACCAAGTTTCTTCTTTTTCCTACCTGTGTGACCTTGGGCAAGTAAGTTAATTTCTCTGGACTTCGGTTTCCTCATCTGTAAAATGAGGTGATTTGTCTTGAACCAGACCTATCTAACTCAAATAGAAAGAGATCTCTGTGAGCTGCATATTGACTTAGAAAATCACAAGTTAATATTATCTATATTATAGCATTTTTTATTTTATTAAACATTTCCCAATTACATTTTAATCTGGTTCACACTTAGGAGTTTTGTGAGGGCTTTCAGCCCCTTGGCTGTGAGTCTGAAGTCTCTGAGATGACATCCAAGGTCCTTTCTAAGTTTAATGTAGGGTCAATATCGTATATTTTTCTAATTTAAGAAAAAGTAGGGGGTGGGGTCCAGATCTATGATTTTATTAATGTAAGTAACTCCCAGTAAGGAAACTCCCTCTACCAATAGAGCTTGGCAGTTATTCTGTAATTTAAGGTTTTAGTACATATAGTCAAATATGTATATTTATATTATATGTATATGTATGTATTATCATGTTATATATTAAAATAATTCCATTGATTTGTAGCTTAATTGGGTTTGTTTAGTTGATATGCATGTTCTCTAGTCCCCAAGAGCCCTAAAATAAGTCTTTTTCATAATAGCACAAATTCGTACAAATACAACTAGAATATGACAGAAATGAGAATTCCTTGATTGAATAACTTGATTCATTTTTTATTGAGACACCCTATGGGTGAAATCTGAGATAGCTCACACGTCTCTAGAGAAATATGAAAGTGTTGGCAGTACTAGACCTGGAAACCTAATGAGTTATTAGGAGAGACTTGTTCTCAAAACAAATCCAGAGGCCAACTTTTCTCTAGTTTATGTAGAAGCATGGCCAAACAAATTTAAACCAGGACTTCAGAGTAATTAGCCCAGGCCTAAAGGGCATAACAAGATTGTGGGCAAGTAAACATTTTAAATAGAAGTTGAAGAGAAATCCCAAAGCACTGATATTGAACTTTTTTAGATTGCTAATTCTCACTGCCATCTGACACTCTATCTCCATGACACTATTAGGAAGAAAAAGGTCTGGTGAAAATGTTCTGGGCTGTTGCACATTTTTGTGGCCTGACCTGCTAAATGTTTTTAGGCTGAATTAAACCACTTGAGAACTCTCTACTCCTGCAAATGCTATCTTATCAATGTGGATACTAAAATGTTTTATGAGCTTTTGGAAAGCTACTTCCATAGTCTCAAGGTAGAGGTTGACCTTGTTAATGGAGCTCCAGCTGTCTATCTCTATGGTCTCCTACACACCATATGAAAAATGGCATACAATTTTTGCATTCTGGCTTTACTACACCAACTTCCTTTTGAACTCTGGAGATGTTTGAGTTATGATGATTACCCCAAATGTCTCCATGGTATTACCAAATATTATGTCCCAACCTGATGGCCTAAAATTGCATTCTGGAAGAAGAGGATAATTTATAGCAGCCTCTTTTTTGGGGGGTGGGGAGAGACAGTATACTGTTTGTTCTCTGTTGACTACATAAAACCTTTACATTTTTGCAGAGTTAGATCTAGCCATCTTTAAATGTTTCTTCCAGCATTTGTTAGAATTTGGAGGAATAAAAAATAAGTATTCAGACATTTTGCTTGTTTGATTAAATTTCCCTCCCTGTTACATTACTACTCTAAAGTTCTACTAGTTATACTGTAGAGTGGCACTGGTCTTTTAAAATATATACCAGTGGAGTCCTGACTCTGGTATATTCTATAGAGGTGGAAAAGGTTTTGCATATGGGCTTAGTGATGGGATTTTTATCTGTCATGCAAGGACCAGCCTAAATTCAGAGAGGCTCTTCAACAGATTGCCCACTGGTCAACTCACAAACACTATCTACTAAAGCACAGATGGGTTGCAATTAGCTGCAGTGGAGTGAGTACCCACCCTGACAAAATTAAATTTCCTTGAAGTATTGATTTATTGTCATGTTACAATATCAGGATATTAATTTTTGTGCATTACTCGTAGCATAACAAATACTCCCATCAAATACTCCACGACAAACTTGAAATGCAATTTCAAATCCTGTCCTTTTTTTTCCTTTGCACTGAGAACGCTGTAATCTCAGGGACAAAGATATCAGATATTTATCCTGTGGCTCTATCGCTTTGATTGCTTAAAAAGCAAACAAAAAAAAACCCCAACTTCATAAGACTGACTTCCTGTGAGATTTCATGCACCAAGGCCATAATAGGGTCTGCCAAGATGATAGCATCCAGAGTGGTTTTCTTCATTAGTCATTATCAGAATCTACAATTAGGCAGTAAATGTTGGAAAATTATAGCCTCTGCATTAATTTGGCCCTGAATATATTATCCTGAATTTACTCAGAGCCCTTCGACGTTATTGTAGCCCAGCTAGACCATAAAAATATACTGCTTATATCCTGGGTCTTAGCCAAAACCTGCTCCTCCTAGTAAGCTGAGGTGTAGCCCTTTAGTACATGGTAAAAACTGGAAGCCAGATACTGACCTGCATGCCATCTTTTTATGATACCCAATAAAAGCCATTGGTGATTCAGTGTAATGAGCTACAAGTCTAGGTCTTGATCCTAAGAAGAATTCAGTTAACATAGTATTTCTTCTGTCTAGTACTGAGCTCATCTTTCTTTAGAAAGATACTCAAAGATGTGAGTTCAGTCACATTAGGGAGAATTAGGGAGGCCTAGGACCTGATCTACATAATGAACATTACTTATAATTTACAACAACAACAATTTACAAAGAGTCCACAAAGACAGCAAGAAAAAGAAAGTGACCTCTTCAGTAGGTAATCTACAGCAAATAGTGCCTAAACAGAAAAAAAAAAATAATAAAACAAACTTGTGCTTTAGGATTTTTATTGTGCTTAAAATAATATATAATGGAGACTAGTCAATGTGGGCCTAGTCTTTAGAATATGAGCAGTATCCCCTGACTATTGCCAATCCAACATGTGGAGGCTTGCTTGGTGAGCCTTCTTCCCATCGTGAGTGACTAAGGGTCTGGTATTTCATGATGATGAGGAGTTTTCTAATTGACTTCAGACTTGGAAATGGAGCTGGAACTAATTGATGAACTAAAGGATCAATAAGCTTCTTCCTCTGCCTTTTTTTGTGCTTCTCTCCTCTTTGACAGTTTTCAAGTGAGAAATATGTGCTGTAAGCCTCTGGATGGGATGGGGGGAGCAATAACTGCCTTATCTCTCCAGCTGCCCAAAAATCTCCCTCAGCACATGATGCCTCTTTCTGCTGTGTTTATTCTTTTTTTTTTAATCTTTAGTGAATAAGTATCCAGAATTAGAATGGACCAACTTATCACCTTGTGTAATGTTAATGGAATAGGAAGATCTTCTCCCTCCATCAATAGGCTGATGTGACCACATGTGTTCAATCATAGCTGTGATAATCTTGAGTCACATAGAGCCCAATCGGGGAGGAACTTGTCTAATGAGGAGCTTGCTTAGGGGGAGGCTTGCTTACTGGGAGGCTTGCTTGCAGGAAAGTTTTCATACCTTTTGGTACTAAGCTAATTAGGCACTGAGTCATGAGGGTTGTGATGCCTTCCGGCCCTGAGCCTGTTAGGCATATTCTGAGGTGAGATTTTGCTTTGGGGCTTGCTCATGTGAAGGACCTTTTGATTTCCTGGATGGGACTCTGAATACTTGTTTTGTTAAAAGCCCCCTGACTACTCAGATGTAGTGGTGCTTCCCGATCTGGTGGTTGTATTACCTTGTTCAAGCAGTTGGAGCCCTGTCTGTCGATCTCTGTGCTAATTTCTCTGCTTGTATTGTCTCCATATTTAGAGTGCTAACCTTTCCCCTGAAGTAGTGAATGATCTTTCTCTGCTTGTATTTTCTACTTATCTGTAATTAAAGTAAGATTGTTGACCCCTTTAAAATTGCCTTTCCTTTAAGAAAATCAGATCAAAGAACCTGTGCTAGCAGGCCATCCTGGGTGTGCCAGGGCACTTGCCATTATTGGAAGAGCCATCAGAGGTACCCTCTAGCAATTGGAGGCAGTAACAGAGACCAATGGAGCTGGTAGCAGCAGTAGTTGCTTGTCAAGGAGATAACTCTGAGGAGTGATTTGATTGATTCAGACTAGCATTGGTTTGAGCTGCAATCTAGACAGTGCCCTGCAAGTCCAGCTGAGCAAAGGAGCTTGTTGTTCAATGGCTATGCCATACCCAGAGGGAGCTTGTTAGAGCTCCACAGAAGGTGCCACTTTGGTCCTATATGTCCCCTTCATGGGTGCCATGGTGCCTTTGTGCTTCAAGTGCTAGTCCAGACTCGTTTTTGAACCTTTTTCTCAGTTGCTTCTGATTCTGTGATTTGGGGCTGAGATTAACACATCTAATCCTTCTATAACATGCCGGGCCTTCAGGTATTTTAACACAACAATTACGCACTTTTCTTTTCTAGGCTATCTCCCAACTTCCTTCAATCAATCATCAAGTGGCATGAGTTTGAGTTTGAGGTATCATAGATGTCTTCTCTGGACACTTTATCTGCACACTCACTCCTTTATCAGTATTTATCCTAAATGTGGTACCCGGCAATTTTTGTAGTAATCCAAAGTTTATCTGATGAGGACAGAGTACAGCAAATCTGTTACCGCTTCAGTCCTGTGCACCATGCCTCTCTTGGAAATATGTTACAAGGCATTCATTTTTTTTTTTTTGAGAGGGGAAGGCAGGGTTAAGTGACTTGCCCAAGGTCGCACGGCTAGTAAGTGTGTCAAGTGTCTGCAGCCACATTTGAACTCAGGTCCATCTGACTCCAGGACCAGTGTTCTACTCACTGCACCACCTAACTGCTTCTCAAATCCTATTTCATCCTTTAAAACCCCCAGATATTTTTCTGATGAATAGTTATGTAGCCTTACTTTCCTCAATTCTACTTGCGAATTTGACTTTTTTGAACTGAAGTAAAGACTTTACATTTATTGCTATTAAATTTCATTTTATCAGATATACCACTTGTTTTTCTCTTGAAAAGAAATTTTTGAATGCTAACTCTGTCATCCAGCATATTGAATTTCCCTCCTCATTTTATATTATCATAAATATACCATCCATGTCTTTATATAAACCATTGATAAAAATCTTATGCAGCAAATATTAGTGGGGCACTCCCCTGGGTAACTCCTTCAAATTTGATCTTGGACCCTTTGTCATTGTCATTTTTCAGTCGTGTCTGACTCTCCACAATCCCCATTTTGGGATGTTCTTGGCAAAGATGCTGGAGTGGTTTGCCATTTCCTTCTCCAGCTCATTTCACGGATGAAGAAACTGAGGCAGACGGGATTAAGTGACTTGCCCAGGGTCACACAGTTAATAAGTGTCCAAGGCCAGTTTTGAACTAAGGAAGATGAGTCCTCCTGACTCCAGGCCCATTCAACCATCTAGCTGTTCAGATGACTACCCATTGGACCAGTAATGACTACTAAATGATTTAAAAAAAACAAACCTGCTGCCTCTTTCCTTGTCCCTTGATCAATCACTTTTTTTGTTGTTTGTTAGTTTCACATTCATCCAATGGATTTCTCAGTCTCCTTATGAAGTGGAGATAATCAAGAGACACGGTTTTTGTCCTGGCTTTGCCACTATTTGTGTGACATTGGGCAAGATCATTTCAACTCTCACAACCTCAGGTCTCTCACCTGTCAAATGAGGGAGTCGACTCAGTCTCTAAACTCTCTTCTAGCACTGCAGTTCCATGATGAATAATAGTTGTTTAAGATGGACAAAGTGTTTTTTTCACCTTAACCCTTGGAGGATTGTGAGTTCCATTTTTTAGATAAAGAAACTTTGGGACATAGAGGTGAAATGACCAGGATGGGGTCACCAAACTCAGCAGGTATAGAGCCAGAAATTGACTTTATACCCAGCATTTTGATAATCATAATTATAATAAGAATAAATAGCTAACATGTATATAGTGTTTGCTGTGTGCCATGTACTATGCTATCTCCTTTTTCCTCACAACAGCCCTGGGAGGTAGATGCTATTATTGTCCTCATTTGAGCAAACTGAGGCAAACAGAGGTGAAGTGACTTGCCCAGGGTCACACAGCTTATAAATGTCTGAGGGCAAATTTGAACTCAGGTCTTCCTGACTCCAAGTCCATCTCTCTATCCACTGTACCACTGAGCTGCCTTGTTTCCTGAGTCTTCCTGTGCATATGCCTCATTAAAACAAATAGATATCGGTTGTCTGCTGCTATTGGTTAGTATTTGAAATAATCGTTGCTATTCATATTTTTCCTCTGTCTTCTATTTATTTAACCCTTTTCTTTTTTTGGGGTGAGGGGAAGGCAATCAGGGTTAAGTGACTTGCCTAGGATCACACAGCTAGTATGTGTTCTGAGGCCGGATTTGAACTCAGGTTATCCTGATTCTAGGGCCTGTGCTCTATCCACTGCACCACCTAGCTGCCCCAAACAGTTTTTTTCCCCAATTCTTTGTTTTTTCTCTTCTCTTTCTCTTTGTCTTTTATTTATTTAACTCCTTTGATCTTTATTTTTCTCCTGTTTGTCTTTGTCTTCTGCTTTCCCAGTCCTGGCAATGATGCTTGGGCATAAAAAAGGGTTAAATACCACCCAGTATGGAACGCCTTTCTCCTCCCATCTTCAGAACTGCAAAAGGTGTTGAGGACCTCTAGCCACCTTTGGTTAAAGGATAAACAAATACACCCAGAGGTTACTGGCATATTTCCATAGACCTCCTCATAGTTCATATTATACCGGCATCTTTGATCTTTGGGAATTTATGGACTGGTCACACATTTCAGGTGTCACTTCCTTTTCCTCTTTACCAAAGTGGTGGCTTAACACCTTTGTTAGTTTTGACTCCCACAGAAAATAAATAAGCATATTATGACAGGAAAGTGTTGACCTATCTGATTAAAAATGCAGCAAGCTAGGCTAAAAATGTCAGACTCATAAATATGTATGTGTGTGTGTGTATGTATTTATGTGTGAGAAGAGACGAAGTCAGAAAAAGAGAGAGGCAGAGAGACAGAGAAACACACACACACAGAGAAAGAGAGAGAGAGAGAGAGAGAGAGAGAGAGAGAGAGAGAGAGTGCAGTCCAGAGTTTTTCTAGCCAGGATTACCAGATGCATGCACCTGGAGATTGATGATGATGACAATTCTACTGTTGTAATCTATTCCAGCTGACTCCTCTCATACATGATTTGTCTTAAACATAGTTTTTGGAATCCGGTAGTTAATTTCAATAGGATCAGGGTTTGGCCAGATCACATAGGTCTCAATTTTCAATGTTATTTTAAAAACATAGATACAATATTTCCTCCAGTGCAAATGTGAGCAGGGAGAGGAATGCCATATATCATAGAGTGTGTATGTTCATCTGTTGTATAGGCTGCCCTGATTGTATCTGTATAAAAATGTTTTAAATTAACCCTCCACTCCCTTTATGTTGACATATAAAGGATGTCCAAGAAAGTAAGAGATCGCTCCAGTCTCTCTGCTGCTATTCAATAGTTCTTAGCAGGGTTCTAGCTAGTTATAGATATCAAGAGCACAGAGCAGGAATGATCAGCTAAAAGAATGAAACAAAATAGGAAGATTGTGAAGGTGGCATTAGTGAAATTTGATTATTGACTGGATTTTGAAAATGAGGAAGAGGGAAGAGACAAAGAAAACCAAACCTCAAGGTTGCAAATATGGTAAATGGAGTGAATAGTGTTGCTATTATCAGAATAGTGAAATCAGAAAAAAAAGAATAGGTTTAGGGGGTAAAGATAAGTTTGGTTTTGACCATACCGATTGAGTTTAAGGTATGCATGAAGTATCCTATGGGTATGCATGATTGGAGATGTTTATCTTCATTTCCAGTCAATCGGTGATAAAGTATCTAATATTTTCTAGGTACTGAGAAAACATGTTACCCAGGGCTCAAGCCTATTTATATAAAACATCCGCCATTTTTGTGGATAATGATTATTAATGCTCTGTGCCTGTTTAAAGGGTGAAGTTGGTGAGAGCTTGGAGGAGAGATCCTCCTTCTTCTAGTTTCCAGATTTGAGAGAAGATACACATAGGTCCAGATTCTCCTCATGGAGAAGTTTCTGGAGAGAAAGAACAACATGTAGGGGACCCAAAAACTCAGTTATGTATGGAATAAGAAAGGATGCAAAGGATAGAACAGTCAAGTCAACAAGCATGTATTAAGCTCCTATTATCTGCCAGGAACATTGATAAGTGCTTGGGTTTTAAGAAAAGGGGGTGGGGCAAAGAATCCCTACTCTCAAAGAGCTTAGTCTAATCAGGTGGAGGGAGCAACAAGCAAAGAACTATTTTGTACAAACAAGGCTTTTTGTAGAAGTGGGGATCTTAATGGAGACTTGAAGGAAGCTGGGAAATCTGGAAGGCAGAGATGAGGAGGGAAGGAATTCCTGGTATGAGGGACAGCCAATGAAAATGTGTGGAGTCTGGAGATGAAGTACAGTCAATCCTCAGCATTCTCAGGTTTAACTTTCAGGACTTGAAGCATTCAAGTGATTTTATTAGTAACCTCATTTTCTCTTTTACAATCACACACACTGGGGGCTATGCAAAGTAGAGAAAAAAATCAGAGGAGCATCTGGCGACTTTGTGGAGCAGCTGGTATCCTACTAGGCACTTCACTGGTTTTGTTCACCCTACTATTGTAAAGAGCTCCCCGTGCATATCTTGCATATTTTCTTTATTTGCCTTTAAAACTCAAGTTTTGTGTTGTAATTATGCCCCCAAAGTACAAGTTCTCTGGACTCTAAGCACAAATGTGCGATGTCAGTGACGATATTAGAAAATAAAGGTGTGTTGGATAGACTTTATCGGGGAATATCTGCTTTGAGTTTGATGTGAACGTGCCGATCCCAAAAAGGAGGAAAGTAATTCATAAAAATGTTCCTGAATCCTCTCCAGAAAGCGCTAAAGTAACCTCTCAAGTTCATGATGGGCGAATTGAAAAAAAAAAATGGAAAAGCAGCTAAGTTTGTGGGCAAATGAGATGGTGGTCACTCACCCCTTTGTGGAGCAGCACAGCCTGCTGCCTCCCCCTCACCTCCCAGCTGCCGTGCCAGGGGGCCAGACTGGATGAGCTACCCAGGATCAGAGTGCCCCACTTGGATAGGGAGATTGGACTTATCCTAAAGCATGTGCTTTTCATCAGGGGACAGTTCAACAAGAGATTAGAGGTGGCTGGTTGCCTCTTCCCCTCTTCTCCACCCTCCCCCAAGTCTTGCCTCTCCTCTCCACTGCATTTTATGGCTTGTTTCATTGTTAGTGTTAGGAAAAGTGGATATTATCAGAATTAATGTTTTGTTATAAAGAATTACATGCATAAAAGTATTTTTTCAACAATTTTAGTGGAAGATTACAATTTTTGGTGGTCAAGGGAACCTAATCCCCCATTTCCCATAGGTTCAATGTATCAACATTCTCATTTTTTTTTTTTACTTTCCTGCCATTTTTCTAGGAACATCACCCCTGTGAAAGCTGAGGATTGACTTTGTTCAACGAATAGCAAGTCCAGTGTCATTTGGATTGCAGAATACATACATGGGAAAGGAGTATGGTATACGAAAACTGGAAAGCTAGAACTTTGAATGCCAAATAGAAGATTTTATATTCATTCTTGGACAGCTACAACTCCAGTAACATTGTCAGACGTGTGCTTTAGGAAGATCACTTTGAAAGCCAAGTGAAGGATAGACTGAAGTGGGGAGAGATTTGAGGCAGGGAGACCAGCTGAGAGTCTACTGCAAGGATCTAGGTGTGAAGTATGTGAACTTATCAAATATTAGCAAAGAACTAAACAGGATCAGGTACCATGAATTTATAGTCAGTGAAAGTTCAATGTTAAAAAGAAAATGAAAAGACCCCAGTGATTCAAGATAAAGAATCAGTCAGCTGTAGTGTTTCTAGGTTTGGTACCCAAGGCATACTCTACCAGAGCTTGGCTCTAAGGATGTTGTTAACAGAACAAAAAGACAGAGCAAAGTATTTGATTGTATTAGAGGACTTAAGCTTCAGTGTCCTCTGTATGACTTGTAGTGTGACCTATAACCTTGCTAAGTCCCAATTTCCTCATTTGTGAAATGGAGAAAGTAAAAACTGTCATGCCTACTTTATATGGTTGTTATGAAGGCTAAATGTGAATGGATTTTCATAAACCCCAAAGTGTGAGGCAAAAGGAGCCAACTTATAATCAGGTCCTTTTGGTCTTTAATTCTCTGGGATATAGTCCAAGAGAGTCCTACCTTATGTTGCATCCTCCTTTATGCTTATATCACAGTATGCCTTAAAATATGTTATTTTAAAAAATCCATTTTGCATGAAACAAATTCAGTCAGAGCCAGCTGAAGACCTGGGAAATTTTTCAGATTAAGCATGAATGATTTTCGAAATTCTATGAGATTTTAAAGATTTATGGATTTTGTTTTCATCCTAGTTATTTGTCAACACATGCCACCCTCCTCTCTTGAATCTTCCTTTGCAAAGAAAAACAGTTAAACAAAACTGATCAGCACTGAGCTCTTACCTAGCAGTGTATGCAGTTTTCTGAGCTCATGTTGTTGCTCTTTCGTCCATTATTTGTGTCCTACTCTTCATGACCCCATTTAGGGTTTTCTTGGCAAAGATACTGAAGTGGTTTACCATTTCCTTCTGCAGCTCATTTGACAGATGAGGAAACTGAGGCAATCAGGGTTAAGTGACTTGCCCAGGGTCACACAGCTAATAAGTGTCTGAGTCCACATTTGAATGCAGGTCCTCCTGACTCTAGGCCTGGCACTCTATCCACTTCGAGACCTACCTCTTCTTTCTGAACTCATAGGTGACTTGTTTTCACCAAGGAGAAGAAACAGAGTTTCATTCCTTGATCTCAGAGCCAGAGATTGGTCAACACAATTAATTAGGGATTAGTTGCCTTTTAGAGTTTTTATTTACATTACTCTAGTCATATTTTGGCGTCTGATTATGTTTACTTTACTCTATTTTAATTCATAAGAATTTTCTCATATTCCATAGGACTTAGAACTAGAAAAGACATTAGATACAATTTGTTCCAATTTCTTCTTGATTTTCATAGATAAGGAGACTAAAGACTAGAAAGGAAGGGACCCGCCTAAGGCCACGTGAGTAAAAATGAGAAGAACCAGGTTTTGAATCCCATTTCTTTGAATCTAAATTTACTAATTTTCCTCCTGTCTCTTCTCTACTCCCCCTGTCCCTCAACCTAGCTTTTATTCTCAAAGTACTTATTAAGACCATTATGAACATTGTGCTGCAGGTGGGCACTGATTACTAAAAAATCAGATGAAATACCAACAGATATGCAGAGTGATACATAGACTAAGCCCTCAAGGAGCTTACCATCTAATGGGTAAAGAGAGCACCACGCAAAAGGACTCTGAAAAGCAGAGGAAGGAAGGGAAGATACTAGGCCTAGAGGCAAGGCAGAGAAATCCAGAGAAGTACAGCCAGGTAAGAAATGAAGAGATGGAATACCTTCCTTATGAGGAGGTTCTAGGAGGCGCTCTCTGATCTCCATCCTCCAATCCCCATGGCCAGAGAATACTGAGGAGGTGTGAGCTCCTGGGCTGAAGGGACCTTGAAGGTTGACAAAGTTCTAAAAACAACAACAAAAGAGCTTAAATTTGAAAAAAAAATAGCATTTTTGCCATTTGAGAAGTAAGGTAGTCATCTGGTACCTTAACAATTCACATATCTGGTTTAATTTCTTCATTGATTATCAGAAAGCAAGAAAGCACAGGAAATTGGGCGCTAATTAAACATTTGATGTTAATTCTGCCCTGGAGTAGGTCAGGCATTCACATTTTGTTCTTGGTACAGTGAAGAAATGACAACACCCTGGATGAAACACTAAATGAAAAGTGAAAGCTCTGATTAAGGCTGTGAAAGCCTGAATTAGGAAAAGATTAGAAGATTGGAATTGTAATTCTGAAGCTAAGTGGCAGATGAGAAAGTACATAATTGATTTGTGATCATATAAATAAGTCTATGACATTGTAATAGTGGTGAGTACTATTCAGAACCAATCCTATTTTTTGATAGATCTGTAACAGGATGAGCTAGGTCTGCATTTTGGTAATTCATGTTATTTTGCATTTTGGGATGTAAGCATCTTGAGGGAGATGCTATTTCATTGCGGTCCAAGCATAGCAAAAGGTCTCTAACACAATATCTACCCAGTTATTTCAGCCCTGTCCAACTCTTTGTGACCCCATGTATTAGCAATCAAAATGGACTCTTAGCACTTAATTCAACCAAGTGCCCTTGAAGAGTTTGGTTTTGTTTCCTTGATTAAATTAGGAGTCTTTGATGACTCCTTGCCTCAGGGGAAAGCCTAGTTTACATGGGTTTGAGTGACATGTTTGTGACATCAGAGGCTTTTAGACCATGTGGGTTTAAGTCACATCTTTGTGATGATTTTAGGTCACGTGGGTGAGTCGCATGTGTGACTCACCCTTGACCCTGAAAAAGATATAAAACCGAGGCTGGCTTTCTCTTTATCCCGAGCTCTGACCCACAGCAGTAGTGGCACTCTGGGCCAGCTGTTGTTATGAGCTCCCTGGCTGAACTCAGATGTTGGTAACTATGAATTGTGTTTGGTCTGTCTGTCCATATTTGTAATTTGTTTGTATTTGCTCTAAAGTTCAGGGTGCTGACTTTTTCCCCTGAACTAAGTGAATGGTATTTGTATGCTGGATTAAAGTAAGCTTGTTAACCCCTTAATGTTGCTTTCCTTAGTAAAAGCAGATCAAAAGGACCTGGGCTTGCAGCTGTTCTGTGAGCTGGTTGTTGTTGTTTTTTCACCCCCACAGCAGCTGCTAGCCAGATTGTTGAAACACCCTATTTGGGGTTTTCTTGGCAAAGATGCTGAGGTGGTTTGCCATTTCCTTCTGCAGTTCTTTTTACAGATGAGGCAAATAGGGTTAAGTGACTTGCCCAGGGTCATACGGCTTGTCAGTGTCTGAGGCTAGATTTGAATTCACAAAACTGAGTCTTCCTGAGTCCAGGCCTGATACTCTATCCACTGCAGCTGCCCCTCCAACACAACAGACATTTAATAAATGCATGTTGATTTACTGATATCGATTGCCAAGCACACCAGCTAGTTGTACGACCTTGGGCAAGTCATTTTATTTACTTCTCTAGGCTTTCTTTTCCTCAACTGTAAAATGACAGGGTTGGACTAGTTAATCACTGAAGTCAATTCCTTGCCCTAAATTTACAATCTCGCAAATGCATTGGTGTTCCTTTTAAAGTCTGGAAGGTTTTAGTCCTGTCTATACTAATCTTTCATTTGGGTGACAGATATTATTACCGGGCTTTAAGAGCCAATTTAGCTAGCTTGCATTGCTCCAGGGATTCAAGCATTTGCTTGAATTTCACCAAAGGCTCTAAATCTTTCCACTGCCGTATGCAAATAACAACATGCCATTAGACTCTACGTAGAGATTCCATGCTTCTTTGTACAAAGCTCACTATAAACAGAGCCTTAGTCTCTGTGATTCTACCAACCTGAGAAGTACTGATTAATAATTGCTTCCACTTCACATATCTTATTTGATCCTACCTCCCTGAGGGCAGGGATTATTTCATTTTTTTGTCTTTGAAGCCCCTGTCCCTAAAGCAAAGCCTGGTAAATTGTAGGTACTCAATAAATGTTTGATGATTGATTGATTAGAACAGCTGGTGAATTAGGTAATCTGAATGTTTATTTTCTCTGTTTTACAACAGAAGAAACTGAGGCTCAGATTCACAAAGCTTCTACAAGGCAAAGCCAGACCTCACAGTCAGGCCATGAGAGTGATGGTCCTCCTAAAAAGCAGCTGCCTCTGAAGAGCAACTAAAGAGAAGCCTGGTGAAGATTTAAATGTTTTAAAAATGAAAGCACATGGAAAAGAAATTGGAATGAATACATAATGTGTTAAAGGGAGGAGACATGATAGGAAACATGTAGGTGAAGAAGGTGATGGTTCAAGAAAAGGAACAAGTGAAGTCAGAAGGTCGGAGAGAAAAGCAGCTTTGGAAGGGAGTTAAGCACTTCAAAAAAAGTTTATTAGTTCTCAGTAAATAAAGAAGATTAAAGGATGACACTGGAGACTGCAGAAGGAGTATCACTCCACACCCTTTTCTCAGACACTCTCTGCAGCAGGCACAAAGGAACAGAATAAAGACCAGATGTTATGTTGTTTTACCTGGCCAAGAGGTTGTTGATTTTTTTTTAAGTTCTTTCAAGAGATTCTAACTCCACTGGGGAATTTTTAAATTGCTCCTCCTGGAAACTGAACTTGACTTTTCTGGAAGTGGCCACTTAAACTGTCCAAGATCTGGGACTCTGAGGACAAACTTCTGCTAAGCTGCCTTTCTCAGGGGGTTCAGGAATCTGAAAAATGGCACTGGAGGCATGGAGCGTTCCCTCTTCAAAGTGCTTCATGTGTGCCTGCTATTTACTTGTCCAAGCCTCCATTGGTGCCTTGTGAAAACTATACCTTATCCATGGAAGAAACTGAGGGATTAAAAGCAAGCAAATTTCCTGGAATGGAAAGGAGAGAATGAACAGGGCTGACTAGCTTTCTGGCCGCCAGCCCTGAGTCTGCAGGCCTCTTGAGGTCATGCTCTCTGACTTGAGGATATTGGTTTAGTTGACTTTTCCAACCCTTGATCTGGCAACAAATGTCCAGTGAGGTTTGACTGAAAATAAACACACGATTTCAGCTGAAATCAAGAATGGCTGAAGAATACTCGTGGGGAAGGGTGGGCATTATTCATTGAAGGCTAAGTTGACCCCCTGTCCCTGGTTCATCCCCACAGATTTGGGTGTGTTATTTGCAAGACTCTGTGGTCAAAAGGAATGAGACAGTTAATGTTCAAAGCATAGCTCAGCTTAATTTCTCTGATTTTGTCAGCTGTCCTGGTTTGGGAATTTCGGAAAAATCCAGGTCAGGCTTGATTTCCAATTGAGACTATCTGCCCTGCCCATTTTTTTAAACTGAACTGAATTGACTTGGGCAGACATAACATACACTGTATGTAGCATGTGGGATGGCATACTGTTCCACACATACACACAGAGTGCAAAGGAAAATAGGTTGAAACTTTGAGAACACATGTAGCAAAAGAGATCTTATAATTTTATTGACAGAAGTCCTTTTGTTTCCTTTGTGGGGTCTTTATGAAGTTCCTTTTAGATGTGGTGTGCTTTTCTAGGTGCCAGCAAGATGATGCAGTGGATAGAGCGTGGAGCCTAGTTCAAATCTGGCCTCAGACACTTACTAAGTGTGACCTACTAGGCAAGTCACTTAACTCTGTTTGCTTCAGTTCCTCATCTGTTAAATAAACTGGAGAGGAAAATGGCAAACCACTCTAGTGTCTTTGCCAGGAAAACCTCAAATAGGGTCACAGAGAGTCAGATGTGACCGAACAACAACGACGCCTTTTTATAGGGCTTCTGAAGCCACCTTTTCTTAGTGTGTCTAGTTTATCCTCAGCTCCTGATGTAGACAGACACTGTCATTAGCTGCTACTCTTGTAGGGACACTAAGATAGTGGTATCAAACTGAAATAGTGCAAGTCAGGCCATCAAATACAGTACAGCACAAAATAATATAGCACATTTACTTTGGGAATTAGGGGTTGTTCTTCAGTTATTTCAGTCATGTCTGACTCTTTGCGACCCCATTTTGGGATATTCTTTGCCAAGATGTTGAAATGGTTCACCATTTCCTTCTCTAACTCATTTTTACAAATGAAGAACTGAAGTAAACAGGGTTAAGTGACTTACCCAGGGTCACACCATGAAGATGAGTCTTCCTGATTCTAAGCCCGGTCCTCCATCCACTGCACTCCCTGTTGGGAATTAGAGGACATGGGCTCAGATTCTGCTTCTAATGCTTATTCCTAGGTGTCCATGGGCAAGTCACTGTCTAAAATCATCCTAGGCCTTGGATTCCTCTTCTATAAAATGAGGGACTTAAACTAGCCAATCTTCCCTGTTCCTTCGAGCTCTGCAGCTACGAACTGTGTTCATAGACTCAGATCTGCCTGGGTACGTTCAGAAAGATTCATCCCTAGAAGGTAGGCCCCCAGCTGATGAAACCTTTCTGGCACATCTACTTATAAACACTGCCAACTAAGGCACAGGGGGATTCCATTCTGTAAGAGAGGGAAGAAGCACTCACATCAACTCTAAAATCAGGTTTTCTTGAAATATCATTTTGCTGTTTTCATCTCACCTGGCTTTAGTGAATTGCAGTGCTATTTCTATTAGTCAAGAGAAAGTGTTCCAAAAACAGATTTTGTTTTCAGAAACTTTGTTATTAGAGATAGAGATAACAATATGCTAGAAAGCAAAGGGATTTATTTTAAGGTGTCAGAAGAGAGAAAGTATATGAAAATACCTCTAAGTGCTAACTAAAATAAAACCATTTGTTCCAGAAAACACAAAACAAACATTTTAACATTTTTCATTGGAGGGGGGGACGATAGTGTCAAATAAATTAATTAAGCAATTACCCCAAGTTCAACTGAAGTAACTATCAAAATACTCTAGTTTTAGTGCTTTTGTCAGGTTAAAAAAAATGTAACTCTGTTGTAATCAATCAAAGTCATTTTAAGAGTTTTAAGGGTGAAGAGTCCTTGATAAATTTGAAAGGAGTGAAAGCCATTGGATGAAATGGAGTGATCATGCAACTTATGTATTGGAATTGGCTGAAGATTCATTTATACCTTGTAGGGCTTGTATGAAAATTGCAAGTGTGTACAGACTAAAGCTTTGCAGGAGCTAACCAGAAGAAAGCAATTCCAGTCTCTAAGAAGGAATCACTTGGGGATGAGGGAAAGAAGACCTTTTATCTTCTTCCTCCCTTGCTTAATCAGGGGAAGAACTTGTGAACTTGGAAAGGTGAAGTAGATTTGCACTGCTCATTGGTTTCCTAGCAATGTCTCCTACTTGGAGAGCTAAGGGCAAAGTAGACATAGTAAAGAAAGGCAGCTTCAAGACCCTTCAAGAAATCCAACAGAAAGACGTATCATGCCTAAGGAGACCTTTATGAGGACTGCATGATAAGAAAAAAGGACTTTGAATAAGGCAGAGATATGAGCCCTTTGTCACACGTTCTATAAATTTGAGTCCACTTTCCCTTGTACTCCATATGTGTTTGTGGGAAAGGGTGTCCAAGACTTGGTGGGAGTAGAAGATGGTGGAATGTTTTGTACCAACTATTCTTACCATGCCACCTTAGTGAAAACATAAATCTAATTAAATCATTGATATCACTTGGGAGAAGCACAACCATGGGGGTTCATAAGCTATAATCCTAAAAAAGATGGCTCCAGCCCCTCAGGGTTTATTCTTAGAATCCTAAATCAAATTGTAGCCAGCTTTCCTCTGGGGATGCAATCTGAGAGATTAAGCCCAGAGCTGGTTCTCCACATTAAAAAAAAATACCCCTCTATGTTAAAGAAACTAAAATAATATACACAACACTTAGAGCTTTTAGTATGAAACTCCTTCCCCAAATTGCAAGGCTATGGGCTAGCTATCAGACAGCACACTAGTAGACATGGCTGGGACACTTACAGCTATTGGTAATAGCTTTCTTCTCTTAACTCCTCTCATACTTCACACCTTAGCTTTTTGAAGCTCAGGGCTGGGAAGAGAGGAAGCTAACACAAAATCAAGATTGGAAGAGATAGTTTTTTCTCTTTTATGGGAGTTTTGGAGGTTCTCTGTAGAGGGAAGATACATGGAAAAGAGAGATAGAGGCTATCTCTGTAACGATGGTCCGTGGCAGCTGGTGACAGCTGTACCCGTCATTCCCTTCTTTAGATCTAAGTCAAAAAAAATGAAAGCTAAAGGCAGAAGAGAAGATGTACAAGAAAATAATTTTTTGGTTTTTTTTTTTAAATCACAGGCATTTGCTCACGTATCCAGAGCACCAAAGGGAAGAAGAGACACTGAGGAAATGGAACTCCTAATTCCATGCCCCAAACCTCCTTACATCAGATGTGTGCAACTGGAACCCATTTCTAATTACGTGTTTTTATTCTGTTAAAGACTGCATGTGATGGATGTCTGCCCAACTTGCTCATTCAGCCTAGGGTGCAGACACAGCCACTATTTATTGCAATATTTATATATTTCTTAATCATTTAATATTATAAAACTGTGTTAACATTTTTATTAGGTTTCTACGTATTGTGGAATACATAGAGGAAACAGTGATCCTCTGTGTCTGTGTGTGTGTGTCTGTGTTTAGAGTAAGTTTGGAAAGGCAAAGCAGTGTCAGATTTTGGAAGGTCTCAGATGCCAGAATAAACAGTTATTTGCCAGACAATAGGGGAGCAATGAAGAATGTGGAATAGAGAAATGAACTGGTCATTATGGCATTTAAGGAGTCTGGAAGTCGTTTGAAGGATGGTTTGTTGTGGAGAGTGAGTGATGGTAAGGAGACTAGTTAGCAGACTAATGCGATAGTCCATGCAGCCATTAATGAAGAACTGGACTGGAGGGATGATGAGAATAGAGAAGAGGGGATAGATGTGTGTGTGCGTGTGAGAGAGAGAGACAGAGAGAGACAGAGATAGAGAGGTAGAAAATATTGGGATATTGGGCCTGACATCTTCACATGAGGAAGAAGAAGAAAAAACCGTAGATCATATGGAATATGGGAACCTAGGTCAATGGGTGAATGGTGATAACACTCCCATTTAATCCTAGTATGTGTAAGATAAGATACTGAGCATATAAAAACAAACAAAAAGAAACAATATTTGCCTTTAAGGACTTCTATATTCTCTGGATGAGTGAGGGAGAGAGAGATACAAAAATGTACACAAATAACTAAATACAAAATAAGAAAGCCAGAAGAGAAAGGAAATTTGTTTGAGAAGGAAATACATTTGACTTTATGCATGCTGAGTAAAAGGTGTTGGTTGAATATTTAGGTATTCACCCAGAATTAAAATGCATATTTAAGATCAGAAGTCTGGACCTCTGAAGAGAAGTGAAAGATAGAGATACAGATAGCTACATTTGATAAAGAATAAATTTACCAACAGAGGAAGTAGAGAGAAGGAGAAAAGGAGCATAGATCAGAGCCTTTGGGAATGCCAGCATTAATTTTTCCTGAGAAAGAAGGGGATTCAATAAAGGAGACAGAAAAGGGACAGTTAGAGAGGCAGAAGAAACCAGGAGAATTTCATGTCTTGGAAGCCAAGGGAAAATAATATAACTAGATGGAAGGGGTAGTCAGCAGCATCCAAGACTATAGAAATAATGGAGTTTGAAGGCCCAGAAAAGGTCTTTGGATTTGATGTTTAAAAGCACTTTGGTTACCTTTGGGAGAGCAGTTTAATAGAATGGTGGGAACCAAAGCTCAATTTTTCAAAGGATTGAGAAGTAAACAGGTGGTAAGAAAGTTTTAGGTATGAAGTTAAGAAGTTGATTCTAGACTACTTTTTTTTTAAAAGAAAGATTGGTGGTGAAAAGAGGAGAGAGATAGGAGGCTAATACCAAATGGAATAGGAGAGTAAAAACAATTCTAAATGTGGTTGTAGATAGGGAAGAAGGAGCCAGGCAAGAGGGAGAGAATTAAGATGGAAAGAGCCCACATTTATCTAAGATTTGCAAAATACTTTTGATACTTACTTTACAAGAAGTAAAGGAGGAAAAAAAGGGGGAAGAAAGAACTCTAGAATAGCTAATGTGGGGAATATGGTAAGAAGTCCATGAGAGCTGAATAGAAGGATAGCTGAACAGTTGTGAGAACTCCACTGATGCTATGCACCAGACATTTGTCATGAGAGAAATCAGGAAGTTTTACCACATCTACCTGTGATTCTCAGGAGCAGAGCTGAAAAAGTGGCTGGTTGGTAATAAAAAGGTTTAAGGATTCACTGATAAGAAACAGCAAAATGACAGGGGTGAGGAATTATAGAATGACAGGACAGTAAATCATCCAAGCAACTGACCCTGGGGTCAAGGTTGGGACTGGAGGTAAGTGAAACCAGAGCTAGGGTTCCCAGGCTGGGACCAAATAGCAGGTTGAGGGACTGGAGCCTTTCCTTGATTGAAGAGAGGAGGACATCTGAGGTAAGTGAAGGGGTAAGAAAGGTCAAAGAAGAGTAAATTGCCATTGGTGAGAGGAATTTTGCAGTTCAGGATCTTGATGGTGATAGAATTCTACAGGACAGTAAAGTCTTAGGTATGACTCTCCTGGCACAATATTTATTAAGTGCCTGCTAGGTACCAAGCACTATGCTAAGCACATGTTGAATGCAAGTTCATAGAATGAAGCAATATCAATCAGTGTGTGTGTACATGTATATATGTGTATGTAAATATATGTATATATACACACATATACATATATATGTGAATGTATATATATATACATATAATATATGCTAAAGGATAAAGGAACTTTTAAAAATCAAAACTATTTTTATAGCATAGATTATCTTTACATCATTGCTAGGTACATTTAATAAAATCGTTAAAAAAATAAAAAAAATAAATTAAAAAAAATAAAATCGTTACTTTCAGACCTTCTAAGGAATCTATTTCAGACATCAGGAAACTTAGTAAAAGCAGTATTTTCTTTTTCTCTTTCAAATATACAAAGTAAATTTCTTCAACAAGAGTTCAAAGGACTTCTAATAATCTCTTTTCTTGAGAGAATAGTGATATTGTTAAATATGTGACTCAACACACACATTTGATAAGGCTGTGGAATTAAGTGAAACTGTCTGATTTTCCTCTATTTCTTTAAAGCATTTGGGGAAAAAAAGGAATGGAAAGATGAGGGGATGAGCTAGGAACCCTGACTATTTCAATCTGTTGGGAGGTATGTGTGTCCCTAAAATTGTTGAATTAATCTCATCCTTTCTAATCCACTTGGATTTGTCATGGCAGCAAACATAATCTTCAGAGCTGAGGCTACATAATTCCTGAAAGATGGTTTGCAAAAGAAAAAGGACCCTCAGTGGGGCACTTGAATAGCTGGTGTGTTTTGTCTGAATGGTTGAGAGAGTATTCTGAAAACCAAGAAGTTATTAAAAGTGGCAGAATCAATTAATCCTCCAAGTGCATTCCTCTTATGGGAAGCTAAAAATGTGATAATGGAATCAGTTACTTACTCTGTTGTCAAAGTAGGTTTTTCCTTGAGCAAGTTAGAGAGATGAATATAGTGAATAAAGAATTTTAATTCTGATACCCTTAAACACCTCCTTCTCTAGGTAACAGAGATAATTGATCTCTTGTCCCAGCTTCTTTGTGAAAGTCAGATAAATAAAATGATAGGTGTCTTAACAGAAGAGTTTAGAAACCTTAATTCTGCCATGTATAGTCTTAGAGATTTCCCTGAGGAATCGAGAGGTTAAGTTACTTGGCCAGGGTCACACAGCCAATAAATGTCAGAGGTGGGGTCTTCCTGACTCAGGTCAGCCATACCACATTGCCTTCCATTTCTAATTTTACCATACGAGGAAAAAACCAAAAAGAATAGAAAGCTGCCAAGTAAATGGCCACCAGCTTTTTGCTAGTGGGGAAGGCTACATTTTGGAATGGTGCATTTTGTACATGTCAACCACCAGATACAATCGCTGATGCTGATGAGATGTATGAATCTGCAGCACATAAAACATGGAGGTCACATCAGCACTTCAAACTCAACATGTCTAAAAACAAGTTCATCTTTCTCAGACACGACCTTTTTCACGAACCCTTTCCTAATCTCCCAAAAGCTAGTACCCTCTTTCCCTGCTACTATCTTCACTACCTACAACTATTTTATTTTTATCTACTTTGTTCATATTTGCATTTACTATATAGTTGTATGTGTGTATATACATGCATGTGTGTGTATATATATATATATATATATATATATATATATATATATATATATACACACATTGTATATATGTACTCCTTGATTCTCCCATTGGAATAGAAATTTCTTGAGAGTAAGGATGCTTCTTATATTGTCCTTATTTTCTAAGTGCCTAGTACATAGTAGGTATTTAATAAACACTTACTGATTTTCTAATCATCCATCTATGGCACCACCATTTTACCTATCTTCCAGTCTTGAGATCTTGGAATTATCTTTAACTCTTCCTCTCTGGCATTCTGGGAGCAGCTAAGTAGCACAGTGGTTAGAGTGCCAGGCCTGGAAATCAGGAGGATTTGTCTTTGTGAGTTCAAATCTGGCCTCAGATATTTACTGTGACCCTGAGTAAGTTACTTAACCCTGTTTGCCTCAGTTTTCTCATCTGTAAAATGAGCTGGAGAAAGAAGTGGCCAACCACTTCAGTATCTTTGCCAAGAAAACCACAAATATAATCACAAAGAGTTGAACACAACTGAAAAATGACTAACTGAACTGGCATTTTCCACATGCAACCAAGTAGCAAGTTCTGTTGATTTTTCCTTTCAGATTTCTCTTTAATTCTTTAATTCAATTCATCTCTTTAACTCTTTTCCCTTTTATTCTAATTGGTAAAAACCTGACAGTCAACTATCACTTTGCATCTACACTGTTGTAATAGTCTCCAAACTAATTTACCTGCTTTGGTCTCTTTTCACTACAGTAGATTCCTTTTCCTAACACACTGTTATGATCACATCAGTCCCTTCACTCCCCGCAAAACCGTTGATGGCTCCCTTTTGCCTAGCAAACAAAGTCCAAATGTGTTTTAAATCCTGACATCCAAGCCCTTCCATAATCTGGGACCAGCCTATCTTTTCAGATGTTGACCACTATGTCTGAACATGAGATGTAAAGTCCAACTCACCTGGATTACGTTTCATTTCTTGAACATCTTTCCTCATGTCTGGAATTCCCTCCCTTCATCTTTGCCTATTAAAATTCTCTCCCTCTTTCAAATCCCATCTTAAATATCATTCCTTCCAGGCCTTCCCTGACCACTTCAGGTATGAATGATATCCTGTTTTCTCTATACTCCTACAGCATTCCAATGGTGCAACACATTTGGCACCCATCATATGCCTATCTAGCTATTTGTTTGTGTGTTATTTCTCCTGCTAGTCAGGGCTTCTTAAGCTGTTCCCACTAGTGTCTCCTTTTCTTGTTTCAGCAGTTTTTGTTGGCATTGGGTGGCCAGAGGGCATGAACAGTGCAAAGTGCTCATGCTTTGTGTTCAGTATCAAGGCTGCAGTGAGGTTGCAAGATGCCACACGGGCAAAAGCTGCCAGAAACACTTCAGATTCATTACTCATTTGGTTTTTAATTCATTGTGGGTAGTTGAGCATTCAGAAATCCTTTTTATTATTGTCAAATTTTTTGCAACCCCACACAGGGTCGTGACCCACAGTTCAAGAAGGGCTGTAGATCACTAGTTCCTTGAAGACAGGGGCTAACAATACAACCAAATACACATCTTCACCCACAGTCTTATTCTTCCTTCTAGTCACAGAGTTGTTATTGCTTACCCCATTTGGGGTTTTGTTGGCAAAGGGATTGGAGTGGTTTGCCATTTCCTTCTCCATTTCATTTTACTTATGAGGAAACTGAGGCATGCCCAGGGTCACTAGTAAGTGTCTATGGCTGTATTTGAGCTCAAGTCTTCCTGACCCCAGGCCCAGCACTCTGTCCACTTCACCACCTAGTAGAAGGTCACTATCCTCACCATTACCAAGGTTAATTAATCTCTTTATCAATATAATTAATCTCATCCCTTTCTGACTCCTCTAGCCTCCTCCAGCTATTCTAAACATTCTAAAATATCCTTCCAGCTGCTCAGCTTCTCTACTCATTAACTCTCACTGGCTCCCCATTGCCTATTAAATAAATCCTTTTGTTGGCATTTGAGGGCTACCTGTATTGGCAATCAAAATGGGCTCTTAGCACTTAATTCAACCAAGTGCCCTTGAAGAGTTCAGCCTTTGTTTCCTTGATTAAATTAGGAGTCCTTGATGACCTCCTTGCTTCAAAGGAAAGCCTAGTTTACATGGGTTTGAGTGACCTGTTTGTGACATCAGAGGCTTTTAGACCATATGGGTTTAAGTCACCTCTTTGTGACAATTTTAGGTCATGTGGTGAATTGCATGTGTGACTCACCCTTGACCCTGAAAAAGATATAAAACCAGGGGTTGGCTTTCCTTTTCTGGAGCTCTGACCCCTCAGTAGTGGCAAGCGTGACTCTGGGCCAGCCATCTTTATGAGCTCCCTGGCTGAACTCAGATGTTGGTAACTGAATTGTATTTGGTTTGTCTGTCAATGTTTGTAATTTGTTTCTATTTGCTCTGAAGTTCAGGGTGCTGGCTTTTTCCCCTGAACTAAGTGAATGGTATTTGTATGCTGGATTAAAGTAAGATTGTCAACCCCTTAACGTTGCTTTCTTTAGTAAAGCAGATCAAAAGAATCTGGGCTTGCAGTGTTCTGTGAGCTGGTTGTTGGTGGTTTTACACCCCCACAGCAGCTGCTAGCCAGATTGTTGAAACACCACCTTATCTCACACTTCTGTACTTTCTTCCCCGATCTTGTATCCTTTCCTTTCTCTGCCTTTCCTTTCCCCTTAAACCTCAGATGACCTCACTCAATGTTCATCTTCACCTGTTGCCCTTCTTTTTGTGTGTTAAGGCCCAAACCCAGTTATTATCTTCTCCATAAAATCCCTGAACTGGATATAACCTTCACCTTTTAGTACTTTTTTCATACTTTTCTCTTTTCATATTCTTACTTGTACTGTCAGAATTTACAATCCCACTAGAGTTTATTTCAGTACTGTATATAGTGTAGACAAATTAATACTTATTTGTTGAATGAATATTTGAGAAGATTGAGAAGAGATACAGAGAAAGGCAGCATTGTGTGAAGACAATACAGCTTCAAATCCCAGCTCTGCTCCATGTGAATAGAAAAAAAAAAAACCAATGCATTTGAAGTCAGTGGACCTGGGTTCAATTGCTGGTTCTGACCCAACCCATGTCACCTTTGGGCAAGTCCATTGCCTCTTCCATTTTTAAATCTCTGATCCTTTGTGTGTAACCTTGGGAAAGTCACTAGATCTCTGCAGTCCTTAGTTTCTTCATCTCTAAGAAACTGGAGTAGAACTAGACTACCTGAATTCTAAGTCATAAGATCTTGAGTATTCCTAAGGAAATTCAGGGAAAGTTATGTCTGACCAAGCATGTAAAGACTTCCCCATGTGGAATGGGCAGATGATAACAATTTGTTCCAATGAGCTTGAAGGGCTAGGTCAGAGGTTGAAGATGCCAAGGCGTCCACTGCATCCTGGGCCATCACCAGTCATCTTGACTTTTGTCTTGCCAGATGATTCTGGAAGAGAGAATGAAGCTGATGACTTTGTGCAACTCCACCTCCCTTAAGTCAAGACATCACCCATCAGGTCATTGGTCCTCTTCAAAAATACAACAATAATGTCTGAGCAAGGAGATCTGGCAGCTACCAGATTTGATCCAAAAGGGGAGAAGGTAATTACTTTGCCAGCCTTTTTACTGTGGAGGATTGGATTGTGAGTAACATGAGAGTAACAAAGCGTTCATTTGGATATTAAGAAAACTGACCTTTGTATAGCCAGGATGGCTTTAAGTCATCAAAGGCCAATCCTTAATAGAAACCCATCTAAGGCAAAGAGAGTCATCTAGGGACTTAGAAGCTCAGCTTCTAATGATGACTAATTGAAGCTTTGAACTGTTGGGTGTGTGTATGTCAATGTATATAAATCCCCTATTGCTTAAAAATATAGTCTTCTTGAATGGCCCTGGAAGAGTAACAAAAGATGACTTTGAAGGCATTAATGCAGTGGGTGAAATTAAAAATGTGTACAAAAATGCTCAGGTTACCATTTCAGTGCCCTCCCTTCTAAGGCAGTCTATTAAAAATCGTTCTATAGTTGGAAGAGATGTGGCCATTCTCTAAGATTAGAACCCAGAAGGCTGGAGACACCCTAGCCAGAGACCAAGTGAAATAAAGATTTACTGAGATAATGACTCATTGTTCTTTAATAGTCAGGTAATTGCTGGAATAAATTCCAGTGTAATACATCCTCCTTTAAGGATTTCATCTAGTTCTCCAAGTTTTCTTTATGGAAATTTTGCCCCCTGGAGTAGGGCCCACATATCTTGGCTCAGGTGAATCAACCAATGGGGAAAAGAAAAGAAAAAAAAACAGCAAGGGGAGATGCACTTTTAAAAGATTATTCTAACAAACCAAAGGGAAAGGGGTGGGGGAAAGGGCTTTAGGAATGGAAGGGCCTCTTCAAAAGCTAAGCATTTTCCAGGCCTAGATTTAGTAGTATACCTTTAATCCTGCCACGGTCAAGTAAAGCAACCCTTTGTTTAATGGTTAACAAAACTTGGCTGCTCCTGCCCTTTAAACTGCCTAAGGGATAAGATAAATATCTGGAGAGTCTGATTACAGATCATTTGGACAGGAGATAATGCACTGTCGACCTGCTCTGGAGTTTGATTTTAAAGAATGATTATGCTCTTATTATAGCAAGAACACTTACTTGAGGCTGTTATCTGTGCTAAGATGCTAATAGAGCAAGCAACTACATTTGTAAGAGCTTTTGTCAGCATGCTTGGGAATGGTTGGGGTACCCCAGAGAGTGTTAATGATTGAACTTTGGAACTCTCCCATATAGCCAGAAACTCTGACTGAACTAAAAACCCCAGACTGGAGCAGGCCATTGCAATTTACTGAAACTCAAAACTAAATAATTATATTAATAAAACTGAAATATAATAATATCAAAATTTAATTTTAAAATAAGTATGCATGATAATGGCTGACTTTTATATAGATGTCTGTATGAGATGAGGCAGCCTGCAAGAGTAGACAGAGTCCTAAAGTTGAGAGAGACTAGAATTTAAATCCTTCCTGAACACTTAATAATTGTGATATCCTATCAAAGTCTCATATGCTCCCTCAACCTCAGCTACCCCATCTGTAAAAATTCAATTAAATACAATTCAATTGATTTCAGTTCAATTAAATGTATTAAGTGCCTCCACTATTAGGCCTTCGGGAGAGGACAAAGAAAAAAAAATTATCCTGAAGGAGACAACTTTTGTGGGGATAGGAGAATCAACATTTTTACACAATTACAGATGAAAATAGAGGTTGAATAGGAAACATGCAAAACTGTGCTTTCTCCTTATGACCAACCACAGGTGTGACTCTGTGCTGAGGGGGCTTATAGATTTGAATAGGCAATCTCCCATATTGACCATTAATCAGGATGTTCCAGGGACTCAAAGGACCTTTAAAAATGGAAGTGGCTTCCTCTTAGGCTCTTCTTCTTTGATCATCGTGATGGCATCATGCAGTTCAGGTATTTCCTGTGAAGAGGGTGGGGGAAAGCAGCTTTAATTAAATTAAACCCCTGTTCTGTCTCAGTGAGTCTATGGGCTTCCTCTTCCCTATTTATTCTTTCCTATTTTCTGTGAATGAGAAATGATCCTGAGATGGATATGTCCTCATTTGGAGGCTACCTTGTGAATTCCAAGGGTTCATAAATCCTGGGTCCTTTGATTGAAGTTTATTGGCAGTAGCGGGGAAGATTCTCTAACAACTAGTTCAGCTTTTCTTGGAAGAGACGGACATAGGCCAGACAATAAGCCCAACTTCTGTCCTGGCTTTCTGGAAGACATTTCATATGACAGCAGCAGTGCAAAGCAGCAGTGAAATTTGAAATGTCTATTCATTCTGTGAATTGTGTACTGAATCACTGACTTGGAAAAAAGATGGAGGAGACATAACTTAATAATCACAGGATTACCTGAAACCTATGACCAAAAAAAAAAAAGAATTTTCTTTCATATTTCAAGAAATCATTAAAGAAAATTGCCCAGACATATTAGAACAAGAAGGCAACATGAAAATAGAAATAATCCACCTATCTCATCCTGAAAGAAACCTCCAAAGGAAAACTTCCAGGAACGTCATTGCCAAAAACTTATCAGTGTACGCTTATGAATATTTCATGTTTAATATTTCTTTTGTATACTCAAAATAAATGCCTACCCCATAATTAGTTTACATTATACTTTGAGTACATCTGTATTTCCCACTTTGGGGAGACCTAGATGTAAGACAAAACCTACTCTATAAGTCTTTCATAGAGTAACTGAGGTAGGGATATAAAGTTATGATGATAAAAAGAGTCTGAAAGAATGCTTTTAATACTGCACCCATTAGAATGTAAACAGTTCGTTTGTATAAAGTCCCTTTTGATTTTTGACTTGTACTTTTGGGGCAGCTAGAGGGCACAGTGGATTGAAAACTAGACTTGGAGTCAGGAAGATTTCTGAGTTCAAATCTGGTCTCAGACACTTACTAGCTATGTGACCCTGGGCAAGCCACTTAACCCTGTTTGACTCAGTTTCTTCATCTGTAAAATGAGCCGGAGAAGGAAATGGCAAACTACTCCAGTATTTTTGCCAAGAAAACCCCAAATAGGATCATGAGGGTGTATTAGGAGGGCAGAGTTTATAATCTCAAAGAGGATCATAAACATGTCTGAAACGTTCGGAACCGCCGGATATAAGAAACTCTCAAAGTAGAAGGCAGAAGAATCAAAACATTTATTTAGGCTCCACAGTAACCAACCCATGAACCAGCAACCCCATTTTGATATATTGATCAAAAGCTTCCAGGCCCAATAAGTACGCCTTGAAAGAGTAACCAGGAGGCTACAGAGAAGCATGATTGCGTAAAGCAAAATCATGTTTCCCCCTCTATGGTAATAAGATTACCCACTGGCCTGAAGTCTTTGTTCAGCTTTCTCCCGTAGGTCAGCTCTGCTACTGGCAGCTCCTGCTTCAGCTGTGTCTGTGGCTGTGGCTGTAACTGACGTAACTGTCGTAACTGCCTCTGTAACTGCCTCTGGCTCCAACTGTCGCTGTAACTGTCGCTGTAACTGTCGCTGGCTCCAACCGGAAAAGGAAAAGAGAGGATCTTCAAGCTGTCCTCTCCCCTCTTATAGAGTTTTTGACATCATCAAGCACCGCCTGAACGACCAGGGCCGATTGGTTCTTGACTTGGCCCCTCCCCCTAGCGTAGCCGTTAACACCTCCCCTCAGCCAGCCCCATGACTCTTCAAACAGGAAGTTGTCTGCTTCCTGGAATGCTCTTTGGGCTTCCTGCCCCGGAAGAGCAAGCCACAGTGTCCAGAGGCTCAATGAGGTAAGCTGAGTCATTCAAAGAAAACAAAGGCCATTCTGGCTACACTCCACCCCTTGTTATAGGATACATAATCTAATCAGCCATGTATCCTAGAACATACATTGTGATCCAATTACAAAGGAAACTAAAACATATCATTCATTATAAAGCAAAACATATCATTTGGTGACATTCCTAAATATTGGTTTACGATTCAAATGTGATCCACCCCTAGGTCCCAGCAAGATAATCTCTTCAATCAATCATCCCCAAAATAATTATTAATAATTCAAATGTCCACCCCTAAATCCTTGTATCCATTACATAGGATCAATAATATCATAACAATAAAACAACACAGCAAGGATAACACAAAATAAGTAAACAGAACACTATCATCATTTCCACCCCCCTTGAACGATTGGGGCTCAAAATCTTGGGGTGAGGGGTGAAGGTCTCATTTTCCATAGCTTCTTCATGCTGAAATTGGATGTAGAGATGGCCCTGCCCCCAAAAAGTCCCATTCCAGAGGTCATTTCTTTAACGAGCTGGCAGGAATTCCAAGAATGCTACATGCTTAGGCAGTCACCGGAAAGTGCAGGGTGCTTAAGCCTGAAGGAAACAAAACTAGCAACAAGGTTAGCCAAAACAAAGGACAAAAAGAATAGTCTGTGAATCTATTATTATAACCTATTCACGGTAAAATATATGGCTCAGGGGTACGATTTGGTAATTATTTTCCCCTGAATAGACAACTGTTACAGTGTTGTCCTTCCCATGGGCTATAACTTCTGCAGCCTTTGGAATATCATCTGGCTTCCGTTTTACCCATACCTTAGCTCCTGACTTTATTCTATCAATGGAGCAAGACCCTTTTGCCCCTCTAGTAGTTATTTTGGGAGGAGGGTCAGTTTTCACAAAGGGTATTTTTTCACAGGGGATAATAATGACTTGAACCATCCTATCATTTCTACAAAATTGTACAGGTTTTTTACCCATATTCTGGAGTGTCACAACAATTTCTTTTTGATAATTAGAATCTATCACTCCAGCCAATACATGTATTCCTTGAGCCGCTAATCCTGGTTTAGGTAATATCCGTCCAAGATGATTCTTGGGGATTCTCATACATACTCCAGTAGGGGTTTTTCTTATCTCTTTCCTATTTAACCTAAAATTCTCTATACAATGTAAATCATATCCTGCTGAACCAGGTGTTCCTGGACTTGGTAGTGGGACATCTTCCCTCACAGTCCAAAATTCAATGTTTTGGATCTCACATGTTTGCTGTTCTCTGATCTGCAGATTTGGGGTCATCATTCTGGCTAGAGGTGTACTTCCCCCTAAGGGCCTATTATTCAAATTACGTAAGGCAATAGACAAATTATCCTTCCAATGTCGATATGAATTATTTGAGCTTAATTTTCTCAGCTGTTCTTTCAACAATCCATTCATTCTTTCAATTAGCCCAGATGCTTGTGGGTAATATGAAATATGATATATCCATTCTATATTATTCAACACACAATATCTTTTCACTTCTTTGCCCTTGAAATGTGACCCATTGTCACTTTGAATCTGCATTGGGGTTCCATAATATAAACTTACAATATCTAGAGTTTTACAGGTGTTTTTCTGAGTTGCGTCTTTATAAGGACAAGCCACTAGTACACCTGAATAGGTGTCAACACACGTACATACATATTTACATCCTTTATCCTGGGGTAGTGGGCCAATATAATCTATCTGCCAAATTTGGGCTGGAACTTTTCCCCTTGCTATTTCTCCAGTAACTATCCTAGGAAGAGTTCGTTCTTTTTCTAATTGGCATATACAACACTCCTCTGTTATTTGTTTTAACAACGCATGAGAAATACTGATACCTCGATCCTGTGCCCATCGATGGGTGGCCTGGACCCCTAAATGGCCAGCAGTCTGGTGGACCCATCTTGCTAAGGCTGGGTCATCAGTTGGAGTCGGAGTAGGGACAATACATTCAGTAGCAATCTTTGCTAGTCGATCCGCATGTGCATTGTACTCACGTTCTGGTGTGGTCAGGGTTGCATGAGCATCAACATGAAAAACTGACAGATCTGTAACCAAAGACATGTCCCATATATTTTCCCATAACTCTTTACCCCAAACTTGTTTGCCATGAATCTCCCAATTCTGATTCCTCCATATAGGCATCCACGTAGCTAATCCATTAGCTACCGCCCACGAGTCAGTAAATATATGACACTGTCCTCCTTTCTCTGCTCTGATGGCCTGATGCACTGCCATCAGTTCAGCATATTGGCTACTTCCACCTATCCCAGAACTTTCCAGAGTTCTCCTTGTACAGGGGTTATAGGCTACTGCTTTCCAATGTCTCTTCTGTCCTAAATATTTTGCTGTCCCATCAGTAAACCAAGCATGTTTCTTCTGTTCTTCATTTAGTCCGTCATATCCATTATTCCATTTCACTAAGGATGGTACCATCTGTTGCTTAGATTCAAGGGGCTTTTCATTGCTCTCAGTATCAATGTTCGCCACAGATTCATGTAGAGCAGAAACTCCATTTTTGCCTGCTCTGGACCTATTCTGAATATACCACTTCCATTTGATTATGCTTGCCTCTTGTGCATGTCCAATTCTGTGAGAAGCTGGGGTACTCATTACCCAAGTCATAATTGGAATTCCAGGCCTTAATACCACTTCATGACCCAGAGTTAGTTGCTCAGTTTCTACTAAAGCCCAATATGCAGCTAACAGCTGCTTCTCAAAAGGTGTATATTGCACTCCAGATGAGGGCAGTTTCCTTGACCAAAAGCCTAAAGGTACACTTCGGCTTTGTTGTTTTTGCCACAGACTCCAATTTGCATAGTCATCTTGTACAGTCACTTGTAACTCCACTGGCCCATTTGCATAGGCCATAAGTCTAGAGCTAATTGAATAGCAGCCTTTGCTTCCTCAAAAGCTCTACTTTGTTCAAGTCCCCAGTCAAATTCATATTTCTTTCTGGTGACTTTATACAAGGGTTTTAAAATCTGTCCCAAATGTGGGATGTGGTGTCTCCAATAACCAAACAGCCCTATGAACTTTTGGGCCTCTTTCTTATTGGTAGGGGTGGGAAAATCCTGGATTTTTTGTCGAGCTTGTGGGAGAATTTCTCGCAGTCCTCTATTCCACTGTATCCCCAAGAATTTTACAGTTTGAGCTGGCCCTTGAACCTTTGCGGGGTTGATTTCCCATCCTTTGCTTTTCATATGGTCAATTAATAATGCTAAACTCTCCTCCACCTCCTTTATATTCTTTCCCTGTATCATGATGTCATCTATGTAATGTGTAAGCTGTACACCAGGTAACTTTAATTCATCCAAATGTTCAGCTACAATCCTGTGGCAAATAGTTGGGCTATGAATATATCCTTGCGGCAGGCGTGTAAATGTATACTGTCGGCCTTGCCAAGTAAAAGCAAACTGATTCCATTGCTTGGGGTCTATTGGGATTGTAAAGAAGGCATTGGCCAAATCAATAACTGCATACCAAGTCCCTTCACGTTTTTGTATTCTCTCTATTAAAGTAACCGTGTCTGGAACAGCAGCATACAAGGGAGGAGTCACTTTGTTCAGCTGTCTATAATCTACTGTCATCCTCCATGTTCCATCTGATTTTCGGACTGGCCAGACAGGGTTGTTCCATTGAGTAGTTGTAGGGACTAACACTCCTGCCTCAACACATTCTCTTATAGTGTTGGCAATTTCATCTTGCCCACCTGGCACACGATATTGCCTCAAAGTAATTACTTCAGAAGGTTCGGGCAAAGTGATTGGATCCATCTTGATTTTCCCCACTAAGACTGCATTAATGCCTATTTTCCTCACAGCAAATTGGTATTTCCCTTCAGGTAAATTTAAGGTCATACCCTTCAAAATGTCTATTCCAATGATGTATTCAGGAATAGGCACAATAACCACACTATATTCTTTCTTGGGCAACTGTCCAATTTTCATCATTAATTTAACTTGTCTGGCTGATATTTCAGTCCCTCCTAGTCCTGTGATGGTAATAGGAGTTCCATGGCTGAACTTGTCTGGATTTCCATAAATAAGGGTGGCCTCGGCCCCAGTATCTATTAATGCCTCAGTTACCGTACTTGACCCATTTTTCCAATATATGGTCAAGTTAATGTGAGGTCTGCAATCCAGCTTACGTATTTCCTTAATTTGGGCTGGGGCCTGGCCTGTTCCCTAGTATTCCCTTTCATGTGATTCACTTGGGTATGAAGGTTCAACATCTGTAGCATTTGCAGGAGCAGTTCTGATTTCCCTATCTCTCCTGTTATCAAGGCCTTTATCTCTGTACATTCTATATAATTCATTGGTTGGAATTCCATCTATCATTTCAAAACCTACCCCTGCTCTCAATAAAGCAGTAAACATTTCTTTCCTTGTTACTCTCCTTTGGCGCCAAGTTTGCTGGTTATTCACCCTTCTCTCTCGAGGAGATCTATCCCTTCCCCAGTCACCTAAGTCATATAACTGTAAAATCTTATTTATCACTGTTGTAAGACGGCTCCCTACTTCTCCAAGTAATAAATTCAAAATTAGTTGTTTATAAGCAGGGGGAGCTGTCCTAATTATTAAATTCCTATGAGGCAGTCCCATTGGATCATTGTAATATTTGTCTGCAGTTCCTATCATAATGGCAGTCTTCATTACCTCCTCCTTTAGTCTCATGATACAATCTCTAAGTGAATACCAGGGTCTGTGCTCAGTGGGCCACATAGAATCAGTATCATATCTCTTATTGCATCCCACAGCGGCTAATGCCAACAGAGTAGTCCTGCTATCACCATCTCCTTGCTGATGATGTTCCCTAAAAGCTTGTTGAACTAGAGGATCATGGCTGATACCTATGAATCTCATGCATTCTGTCCCATCTACTGATATTCCACTGGCCCCTTGATCACTGAGTCTTACCATCCAAGATATCAATGGTTCTCCTATTCTTTGGCTGAATCTACTCAAAATATCTGTGACCTCTTGCGGTGAGAAATCTTCCTGAATTTCCCTTGTAACTGAATCTTCACCTCGGGTTTCTGTCTTCCTCCTTTGTATGGGTCGAGCCCTTGTCTGATCATTTAACCATCTCCTATTCTCTGTGTGAGGCACATCCTGAACCCCAGTAGTGTTTTGTGCCTCAGCCTCTAACATTGTCTCATTCTCTCCCCACTCACTTCCTCTGCCACCATGGCTAGGACGAAGCAGGCAGTCAGGCTCTTTCTGGGCTGGGTTGAAATGCACTCTGGGCTTTTTTGGTCTCCTGTTGCTCTTAGCCACATTAATAGAAAAGTTCTCATTTGAGTCAGTTTGGTCTCCTGCTATCTGAGATTCCCCTTCTTCCTGTGGGGTAGGAGTGCCCCCATGTCTTTCACTTAATCTCAATCTTTCGTATACTAGCCGGTAGGCTGATAACACTATCCAGCTTTGCCTAGATAGTGATGCCCCTGACTGAATCCCAACTTCTCGTAAACACTTTTCCAAATCCCTAGGATCTCCTCTCCGTAGCCTTGGTTCCCAGTTTTCACAGGGTCCAGCTTTTTTAGCCAATTCTTTTGCTAGGGAGGAATAAAATGGATCCTCCCATCCTGGGATATTCATCTCTTCCTCTGGAATTGTTCTGCTTCTAAATAGAGATCTTATACCTAGCGATCCCATCCTGGTCGCCAAATGTATTAGGAGGGCAGAGTTTATAATCTCAAAGAGGATCATAAACATGTCTGAAACGTTCGGAACCGCCGGATATAAGAAACTCTCAAAGTAGAAGGCAGAAGAATCAAAACATTTATTTAGGCTCCACAGTAACCAACCCATGAACCAGCAACCCCATTTTGATATATTGATCAAAAGCTTCCAGGCCCAATAAGTACGCCTTGAAAGAGTAACCAGGAGGCTACAGAGAAGCATGATTGCGTAAAGCAAAATCATGTTTCCCCCTCTATGGTAATAAGATTACCCACTGGCCTGAAGTCTTTGTTCAGCTTTCTCCCGTAGGTCAGCTCTGCTACTGGCAGCTCCTGCTTCAGCTGTGTCTGTGGCTGTGGCTGTAACTGACGTAACTGTCGTAACTGCCTCTGTAACTGCCTCTGGCTCCAACTGTCGCTGTAACTGTCGCTGTAACTGTCGCTGTAACTGTCGCTGGCTCCAACCGGAAAAGGAAAAGAGAGGATCTTCAAGCTGTCCTCTCCCCTCTTATAGAGTTTTTGACATCATCAAGCACCGCCTGAACGACCAGGGCCGATTGGTTCTTGACTTGGCCCCTCCCCCTAGCGTAGCCGTTAACACCTCCCCTCAGCCAGCCCCATGACTCTTCAAACAGGAAGTTGTCTGCTTCCTGGAATGCTCTTTGGGCTTCCTGCCCCGGAAGAGCAAGCCACAGTGTCCAGAGGCTCAATGAGGTAAGCTGAGTCATTCAAAGAAAACAAAGGCCATTCTGGCTACAAATAGGATCATGAGGGGTAGAACATGACTGAACAATGATAATATTTATCCTTTTTTCTGACTCCCATTCATATTTAAAAGTTCCTTTTCAGCTCCTTGTTAATTTTTAAAAGTTATTTTAAGTTATTATTACTGCTGTTGTTATTTTACCATTAAGAATGTTTGAAAGTTCTGTCTTTCAATGAGGTCCATTTTTTTCCCTTGTTGGATTATAAACAACTTTGCTGTGTAAGTTAGTGATTGTAGGCCTTTTATTTTTGCATTTTGGAATAGCTTATTTTATATCCTCTGCCTCTTTATAGAAACAGATGCTAAATCTTGTGTGATCCTGGTTATATTTACTTGATATTTAAATTCATTCTTTCTGGCTGCTTATTGTATCTTTTCCTTTTATCTGGAAGCTTTGGATTTTAGCAATGACATTCCTGGGAGCTTTCATTCTAGAGTTTCTTTCAGGATGTGATCAGTAGATTATTTCTGTTTTCACATTGTCTTCTTGTTCTAATATGTCTAGACAATTTGCTTTAATGATTTCTTGAAATAGTTAAGTTTTTTGGTCACAGTGATAAGGTTTAGGGAATCCTAAAATTGACACTCAAGCTTTCTTTCAGCCAAAGAAAAACAAAGTTCATTAAATATTTGCCCTAAGAGCCTGAGCATTTGTGTCACTAATGCCAGCAGGCCAGATCAATCTGACCCTGGACTGAGTCTGAGCTAGTTTGAATCTGAGCCCCTTCATGGAGGCAAGATGGGTCTTATATACAGAAAGACTGTGGGAGGAATCTAGGGGTGGTTCTGGGGTGATGGGAGGAGGGTTTAGGGAGGATCTTGAGGAGGAGTCTAAGGAGGATCAGACTCCAGGAATCAAGAAAATGGGATTAAGGGTGGAAAGTAGCTGGACAATGAAGGGCTAGGCTAGATTAAGAGTAACCTGGAGATTTGGGCCTAGTGATATTGAAAGGCTTATGGCCTCAGGCAAACTCCTCATCAAGTGGGAAGATTGTAGGAGAGTTCAAGGGGGCTCCCAGATTCTATACCCCATCAACAGGTTTCAGGTAATCCTATGATCCTTAAATTATATCTTTTTAATATGTTTTCCAGATTGGTTGTTTCTGATGTATCTTATATTTTTCTCTATTTTCTCATTCCTTTGACTTTAAGAATTCATCTCCTGAAGTCAATTCATTTCTATTTGGTTTATTCTGATTTTTAGCAAGTTTGTTACTAGGGTAAGGTCTTATACTTCCATTAAGCTGTTGATCCTTTTTACAAGGCTCTTCTTTTATAATGCCTTTTTAAAATTCTTGCATCATTTCTTGGAAGATTTCTAATTGGCCTCATGGGCAAGCCGTTTTTTTTCTTTGAGGTTTGACTGTAGGGATTTTTGAGTTATTTTTTTTCTTGATTTGGGTGCCTGTAATCCCTGTGTTGAGGTTTAGGGGTGCTGGGGCCCCAGAATAGTGACATGGGGGTCCTACTCAAATAAATTTGACCCAAGCTTTCTTTCAGCCAAAGGCAAGATGTATTAAAATACCTATAGAGGATAATTCTAAAAATCTGCCATATTGGCCAGACTCTTAAGGAATCTAAGCATTTGTATGGCTAAAGGGGGCCAGATTGAATCTGAGCACCTTAATGGAAACAAGAAGGATCTTATATACAGGGTGTCCCTAAAGTCTGGTCACATAGGAAATATCATTAACATCTCACTAACCGTTTCACTGAAGACTCTGTGTTGTTCAGCGACTTCTTTTTCTGGGGTACGCTAAAGGAGAAGGTGTACTCAACGAAAATCACAAATGCAACACACTTGATTGAACTCATAAAGAGTGAATGTGCTAAAATTGATGGCAGTGTGGAGTTATTGCATGGAGTTCCCATGAATCTTGCAAAGCGCATCAACCTTTGCATCGCAAATGATGGAAATCACATTGAAGATGTTATTTGTTAATATTCCAATTAAATAAAATTTGAAAATTTCATTCCTTTCATTTCTTGAAAATATGCATCTTTGCCTATGTGTCCAGATTTTAGGAACACCCTGTACAGAAAGACCACCGTGGGAAGGATCTAGGAGTGGCCAAGTAGTCTGGGGTGACTGGTGGAGGGGTCTAGGGAGGATCTTGATGGGAGTGGCCGGTAGACTAGGGTGACTGGAAGAGAACAGGGTCCAGACAGGATCAAGGGTGGGGAGTAGCTGGGGGTGATCTTGAGGTAACAGACAATGGAAGATTGGGCAACAGAGAACTGGGAGATTAGGTGCAGGCTACAATGAAGGGTCAGTTGAGAGGATTGCTGGGATGCCTCAGGCCAATGCCTGAGTGTTGACCATTTGGGAAAGTACTAGGAGAGTTTAGGGGGGTTTCCAGAGCCTGTACCTCATCACCTGGCAGCACAAAAGTGTTTTTTTTTTTAAACTCATTTTTGTTGCTGAGTTTTCAAGGCTTGAGCTCTAGTCTTCTCTATTCTGGAGATCAAATCAGGTTGGAGACCTTTTTTGGGGGGGAGAGGAGTCTTTCTTTACTTCAGACTCTTGTTCCTTGGGTTAGAATTTTGATTTGTGCCTTTTCCGTCACCATATACACAGTAGTTCTCTCTTGTGATCATTCTTAGTTGAAGTCCTTTCCTTTAGACGAGGAAACAGAAGAAAGAGAGGCTTTTTCTTTAATTCTCGGTTAAATCTAAGGTTTTCTACATTTAGTGGAATAGACCTACTTGAGTACTTTGCCTTGGGAGTGGGGAGGAGGTTGGAGGGACATTTCATTTTTACTTATCACACTACATTAACGTCCTTTCCCCCTTCCCCACAATCTATCATCCCCTTATTTTAATTTTTTTTTTCTCTAAAAGCAATGGACAGCCTTCCCCTCCCTCCTTAACACTGAGGTGCTATTTCTTCCTCCACCCCTCACCTTAGCACAGTTTGAAAAGACATTTTTTTTTTAATCTGAGCACAAAAGTCTTTCATTTTTACTTTAGTCCCTCAGGGCATTTCTTCATCTGATGCATTTTTTTTTTTAAACTGGCTGAAGCTTTTTAGCTCCAAAGCAAGTTTTGCTTTCAGCTTGGGGGGTGGGATGGTGTTCATCCTATCAAGGCTTTCACTTTCATCCCTTAGGGGATCTGGATCATAGTTACCACTTTTCTAAGAGAGTAAATTGTATGGTAATGTGGTTGTTTAGTGGCAGGATAGAGCTGAATTTTACTGTTTCCTTCTGCTATATCACCTTGGTCCCTAGGCAATTCTTTAACACTAATGGTGGGAAAATTACCTATCAGATCTAGGGACAGAAGAAAAGTTCATGGAAGAAGTAGAAAGAATCTCTCAAGATGAAATAGATAATTTCGATTACATAAAATTTAAAAGTGCACAAATTAAACTAAGATTAAAATGGAAAAAATAATAGCGAAGAAGTCCTTGCAGCAAATTTCTCTGTTAAAGGTCTCATTTCTAAGAGAGGAAGTGATAAGAAATTGATTCAGATTTATAATAATAAGAGCCATTTCCCACTTGATAAATGGTCTAAGGATAAGAATAGGAAGTTCTCAAGGGAGGATACTCAGTCTAATGTATAGCCACATGAAAAAATGCTCCAAGTCACCTATAAGTAATCAACTGCAAATTGAGGTAAGTCTGACCTTTCTCCTCACAACCATCAGATTGGCAAAGATGACTGAAAAGAAAAATAATAAATGGAAGGGGAAGGGACTGTTAGAAAACAGACACATTAATGCCCTGTTGGTGGATCTGTTGGGTATAACTGTTCTGGGAAGCAATTTGGAATTATACACAAAAGGTTACTAAACTAAGTTATATATTAAAAAATTACTAAAAAAAAATTGTTATACACAAAAGGTTACTTTAACTTATCTATATCACTGCTAAGCACATTGTTGTTCAGTTTTTCAGTAATGTCCAACTCTTTGCAACCCCATGAACCCATAGCACACTAATACCATCCTTGGGGTTTTCTTGGCAAAGATACTGGAGTGATTTGCCATTTTCTTCTCCAGGGGATTAAGGCAGACAGAGGTTAAGTAACTCGCCCAGGGTCACAGAACTAGTAAGTGTCTGAATTCAGGTCTTCCTAACTCTAGGGGAAGCATGCTATCCACTGAGCCTTCTAGCTAGGCACAACATATATCCCCCAAAGAAAAAAAGATGCAATTAATTGGAAAAGGTCCTTTGTTTACACACACTCACTCGTGCACATATACACACACAACATTTATAGCAATTCTTTTGGTGGTGCAAAAAAAAAAAAAGGAAAGCAAAGAGATATCCATAAATTGAGGCTGAATAAGTTGTGGTATAGGAATAAAATTGAATACTATTATACTGCAAGAAATGAGAAAATTATTTCAGAGACATCAATAGATTTATATGATCTAGTGAAGAATGAAGTGACCAGAATCCTAAAAACTGTTTATACTATATCATCACTATAAAATGAACAATTTTGGGGACTTTCATAAACTGATGAAGATTGAAATGAGAACTAGTAGAACAATTTGTACATTCACAACTTTGAAAATTATCAAAACTATAATTAAGAGTGACCATCACTCCAAAGAATAGATACTAAAATATATACACATAGGGAGATATGTGTGAATATACATACATATCCATATGTATATATAAATACATACATATCCATGTGTATATATAAATACATACATATACATGTGTGTATATAAATACATACATATACACGTGTATATATAAATACATACACATATGTGTGTATATGTAAATATGACTGGGTACAGGCTCTGGGAACCCCCTTGAACTCTTCTTGAATCTTCCCACTTGATCTGGCATTTCCTTGAGGCCATAAGCCTTTCATTATCTCTATGCCCAAATCTCTGTTACCCTTAACCTAGCCTAGCCCTCCATTGTCTGTTATCACCAGGTAGCCTTCAGCTACTTCCCACTCTTGATCCTGTTTCTGCTTTCTAGTCATCTCAGACTACCGGCTAGTCCCATCAAGACCCTTCCTAAACCCCTCCTCTAGTCACCCCAGCCTACAGACCACTCCTATCAAGATCCTCCTTAGATTCCTCCTCAAGACCCTCCCTGGACCCCTCCTCCAGTCATCCTAGACTACTTGGCCAACCCTAGATCTCTCCCACAGTCTTTCTGTAGATAATATCCATCTTGTCTCCATGAAGATGCTCAGATTCAATCTGGCCAGCTGGCATTAGCAATACAAATGCTCAGATTATGGGCAGATCTTTAATAAACTTCGTTGTTCTTTGGCTATTTCAGGGTACCAGCACCTGTAAACCTCAACAAATACATATATGTATATGTATTCATAAAACCAGTGAAGGAATTTGTTTTGATTGCCTATTTGTTACAAGGAATTTGTCTTTCTTTTCTTTTTTTCAATGAGGCAGGGAAGGAGAGGAGAGAAAAATTTCTATTCTTTACACTTTTTTTTTCAAGAGAGGTCAGGGTGGGTGATAGGAAGGTAGCAACCATTTTCAGTTGAGGTCACCATATTGTTATTTTGCTTGATTATTTAACTTTGTTACAAGAGACATCTCACTGAGTGGGGATAATATATGAATTTTTTAATGTAAATAAAACTTAAAAAAGTAAATAAAACTTAAAAAAAAAAAGGAGTCTGGCCATTCTAAGTAGTCAAATTCACTGATCCTCACCTTGGCTGTTGTATCAGTAAGGCAAGATTCATGACCTCAAGGATGACCATGAACATACCTGTATGGTTTAGAATTGCAAAGTTTGAAAAACTCTCTAGGTAGAAGGCAGAGAAAATATAACATTTATTTAGACACCAGAGGATCCAACCCCAAAAACAGTAATTCCAACTCGATAAGGCAGTAATTATATTCCAAAACCAGTAAACTCACCACAGTGTAGCAACAAGGAAATTATAACACAGTATTATAGCAAGGAACCAAGTCATCCTGTAACCTTCCCCCCTGCTAGGGCCTTTCTGTAAACAATCACTCATGAATCCTGTCTGCTTTTCTGGTTTCTGAAGCTCCCTGGTTTTCACTCTTCCCTTAGCACTCTCTTCTGCAGCTCTGAGACTCAGAGTTCTTATTCCTTCTCCTTGGGCTGAATTCTGAGTTCTGGCTTCTTTTCTAAATTTTGAATTCTCAGTTTTTGGTGGCTACCTTCTGGGTGTATATACTCTTTTTAGGGCCCAGGGGCTTCATTCCCAATCAGCAAAAGGGTGTGGGCCTGAGGCTTAGTGCCTAGTATGTAAAGGGAGTAGGCCTGCCTACAAACAAACCTCTAACCTAACTTCCCTTAACCGGCCCCACTGGAGGTCTATTGAGTGGGTGGGAAAGGTCTGACTGGCATCACAAAGGTGTAGGCCTGCCTCTAAAAAAGCCTCCCTTTGTTGGCCCCACCTGAGGCCTATTGAATGGGGGGGAGGGGGGAGAGAAGATCTTTCATTTACTGTTTGGCTTCACAGCTATGTGTTTGAATCCAAAGCATGGGAGTTCCTTTGTGGAAAAGGGAGGGGAGTGAGTGCCTCAGCTTCTTGAGCCCAACTGTAGTTCTAAATGTTATACACAGAAAATTAAAAATGAAATAAATTCAAAATAAACTCTAAATGTAGGCCTCATGTCTAATATGAATTTGTTAATAATAGTAAAGATTCCAGAGGAAACGATGGGAAAGGTAAGGTAGATTGGGAGAAAGACATAGGAAGGAAGGGGTTGGGAAGGAGGGAGTATTAAGTGGTGACTGAGGAAGGGAACTTTGGCTCAGATGGCCAGTGAACAAGAATTACACAGATTCTGAGCAGAGCCATAGGCAGTAGAATGTTATGCCCTTCAAAGACACAATGGTAATGTTGGTTTTATTATCAGTCTCTTAGCAAGAGGTAAGAAGAAAAGGAGGAATATATGATGCATCAAGAAGGCAGATGATGCTTCTCTAGTCCTTCCTAGTTGTTAAGACTAGGGTTAGTGGAGTCCTAAAACCTGACCTGCAATGCTCAGATCAGAAATAATAGCTCCTACCTCACAGGGTTGTTTTGACAATCCAATGAAATAATAAATGTGAAGCATTATATAAATTTCAGTTATTATAGATTATCTCATTGGATCCTCCTAATATTCCAGTTAGATAATGGATATCTTTCTTCCAAACCACTCTACCCCTTCTCTGGCCATAGTCCTCACCTCACTTTCTCCCTCCTCCCCCATTCATCTTAGACTCTGGCCCCGGAACCATAGATAAGAGTTCAGCTTATCTCTACCTGAACCAGGACTCTACCTCACATTCTAGCCAATAGTTCCAAATTATGTCAGTGTGAGCATACTTCCTATTTCCCACTCCTTTTTATGTGTTTTTAGAATGGAACCATCTTGAGGGTAGGAACTGTCTTAATTGTTTACATTGCTATGCCCAGCACTTAGCACCATGCCCTCTGACATGGCTCCTTGGTTGTTGTCCTTTGTTCTTGAAGAAGATCAAAATGACATCACTATGTTGGAGCCAAAGAATAGTGTGTTTGACTGTGGCTGATCAGTCCAAGGCAAGCTTGGAACCCTTCTACCACAGATCAGGCACAAATAGTCCATAAGAACATTTGAAGTAGAGACATCTCTAATTGAATATCTCACATTTCTTTTGAGCTATTACAGTTCTGCTTCACTCATAGAGAACACAGCAGACACATGGTATAAGCACTTAATGAATAATCTGTCTATTAATCAACCTGTCTATTTAGCTAATATATCCATCTAGTGGACAGCTAGCTGACAAAGTATGCCAGACAGAGTGCTGGGCATGATACTAGGAAGACTCTTCTTTCTGAGTTCAAATTTGGCCTTAGACACTTATTAGCTATGAGACCCTGGGCAAGTCACTGCCCCAGTTTCCTCATCTGTCAAATGACCTAGAGAAAGAAATGGCAAACCACTCCAGTATCTTTGCCAAGAAAACTCCAAATGGGGTCATGAAGAGTTGGTCAGGACTAAAGAAAAATTCATCTAGTATTAGTATCATTTCTTTCATATGAATAAACAAACTCAGCGATTTGTCAAAGATCAAGAGTGGTCACATTGGGACTTGAAAAAAGGCCAGGGCTCTTTCCTGAGCCATCTTTCTCTGAGCTGTTACATCATTAAGGCAAAATTCATGACCGTGAAGAGGACCATGAGCATGCCTGAATGGTTCAGAATCGCAGGATATAATGAATTCTCTTGGTAGAAGGCAGAGGAAGTATAGCATTTGTTTTAGACTACAAAGTATCAGACCCAAGGACCAATGCCCCCAATTTGACATGGTGGCAACAACATTCCAAAACCAATCAGTTCACTTCATTGTAGTGAAAGGAGGTTACAACAAAATATTATAGCAGCAAGCCAGACCATACTTGTGCCTCCCCTCAATGCTAGTGCCCTCCTATAAGAGGATCACTTAAGTCCTAAGTCCCTGCTCAGCATTGTCTCCTTCGGCTCTACTATCTCCAAGTTCCGAAGTTTCCTCTTGTGTTCAGCACTCTCTGCTCTGTACACTCAGGAAGCTGGCCCTTGGCTCCTGATTCCTTCGCTCTCAGTCCTCAGTTTTTCAGCTTCTCGCTTCTAATCATCTGTTTCTCAGTTTCCGCATCTTCTGCTCCTCTGTTTCTTGGCTTCTTCAGCTTCTTCTGCCCTTTCCAAGCTCACTCTGTTCTCTTTTTATACAGTCCTTAGGCTGTCATCTGATTGACTAGAGCTCAGACACATACCATTCGCTCTGCTCTTAGCAACTCCCATTAGTGCCCTGAGGGCTTCCCACCTCTCTCAAACTAGATAACTAGTTTGCTAACTGGCCTGGGGCCTTACACTTAATTAGTTAAAGGGCGTAGGCCTCTCTCTAATCAGACCTCCCTTAATTGGCCACACCTGAAGCCTATTCAATGTGGGGGGAGATCTTTTCACTTACTGATTGGCTTTACAGCTATCAACTAAAGCAATTATAAATAAATAGCAACAAAACAAATAAATAAACTTCTTCTTAGGTTTTCATTTCATTTTCTGCATTCAGTCAATCAGCATGCATTTAAAGTCAACATACATTTGCTTTTTTTTTTTTTGTTTGGTTTTTTTTTGGTTTTTTTTTTTTTAATGTGCCAATTAAGGAGCAAGGCACTGTGTAGGTGCTAAGAAGATGAAATATGTTATAGTTCCTGCCCTCAAAGAATTTAACAGTGTCATACAACAGGACCTAAGGTGGAATATAAATAAGGGCAAAGGAAAAAGATCAACAAAGTCAAAAATGTGAAAGGAGAAAACATTTTTCAGCTCAGGAGATTAATGGAGAATTCAAGGAGGAGGTGAACTGAACCTCCAATTTAGATAAGGGTTTCAGCAGGCAGAGATGAGAAGCAAGAACAGATATGGGAACCGCTAGTCATCTAGTTAGTCTGGAACACAGAGGACATGACGGGAAATCCCATTTTCAAAACTCCAGGGACTTGTGGGTTTTGCTGGGTAAGAACTCCATGCTTGATGGGAATATTTTACAGAATTGCCCAAGGCTCAGAGAGATTACTTGATTTGCTAATGGACGTAAAGCCAATAAGGGTCATATGAACCCCAATCCACCTGACTCTGAATTCTCTACTGTACCATGTTGTTTGCTTCTCTTGATGGGGGAAGAGAGAGGGGATTACACTTCAACAAAATCATCAGGATTGAGGACATATGGTGGTGATTATTCCACCATAACCTTCGCTTTAGTACTTCAAAGATCCATATCTTTGTTGGTGTGCCTGGTCCCTGTTACGGGCTCCCGAAGCCTCGTAACTTTCTCAGGGTTCCCCCTAAGACCCAGGCCTTTGCCTAGCAAAAGACCTGATCTCACGGAAAATGAATTGAGCGGGAGCCGAAAGATGGTGAATGACTCCGTTTATTATTTCAGCAAGCAGCACTTTTATATCTTTAGTGACGTAGGTACATTCTTTGGTTACGTGGGTGAAAGACAGGTAAAAATCAATACACCTGGGTACTAGGACCACCCCGACTCTGCCTACTCTCCTCTCCTTCTCTTCCCACGCTAACCCGAAGCTCCCTGCGGTCAGGCAGTCCAGGCAAAGAACCGGAAACTCCACTTGCTCTGGCAAGCCCAGACAGAGAGCCGGAAGTTCCATTCGGTCAAGCAGGTCCGGGCAAAGACCCGGAATTGCCAGGGAGGCAACAAAGGCGAGACCCCTCCTCCTGGCTCCACCCATAACTCAGAGCCCTGAGTTTATCTCAGCAGGCCCCTGGGCCTGGAGGTCCGAGGAGGGCAGTGTTTGGCTCTAACTCGGCCCCTAACAGGTCCCTCCACCAATACAAATTATAGCTCCTATGCCCCGTGGTAGATGGTATTAAAAATTGATTGTGACTGGAAATATGACACTATGATCAACCAAGTGATGACTCTCTCTAAAATAAGGTAGGCTGGTCCTCCAACAATGTGATTATTCACACAAAGGAAGATTTTAGCAACAGAATCATTACAATTATAATATACACAATTATTATAACAATAAGATAAACAATTATGTGGATAATTAGTATTATAATAAACAAAAATTTAAGATAAACAATATAATTAATTTTTTAAAAATTAATTTTAATTTGTGGAATAAGACAAGCATTTCTATAATGTAGTATAATAAAAAAGATGATTGCACATAAACCTGCAAATCTACTATTTACAACCTGCTATTCCTTTTAAATATACAACAAAGTTATTATATAAATTTCTTTTTTCTTTTTTTTCTTCCCTCCCTCTCCCCCCCCCCCTCACCCGCTGGAGATGGGCATCGTTAGACACAAATAGGTATATATGTATATATATATATATACGTATATATATAATGTAAAATTATTCTATACATATTTCTTTTTATCAGTTCTTTCTCTAGATGCAGATGGCATCTTTCTTCATCACTTTATAGTTAGTTCAGGTATTTATGTTAGTCAAAATGACTTATTAATTTTTAAAACAATATTGTTGTTACTGTATACAGTGTTCTCTTGGTTCTGCTCACTTCACTTTTTCATTATTTCATCCAAGGCTTTCCATGTTTTTCTAAAATCAACTAGCTCATCATTTCTTATCGCTCAGTAGTATTCCATCACGATTATACATGTGTTCAGCCATTCCCCAATTCATGGATATCCCTTGCAATTTCCAGTTCTTTGCCACCACAAAGAGAGATACTATAAACATTTAGGTTCTTTTCCTTTTTTTCTAATCATCTTTGGAAAAGACCTAGTAGTGGTATTATTGGGTCAAAGAGTATGACCAGGGGAACCTGTGGCCTGGAGACCACATGTTACCCTCTAGGTCTTCAGGTGCAGCCCTTTGACTGAATCCAAACTTCACAGATTTAGTTTGGATTCCGTCAAAGGGCCACATTTGAGGACCTAGAGGGCCACATGTGGCCTCAAGGCTGCAGATTTCCCACCCCTGGATAGGCAGTTTAATAACTCTTTGGGCATAATTCCAGATTGTTTACATATATAAGAAAAACAAAACATAGCATAGTGTATAGAGAGCTAGCCTTGGAGTGAGGAAGGTTCATGGCTCATCTCTGACACATATTGGCTGTATGACCTTGACCAAGACACTAAACCTCTCAGTGGTTCAAAGCAACTCTGAGAGACCATAAATTACAGAGAAGGTGCCAACCTATATTGGTAGAGGGATTATCTTCCCTGGGAAACCATAGTTGCCTTCTAAAAGAAAAAATATATATGTACATATGCATGTATGTGTATATATGTATATACATATGGGGAGAGAGAGAGAGAGAGAGAGAGAGAGAGAGAGAGAGAGAGAGAGAGAGAGAGAGAGAGAGAGAGAAACACTGGGCAAACCTTTCTAGTGTAGCTATAACATATAAGATATTGTTCAGAAAACTACGGGGCCATGATATCAGGAAGCAGCCTCCACCTAAAAATGCCCCAATGGAGACTTCCCTATTTGCTTCATGTTTGCCTGATTATCCCAAATTGGTGGCTTGTTATGAAATTATCATTTGGAGGAAATAGACCACAGCTTGGATAAAATGTGAACCAACCTCCAAGTGTTCCTGGAACTTCAACATAAATTCGGTAGAGTTTGGAGTGAATAGAATTTTACATTTTTAGCTTTCAAGTCAAGAGTGAAATCAGAATCCTCCAGATAATGAGCCTGATTGCATGGCATTTATATGCCAGAGCATTCAAAACTCAAAAAGGAAAATTTGAAAATGCTGTACTAAAAACCTCAGTGGTTCCTTGAAAAAAAAATTTAACAGAAAAAGGGCAAGAGAATTCTTCCTGTGATATTTATTGTTTCTATAACATTCTTTTTATCATTTATCACTTACTGCTTGTTAGTTTTTTTTTAAAGTTTGACAGTCTTATCTCCCCAGTGAAGGTGTATGAACCATAAGGGTAGAGGCTATGTTTTATGCTTCAGTTTATTGCTCATATCTCCTAGCAGAATGCTCTGTGTATAATTAATGATCAATAAATATGTCAGCATGGCAAAATAGAAAGAGCATTGTCTCTGAAGTCAGGCAAAGAGTATCACCCATGCTCTGCGTAGGCCACTCAGCAGGGCAAATCTTAGCATGAGAGGCTGGGCCTACATTATACTGAGTCTCAGTTTCTTCATCTATAAATTGAGAGGGTTGTTCTATCTGGCCTCTGAGGTCCCTGCCAGTTCTATATCTAAGTTCCTATGTGTTGATTGATTGATTATTTTTCTTAATTAGAAAAGTACCAACTTGAAGAGTTACCAGGAGAGAAGCTAAATCCCCTTGGTTTGAGTGTGAATGTTCAATAGTAGAACTTGAAATACTTACCATGAGAACTATTTACCTATTGTATGGAACCTCTGTGAATTTTTTTTAGCTCATTTCTATTACCCTTTTATTTATTAATTTTTAAATGAATTCCAGCAGCTCAGCTCTCTAAACAACTTTAAAACGAAAAGCAAGAATCAACATTCAGTGAACAAAAGCCTTTTTGTCAAGAAAACAGACTTTAGAATGATGAGGGGGAAAGATGAAAAGAGGAGCTGGAATCATTATCTTCAAACAATGAACCCAAGATTTCTCTATTACTTCAAAACTAAAAAGATTAAATGTATTTTTTTTTTGACTTGGGCAGGTAGGTGACATAGTGGGTAGAGTCAAGAAGACAGGAGTCAAGGCTTGGCTGGAGTTAAGAAAACAAATCTTTCTGAGTTCAAATCTGGCCTCAGACACTTACGAGCTGGGTGATTCTGGGCAAGTCACTTAACCCTATCTGCCTTGGTTTCCTCATCTCTAAAATGAGCTGGAGTGGCAAACCACTCCAATATCTTTGTCAAAAGGGGTCATAAAGAGTCAGACATGACTGAAAAAAAGACTGGAAAATTTTTTTCAATTAGAGGTTTTTTTTTACCTACTTTTTAAAAAAAATTAATTACATTTTTATTTTTTAGTTTATAATACTTAGTTCTACATGTTCTTGAGTTTCAAATTTTCTTCCCTCCCCTTGCCTCCCCCCCCCCCAAGACGGCATACAGTCCTAAACCTTCGCATTAAACTTATTTACACAATAGTCAAGTTTCAAAGAAGAATTATGATCAATGGAAAGAATCACGAGAGAGAAGAAACAAAACCAAAAAAGAAGAGAAAAAAAGAGAGCAAATAGTTTGCCTCAGTCTACATTCAGATTCCACAGTTCTTCCTCTGGATATAGCCAGCTCTCTCCATCCTGAGTCCTTTGGAGCTGTCTTTGAGCCTTGTATTGCCGAGGAGAGCCAAGTCTATCAAAGTTAGTCATCACAGCATCAATATGTCTGTGGTTGTGTACAATGTTCTCTTGGTTTTGCTGCTCTCACTCAGCATCATATCATGTAGGTCTTTCCAGGTTATTATGAAGTCCATCTGCTCCTCATTTCTCATAGCACAATAGTATTCCATTATATTCATATGCCACAACTTGTTCAGCCATTCCCCAGTTGATGGGCATCTCATTGATTTCCACTTCTTTGCCATCACAGAAAGAGCTTCTATAAATGTTTTTGTACATACAGGTCCCTTTCCCACTTGTGTGATCTCTTTGGGATATAGCCCTAGGAGTGGTATTGCTGGGTCAAAGGGTAGGCACATTTTTATAGCCCTTTGGGTATAGTTCCAAATTGTTCTCCAAAATGGCAGGATCTGTTCACAACTCCACCAACAATGTATTAATGTTCCAATTTTCCCACATCCTTTCCAGCATTTATCATTTTCCTGTTTTATAGATGAGGAAACTGAGGTAGAGTCAAGTGACTTGCTTAGGGTCACACAGCTAGTAAATGACTGAGGCCAGATTTGAACTCAGGAAGAAGAATCTTCTTGATTCCAAGCCCAATGCTCTATCCACTACATGTGTAAATCTTTTAACCTCTCTGTTTTTCAGTTTTATCTTCTGTAAAATGGGGATCATAATGCTTGTAGTAATGCCTTCCAAAAACCGAGTGGATGAAGAATGCTAGTTGTGAAATGCAACTAGAGGGAAAACTTACAGAGGTATTATTTTAGTGTGCACGTATGTACTTTGATGTGTGTGTATCATCACTAGCCACCTTAATATAGAGTTTCTTTCCTCTCATCCAATCTCCCAATAACTATACTCAGGAAAAGCAAAGATCTTTCCTTTCCCAATTACCTCATTATGTAGTTCTCACAAGTCACTGGATACTGACCAGATCTAAGTATCCTAGAACCCCACTACACCCTGAACTTTGGCCACAGTGACTTCTTGGTGAGGGACCATCAACTCTGCCATTGCTCTGCAAGGTCTTTGAGGCCTTGTCATCTGCCCTATTGTTTTCCTTGCCAAATCCCAAGTTCTGCCTAGCCTATGGCATGTGCCATAAATTGAACATGAATATAAGCTTTCTGAATCGATAATTAATTTGTGAAATTATGAAATGGGGGCAGGTGTGCCTGGTACTTTGGGTGCTTGCTGGGAAAGATCATGATTACCACAGAGGGTACAGAGACAAGTGGCAAAAGGGATACTGAGGCAGATGGCAGGACAAAGGGATGGGATGGGGGCAGCTAGGTGGTGCAGTGAGTAGATTACTGGCCCTGGAGTCAGGAGGACCTGAGTTCAAATCCAGCCTCAGACACTTGACACATGTACTAGCCATTTGACCTTGGGCAACTCACTTAACCCCAATTGCCCTGCCAAAAAACCCACAAAAAACGAAACAAAAGGGATGGGATGGGGAAGGAAGGCAGGTAGCGTGAAGAAGAGGAAGGGGGAGAAGCAAAAAGTTATCATTCATTCACTTGAGTAACCATGGATTAGAGTTAGTAGCAATGGGCAGCATGAATCTGATGGAGATGGAACAGGGCTCAGGAGGCAGGGGTTTGAAGTCTCATTTTTTAGGATTTGGGGGGAGCAGACTAAGTCTTATCTGTGCTACTTTGGGGTTAGTTCATTAACATATTCATATCATCTCAAAGTTATCAGTAAAATTTTAAAGTTAATATGTCCACATAATCTCAAAATTATCAGCACCATTTGGTATTTGAATGATCTTTACTGGGGAAATCCAGAATTTCTCTGGGACTTCCATATCCCAGAACCAAAAGGCTCTGATAGAAAAGCCTAATTGGCTTTCCCTCATTTAGCACATATTACCAGGGTGTGACTTTTGGTTAATGTATGATGTAATTTATAAATTATGCTCCTTTGATCTTTAGGACGATTTGTACGTGACTTCCAGGTTCCCCTTTGCAATTGGATTTCCTGCTATTGCCCCTTTATACTGACTACTTATAAACTTAGTATATGGATTAGAAGGGGAGGGTCATCAGGGAAACCAGAATAAGATATACTTTTATTTTATCTATCTATCTATCTATCTATTTTGGAGGGGGAAAGGCAAGGCAATTGGGGTCAAGTGACTTGCCCAAGGTCACTAGTAAGTGTCAGGTGACTGAAGCTGGATTTGAATTCAGGTCCTCCTGACTCCAGGGCTGGTGCTCTATTCACTGCACCACCAAGCTGCCCCATAAGACACAATTTTAACACATCTTCCTTTATGTGTTGGCTTCTCCCTTGAGAAAAGAGGATCTTTTGATTTTCTATTTGTAACCCTAGCACTTAACATTGCATTTGGCATATATATATACATATACATACATATATATATATACACACACACACACACACATACATATATATATATATATACATATATACATAGTAAATAGTCAGTAAATGCATCAGCAGATAACACTGCGTGCTCTTGGGCTTTCACGGCCATTCATTTGTGTGTGTATGTGTGTGTGTGTGCATGCATGCATATGTATATGTATTTATGCATGTCTATGTATGCATACACAGGTATGCATGTATGCGTGTATATGTGTGTGTATGTATATGTATGTATGCATGTCTATGTATGTACACACAGGTATGTGTGTCTATATGTATTTATGGTGGTTATTGTCCTTCATTCTAGAAGAGGACCAAAATGACATCACTATGCTAGAGTCAAGGTTCATTGTGTCTGACTGTGGCTGATCAGACCAATTCAAGCTCTGAATGCTCTACCACAGGTCCGGCACAAATAGTCCATGGGAACATTTGGGGCAGATTCTCTAAATTTGTGCATCTCATGCTTCTTTTGAGCTACTTCAGTTCTGCCTTGCTCATAGAGCAGAGCACCTTCTCTGATGAGGGATGCCGTGCTGGGCAGCCCTGTGCCAGTGTCTCCCATGTCATATAAACAATTCCAAAGTTCTTCAGAGAGACCTTGAAAGTGTCCTTGTATCCCTTTTTCTGACCACCATGTGAGCGCTTGCTCAGTGTGAGTTCTCCATAATTGTCTTTCAGGCAAACATACATTTGGCATTCTAACAGTGTGTCCAGTCCATTCATTGGACCTGTGCTCTCTGCAATAGAGTTTGAATGCTTGGCAGTTCAGTTTGAGAAAGGACCTCAGTGTCTGGTGCCTTATCCTGCCAGATGATCTTCAGAATCTTCCTAAGACAATTCAAAAGAAATAATTCAGTTTCCTGGCATGGCGCTGATAGACTGTCCAGATTTCACAGGTATATAACATTGAGGTCAGCACAACAGCTCTGTAGACCTTCAGTTAGGTAGTCAATCTAATAACTTTTCTCTCCCACACTTTCCCTCAGAGCCTCCCAAACACTGAGCTAGCTCTGGCAATGCATGTATCAATGTCATTATTAACACGTACATCCCTAGAAAGTATACTGCCAAGGTAAATGGACTTATCCACAGCATTCAAAACTTCATTTGCTGTAACTGATGGTTCTGCATATGGATGATGTGGTTCTGGCTGATAGAGTACCTCTGTTTTCCTGGTGTTAATTGTGAGGCCAAACATAGCACAAGCAGCAGAGAATCAATTCGTAGTTTGTTGCTTCTCAGCTTCAGAGGCTGCATTGAGTGCACAATCATGTGCAAACAAAAAATCATGTATCAACTCTCCCTCCACTCTTGGCTTGTAGTCTTTTCAAGTTGAAGAATTTGCCATCAGTGAGGTAGCTGACCTTGATGCTATGTTTGTCCTCATTGAAGGCATTTGACAGCATGGCTGAAAACATCATGCTGAAAAGCATGGGAGGAAGCACCCAGCCTTGTTTCACTCCATTGGTGACTGGGAAAGCACAGGAGCATCATCCATTATCCAGAACATGGGCAAACACGCCATCATGAAATTGACATACAATGCTGATGAACTTCTCCAGGAAAAGAAATTTTGACATCGTTTTCCATAGGCTCACCCAACTGATAATATTAAAGGCTTTGGTGAGATCTATAAACATTGTGCACAGAACTCTGTTCTGCTCCTGGCATTTCTCCTGGAGTTGTCGGGCAGCAAACACCATATTGACCATTCCTCGACCCTTTCTGAAGCCACACTGGCTCTCAGGTAGAAGACGATCTTCCAAGTGAAGGATCAGCTTATTAAGAAGGACTCTGGCAAGAATCTTGCCAGCAATGACTAAAAGAGACACCCCCACACCCCCACCGTGATTGTCACAAGACAATCTATTTCCTTTACCTTTATAGAGATGGATGATGGAGGTGTCCTGGAATTCCAGAGGGATAACCTCCTCTTGTGCCATATAACCCAGAAAATTTCAGTCAGCTTTTGTATGAGCAATGGACCCCCAACCTTGTAAATTTCATCTGGAATAGAATCAGCACCAGGTGCTTTGCCACACGAGAGGAGCCTAATGGCATTCAAAGCCCCTTCTTCAGTTGGAAATTTGTCTAGAGAGGGATTTACTTCAACCTGAGGTAAATGGTCAATGGCTTCAGCTGATTGATGACAGATGGCAATGTTCAGCCCATCTATCCAGGATCATATCCTTATCAGTAATCAATGTGGTTCCAACAGCACTGAGTAACTGAGATGCACCATATGTCTTTGTCCCATGAATAGCCTTCAGGGCATCATAAGAGTACTTTAGCTTGTTACTATCAGCATAAAACTGAATTTCATCTGCCTTCTTACCAAGGCAAGAATCCTGCAGCTCTCTAAGTTTCACTTGTACTTTACTTTTGGTGGAGTTAAATGCTGCCTTCTTAGAGACAGATGAGATATCCTGTTGGTAAACCCTGTGGAGTTCTCATTTTTCATTTAACAGCTTCTGAATTTCGTCATCATTTTCATCAAACCAGTCTTGATGTTTGGAAGTGTTCTGAACCAGATGAGCAAATGCTCATATGCACCAAATCTCTGAAAGCTGCCCACTCCTTTTTGGCTCACTGTTGCCAACCATGTGTCAGCTCAACTTTCCTTCCAAGTTAGTAACAAACTATTTCTGCTCAGAGAAGCACTCTAGTCAATTGACATTAAGTCTTTTGGTGGTCATTTTGCCTTGCAACTGCCATTTTTGTTGAACGTGAATATTTAGCCTAGAGAGGATAAGTCCAGCACTCTGCACCACACATTGCCTTTGTCACTGTCACATCCTGTCTGTCTCTTCTCCTTACAATCACATAGTCTATTCAATGTCAATGTTTGCTGTGATGGTACATCTATGAAGTTTTATTGTGTTTAGGTAAATGGAAAACAGTGTTGGTGATGAGAGGATCATGAGATGCACAAGTCTTTAGTAGTAAATGACCATTGCTGTCGCTGCTTCCAACTCCATTCTTCCCAAGGACTCCCTGCCAAATCTGGTATCTGAGCCTATTCTATCATTAAAGTCACCCAGAATTATAAGCTTGTCCTCTTTTGGCACATTGGTGATAAGGGTCTCTAGGTCTTCATAAAATTTTTCTTTGACCTCATCAGGGTTCGTCATGGTGGGAGCATAGGCACTGATGATGGTGGCTGTAACAGCAAGCATCCTGGGTGTGCCAGGTGGCACATGGCCTGCTAGCACAGGTTCTTTGATCTGCTTTCCTAAAGGAAAGGCAACTTTTAAAGGGGTCAACAATCTTACTTTAAATACAGAGAAGTAGAAAATACAAGCAAAGAAATTAGAACAGAGATTCAGGAGACAGGGCTCCAACTGGCTGAACAAAGTAATACTTACATACACCACAAGATTGAGGGAGCACTAACATCTGAGTAGTCGAGGGGCTCTTAATAAATGGCTACTCAGAGTCTTGTCAAGAGAATCAAAAGGTCCTTCTCATGAGCAAGCCCCCAAAGCAAAATCTCACCTCAGCATATACATACACTTTTGGCTAGTAGGCTCAGAGCCAGAAGGCATCACAACCCTCATGACTCAGTACCTAATTAGCTTAGCACCAAAAGCTGTGAAAGCCTTCCTACAAGCAAGCCTCCTCCTAAGCAAGCTCCTCCTTAGAGCCAATGGGCTCTATGTGACTCAAGATGTATCACAGCTGTGATTGAACACATGTGGTCACATAGGGCTATTGATGGAGGGGGAGGATCTTCCTATTCCATTAACCTTACAGTGGTGTGCCATTTTCCTGCAAGTGGCAATCACATTGTCATGAGCCTGTTGTTCCCTCCTTTTGGTAGGTATACAAGCTTGTTGACTAGATTAGTTTGACTGCAAAACCTACTCCAGCTTCGAGGCTCTCCCCTTCATTGTGACCACTCCTTATCCTGCTTCAGCTCCGGTAAGCTGGCCTTGTTTCACTCAGGCCTGCTGTTTGGATGTGATACCTGGAGAATTCTCCCATAAGAGCTGTTCGTTTTTCAGGTCTACTGGATTTTGTGTTGTCTATAAGTGTGTGCATATTCCATGTACCAACGATGAGTGAAATCATCTTTTCAGAAGTTTATGTATATTTTTTTTGTGCTTCAAACACAGGGTGGGATTCCTGCCTGCCACAGTAATCAGACCAGGGTTTTATGTTTTTCAAATTCACCTACACCTGGGTATTTGCTCTTCTTTGTGATTATTATTACATTTTTTCAAAGGTTCTCAATATATGATATGTGAAAAGACAACTGGTCTCCAACCAGGAAGAAATAGATTCAAGTCAAACCTCTAACACATGCCAGCTGTGTGACACTGGGTAACTCATTCAACCTCTTAATGTCCCAGGTGTGAAGAGGAGGAGCAGACCTGCATTGATGGACAGAATTTCCTCATCTGGGAGACATTTATACCAATTAAAATCACAGGTCCAGTCTTTCTCTATATCTTAATAAACGGGATTGTAGAATCATTGATTCTGAGCTGGAAGGGACTTCAAGAGCTTTTCTAGTTTGAAACCCTAATCATATAAATGAGGAAAATGATACCCAGAGAAAGGAATTGATTTGTCTTTCAGGTAGCAAGTGGCAGAGTTTGGATTTGCAGCCTGCTCCTTTGACTCAAGATTCAGTCTTCTTCCCACTAAACCATTTAGGTCCCTAATTTTTTTTTTTGAGGCAATCAGGGTTAAGTGATTTCCCCAGGGTCACACATCTAGTAAGCATCTGAGAGAGGATTTGAACTCAGGTCCTCTTGACTCCAGGGCCAGTCCTCTATCCACTGTGCCACCTAGCTGTCCCTTCTGGTCCCTAATATTGAGGACAGATTCCATAATAAAGGGAATGAATAAAAATTTTTTTCTTCAGATTTCTATGGCATTCCCGCTAAAATCTGGAGATACTACTGCTTTAAAATTTATCCAAATGCTATTCCAGTCCCTTTAGGTTAATGGCCCCTGCAATGCTTTTTAAAATATACACTGAGGGAGGCTACATCTTTCTAAGGCCAAGAAGAAAGAACGAAAAATTCAGTGACTAAGCCACTTGAAAATTACTCTCTGCTTGCACCAAGCAGAACTAAAAAACCTATTCAGATGTGAAATGCTCTGTTGGCTCCTAATACTGATGAGTCCAGCAGACTCAGAATTTCTGTACCAGACCTTTCTTCAAGATTTTTTCACAGATCAGTATGAGTGTGAATCTATTAATTTTGTTTTTAAGATCCCAGGTGTCTAAATAAAAACCTGAAGATGGTGCCCTAAAATTGCATCATAGAGAACATTTTTATGTGATCTTATATCTCAAGACCAGATGCCTACTAAAACATACATGATATGATGAGCTATGGCACTTACTTTGCTATATGTTCTAATTTGTCCCTAAAGAATTATAAGAGCATTATAGATAGAAATCTCATAACTGTAGCATTCTGTCTTTTTTTCTGACACATTACTATGGGTTGTGAAGCAATTATGCCTCCTTTTTTAAAAAGAAATTTCAGAAGGTAAAAATGATTTGCTGGCAAGTTTATTGCATGAAATCAAAGAGTTTAATGTCTCACGTTAAACAGGGAGGTTGATTATAGATCATTTTCTGTCTTAGTGCAAGCTAAAATTTTGAAAATTCTTTAGTTATTTACTAAAACAGATAACAATCAACAGGAGCCAAACAGAGCACACTCCAAGGATGTAGAGACATGGTAAAGTAGAATGTAGTAAGCTCCTTAAGAGTAGGGTCTTTGTCTTCGCGTTCTGAGGTCTGAGCAAACTACCTGTCACACAGAAGGGATTTACTAAATGATCTCAATTTGAAGTGAACAACGATGAACATCAGATGCAGAACTGTGCACCCTGAAAGATGGTTTATAAATGTGTTGCTAGTGAGATTAGATATTGCCCTAAATTTTGCAAAGGTCAAGCGTATGTTTTAAATTCCACATACTAACTTAAATGTGTAAGTTTAAAGTGGTATAAAATTACAATTTTTCTTGGAATTTGTCACATGGGAATAGCAAATGAAAACACAAGTAGGATGGAGTCTAGACAGAGAATAGGAATTTTGAATGTTTTTCCAACACTGTCCAGGGAAGAGGGCATATTAATTGTCAACAATTGATATTAGTTCTTTAGCTAGACATATCCTTGGATGCAGATATTTGAAAGATAATTCATGAAACTACTTTACCTTGATAGAAATTCCTTTTAGAATACAAAACAATTTGTACTAATTTTGTAATCATGGAGAAAATGCTCTATGAAAGTGAGTGATACTGGTTTGGACCAGGTGTGTTATCTGTTGTTGAATTCTTAACCACCACCACCACCACCCCCACCCCCACCACCACCACCACCCCCACCCCAATTCCTCTGTAAATGCAGTACTTTTTCTCTTCAACTATTTTAATTTACTTTAAGCCTATTCAATTCTCATGTATTCTCTTTCCCTCACCTTCAAGTTGACCTTCTTCCTTCCAGTTTGTTAAATCTTTCCCTAGTTTTGGAGTTTTGCTTTGCTTATTACTTCCTTTTTCTTTTTATCTAATCGTTTAATTTTTAATTCCTTTTTCCTCTCAGTAATCAAGTAAAATCCCTTCCTCTTCTCCCCTCTAATATGTTTTATTTATTAGTTATTTAAAAATTTCTTCACCTTTTTCCAAAAAAAATCTCATTCTCTTGATTGTTTATCTTCCCTTACTGTCTATTCTAGAATTTTATTCTTTGATTCATGACCATTGCACCTATTTTGTCCTTGTTTAATCTTTCTATTCCTCGTGGAATTAAAGCTTCTGGAGTACCTACTTTAGATTCTTTCTTCTAAACAGCTTCTGCTATTGCCTTGTATATATTGTCCCCAAGCCTCTTTATTCTGTTGTACCTCAATCTTAGAAATACCAGTTCCTGCAGGTGATGGAATATATTGCCCAATGATAGGAATTTTCCTATATCCCTTATTGTGCAGTTCATTGTTAACCATTGTATTCCCCATGCTCATTTTCTATCATTTGTCTTCCAACCTCCTTCCCAGGTCCATGCTCTCTCACTCTTTTGAGTGTCAGTTGCCCTCAAGAGCTCTGGTTCCTCTTCTCCTGAGGAAGGTTGAATGAAATCTCTGAGCATCAAATCCTTGAAGATTATACAGCCCCCATCTCCCTCTATAGATTATCTCTCTTCCACCATGGAAGTGTTCATCAACCTTACTCCTTCCCATCACTGAAATACGATTTCCAATTTTCTTTCCCCATCCCTTTCTTTGCTTCCTCTAGCATTCTCCTATAAAGTCTCTTCTTCCTTAGAGACAACAGGAATTATTTTCCCTTCATTGTTAGCTTTTGATTTGGTTAAAATATATCACATATTTTCCTGTATGTAATTTTCTTCCTTCCCTTTCTCTAATATGCCCTCTCATTCTATAATTGAGTCCCACAGCTGCTTCACTTGTATGTGAGATCTTATGAGGTTTAGTCCATGATATTTCAGGTCTGTTTCTCCTCCATCACATCAATTTGATTTCTGCTTTTACTGTTGTTATTTTTAGTACTTTTAGAAAGAATTCTTTTAATGGTCTTTCTGCTATTTTATTGTTGTTGTCCCTGGTTGCTGTATTTTAAAAATATCTTTCTCATATTTCTGTTATCTTGGGTGTTTAAAAAGAAAATAATTTGTTTAGATTTGTTTTTCTTTCCAGTAATGCTTTGAACAACTCTTTTATTGAATACCCATCTTTTTTTGTTAATGGTTAGGCTGAAGTCTGTAGGGTATGTCACCTTAGACTGCCTCTTGAACACTGAATGGGTAATTTATGAAATTATGAAATTAGGCCAGGCATATGCAGTTCTTTGGGTACTCACTGGGAAAGACCACATCTGTCAGTGAGAAACTGGCAGCAATCACATTTTAATTAGCCACAGAGGGTATAGGAGCAAACAGCACAGTGGAGAAAAGGGAGAAAAGGGGTACAGAGGTAGATGGCAAGGGGATAGAGAATGGGATGATAAAGGAAGGCAGGCCACATGTGAAAAGGTTGGGATCGGGGAGAGGTAGAGAATACCACTCATGTAACCATGAGCTCGAGTTGGGATCTCTAGGCATCACAAACCTAATTGAGATGGAATGGTACTCTAAGGGCAGGAGTTTGAGGTCTCATTTTTATAGGATTTGAGGGGAAAGGACTAACTCTTATCTGTGCCACCTTGAGGTTAGTTCATTAACATATCCAAATCATTTCAAAGTCAACAATAAAAATTTAAAGTTAACATGCCTGCATCATCTCAAAATTATCAGCATTTTGATGTTCTATGGGTGTCTGGAACTCATCTGAGATTTACATATCGTAGGATCAGAAACCTTGACAGCAGAGTCTAGATGGCTTCCTCTGATTAAGCACATATTACTAGGTTGTGATTTTTAGTTAATACATAATTCAATTTATAAATTATGCTCCTTTGATCTTGGGGATGGTTTGCATGTGACGTCCAGGTTCCTCTTTGCAATCTCATTTCCTGCTCTTGCCCCTTTATACTGGCTACTTATAAACTTAATGCTGACTAAAAGAGGAAAGTCTGGTCAGGGGCACCAGAATAAGATATGATTTTAATACAAACTCCTTTAATCTTTGTAAAATATTATTCAATTCCTTCTTGCAGTTTCTGTTAGGTGTAGAATAGCTTTGTGTTATTCAAATTTTCTTTCCTTTGTATTTGAATGTTTGTTTCCAGGTCTCTCACAGAATTTGTGGATTGCATTAAAATTGTTAAATTTAACCACTAGGCATAGATTTTTTCCCCCTCTGTATATGTTATATGGATTCTTTCAATTATCACATTGCTTTCTGTGTTCAGAAGTTCTCAGCAGGTTTTATGCTATAATTTCTTGCATTATGGTATTCAAAGTTTTTGATTTATGTTCTGGAAGTTCTCTAGCTGGGCTTAGCTAAAGCACAGGATACTACTTCACTGTTGTCCAACTTGAGCAACCTCTACTTTTTGGTTTTCCATGGCATTAGAGGAGGAGAAAGATGTATGGTTGAGCTCTCTTACAAACCCATAGGTCAAGAGCATAGTGGCTAGTAAGGAAGGAGATGCTGAGGGAGCCTGGTAGGGATTAAGGATGATCCTTCTATTAGCTCATCAAATTTTTACTTTGTTTGGGTTACTAGTGTACTAAGCTGTGTAGACAACTGAAATTGCTTTATCTCTTGTGCATAATTTGGAAATGTTTGGGAAGTTGTGAGGATCAGAGAAAATGTCTGGTCCTCCATTTTATTGGTCAGGTGTCCCAGAAGACTGTATCTAATCTATTGTAATAGATTGATAAATTGACTAATAAGTCAACATTTTAATATAGTTATTAATCACCTTTGAGTTTGATTAGTGTCTTATTCCTCAGAGGCATATCACTCCCTGAATGGACTAAAAAAATGAAACTTCTTAAACTACAAAGATGTGGACAAGACTATGGCAACCCTGTGTTATCCCCTATGGAGTGATCACATACATACCCTATGAGACCTGAACAATCTCTCTTTCTCTGTTTCTTCTGTCTCTCTGTTTCTGCCTCTCTCTGTCTCTGTCTCTCTCTCCTCTCTATTTTTCCTTTCAATCTCTATCTCTCTTTTCCCTCTCTGTCTTTCTCTCCTTTCTGTCTTTGTGTAATGGCAAGCAAAGTGTGACTTTTTGTCTTTTCTTTTGGAGTGCTTCTCAGTACTAAGGCAATCAAGGGCCTTTGATTGAGTCTTGCCTTTGTTTTTAGGAAGGCCCACACCCTTTTCCTAATTAGGTGTGAGGTTTTCTAGAGAGGTGTGAAACCCTCAAGAGGTGTGAAACTCTCGAGAGGTGTGAAGTGCTCTCACCCTGAAGAAGTTTATATATACTCTGAGATTAGCATTTTGTTTGGGGCTCATTCATTGGAAGAGTGTTGTTGTGGAGACTCTAGGTAGCCCTGTTAAGGAGCCCCCCAGCTTTGAAAATCCAGATGTTGGTGTTTTTCTCTCTGATAACTATGTATGTATAGCTTTGGTCAGACAGCTAGAAGCCTGTCTGTTGTCTATTCTATCTTTCTGTTATTCTCTCTGCTCGTAATTCCTGTTTGCATTTTCTCTGAAAGTTCAGGGCGCTGACGTTCTCCCTTGAACCAAGTGAATGATATATGTATGTTTAATTAAAGTGAGATTGTAAACCCCTTAAAGTTGCTTTCCTTAGAAAAGCAGATCAAAGAACGTGTGCTAGCAGCCCTCCTGTGTGCTCTTGTTGTTGGTCTTTCATCTCCACAGCAGCTACTAGCAACATTGTTGTTACACTCTGTCTCTATCGCCATATTCATTGTCACAGTTCCTATTCCTAATTCAATTGAAAAAAATTGTAAATTCTAATTTTAATTTCCAGGAAAGAATAGTAAACTTCAGGAACTTGAATGACATATAAGATGTCACAAAATGTCACATAGATTGTTTTATTTTTGGTAAAAAAAAAATAGTATGTGATAGCCAACCATTTTGTATCATCTGCATTGTTATATCTCTATAATGATATATCAATATTATGCTAGAATCCTTAAATATTTCTATACTACTGGAATATTTCCATTTACCAGTAGAAATATGTCTGTATAAAGAACAAGAGCAGGAGGAAAAAGTTTTAAAATTCCTATTAAAATGCCACAAGTTATGATGAAACTCCAAATGATATCTCATTGTCAAAAGATTTGCTTAAATTGTTCTATGTATGTTCTATACATTTTGGCTCTCCTGGAGTTGAATAAATGTGAGTTCCTCTCTCAAAATTCTTCCACAGTTTCTCTCTTTTTACATATAGTCACATTTTTTACTTTTGTAGCATGGGTGGACCGTTCTTACAAGAGACAGTCCTTGAAGCAAGCAGAGATTTTCCCTGCCTAGTTTCAGTCCAAGTAACCATGTGGATGTCTCAAAGGTTTAATTTGACAAAAATTCCTCTAATTGCCTAGGGAGTCGGAAGAAGTTATGATTATACAAGAGCTGAGTGGGCATACTAGAATGACAGGCAGCACTCCTCTTTACAGTGATGAGAAGGCAGAACTACATAATAACAACTATGATGATGATGATAACTAACATTTACATAGTGCTTACGTGTGCCAGGCCCTTTGTGAATCCCTTTACAAATATCTCATTTCATCCTCACAACAATCCTGGGAGATAGGTGATATTATTATCACCATTTTACAGATGAGGAAACTGAGGCAGACAGAGGTCATGTGACTTACTCTGAGTCACACAGCTAGTAAATGTCTGAGATGAGATTTGACTCTGGGCCCAGTACTCTATCCCCTGTGCCACCTAGCTAAGCTAGTCCTAAGATTTGGATGAGAGAGAGGTGGCTACCCTTTCCAGTCATGGAGGACGTGAACACATAGGCACCTCTGTCACTTTTTGTTTATTATTTCTTGGTCTTAGAGAAATAAATTTCCCAGGTAGGAAATATCTAGATGACCTGGCAAGATTGGAGATTGAGAGATCCCATCAGAAGACAGAACTCCTTGGCAGAGGTCAGGGTATATACCAGAGCTGGGATAAGTGGCTATCAGGGTGGCCAGAGTTTAGTGGCTAAGAGCAGTGGGAATGACTGAAGACACTCAAGGTTGTTAAAAGTGTCAAGGATTGTAAATCCTCCTGTGGGAGAGAAGTGCTAACAAGGACCCTAAAAAGGCACTGACTCCATCAGAAAAGTACTCATAAAGGGTAATTTTGTGAGGACTCAATGAGGGGAGAAAAGGACTTCCAGACCAGGGTCAATAGTGGGGAGCATCCCTTTGCCACATATATTCTCTGCATTTATGCTCACTACCTTTGTGCTTTATATTTAAACCTATTCTCCCCAGGGACTTTATGTGTGCAAAGGAAGATGGTGCTCCCAATTTTGAGGGGATATTTTATACCATTTGTTCACACTTAGTAAATACATTTTGTAAAAGCTGATTAAGTCTGTATAGCTCATTGTAAATGGCAAGCACACACATAGGGGCTCAGGAACAACAGTTTTAGAAAACCCAGACCTTCAGGAGTACCTTTAGACCCTTGAGGAATGCAATAGTAGACACCCTTTGGGACCTGAAACTATGAGTGTGAGTGCCTAGTTGAGGAATGATCCCAGAGGGAGACTACACTTTCATATGGCAAAAACTTGTATTGGGAAAATGTATATTTAGAATAGTAACATAATAGGAACATTAAACAGAAAACAAAATCAGAGATGGACTGACAAACCGAATGATTGTTAATGTTTCCTTTATTTCAGTTTGTTGATATAATTTGTGGAAGAACTGTTGGTTCAAATTAAAGATATCATGAAATGTTGAGTTAAGAATAGGGCATTAACTCGACAATGGCTTATGTCCAATTTTTTCTTTCTGGGGAGAAAATAGACCTCAGCACAAAGCACCAGTAAAATCTTATTTTAAAAAACAGTGCAAAGTATATCCACACTTTAGGAATTCACAACAAACAAAATAAATTTAGGGAAAAAAATCTTTCTTTTGACCTTTAACAGATGCCAAGGCAATGCTTATTTGCCCATCAGTAAACAAGGCAAGACTAATAGTATTTCTGGCCAAAATCCTTTTCTTCGTTGGATGCTAAAAGTTAAATTTTTTTCTTTTTCTTTTTAGGACAAGAAAGTCAGCAACAAAAATGAACATTTTAATATAGAAAGAGAGCTGGAAAAGTAATATAGCCTGTGAAAGCTCTCAGGATCCTTATCACAACCTCAACACTCACAGATGAGTTGCAGTTCTTGGAACAAAGTTGTCCCTGCTTCTGGGCGTTTTAGGGGTAACCCAGAGCTGTTGAGAGTGATTCCCTAATGCCATTAGTTTGAGCCTGCACCCTAAAGATTATCAATTGAAGATCAATTTAGTCAGTCAGCAATAAGTAGTTTTTAGAAAGGGGAATTCACTGGGCCAGCCCAATAAAAATAGTACAAAACATCTCCTAAAAGTCCATGACTTGCTCTCTTCCAAGCATAGAGTCTAAGGGAAATGGGCTCAAGACTAGAGACCACATGTGTCAAAGGGGTAACTTATAGCTCCTGACTGATGGACAACCTATTCTCCCATTCATAGGGTTCTCAGGAAATTTCCCTTAGCACAGTGAATCTGTGTTTAATTTATTCTTGTCACCTGATGCAGATACTGCATTCATCCGCCTCTATCTTAGAGTGACCATACTGGGTACTGATCAGAAGACAGGAAGTCCAGAATCCTCTGAGCCCTTCAAACCTCACAAGATCCTCCTCCAGTCAAAGGTGTGGGATGGAAAACCCAAAGCTATAACCAAGGTTTCCCCTGCCCCTAGGCAGTTCATTCTTAGGAATTTTTAATAGAAGTTTGGGCTCACTCCAAATTTGGGGAATTTTCTCAGCTTTCTTGAGTTGATTGATAACTTAGAGATGACTTCTGGGATATCGCCAAGTGTCTTGTTTAACCCAGTTCTGTGCAACTATGTAATTCCTGTTTAAAGGACTTTTCACATTTCATCTGAATCCTATGATTGATTATTTGACAGAGGAGTATTCTCACCTAAGATATCAAGTCAAGAGTATTATATATGAAGCTATGTATCTTTTACGTATAGATTCTTTTAAAGTTTTTTGTTATATTCAAAATGGTAGTACCAACATTACCCTGTTCGTCTGTGTTCTATTCTGAACTTCCTTCTCTCTTCTGTGTATGCTCACAATGTTTAATTCTTATAGTTTTCTCCTTCTGAATCACTATTACCATTCCACTGTCATAAAAATCTGTGATGGAGAGAATCTGAGGCACCAATGTCCAAGTATAATCTGTTTAATAGCAAGACTGACAGTTGGCAACAATAGAGGTCAGTGGCCCCTCGGAGCAGCTCTTTATACAGTTTGGTGGTACAAACTAAACTAAGACTATGATTGGTCTATAAGAAAGTTGAACGATGGGCTGTAGGGCACACTGATTGGTAAGAGAGATCTCCAGAGTCCATAGCAACAGGGAAAACATAGAGTTGAGTAATGCCCTCTGGAAAGTCCCATGCCAGGTACCACTCAATATCAGAGAGAGACAATGTTAGGCAAAACATCTCCTGCCTATATTGACTCATCCACCACTCATCTTCCTTATCTCCCTTAAGAGACAGGACCAGTTTGGGTATACAAGCTCTTACAAACTCTGCTACTGAGGCCCACACTATTAAATTCAAATCTGATCCATAGCTATTCGTTTACAGCAATTAACTAAATACTTAACCATTAATCAGTAATCAATAATCAATTTCACACCATAGACTATTCCCTCAAATAAAAGCTCTCCTAAGTAATAAATGAACATAGTTAATTTGTGTTTTATTAATTATATCTGAAAATAAAAAAAAAATCATTCTGTATCTACAATCCATCCCTTTCCACCAAAAGATGTTTCATGCTTTGTCTTCAGCATTTTGGAGTTGTGATTAGTTGTGGCATTGATCAGAGTTCTTAAGTCTTTCAAAGCTGATTTGCCTTAAACTATTGTGGTCATTATGCAAATAGTTTTCATTGTGCAAATTGTCTGTTTACTTCATTCTTCATCAGTTAATATAAGTTTCCCCAGGTTTCTTTGAATCTCAGTTTTCTTATTTGCATTTATGTGCCATAATTTTTTCAGTCATTCCCAACTGATAGGTACCAGTCTTTAGCACAATGCCTGGCATTTAGTAGGCACTTAATAAATGCTTATTGACTGACTTTGTTTCAGTTGTTGGTTACAACAAAAACACTACTATAAATATTTTTGTACATAAAGGTCCTTTCCTTCTGTCTTTGATCTCTTTGGGGCTTAAGCCTAGCAGGAGTATTGTTGGACATGCATAATTTATTGACTTTTGGAGTAGAGTTCCAAATTGCTTTCTAGAATGGTTGGATCAGTTCACCAATCCACCAACAGAATACAGGTGTGCCTGTTCTCCTACAGGCCCTCCCACAACTTGGCCATACCCCAGGAGTCATCTAAAAACCAACACTTGAGTTAAGAAAGGCATCACACAGCTACCACCTTAGTTCCTATCCCTCAGCATCTCTCAATAAGGTTATTGCAATACCTCCTAATTGATCTCCCTACCTCAAGTCTTTCCCTACTTCAATATATTTTCCACAGTGTTACCAAATTGATTTTTCTTAAGAGCAGATGTATGTCAACTCAATATAGTCCTGTCATTTTGTATTGCCACTACATCCTATTACGAAAGTAATTTTCCTTAAATGTAGTTCTGACCCTACTCAACCAATGCCAGTGGCTTCCTAATGCTTCTTCGATAAAATATAAATTCCTCATTTTAACTTTAAAGATCTTTACAGGATGGAAACAGTCCATTTTCTCAGCCTCCAGCCACACTGGCTTGACTGTCCTTTACACACGTCATCCTATATCTTCTCTGTGCCTCAGCATCAGCCATCCCTTATACCCAGAATGAACTCCCACCTTAACCTTGCCTCATAGAGTTCTTCTCTTGCTTTAAGAAGCACCTCAAGATTATCATCTTCCTGAAGCCTTTCCTTCCCTCCCCAGCTATTAGTGGTCTCCTTTCCAAGCTACCTTGTATTTAATTAATTCGTATTTATTCATTTTATATTTATGCTGTATATTTTTATATATGTACTTCTCCTTCTCACTAAAATGTAAGGTCCATGCAAATAAGGATGGTTTCATTCTTTGTACTTATACCTCTAGTCCTAGCCAGGGTCTGTCATATAGTAGGCACACAATAAATGCCTGGTGATTAATCTGATATGAATTGTTTCTTTGAGGACTTACTTGGGAGCTGGGAACCTTTCTGTACATAGGTAGCACAATGGATAGAGTGCCAGGCCCGGAGTTAGGAAGACTCTTTGTGAGATCAAATCTGGTCTCAGACACTTACTAGCTGTGTGACTCTGGGCAAGTCATTTAACCCTGTTTGCCTCAGTTTCCTCATCTGTAAAATAAGCTGGAGAAAGAAGTGGCCAACCACTTCAATATCTTTGCCAAGAAAACCACAAATGGGGTCACAAGGAGTCAGATATGACTGACAACAACAAAGAAGAAAGAGCCCTGACATTCAAAAGACCTAGATTTGATCCTGGCTCTGCCGCTTATTGCTTGTGTGTCTTAGACAGTTCCCTTGACCTCTGTGATTCTCTGTTTCTTCATCTGTAAAATGAGGGATTTAGACTAAATTACCTACCATGATCCTATGATTGTATGTTGTTGTGCCCAACTCTTTGTGACCCCATGGACCCCATGGACCATAGCATGCCAGGTTCTTCTATCCTCCACTATCTCTTGGTGTCTGTCCAAGTTCACGTTCAGTGTTTATATAACATGATTTCTCCATCTCGTCCTCTACCACCCCTTTTCATTTTATCTTAATCTCTCCCAACATCAGGGTCTTTTCCAATGAGTCCCGTCTTCTCATTATATGGCCAAAGTATATAAGCTTCAGCTTCAGTGTTTGATCTTCCAATGAATAGTCTAATATTATTTCTTTAAGTATTGATTGATTTAGTTTCCTTGCTGTCCAAGGAACTCTTAAAAGTTTTCTCCAGCACCACAATTTGAAAGTGTCAGTCCTTATACCCAAAGAGCTATAAAACTGTGCATACCCTTTGACCCAGCAATACCACTTCTAGGTCTGTATCCCAAAGAGATCATAAAAATGGGGAAAAGATCCACATGTGCAACAACATTCATAGCAGCTTTTTTTGTGGTAGCAAAGAATTGCAAATTGAGGGGATGCCCATCAACTGGGGAGTGGCTGAACAAGTTGTGGTATATGAATGTAATGGAATACTAGTGTGCTATAAGAAATGATGAGTATTCAGATTTCAGAAAAACCTGGAAAGACTTACATGAATTGATGCTGAGTGAAGTGAGTAAAAACAGGAAAGCATTATACACAGTAACAGCAACATTGTGCGATGACCAACTTTGATAGACTTACCTCTTATCAGCAATGCAAATCTAAGACAATCCCAAAAGACTCATGATGGAAAATGCCATCCACATCCAGAGAAAGAAACATGGAGTCCGAATGCAGATCGAAGCATACGATTTTCTCTCTTTTTTTTTTTTTCGTTCTTGTGGTTTTTCCCTTTCGTTCTGATTCTTCTTTTACAACATGACATTAGTCATGGAAATATTTTTAATATGATTATACATGTGTATAGCCTATATCTGATTGCATACCATTTTGGGTAGCAGGGAGGGGCAAAAATTTAGAACTCAAAATCTTATAAAAGTGAATGTTGAAAACTAAAAATAAATTTAATTTAAAAAAGGAAAATATCAGTTTTGCAGCACTAAGCTTTCATTATGGTCCAACTCTCACAGCCATACATTGCTACTGGAAAAAACCATAGCTTTGACTATAAGGACCTTTGTCAGCAAGGTGGTGTCTCTGCTTTTTAGTACGCTGTTCAGTTTTGCCGTAGATGATTGTGTGACCTAGACACAGTCTCAACTTGAGCTGTGTTTGGAGATTTCCCAAGAAGTCCAATTATGAATCATAGTACCATCCTCAAGATTGAACCTGTGCAAGCCCAGGGCTTGGAGTGCTAGGCCACAGGTTACAGGTTAAATCAAGTGGCAGAAATGAGACTTGAATCTAGGTCATCTGATTCATACCTAGTGCTTAGTACACTATGGAACATATACCTACTCTATATAAGTCTCCTTCCACCTTCCTCCATTGTTTTTCTTAGGAAGTCAAATCAATTAGATTGCTTAGTGAGTAGTGTTAGGGGGAAAAATTATAATCTTTAAAAGATATTTCATCCCAATTATGAAAAATCTAAACAAATATCCTTTCCTCTAGGAAATTTTTTTCCAGTCACTTGGAACACTCAAATGCCCTAGGTCAGCTTTTCTCCATTCAGGTTACTATTCGGATGTGATTGACAGTTTTTCCCTTTTATAAATTCTCTTTTTTCTTAAGCTACTGTACATGTTGAAGGGTATGTATTTTTTCAGTGTCACTTCATTTACCTCATGGCAAACCTATGGCTTATGTTAAATTCAATCCAACATTTCTTTGATCTTATCCTGGTTTGTCTTTCACCTGGAGTTCCCTTTATTTTAAATTTCTAGAGACAGAGTCCTAACAGAGGACTAAGTTCTGAAGACACGTTTTCTTTCTACTCACCTCTAAAACATGGTACCTCCAATTCAATCGGCAATTCCCATGGATTTTTAGAGTTTGGAGGGCCTTCTCTACAACCTCTTTCTATTTGTCTTTAGACTTCACCTCATGCTACAGGGCAGCTAGATGGTACAGTAGACAGCATACCAGGCATAGAGTCAGGAAGACCTGAGTTCAAATTCAGCATCAGGCACATACTAGCTATGTCACCCTGGGCAAGTCACTTAACCCTGTTTGCCTCAGTTTATCATCTGTCGAATGAACTGGAGGAGGAAATGGCAAACCACTCCAGTATCTCTGCCAAGAAAACCTTAAATGAAAACATAAAGAGTTGGACATAACGGAAATGATTGAACAACAGGGCAATTGGGCCAAATATTCAAATTATCCCAGGACTGCTTTGAGGAAGCAATGAAGGGAACAAAGGAGAAGCAAAGGAAGATCTGGTGATTACTAACAGGTACATATGACAGACAAGTGAAGGAAGCAATCCGCAACCACAATTGCGGATTGAAGTCTAGTTCACATATTAAATATTCAGTATGACACATTGTATTGATCAGGTAAAAAGTAATCAGTTCTTTTTGTACATGCTGAGTTTGAGATGCCTATGAGATATCATAATGAAACAGGAGCAAAATCTATGAACAAATATCAGCCTTTATCAGCCACTCAATGAGCATTTGTTAAATGTTTACTATGTACCAGGCACTATGCTAAACAACAAGAATATGAAAAAAAGCCAAAACAATACCTACCCTCAAAGAGCTTACATTCTAATGGAAGATAGCATATAAATAATTAGGAACAGAGAAGATACAGACAGAATAAATGGAAAGTAATCTGAAAGGGTCTAGTTCAAGTGTCTGGAGGGACGGGGAAAGACTTCCTAAAAAAGGTGGCATTTGAGCTAAGTCTTGAAGAAAGGAAGCCAGGGATTTGTAGGGGTGGAGAGGGGGAAAGAAGGCTCTGCAGGCATGGGGCGTAGCCAGTTCAAAGTAATGGAGATAGAATTTAGGGTGTCATCTGAGAAATAGCAATTATGATTGGCTTATAGAGTATATTGAAGTACTTCCCTCAATATACTCTATAAGCCAATCATATAAGAATATAAGAAGATTGGAAGGATAAGAGGACTTTTTGTTTGACTCTGGAGGTCATCTGAAGACACTGTGATTGAGTAAGGAGGGAAATGATTGGACTTACATTTTATGAAAATCATTTTGGCAGCTATATGAAAGATGAATTGGAATGGGGAAGACTAATTTGAAGACTATTTAAATGGTCCAGGTGAGATACAATGAGGGCTTGAACTAGGGTGGTTGCTGTGTGAGTGAAGAGGAGATGGAAATAAGAGGTGCTCTGAAGGTAGAGACAGTAAGATTGGGCAACAGATTAGATATGTGAGATGCATGCAAGTGTGATGTCAAGGATGTCACCAATGTTGTGTAGCTGGGTGACTGATAAGATTGTGTTGCCCTCAGCTATAATGGGGAGTTTGGAAGAGTGGGAACATTTTATATCAAAAAGAGAATGTGTTCTTTTCTGTATATGCGAAAATTCAAGATGCCTATGGGACATCCAACTCAAAATGACCAGTAAGCAGCTGATCTAGTACTGGAGTTTGGAGAAGAATCATTTTCTCTCTCTTTCTTCCTCTCTCTCTGCATACAAATATATGTACATTTTGTATATGTATATCTGAATACATTTGTATGTCTCATATGTAATATTACATGTATTATAAATGACATCAACATAGAGATTATAATTGAACCCATGGTTGCTGAAGAATTCATTATGAGAGAGCAAAGAGGAAAAAAAATGGAGAGAGAGAGTCCAGGATAGGGAGAAATCAGAGCTTTTGTGGCTGGGATACAGTTCTAGAATATAGTTTCAGGTGGTGAATCAGAGTGAGGAGTTATCAAAGTCATTATCTGCCTACGTGCCTTCATGCATGATGAAAGAGTACTTGCTTTTAAATTGAGAACAAGATAACATATAGGAAGCCAGAGTTCTTTAAAATCTCTTATATAGCAAAGAAAACAAAGGAAGATGTTTTGGAAAGATCTGTGGGAAAATACCAACAAAACTCCTATAGAATGAGAAGGTACTGTCAGTGTTGCAATATATACTGTATTAGGGAAAGAAGTACCCGCATGAAGATGTCAAATTACTCTTCATATGTTATTGGTACTTTAACTTTGTGGCTTCTATGTGGAAGTAATCAAGGCACAGTAACAACTTCTAAAACAATGAACAAATATGGATTCAGTATCTAATATACACCTATGACACATAAGTGATATAATAGACACAAGGTTGGCTTTGGAGTTAGGAAGACAGGTTCAAATCTTGCCTCTGATACATATTGGATGTATGACCAATAAGCAAGTCACTTAACCTCTTCAGAATTCTCTGAATGTAATTATAGCTGAATTGCTCATTTGCATCAATAGAGGACATTTCTATACCAGGTGATCTCTCTATTGATGATGTCACAAGTCTAGATCAAATAAAAATATGTCATATGTGTACATGTGTGTATATATATAAACATCTACACATGTATATATATGTATATACACTTGTGTATGTATGTATATATATTCATATGTGTGGCATACACATCTATGAAGAAAATACTGACACATAGGAAACATTTGAGTGTGGTATTAACTTTCAGGACAATAAATAAGCATACAGATAAAACCACAAGTATATTGGAGCCAGCTCATACAGGCTTAAGAGAGCCAATCGTTAAATTTTTAGTGTGAGCATTTAGACCTAAGAAATTGGCAGTTGCTATAAATCAGGGCTTGATTTATTATTCTGTTTACTGTTTGGACCTAAGAAAGTAACAGAGAAAATAGTATTAATGCAGATTAAAAGTTTGTAGTGTAAAGAGCTGGTTGTGGATAAAATGTTTAGCAATAATGTGTCCACTTTCCCTGCTCTCCCACAACTTATTTGAAACTTCAGTTTTGGGCCATCTAATGCAGTTTGGTTGTGTCTTCATCTTTGCAGCCTATACTATTGTTTTGAGACTCTTGGCTCTTAGGAAGAGCTCTTGTTTTCATTTCAAGTATCTGAAGGGCTGTCATTTGGAGGAGAAATTAGATTTGCTCTGTTTGGCCCCAGAGGACAAAACTAAGAGCAAAGGATAGAAGCTGCAGAGAGGCTAATTTAGGTTTGGGGTCAGGAAAACAAAACAAAACAAAACAACTTCCCAACGATCAGAGCTGTTCAAAAGTGAGATGGGCTGCTTAGAGAGGTGGTGGTTTCTCACTCCTTGTAGGTCTTTATTGTAGGCTAGACAACCCTTGTCAGGTATGTTATAAAGTACTTTCTTTTTTTTCCCATGGGTTGGAGTAGGTAGCCATTGAGGTCCCTTCCTGTTGCTATTTGCAAACTTAACTGCCCTAAAAAAGATATTACATTTTTTCTATTACTTCACATAGCATAAGAGCATGTGAACTTTCAATTGTGTTTAGGCTTGGATCTTACAGAGGCAAATTTCATGGCCTGTCACTAGTTTCTAGTTTCTAAGCGATAAAGTCCTTTCATGTTATCCTTCTATTTGTTGGCAGCTTTTGATTCCTCAGTCATACTGAGGTAATGTAAGCATGAAGGGACACTGCTGGGTTACTATGAATTTTATCCTGGCACGTCTGGTATTATTTCAGGCAGCTTCTAGCCATTCATTTTCTTGTAGTTGACTTTGGTCCTCTCCTATCCCTTAGGGGTTTTAGCTTCAGATGTCTATTTATCCTTTCTCTGTTTTTAAATGCTGACTTCTCGGTTGTACCATATCCTTTAAAAACACTAAGCTGGCTGTAAACATGACAAAGCATCCTTCTTAAGTCGACACATTCCCTGCAGCTTTAGGGGCCAGGCTCTCAAGACTCACTGCTGCACCCGTGCCAACATGTTCAGCTGAAGCTGTCCAACCAGCGTTCAGTGGAATGTGGACAAGGTCTGAGCCTAATGTGCAGAACTGAGTGAGATAAGCCACTTTCCTTCAAAGCCTCTTTCAGGATGAGTTTTCTGTTTCCTGCCCTACAGATCCCACCCCGGGAGGCAATTCGAAATGTGGAGCCTTTGATATCCCTTTTGTGCCATGCTGGAACATTCCTGGAGTGACAGCAATGGTCTCTCAGGCTATCCAAATGTGTTTGTGCGTTAGAAGCTATCCTCAATGGGCCCTCCTCAGTGTCATTTCCCCCATATTTTCTGACTTTGAGTACTTACTGAGTTTCGGGGGGATGCTCTCTCTATCTCTAAAATCAGATGTGAATAAGCTTCAGTTGCTTAAAAATATATCTCATTCATAGTTACTTCAAATGGAGATCTGAATAAATTGAACCATTACACTGATGAATTAAAAACGACTTCCCATCTATCCAGAACTATTTCCTCCTCATGCCTCCTGTTTAACGTTTCAAAAATTTAGAGCTGGAGAAGACCCCAGAGGCCATCTAGTCCAGCTCCCTCACTCTACAGCTGAAGGAAATGAGACAGAGAAAAGTTAAGTCGCAGAGGCATGAGTCAATAGACAAACATTTCATTATTAAGCACCTACTATATTTCAGGCACTATGTTAGGATACAAAGAAGAACCTAACACTCGGCAGGCAGGGTTAGACCTAAGGACCCTCACTGGGGCAAATATTTCAAATGACAAAATATTTCATCTTGGGATTTATAGTTTTATTGCTGTTGCTGTTCTTTCATTCCATCTTCTTCCAGGCTAAGGGTGTCTGGGCTACAGTTCCCAAGATGTTTAGCTGTCATTCAGAATTTTGCCTCTGTGAGATTCTTAGCCCTGGACTGGTCTGTAAGCTGTTAGGTAAGAAACAAAACAATCCCTATACATGTGCAGTAAGTTTCAGAGCAGGTATTTGAACCCATGTCTTAGGACTTCAAATTCAGCCCTCCTTCTACTGTATCAGGCTATTTTTTTCTCAGATATACTTTAACACACTGTTCTCACTAAAATTGGGGAATGGCTGTACCCAGAGTTGGAGCTGATCTAAAAGTGAAATGGTAACACATTAAACAGCTCCTTTCGCTGCCTCATGACACATACAAGACAGACTTATTTGATGTCTTTCATTATGACCAGTTTTTTTTAACTGGTTGCCAACTGATTTCTTAATGAAACTCTGTGTGTGTGTGAAGAAATTGGTGATGCTCCATGAACAACTTTTATAACCACCTACTCAAGTGTTTTGGCTTCAGCCTTATTTATTCTACTGTCTCTTAGTTTCTCTCTTTGTTAGGGAGTATTAAGAAGTGTACTTAGTGTTTGAGACAGTTTGTTGCCCATATCTTATATTTCCAATAGCGAACTGAATTTTCTGTATTTTAGACTGACAGCTATGGATAGGATTATGGATTTGAGCCTCGGGAAAAAGAAGGGGCTTGGCCTAGCATCAGTATGATTTGAGTTCAGATCCAGCCCCTGGTACTTATTAGCTATGTGACTCTGGGCAAATAACTTGAGTCTTCCTGACTTCGGGCCCTGTGCTCTATCTACTATACCGCCTAGTTGCTCCTTTTGCCTCAGTTTCCTCAACTGTAAAATGGAGATGATAATAGTACCTCCCAGGATTGTTGTGAAGATCAAATGAGATAATAATTATAAAGCACTTAGCGCAGTGCCTGGCACATCGTAGGGGTTATGTAAATGTTAGCTCTCATTATTATTAAAGCACTTAGTGCAGTGCCTGGCACATCGTAGGGGCTATGTAAATGTTAGCTCTCATTATTATTAAAGCACTTAGTGCGGTGCCTGGCACGTAGTAGGGGCTATGTAAATGTTAGCTCTCATTATTATTAAAGCACTTAGTGCGGTGCCTGGCACGTAGTAGGGGCTATGTAAATGTTAGCTCTCATTACTATTAAAGCACTTAGTGCGGTGCCTGGCACGTAGTAGGGGCTATGTAAATGTTAGCTCTCATTACTATTAAAGCATTCAGCCCAGTGCCTGGAATGCAGGAAGGGCTGTATAAATGTTAGCTATCATTATTACTATTATTAAAGCACTTAGCACAGTACCCGGCATATAGCAGGCACTTAATAAATGCTTGCTGCAGAGAAGGGGAGATATAATTTTCAGCCAGTCTATCAATCACCAAGCATTTATTTAATGCTTACTATGTTCCAGGAATGGTGATAGGTGCCTGTGATGCAGATACCCAATTGAGATCACCTACCCTATTGTAGGCTGATATAACACAACACATTAAGGTGAGCAAAGTCCAAGGATGGGAGTTTTTATTTAGGTGGTGTCACGGAGCAGTAGATTAACGCACCCACTTGCAATGGAAATGGTGATTTTATTATTTTTCACAGAGCAAGGGATGAGGAGGAGGCAGGGTGTGTTTAATTATGCGGCGAGGCAAGGTAGAAGAAAAGATTCCTACACTGTGCACTCATGCTATCCTGGCATATAACTGGATGGAATGGGAGGTGTGCTCCGAGTCTTAGTATCATAGTAAAATCGGTTTGAGACCTGATTGGTGCCTTGGGGTTTGTGGTTCACCAGGACAAGGAATATCTGAGAAGTGATTTGGGAGTTATCGTGATCTTTTCACCTCAAGGTGAAATTGGACTCATATTCTGGAGTTCTCAAAGAGACAGACACCATCAGTCAGGGACAGAGAGTGAGAAGAAATGGGAGCCTCAGTAACTCAACAGCAGCAGCAGTAGGGTCAGCTTCCCTGGCTTTAGCCAGGACTTAATGGGCTAAGCAAGAAAGAATCAGAAGCAACAGGAAAAAAGAGAGAGTAAAAGTAAGACTGAGTTGTAGCAGATAAGGAAGAGATCATTGACACTACAGACACTACACTCAGAGCAGAAGATTTGGACTGAAGTTACCTGTTTTAGGGAAGTTCCAAGAAAAGATCAGTTCTCCCAATTATTCCTGTTATTACCTGTCCATTAATAGGCTAACAAACCCTGCTTCTTCTCTACCCAAATATTTCCATTAATCCAAATTCTGCCCCAACCATAAAAAGGTCAGGGAATACCTAGAGATAAACATAAATTTGAATTAAGGCAAAGAGCCAAATCTCTTCCCAAATTTTAGGAATTTCCCTAGCTGGGGATTTTAAGCAATTGTGATTATACTCCTAACTTTTCATTTAGTATAGATTCCATAAAGCAGAAGAGGAAACCGCATGTACCTAAGGGACCATTATATTGCACCATGCTAAAAATGAGCTAATTGTTGTGAAAGAGATTGTATGATTAAATCTATAGGGACAAAGTAGGTGAGGATTGATGGGGGATGGGGGGAAAAGGCATCCTCCTCACCAAATCTGGATCTGAGAAGCCAGCTAGTCCAGTCTCCTTGTTTCACAGAGAGGAAACAGAGGCAAAGAGCACCTATGACTTTGCTAAGGGTCACATAGGTAGTAAGTAGCAGAGCTAAGATTTTATCTAGGTTTTGTGACCCTAAAATTCATTGCTTTTCCCACAGAACTTTGCTACATTTTTGGTAAATTTGTTGAATTTTTATTCTCTTACTTAATCTTTATTCTCATAATCTCTATCCCAGACACCTCAGACACCTCAGCCCCAGGGTGGAATTCCAGAACTGAATGGATTAACTACTGGGAGATGGGGGAGGGGAAGAATGATCTCTGGAAGCTTAGATCCACAGTTCTTGGTAGGGAGAAAGTTTGTGACAAATAGCAATATAATAACTTTATATCTATATGGTTCTTTTGGCTTACAAAGTGTTTTTTTTTTTCCTTCCCCAACTCTGAGGTAGGTGATACATTTCAGTAGTGTATACAAACTTGGATGCACTTTGATTTAGAAAACCACATATTAGCATTATCTATACTGTATTGTATTTTTATTTATTTTGTTAAACATTTCCCAAATACATTTTAATCTGGTTGTGAAAATACTCCAGAGCTTTTCTAGTAGCAAGTGGGATTGAGTTCGGCACCTCTGTACTGTACACATTATCTCCACTTTAAAATAATCAACTGTTAGAGCTCAGAGAAACTTAGAGATGGCCAAGCCTAAGCCACTTGTTTAACAGGTGAGGAAACAGGTTCAGAGAAGTCAGTGACTTTCTGTTTCAACAGTCTGGCTAGCTGCTGTGAGGGTGTAAAGACAACAACAACCAGCTCACAGAACGCTGCAAGCCCAGGTCCTTTTCATCTGCTTTACTAAGGAAAGCAACGTTAAGGGGTTAACAATCTTACTTTAATCCAGCATACAAATATCATTTACTTACTTCAGGGGAAAAAACCAGCACTCTGAATTACAGACCAAATACAATTTGTAGTTATCAACATCTGAGTATTCAGCTGGTGAGCTCACTATAATGGCTGACCCAGAGTCACGCACCGCTCCTGCTGTGGCTCAGAGCTCAGAGAGAGAACACCAACCTCTGTGCTTATATATCCTGTTCAGGGCCCCAACCTCATCCAGGCTGGGCGTGGAAAAGTTCCCCACCCCCAATATCACATCAGATACAAATCAATGACTCCCAATTGTCTCAGTGCCGAGAAATACAAAAACATCCCACTTTATCTGCCCCATTCAAACAAAGGCCACAATCATTAAAGGTCAACAGCAAAAAGTCCAACCTTAATTAATATTATGCTTTTGCATGGTTACCGAGCTGGTGTATGTTCACCATTCAATCTAGTTGTCTTTCCATTACATTGTTATTAAGCTCTTTACATTTCAAAAAGCATCATTATATTTACCTAGTCACCAGTATAATAATCGTTCACATTTACATAGTACTCTCAGGTCTGCTGTGCATTCTCCTTACAACAACCTTGTGAAGTAGGTAGTACAAATATTCTTATCCATGCTTTACAAAATGAGTAAATGGAGGCTCTGGGAGTGTTAAATGACTTGTCCAGGGTCACACAGCTAATCTATGTCAAAGTCAGAATACAGAGCCAGCTACTCTGATCTCAAGTCCTATGTTCTTTTGACTTAACCACACTTCTTGCCCTGGAACACTTATATGCCTTATGGCTACATGTGTGTTTTCTAAAAACACACTTCCGTAAACATACAAATTAGACAAGAATGAGGTCAAACCTGAAATATAATTTTATTATTAAAATCATAGTAAACTGTGACTGATTGAGGATTGTCAGGCCTTTGCACCTGAGTATTTCCTAGTAGCAGAGGTAGCCTAGTTATAACCAAAGCATTTGTATTATCTGTCACCATCAAGTCATTTAAGATGTTCTTGTTCAGTTGTGTCCAACTCTTCATGACCCCATTTGGGGTTTAATTGGCAGATACCAGAGTGGTGTTCCATTTCCTTCTCCAGCTCGTTTTACAGATGAGGAAACCAAGGTAAACAGGGTTAAGTGACTTGCCCAGGGTCACAGAGCTAGTAAGTATCAGAGGTCACATTTGGACTGAGGAAGATGAGTCTTCTTAACTCCTGGCCTGGCATTCCATCCATTGCACCACCTGGAGGGTAATATCTAGGTAATTCACAAATGCTTAATTAAAGTGGTCCTATTTAAGAGGTACAGGGCAAAAGTTTTAATATAATCAACTCTCAATTATCTGCTCCAATGGAAGGGGACAGCTATGTGGATAAACTGCAAAGGAGGGCCCTCTTTAAATTATTCCTATTTGCACTTGGGATGCATTTTTACACTGACTTTGAATGTGATATACCTGATACTCTAAGGCTTTGCAGCGTGTAGAGTGCCAGGCCTGGAGGCAGGAGATTCATCTTTCTGATTTCAAATCTGGCCTCAGAAACTTACTAGCTGTATGACCCTGGGCAAGTCACTTAACCTGTTTACCTCAGTTTCCTCATCTGTCAAATGAGGTGGAGAAGGAAATGGCAAACCACTCCAGTATCCTTGCCAAGAAAACCCCAAATGTGGTCAGGAAGAGTTAGATAAGACTGGCTGAACAACAATAACATATTAGATCACGCGTAATGTGAACAAACACTGTACTTAAAGTAGCTAGGAACTTCTTGAGACCTAGTCATCCTAACCCTTACTGAACCATCCCTTATAAGCCACTCCATGCTACTCTGTTACTTTCTACAGACCAATATTTCCATAGTAATATGATTTCCTCCTTCTAAAGGTTATTTTAGTAAATGTTCCTTCAAACATCCTATTTCTTCACCCCTGTGTACTCTTTAGTGCTATGCTGGAATATTCTTTATCAAGTTTTATTTTTCTTTTTGTCCCTTTCTTTTAAACCATATAACAATCCACGGCCATGTCAGAAATTTGACATTCCTTCTCCTCAGTCTCATTCTACCTAACCATATACTTTAAACTCTGTATGATAGACCTGTATATCATAAGTTTACACTGAATAAAACAATTAAAGGACCGCATCTGTTAATTGCCCCCAAATGATATTAATATATATCTCAATGTAACAGAAAAGAGTGAACAAAAATTCTGAAGAGCCACCTAAGACTCTCCCTACTTACCAAGTCACTTTCAGCGAAGGAATCACGTCCTTTCTCAGACCCAAATGCCCAAAATCTCTACTGTTCTCATTCAGTCAATTTTAAAGACATCAATGGAAAAAGCCTGCTCCCAGCCACATTGTAGGCCAATTCACAACATCTAGGCATCTTTCAGTCTTTTGGACTCCCAGAAACAAGCCCACAGTCTTACACATGGATGATGCTCACTTAGGTGGTCTGGACATGCACCAGACTTCCCCCACACCCCCCTCCCCCTCACCCAATTATACTAACATTTATTGTGGTACAGAATCAGAAGCTGATTCACTTTGGACCTCTTTCAAGGGAGCTGATTTCTGTATGAACTAGAAGGATCTCACTGTTACAACTCCTCACATAAAATGTGGTCCTAAAGGATAGTGCTATAGTGAAATTCAATTTGTTTTGGTAGTGATATGATGCTGTGTAACTTCAGGTAGGTAGTGCAAAGCGAGTAGGGAGGCCAACACACCTTAACAAAAAGAGCTCGAGACTAAGGATTAAGCCTCACCACTGCTATTCTCTAAACTCATCCCTTTTCTGCATCATTGAGGAAGCCTATGTGTATGGGAGTGCATGGTTCATGTATCCCATGCTGAAAAACTAAAGGAGGGAAAAAGAACCTGACCTACTCTGGGTGTCATCAACAGAGAGTGGTGGATCTCTCTCCTGGATCATTGATCCCCTTCCTCTTCCTACTCGACTTGAAGATTACCACAACCAATGCCAAGACTCTTCTGTTTCTAACAAATATAAAGAAAATGTGAAAAAACCATGGAGCTAGAAAGTAGTGACCATCCATGAGATTAAACTCCAAGTGGGTTCTGAGCCTAAGTATAATTGCACCCTCCCCAACCCACCCTATTCAATGCACATTTGAGATGTGACCTTTGTCTTTTGAGTGACAGTGATCCTTCCTTTTCCTTTCTCATCCCTACACCCCTAGTATAGTTAAACACTTTCCACTGAGTGTATCCATTAAAAAAATGCACTTGCTTTTAGCAATATCAGCTGGTTTACTTCTTTTGTGGAACTCTTTACAAGCCCCCAAACCATATGCAGTAGAGACTACAAGAAATAACTTAAAAGCACATTATCAAAATTCCCCAACCAGCAAAACTCCCTAAATTTAGAGCAGCTTTTTTAGTCCTATTAAAGTCCTAATAACAGCAAACAAAGAGATTAAAAGGAAGTGGGGGTCGGGGGGAACAATTAGCAATAGAACCATATTTCACTCTAGAAATGTACTTCCACTCTATCAAAGCTGAAATTGACTTCCGAATAGCAAGTAAATTATAGTCTGCTTTGAGCCCCAAATTGAATCATTCAGGGAGTGGTCAGAAAACAAATTTGTAGAGGCAAACAATTCTGCTTCTGAGATTAAATTGTCCCCACTTCCGTAGATTCTGTAGGCTCCTGTTAAGTGGAGTCCCTGTAAACTTTCAAGGTTATTTAATACAAATGTGCTAAGCTTAAAAAATATATTTTAAAGAAAGGTTTTTAGATTAGATTATTTTCTCTCTTATGACATGACAGCTCTGGCCCCTTCAAACACCCATATATTGAACTCAATTATCCTGTTTGCTTACTCCACACTCTGGGGCCTCTCCTTCCAAAGCTGTAGCCAGAATTCCACTGGCTGTTGTGTAAACAATCTGTAGTTGATAAGTGGTAAGCCTGCTTTCCCTTCTCTGCAGAGGGAATTTGGTATTGAATGCATAATCCAATCGTGAAACTAGATCCAGGCAACATTGAAGGTGGTGACATAAACTGACAAAAGTCAGGAAACCCCAACTGAAGATGGATATTCTGCTCTCATGTCAGGTTATGCCTGGTTTTGCATGACAGGGTGAGAATAGGATTGATTGTTGGAGGTGTTAACTTAGAATTTCCCAGCTTGTCAGTTTGCACAGCAGTCTTGTTTATATGGAATGTAAAAGCCCAGATTGTGTACTCAAGGATGAATGAATCTCAAATTGAGGTTTGTCTGAACATAATGTATTTGGACAACTTCCACTGATTTGTTTAATGGGAACCTGAGTCTTTTGAGCAGGTTGGAAGGAGTCTGTGCTACAGCATTGAAAGGTAGCTTCTGATGCTGACCGTATAGTTTTGCAGCTCAAATCATGAGCTCAGAAAGAAAATGTGAATGCATTAACTTCTCAACACTAACACTGGTTCATTGCAGAGGAAAAGGAAGACATTCTCATGAGTTTAATCCAACCTAGAAGATGAAAGAGAAGTTAACCAGAAGTTCCTTTTTTATAAACCATGAAAAGCTACTTACTTTTCATCAGTGAGCTTAAAGGAAAGAGTTATAAAGCAATAGTGTCATCTAATAGGTCTGGTCACTGGAGGTCAAGAAAGGAAACATAGACAAGAGAAAGTTCAGAGAAGAACCTCTCAGGTATTTTGAGGGGGATATGCCTTACGAAGTAAGTGAGTATTTTTAGTCTGGAGAAGGGGACACTTAAGGATGACATAATAGTTATCTTTAAGCATCAATCTGTCCTCTGGAAGAGACATGAAGACTTTTTCTGTTTGGCCCTACAGAGATGGAAGTTGCAAAGAGGCAAATTTAGGCTTGTAAGGAAAAACTTGCTGGTGATTAGAATTATCCCCCTGTTAGGCAGTGGGTTCTCAATTATTTGAAGTCTGCAAGGAAAGCTTGAATAATATCACATATGTGATGATGGTGCTATCTTAAGTGGTCTCAGCATAGACCTGTTAATGGCACTTAGTAGGCACTTTTTTAATGCCTGTTGGGTGATTGCTGTTGTAGAAGAGATCCTGTTTCACATACGAGTTAAACAAAATGACCACTGAAGTGTCATGTGACTCTAAAACTCTGTAATGTTTTGTTAGAAATCTTCAGTCTAGAATGAGAAAGACTAAGAGGGGACAGGATTAATAGTTATACAATCCTGACTTGTTTCCCAAATCTTAGAACACTAGTGGTAAGCAACACTCCCTGAAGTATTGAAGTTAATTTTATAACAAATAAAAATACTTTATATAGAAAGTGGAAAACTTAGCACCTCCTTAGTTAGTTGAGAAAACACTGTGGTAGATTAAAAAGTGGAAATTTGAAGCCAGAAGACCTGGGTTCAAATCTTAATTTTACTGCTGAATAAGTGGGTGATCTTGAGGAAAACTCACCAATTTCCTCAACTGTAAAAAGAGGGGACTGGATTGGGTAATAATCTTTTCCAGCTCTAAATCCTAAAAGATGCATTTAAATCTTAAAATGTAAATAAAAAATGTTGAAACAACTTACTAATAAAAGTAAAAAGCTTATTTTCTATTTTTAAAGTGTTACGATGCTTAAAAGAATTTTTTCAGAATAATAGCATGGTTAGTTATTCTTGGCGTCGTAGGTTTGGCTATGAGCTGAGGTGCTCTGGTAAATGTTTAGTAACAAGTTCTCTGGGGAAAAAATTATTCAAAATACCCTTTAAGTTTAATCCACATTACTAATATTGTCCATAGACAATTGACAAAACAATAAATCAAGCTTTGATTTGTAGCATTTGCCTATTTCTGAGGTGTAAATGCTCACACTGAAAATTTAACAATTGGCTTTTGTGAGCAGATTCAAGTTGACTCTGGAACATCCCTGGCTGTAAGTCATCCCTGACTAAATAATTAAATGTGTAGCTTAACCAATAAGCAACAGAGAGGAGCACGATGGGTTTGAGCAGGCTACAACATATTACTCATGAAGAAATGTAGAAGAAATATAGCTAAGAGTAGAAGGTTAGAGAAACGAAGGACCAGAAAATGAGATGAATAGTCATGTACTAATAGAAAAGGTAACAGAGAAATGGCCCACATTCTTCACTGGTTTCCATGCAATACCAAAAAATCTAGGTCTCCAGTATATGACTCCCCCACCCTTCCCCTCTTGAGGATTTATGGGAGGAAATGGACAAAAGTAACACAATAGGAAAGAATGGATAGATGGTGAGCTACATCAGTGAAGTACTCGCATGGAGTAAATCACATGTCTATTGAGTTTCGAAGGTTTATAATGATTTAAATGAGAAAAAACCCACCACATTCCCAAAGTCCTGGTAGCTACGTGTCCAGAGACATGTCTACATCAACAGTAGGTGCCCACATTTGTAACTGTGTCTTCCATAGAACCCAGTAAATACAGTGATAATGATGTGATTAGAGAAAGTAAAATATGTTGGGTGTCTCATCTGTTGTGCTCAATGTAATAAACAGTAGATAATTGGCAAAGTGGCAGACTCAGCTGCCACAAATATAGCAGTTGCCTACATTCCTTTTACATATACAATTGGCATGGCATTGCCTTTGAGAATTCAGGATCCAAATTAATGACTGCTAGAGTAGTCCAATTTTTTAAAACATCTTTTTGAATCTCTTCTTTATATCTTTACCTACAACATATCAGATCATTAACTTATGACCATTTTAATCCAAGTTTTGAAACCATGAAAGGTTGTTTGTGCGATTGACTTTGTGTTTTAAAATCAGCCATAGTAATTTTATTGCTAACTTGTTAAGCTTAATATGGATTTTCTAAAGATAAGCAATACATCCAAGTGGAAGTTCCTGGTTTCATATACAATCATGGTTTTTTGGTTTGTTTGTTTGTTTTTTTTTTGTTATTTGTTGATTAGAATGTTTTTCTTGGTTTCTGATTATGTTCATGATGAACTAAAATAGATTCAACTATTAATAATCCAAACATTTTAGAAACAGAGAGCTACAAAAATCTCCAAATGTAAACTTTTAAAATTATGCAAAACTATATTTTAGTTGACACAAACTTTACCCCCTCTGCTTTATCTCATGCCTTTCCAGGGATGATCTCAATTCTGGGCACGTGAAAGCTTTTCATGTGTTATATCAAACCCAGCTGAAGGTGATTTGTAGCACCAATGACAGATTCCCCCAGATCTCATTCTCAAACCCAGTAAAGAGGGAGTTTTGTCAGAACAACCAAATTATATTCCCCAATTTACTTTCAAGGTCAGTAGAACCATGTAACAAGGTCAGAGGTCTTAGATGGCTACTACCTTATTTCATGTATCTCTTTTAAGGGCAGTCAATTTGAAAAAGGCAGAGTCAACTAGCAAAACAAGTCTATTTTTCTCTACCAAAAGCTGTTCTCAAAACATAGAATTATATATAGAAAGGAAATACACATGCATATACATATTCTAGTTTTGAAAAATTGTTTAAAATTTTCATTTCAAAACTGGAATTTATTTGCATATATGCCACAGATACATACATGTGTACATACACATATATACACATATATACATGTGTTTGCTTTTCATTCCTTCCATTTTGAGTTTTTTCTTCAACTTGTTAATTCAATTGAACAGCTCTAAATGACAGGATCTAATTATCCATAAACTAAAACATATACGTGTCTTCTGCTTTCTTTATAATTCGATTCTTGTTGTATGCTCTGTTTTCTCATGTCACATCTAGCAAATCAGTGACTCATGAGGGAGAAAAATGGAAAAGTGGTGGTTTATTCCTCAAAGCAAACTCAGTCCAACTGAATTACTATTTCAGTTCCCAACATGACAAAGGCAATTGGGAATTTCCAGATGCACGTGAAGTCAAAATGCCAACTTTGTTACAATGTGAGCCAAAGTAAAATCACAGTATAAAATAGAAATGGGATTGCGAATAAGGCTGATTTTGTTTGGCATGTACTGTAAAATTCCAATTTCACGTAGGCCAGAAAACTGAACCTCCACCCTTATTCGGTATGAGCTGTTGAGGGAATAATAAAACCAGTTGAATTCAATTCCACAAAACATTGATTAACCACCTACTACTTATAGAGTCCTGTCAGATTCTGAGGGCAACACAAAATTTAAATATCTGAGTCCCCATCCTCAGGGAGGTTGTAATCTAGTTGGGACAGGAGTGATGTGATATACATATAACACAAAGATAATATATGATTAATATTTTTAAATATCAGATATCATTGGTATAGGAAAGTCCAGGTAAGGAACTCCAGACAAAGCAGTCTGACACCTTCTCGAAAATATGGAGAGATTCATAAAGTAATGATAGATTTGATGAATTACTCAGGGTCAAACAAGCAGCGTGTTTCACTGGGTGATATTTGAACCCAGATCTTGATTCTGAGACTAGTTATCTACTGAGTCATACTGCCTGTCATCACTGTGATGTCCGAAGGGTCATTACACAGTGGAGTGAACATTCTTGTGTTCTTACCTTAACAGCAACTTAGTCAGTCAACTAGCATTTAGTAAGTCACTACTATCTGCCAAGTATTGTTCTGTGTGTTGGGGATACAAAGAAAGGAAAAACAAACAAATGTTAAGATCAACAACAACAATAAAACCATTACCTGATCTGAAAAAACTCATAGTCTAATGAGAAAGACAACATGCAAGCAACTATATACAAACAAGATATATATGACAAATTAGGAGGTTAATCTCAGAAGAAAGGCACTAAGACTAAGGATTTGGTATAGAGGTTAGATGGTCTTTCATTACTTAGGTAAGCCTGGCAATGGAAGATGATAAATTCAAACTCCTGGCTGCAGTGTTGATAACAAATGGGAGTCTTAGGGAGACCCTGGCAGACAAACAGTCTTGAAATAAGTAATGTTTAGCTGTGGAGAAGTAAAATCTATTAAGAGATGAGGTTCCTACAAAAAAAATTGGAAAGCTACAAACTGTAAAGATTTGTATGTGCCTAGCATAACATTAAGATTATGGGAACATGTGGGTTGTCTGGGAGAGAGGAAGGGAGTGAAAAGGGGTTTTCATGGTTAGAGAACAAGCCTTCATCAGAGAAATGTGCTGCTTAAGTGTTTTCCCAGGTTGCTCTTTCCAGGGATTATGCTGGAACCAGCTCAAACCATCCATCCAAAGCTTGTTCATGTCTTTAGTGTGAACATTCATACCTCAGAAACAAGCAAATGCTACAGATCAGGGCTTGATTTGTTATTTTGATGATGGTCTAGACTTAGGATAGCAATGGAGGAATGATAAATTTAAATGGGCATCATGTGTACTTTTTTTTTTAAACCTGGTTGTCAACTTTATATGCATGCACCCATGGCTGTTTCCTTTCTAATTCTAACTGCACTATTTTGTTTTGGCAAAGTCTTTTAAGTTTTATGTAAGCAAAATTGTCCATCTTATTTCTCGTGATCCTCTTATCCCATCTTTGATCAAGAACTCTATCCTTATTCATAGTTGTGAAAGGTATCTCATTCCCTGCTTTTCTAATTAAAAAGATCTTTTAATTGAAGACATGTATCCATTTGGACATTACTGTGGTATACTCTGATATACACACTATAGTGTGAGATATTAGTAGTCTAAACCTAATTTCTACCATTGTGGGTTCAATTTTCCAGGTAGGTATTTTTTAATTTTGTTTCTTGTTTTTGCGAATCGTAAGTCCTTATATTCCAGGAGTAGGATTCTTTGGGTTTATTGAACACTATGCCATGCTCAGTAGCTTTTGAGTTTTGATCACCTAATCATTCTACTGATCAACTTTTCTGTTTTTCCACCAATACCAATAATTCATCGTAGTCTGTTGAGATCCTTTTGAATTCCTGTTATCATCTAGTACATAAATTGTCCTTCCCAGAAACATGACATCTGCAAGTTTGATAAATATTCTATCCACGCCTTCCTTTAACTCACTGATAAAAATGTTGAATAGGACGGGACTAATGACAGGTGGCTGAGGCATGACACTAGGGAACTCCCTTTAAGTCAAGGATTCTTAGCCTGGAATCTTTGTACCCTAAGTGATTCATGGGTAGATTTCAGGGAGTCTGTGAACTTGGATGGGAAAAATTATATCATTATTCTCAATAACTTTTGATTGAAACTTAGAATTTCCTCTGTTTATTTGAAATATTTTAAGAAGGGGTCCCTAGGCTCAAAAGGTGGGATTTGAAACCACATCTAACAATCCATCCACTATGTAATAAATTGGTAGGTGTGCTCTCTGTGCATTGATCCAAAAGCTTTCTTTAAACAGCTTTTTTTCTCATTGGAATAAATTGCTTTTATGATGTCAGAATTTTGTTTTTGACAACATTCCATTCCTTCTTTTAAAAAAGTTTTATGCATTTCCTTTGGTTCTAAACCCAAATCATTTCAATTCCCACCCTCCCCGCCTTACCAAATGAACCTTCCCTCATGACGAATGAAAACAAAGAAGTAAAAACATCTGGTATAGGATATGACAATGTATTCAATATTTTATCCAAGTAGTCCTCAACTTCCCTTTCTTCTAAAGGAAATTTTATTGTTTTATGCATTTTCTAAGACCTTCATTATTTTTCTCAGAGTTAGATATCCTTTGAATGATCTTTTCATTTACATTGTTGTAGTTGTTGGGTCTATTTTATCATTGCTTCTGCTTATTTTGATTTGCATCAATTCAAACAAATCTTCCCAGGATTCCTGAGTTTCTCATATTCATAATTTCTTACGGCAGAATGATCTTTTATTACACTGTTATAAAATCCTTTTCTCTGGGCCTCCACACTTCTTCATCTAAAGCTTTAGAAACTTCATTTGATTCTTTTTATTTCCAATTGCAAGTAAAAGTCAGCCCTTGCAATTCTTGGGGCAGTAGTTAGGGGAAGCAGCTATATTGTGTCACCAGCCTGGTATGGCAGAGGGTTCTGGTCATGCAGCTGTAGACATCTAGGACAAGGAAATAATACAATAAGTATACAGATTAATCCTTAGATGAAACTATAGACCCATGATGAGATGCCTTAGTCATGAATCTGGGAAAGAATACAACTAGTGTCTTTGGTTGCTATGTGGAGTCAGGATAGCAACAGGCTCCAGATGGTAGGGAGGTTGGTTTCTATGATTCTAGACCAGTCAATTTAGGTGTGGCAAGAGGTGTTGACCAGAGCTTAGATTCATCTCTGTGAAGCAAAGAGAAAATCTAGAGAACCTGTTATGTATGGAAAACTGCCAGAATAATAAAATCTCTGTTTGTTGTGCCTGTAGGGAGTTGGCAGTGCTACTGGCAATAAAGAACGTGGTAAGATTTATGACAGCCCTTTCAAGTTCAATCACCAAGGTGTGGTATCAGAGTGCACAGAAGCTAGTGGAAGGTGGTTTCTAGGGGTCTGTGGGTTGTTGGGAGTGCTTTGTCTTATAAGGAAGGCAGGAAAGATGGCCCCATGAATAGAAAAATGAGGAGAGCCACAGGCTACTCTGTAGATCTTGTACCATTTTCACTGCTTACAGTGATATGCTCTACACCTGCAAAACCAATAATGTCACTAGTCAGCTAGACAAGGGAAGTGGGGAACACAGGGTTAAAAATGGAGGTCACTCGAGTTAAGCTTGTTTTGGAGGGAGGAGGCTGTTAGAGAGGAAACAAAGCCTCACCCCAGAAGGTAGAAAAAGTAGAAGATGATGTTGGCAATATGGAAGTACATAATAGTAATGGCCTGATTTCTCCCTGAGTATTTACTTATTCTATGTTCAAACTTCCAAAGCATACCATGGAATAATGTAGGTGAGATAAACTAAAGGTGTCCTAAAATCTTGAGGAGGGGTGGTAGATAAATTACGCTAAAATTAGGCTAAAGTCACCCAGCAAGATATGTTGATCTGCTATCTTGAATAATGGTGTTACAGAAACAAGTCTGGGCAGTGAGCCTAGAAGAAAAAAAAATCCTCATGCTCAGCCATGGCACAGGACTCGCACATCAAGGTGCTTGTCATGAGAGGGGAGAGCTGGTGGGTGATCAGGAGGAGCTGGCCTTCTGCTAGTACTGAATCAATGGTAGGTGGGTTACATGCAAACATATCCAGCAAGACTTTAGGTGAATTGTGGAGACATTCACCTAACCCAGGTTTAATAAAGCATTGCCAGTCTATCCCTTATAGGTGATCCTAGGCAGGGTGATGAAATATGTGGATTAGCATAGAAGGAGTAAAAACATTGACTAAGATTGACTCTTATACTGTACAGTTACTCAGAGTTCCCCCAAATTGGGCAAGATCACACTTGCAAGTTGGAGGTCTAATCTGAAGATCACTACTGTACTCTAGTGATAACTCAGTAAGGAGTAAATAAACAAGTCTCTTGATCTTCCTCTTCATAAACATATATCATTTGATTAGATAAATAGATAAATGGAAAGATGGATACACAGGGGGAGAGAGAGACAGAGACAGATGGAGACAGACTTAGAGAAAGAGAGAGAGAGAGAGAGAGACAGAGACAGAGAGACAGAGAGACAGAGAGACAGAAAGACAGAGAGAGACAGAGAGACAGAGACAGAGGGGGAAAGACAGGGAAACAGAGAGAGGCAGAGACAGAGAGAGAGAGAGAGAGAGAGAGAGCATTTGTGTTCTAGTGATAAAGTGAAAGCAAGCAAAATAGCCCCTTCCCTCAAGTAGCTTAGATTCTTTTGGAGGAAGATTGCACAAAAAGGGATGCTAGACAGTGGATAGAAGAGAAGAAGGAGACAGATAATCCAAAAGGGATTCCAGTTTTCCAGTGGGGTGGTGATAATTGGAGAATGTAGTCATGGTGAGGAGATAGATAGGCTGTGTCTGGTTCCAAGGGTGGATGACTTATTTCGCTGTGTGATGTCTGGGTCCATATCTGGTGGCCTTCACAGGGACTGGCTGTGTTTGATGGTTAACACTGACCATTTCAACAGCCTGAAGGTTCTTATTCTACTAATAGGCTTTTATATAGACTGGGGTTCCCGGTTGGAGACTGTGATAGGAGTTAGTAGGCATATGGGACAAGTCTTCTTTTAACTGTTGAGGTTCCTTATAGTCTTTCAGCATGGTCTCATCTGTTAATTGGGTGTCTATGTGGTATGAAGAAATAGGAATACCTGGAATTCACATAGGGCATGCCGTGAGAATCCTGTATAGCATTACGCCATACCTTCTGTTCACAGAGGTCCTAATGTACATTGAGAGTGATACCTAAGCTGCCTAAGGCCAGTTAACATGCAAATTTTGCCTGTTTATTTTATAATAGATTTTTTTGCATCTTATTGTTCAACTGGATTGTGGGTAGAAGCTCTAGCTTAGTTGTTATTTGTTAAGTGTTTCCGTATATATCCTTAAATATCCGACCAAAAAATGCATCTCTGTCACTGTCTATAGCAAGTGGCAACTCAAATCTAGGAACTGATTCATTAAGGCATTTGCTTCTTAAATAGACCACTTTGGCAATCCGGTAAAGCCTATGGATACCTTATTAGAAGAATGCTTTCAAATGCATAAAATAAAAATACATAGGATTACAAAGGAAGTCAATTATGTCAAACCACAATTATAAAAATAATTAGAAACACATTCATGTACCCTAGGTCAAGATCCCGTTCTTCAAGCAGTTCCTTAGCTTCCCCTAACCAGAGTACATGTTCATAACAAGAACATATTCATAGGAACAACACTTAAATAACTGAATGAAATCAATCTGAAAGCTTACAAAAGTTCTCCATGGTGGAGGATGGGCACAACATTCACACTAAATATTGTGGATCAAACAGATTAGGGAGAAACTACAGTACGGTTATTCTAGGGAGGAAAAGTTTGGAGCAGACCAATCTTTCTATGCTGTGACAACCTCCTCCCTGTGCTTATGTGAGCCTCAAGTCTGCTGAGCAAGGGGAGGAGGTGATTCTCTAGATGCTACCAAGTGGCCATCTGGGAAGGTCCAGAAAAAGTCATGGGTCATGGGGTCAGAGACATGAAGGGACCACAGAAGCCAAGTGCAGTCTCTTCATTTCACAGATGAGGAAAACAAGGCAACTAGATTTGAAGAGATTAGGAATCACTGGGCATTTGGTATAGCCAATGCAAGGTCACAGAGATGGGAGATAGAGTGCTCTGTGTTGTTTTTTGACCTCCATTTTCAAGGAGGACCCATGACACCGCAAGGTGATATCTTGATTCATGTGTGAATCGGATTTCAGTGAGTCAGAGTTGCACAAAGTCATCAGCCTCACTCTCCCTTCCAGAGTCATCAAAGTCCAGGGGCAAGACAAGAGTCAGGACAACTGTCAATGGCCCAGGATGCAGTGCATGACATCGACATCTTCTATGTCTGACCAAGTTCTAAATACTCCACAGTGCCTGCTTCAGCCACCTTCATGGCTATTGGAACAAATTGTTCTCAGTTGCCCATTCCACCAGAGGAAGTCTTCACATGTTTGAGGTAGACACTCAGTTTGTGTTGTGTGTAAGGAGTAGAGAGAGAAGGCCAGTTTGACTGAATCACAGAGCACGGGTGGAAAAACAGGTTAGGGCCAAGTTGAAGAGATCCATACAAGTTCATCAGAAAAATTTATATTTTACCCAGAAGAGATGTGAAACCACTGGAGCTGATTGAATAGGAGAGTGATACAGTAAGATTGACATTTAAAGAAAATTACTTTGGCAGCAGTGTGGACAACGGCCTGGAGTGGGAAGAGACTCGAGGCAGGGAGACCCTTTAGGAGGCTGTTGCAATGATCTAGGCAAGAAGTGAGAGAGCCTGAAGGGGGCAAGTGGAAGCAGTGTTCCAAATTTTTCCATTACTGTCAAGGGAAGCATCATCCTTCCAGTCAACCAGCGTCTTCTTCAATTCCTCCCTTTCCCTCACACCATATATCTAGTCAGTTACCTCATCTTATTGACTCAGATTTCATATTTTTTGCATCCATTCCTTTCTCTGTACTCACATAGCTGTCACCCTAGCTCAGACTCCCGTCATCTCTCATCTGAACTATTACAACAACCTCCTAATTGGTTTCTCTGCCATCTTTCCGTTCTCAAATCCATCAGTACTCAGCTGCAAAAGTAATTTTCCTAAAACACAAGTCTGACCAGGCTGCTACTCTTTTTAATAAACTCCAGTGGCAAATGGCATTCTTTTGTTAATTTCTGTAATTTATCCTGTAAATTCTGTAAAATTCTGCAAATTTTTGTAAGTTTTATAATGTACTTGATTATCCATTCAATAATACGTGTATTAGAGTTAGGGTTGTATAGATGTACATGCATATCATTTGTAAATAAATAAACATACATTCATTGGTGGTGAAAGTTAAACTAATGGGAGTATTCAATTTCTTAAAATGTGGAGACTACAACTCTAGGATACTAGTAGGATATGCAAATTGATGGTTAAGCTGAACAATCTTAGGTGATCCTTAGATGCCCAGATAATAAAGGCCTTTGGACTCAGAGAGTCCCTTCCACTTGCAGTAATGTCACTGATTACTGTAATTATATATCAGTATTCCCATAGACTGCTTGTGCCTTCAGGGTTGATTTCTATTCCCTTGATTGTGAGGTCCACTCCTATTACTGGTTGGTTGTTCCTAAGCCTGGTACTATGATATTTGCAAGGCCATCATCTTGGATTTTGTGGAATCCTTAGGCTGCTTGATTATGTCATGGAAATTAACTCCTGCTACCAGGCCTTGAGTTGGGTCCTTTAATTCCTTTTATTATTAATTTTTAATTAAGTATATTATATAAGAAATAATATATAATTATATTAATGTAATTTAATCAATTATAAAATAATTTTAAATTAATTATTATTATTAATTCCTTTATTCCTCTTATTATATTCCAGAGTTGTTCTGTTAGGCTGAGCTTTTATCAGTTGTACAAAAGCTGCTATGTGGGGGGGCCTGTCAGGCAAGTTCATCCATTCCTGAGTGATAGTCAAATGCTTGGTTAAAAGCCTTTTGATCCAAAGCATTTGCCATTATTTGTTGTTGTCATTTAGAGATATTTATCTTAGTCTAGTGTTTCTGGGAAATATGATAAGGTCAGCCTTCACAAACTCCTCTTACCTATTAAACAACACCTGATTCACGCTTGGATCATCTAGAGGTCAATTGCAGGCTACAAACAAGTGTTACATGGTTTTCCTGGGCAAAATAGACAATGTTAACCAATTAAAACTGGTCCAGATTTGATTAGACTGATTTGTAACAGTCTGTCTCTCTTCCCCAAGTTTTTTCTGGGTCTTCTCTAATCTTGGGTTTCTTTGTCATGAAATTGGGTTACATCACCTGATGTCTGAGGGACAGGAGTGGTAAAAATTTCAGTAGAAAGGAAGATTCGAGGGATGGGTTAGGGGATTCCAGGGTGGAAGCTAAATTTTTGCAGCTTTATTTGGGTCAGTGAAGGAAAATGGCTGGTCGAGTTGGGGGCTAGATGAAGAAGAAGATGAAGATGGAGAAGCAGGGAACACCGTCTTCATGGCTCTGATCCTCTGATACGTGATTCAAGATATCTACGCAGAATCACAGAATTTCAAAGAAGGAAAACGTCCTCAGTGGCCACCTAGTTCTTACCCGAAAAAAAATTCTGTAATATACCTGACAATTAGCCAAACTAATAGGTGTTTGTTTAAAGACCCCTAATGAGGGGGTCTGCTACTTCTGGAAAGCCAGTAGTGTGAGAGGGGGCAGCTAGATGGGGCGGTGCAGCAGCGGGTAGAGTGCTGGGCCTGCAGCCGGGAAGACTCATTCACCTTCCTGAGTTCAAATCCGGTCTCAGACACTAACTGTGTGACCCTGGGCAAGTCACTTACCCCTCTTTGCCTCAGTTTCCTCCTCTGTCACATGAGTTGGAGAAAGAAATGGCAAAACCACCGTAGTATCTTTGCCAAGAAAACCCCAAATGGGGTCACAAAGAGTCTGATATAACTGAAACAAACAGGTGAACAGCAACAACAGTAGTTTGAGTGTTTTCCTTACTTCAACCCTCAATTTGTTCCTTTGTATCTTCTACCCATTGCTACCACTTCTCCCTCTGAGGCCAATCTCCTTACCACATGATGACCCTTCAGATACTCAAATGCAATCTCATGTTTATCCTCCCTCTCTCAAGTCTTCTCTTCTCCAAGTTAAAAAGTCTCTGTTCCTTCAGCTGATGCTCATATGGTATGATCTCAAGGGCTTTCATCATTCAAACTTCCCCCTTATGAATTTCCTCTGGATTATCACTATACCTCCCAAATTACAGCCAGTAGAACTGAATACAAAAGTCTAAGAGAAGATTCTATGTGTTAATAGGTCACATTTTTTTTATTTTTACCCCATTCTCTCTCTCCCTTTCTCCCTCTCTCAACATATTCCTCTCTCATCTCTTAATTTGATTTTATTTTTTTAGATATCATCCCTTCATATTCAGCTCATCCTGTGCCCTCTGTCGATATGTATATATATGTATATATATATATATATATATATATATATATATGTATATATATATACACATATATATATGGTTGACTGTTTTGGTCTTTTTTGTTACCAAAAAAAGATTCCAAAGTCATATTCTGAATCTGAGACTGTTTTCACTGCCTATTCATGTTCCCAGCCAACTACTTGACCCTAGAGCTTTTTGTAGGGGTACTACTGCTTAGAACAGAGAGTACTTTGTCCCAAGCTTGAGGGGCTGCGCTGCTATTTTCAGGGCTACTTATACACAGCAAGCTCTGCCACAAGCTTTCCCCCAAGAACTGCCAACCAGGATTGCAGCCCAGGTCCAGGCAGGGCAAAGCAGGCTTTGCACTCCCGCTCTAATCTGCTGCTTAATTCCCCCCACAGGGTGAGCCTGGGGCCAGAAGCAATTGCAGTTGTAGCTCTGGAAGCAGTGTCAGAGCTGTACCACCTCTGTGGCCCCCCGGGGTGGTGGCCAACCTTGAACTCCTTTCACTCTGATCCAGCAGCTTTTCCCACTAACCTTCTCTGTTGTCTTTGGCTGTTTGTAGGTTGAGAAGTCTGGTACCTGCCACAGCTCACTGATTCAGGACACTGCGCTACACCTGTTCCACCTGGCTCCTAGTCTGGTTGGTCCTGGCGCGGCCCATGCTGGGCCCTGCTCTGCTCTGCTCCCAGCTCCGTGCGATAGATCTTACCCAGCGACCATCCAAGCTGTCCTGGTCTGGAGCCCTGCTCCCCTCTGCTATTTCATGGGTTCTGCAGCTCTAGAATTTGGTCAGAGCCATTTTTTATAGGTGTTTGGAGGGACCTGGGGGGGAGCTTAAGCAAGTCCCTGCTTTCCAGCTGTCATCTTGGCTCCGTCTCTTCGGTCACATATTTTAAAAAGGAATTTCAATTAGGGGTAAATAATAGCTTTTGGAAAGATTTCTTAAGCATTAGAAAATATTCTTTAAAAAAAAAGACCATGGAATCTCCTTTTCTTGAGCTTTTTCAGGAATTTGTCTGGAGTGAGTTAGGCAAAGGCAGCCTAGAAGGAACCACATGGAGGTTACATGGAACAAATAATGAGTCAACAAGCATTCATTAAGAACCTTCTATTTACCAGTCACTGTGCTAAATGCTAGAGATATCGAGAACAGGAAGAGATAGTCCCTGCTTTCAAGGATCTCACAGTCTAATGGGGGAGAAATATCATCACATTTGAGCCTTGCAACAACTGTGGGAAGTAGATGCTATCACTATGCCCATTTTGCAAGAAAGAAATTGAGGCTGACAGGTTGAGTGACTTGTCCAGAGTCTTACAGTTCTGAAGAGTCAGAGGATGGATTTGAACTCAGGTCTTCCTAACTCCAAGTCCTCTCTCTAACCACTACACCATAAAATACTCTACATTCTACTAAATTTGACTGGGCCAAATCACTAAGAAAAGAGAAATGGACTGGGGATCTGACAATTAAGGATAACGATGAAGAAAATCTTTCATGGAAATACAATAACCTCTGAGTTTGAGTTTTATATTAATAAATGGTACTTGGGGGTGACAGACATGTAGTACATTCACCTGATAATATATTTTAAAGGAACTATTTTGAACCATGTTTATGATCTTGAGCTAAGTGTTGGCTTCTTTCTGGCTTAATGCTATGAGCATCCACCACTAAGTCAGGCCAGCTCTTCTTTATACAAAGGATCACTTTCAAGCCTTTTGTCCACTCGGAATGCTGAGAGAAGTACATTACATTGTTTTATCATTCGGTCATGTGTTTTGGGTTACCACGGCCATAAACTGCAGCTGTGGGAAGGAACTGTGTACCCTGTACACTTTAAACTTTATAAAATCTTCCACATGTAAAATAAATTAAACCATCCTATTGTGGTACAAGTTTATTGTGATGACAAAAGCGGGGGGGGGGGCAGGGTGGTGCATTGGTTGCAGTGTTTTAGTTCAGGACAGCTGCCTTTGGAAAAGCTAGCTTGAGGTCATGAACTTTACAGTAAATCCACTAGGGTTTGAACATTGAAAAATAGAGGTGAATATGTGAACAGAGGAAGGGAAAGTCAGAGTTAGGGATGAATCTCTGTGTCCGATTCCCATCCCACCACTTAGTAGCACTGCTTGGTCCCAACTTCCCCAAATCTGCAATGTTTTGGCATTGATCTCATATACTTGGAAAACCTGGAAAATAGTTTTATCAAAATAGATTTGGGTTGTCTGTTATCCTGAGCTCCACTTGGAATCCAAATTCTACCTTCAGGACAGATTAAAGCAAATCTTTCAGGAAAAGCAGTCACAGACATTTAGAGTTAGAAGAGACCTTAGCAGTGATCTAGTTTCACATCTTATTTGATGTAAAAGTGCACTCTAAAACATTCCTGACAAGTCATCGACCCTTGGCTCAAACGCAGCGATGGGAAACTCTACCTTATAAGGCCTCCCACATTTTTTTTCCTTGAAGGCTCTAATCATTAGGTAGTTCTTCCTTATGCAGAGCCAAAAATCTGTCTCCTTGTAACATCCGTTGGTCCTTGACCCATTCTCTTGAGCTACATAGATCAAGCCTAGTTCCTCTACCAGATGATAGCCTTCCAAATATTTGAAAATAGTTGTCATGTTCCCCTAAAATTTCTCTTTTCAGTCTAAACATATTCAGTTTCTTCAACCAGCTCTCAAATGATATGACTTCAAGTCCCTTTGTCATCATGGTCAATGTGTTAGCCAAAAAGTTGTCCCTTAGTATATTCTACCAAGCTATTGTCATTCTCAAATGTTGGTCCTCAGAGCTGAACACAACTTTTTGGATGTAGTTTGAACATAGTAGGATGAACAAGGTAGAGGGGTTGTGGTCTCTCCTCTTCTGGACACTATACTTGTATAAGGCTTGTGTTTGAGTGTGTATGTGTTTGTGTGTGTGTGAGTATATGTGCTTATGTATGTGTGAGAGATATCCATATGGATTATATGTATTCCCAAGTGAGTTTGTCTAAATAGGACTTACAAGGGAGGGAGAAGTGTGGATAACATCTCTGGAATCCCATTCACCCTTTTTTAAGTCAGACATTGATTCAGGAGTGTGCTGGCAAATATGCAACAATCAGCTTTCCAAAAAAAATGTACAAATGACACATTTTAAAGTTAAATCTGCATCATTAACATTTACTGCGTCATTCTCTTAAGTCTAGATAATCAATGAAACAATAAATCAAACCCTGATTTGTAATGTTTGCCATTTTCTGAGGTGCAAGTGCTTACACTGAAAATTTTATATTCAAACTGGCACCTGTTCACCCACCCCTGCTTTAATTCCTGCCCAGAAGGCAGCAGAGGATTGGGGCCAGAAGTCTGTGCCTACTTTTCTCTCCTCAGAGAGAGCATATCAGACTAGAATTATATCTGATTCTCCCTCATCTTCCCCCTTCGTAAATATTGTTCATCTTGGGAAAAGGATATTTAGGTTCCAGCCACCTTTCCTGTATGTTATCCCTTAACAGAGAAACAATGTCCCAACCTATTAATCCAAGATTTCATTCCCTTCCCACCAAATGCTAATTATGCAAAGACCATCATAAATATTGAATAATAAATAAACCCATTTATCCAAGCCAATAGCAAACAGAAATCAGAGAAGTTACACAGCTTAGAATATATTAAAGTATACACAAAGTGAAAGAGCTCTCCCAATGGAAGTGAGATATCTCAGCTGAAGTGAGGGAGGGATTTCCTGGTCTCACACCCATAAGAAATCACTCTCTTTGGCGCAGAAACTAGAAATAAGGACATGCTTAAAGCACTGGAATATCCATATATATACTACTTTCTATCCAGAACCTTTCTTTCCCTCCAAGGGCCTCTATCTAAAGAGAACTTGGAGCCCTATGTGTCTTCTCTCAAAGCCAGAAGCCAGAAAACCTCTTCCCTCACACTCTTTCCATCTCCATTCTTCAGGTGGCTTGGAGTGTCAGTAAAAATTCTTTCTACTGATGAGAAGAGTATTATGCAAATAGCTAGGTCTGAACCCTCGGGTTACACCATATTCATACAGTCTAAGATTGCATTAGTTTTGGGGTTTCAAGTCTGTTGACTCACATCGAGTTTGCAAGGGATTAAGGAAATAAAACCACCCCAATCAGGTTTTCCATGTAGTCACTGGCAAGATAATTAGCTGTTGCAGATTCCATGTGGTTGGTAGTTAAAATAGGAAGTTATCAGACTGCCCACTTCTCCTGGGAATCAAACTCTGTCTAGGTAAGCTCCATAGCAGCCCAGTCTGCCTGAATCCTCTTCTCCCTTGTGCAGATGCATCTGTACTGTACATGAAAATGTGCAAGACAGTTCAGTACAGCAGCCATAGAAGTGAATTGGAGAGTCAGGAGATTACATTTTAATCCTGGGACCATGAAAATTGGTCTAACAGCAACATTGTGCAATTATCAACTACGATCAACTTAGCTCTTTTCAGCAATACAACAATTTAAGACAATCCAAAGGACTCATGATGGAAAATGTTATTCGTCTCCAGAGAAAGATCTGATGGACTCTGAATACAGATGGAGCATACTATTTTCACTGTTTTTATGTGTGTGTGTGTGTGGGGGGGGTTCCTTTTGCAAACTAATTTTTTTGCAAACTGTTTCTTCTTTCACAATATGACTAATATGGAAATAGGTTTTACATGATTGCACATATATAACCTAGATCAAATTGCTCACCATCTTAAGGAGAGAGGGAAGGGAATGCAGGGAGGGAGAAAATTTGGAACTCAAAATCTTATAAAAATGAATGTTAAAATCATCTTTACATGTAATTAGAAAAAAAGAAAATACTATTAAAAGAAAGAAAATGGTCTGTCCTTTGGTAAGTCTTTTATCCCCTTGGGGTTTCTGTCTCCTCAAATGTAAATAAAGGGGTTGAAATAGAGGAACATAAACTTCTTTTCCAACAGTAACTTTCTATGATTTTATATTCATTTCACTTTGTTTTGACTAACTGATTCATGGGGTCATAGATTTAACTCTAGAAGGAACCTTAGAAACTATCTAGTCCTAATTTCTCATTTTGCAATAGGCCTACAGAAGACTATGAATTGTCTAAAGTTACCCACCTAGTAAGTAATAGAACCAGGATTCAAACTGAGCTCCCTTGACTCCAAATCCAGTGCTATATTCACTAAAGCATGTTGCCTGTTTACAGGTGTCCTGACGTAACAAAAAAATTGATTTGATTGAGGGCACTTTTTGTGCTATTTGTCCCAGGTGCCATTTGTGCTACTCCAGGCACAAAAATTGCTAGTTATTATTTTTTTTTGGCCTGGGAGACAGTTAACCAATGATGTCATTTGACTTATTCTGTTCATAAAAAGCCTTAGCAATATCTAAAAGCTTACTGAATATAATGCATATGTTTAGAAGTAAATAATACATCAAATTAATCCAGCAATATCACATATAAGCAGAAAACATATTTTTGTTCTTTTGTAAATACTATCTTATGTCTCTTTTTGTTCTAAATGTGCCCGTAGTTATAGAATTATACATGCATGCACATATTATATGTATACATGCATGCATAGCATGTCCATCATATATGTATACACAATCCATACACATATAACATGTACATATCACATATATCACACACAATATACACATACCACATGTATGCAACATAGCATATATGCACATGTGTATTATCGTAATACAATATATACACACATTACATATGTGTGATATATTACTGACATATGATACGTGTGTGTACACAATCTGCCATCGATAAAATTAAATAAGAATTACATTTAAGATCCAGGCACTGTATTACTTTATTTGTTTCAAAATAAATATTAACAAAAACAATTAAAAAGAATGACCTCAAAGTCATTTATGCTTTTATTTATTCATATGGGCGACTGCTACTTACCTGTAATCATTGTTTATTTCACAAGCTTCCAAAGTAAGAATAAAATTAATTACTTTTCAGAGAGAGTAAGTAGATAGCTTTGGGAAGTAACTCATTGTTCTCTGAATTATTTGTCCAAGTTTAATTTCACTCTGATGAGTGCCATACTCAGGAAGATGAAAGATCTGTTCACTTACAATCTTCATAGTCAATTTCAGAAAATACCTACTATGTGCAAGGACTATGCTAAGAATATAAAGACAAATGCTATGCTAGGAATTTATATAAAGACAAATGCAAAGCATTCTCTCTTTCAAAGAACTTGAAGTGAAAATAGTAAATATTCTGGTATAGTGACACAAATAACTGACTTTGGGGAGCTCTAGTTAGACTCAATATATGTAGATGTAATGGAGATGTAGTCGGAAAGCATCAAGACTCTGTATGTCTCTGGAAGTACCTAATACATAATTAATTACCCCAATGAGTATTTGTTTAATGAATGAATAGTATTGTTTTGGCTGCTAAGTTTAAGGACAGAAATTTTACTGAGTTTGTCTGAGAAAGGTAATCACTTTCTTGCTGAGGTAGCATCTACGTTTTACTTATATTAACAGTGGGAATTGACCAAGCTCATGGAGGAGAAGTTAACTCTAAAATCAGCTGCTAAATATTTAACAACTGGCTCTCTCTCTCCCTGAAAAAAAAGGTAGCTACAGCACATTATTAAGACTGATCTCCATTGTTAACATTCTTTCCACCACTTTCTTAAGTCTAGAGACAATGAACAAAACAAAAAATCAAGCCCTGACTTGTAGTATTTGCCTATTTCTGAGGTATTATTGCTTACACTGAAAATTTAACAATTGGCTCTCATAAGACACATGAGCTGATCCCAGCATGGCCTTGCCCCTGCGGCTAGGGCCTCCACCAACTGAAGCTAGTCCATCAGACAGCTTTGGAGCAGCTCCACTGTTACAGACTCTGGTTAGTACCAGGAAATGCAATGGATTTCAACATAGCTTCCCAGAAGTCCCCAAATAATCCAAATTTCCCAGAGCCTGAGGAGTCACAATACAGAATGTTTATTGTTGTGGCAATATTCTGATTTGCCTGTTTGAAAACTGTGTGCTTCGCTTGCTTTTGTTTTCATAAACTTTTCTTTTGGCGCATTGTGGCCCATGTGCTCCAAAAGCTTGAGGGGCTTTCTACTTCCTCTAGGATAAACTTAAAAACTCCTTAGACTTCTGTTTAAGGCCCTTCACAACCTGACTCCCACCTGGCTTCTGTTTAAGGCCCTTCACAACCTGACTCCCACCTGGCTTTTCTAAACCTCCCCCCACCCCTCTCTACTTTATACTCCAATTAACTGGGCTATAAATTCAATGTTCCATTTGCTTTTTCTGTGCATTCTCAAAAGCCATTAATCACTCCTTTTCATCTCTGCTGCTTAGAATCTTTATTTTCCCTCAAGGCTCAACTCAGGTGCAACCTCCTCCAGGAAGCCTTCTCTGACCTCTGCCTCTCCTCCAAGTGTTGATAATTTCTCCATCCTAAAACTACCTTATATTTTTCTATCTGCATATGTGTTATGTCCCTCTAGTAGAATGTACGTCCTTTAAGGGCAGGCAGGTAGGGTTCCCTTTCTGTATCTACCATCCTAGTCTGTAGCACCTAACAGGTTCTTGAGGTATGGTGGCCCTCTCTCATTCTCGTATGTGTACACCTGTGTACGGTTGGTTGTTGTCCTTTGTTCTTGAAGAGGACCAAAATGACATCACTATGCTAGAGTCAAGTCATATTGTGTTCAACTGTGGCTAATCACACTAATATGAGCTTGGCGTGCTCTACCACAGGTCGGACACAAATAGTCCACGTAAACATTTGGGGTGGATTCTCTGAATTTGGGCATCTCACATTTCTTTTGAGCTACTTCTGTGAGAGGCAGTTTTGGCATAATGAATAAGATCTAGCCAGGAAGAGCTGGGTTCAAGTCTCACTTCTGACACATACTGGCTGTCTGACCCTAGGCAAGTCACTTAATCTCATGGTGCTCTAAGCAATTCTCTAAGAGTATAAATTTCAGGGAAGGCATCAACCTGTATTTGGTAGAGGGAATCTCCTTACCTGGAAGTCCTTTATTGCAATGAAAAGACAGGTCCCGTCTATCCTCTTTATGTATACATTTCAATGTCAAATGCTGCTGCTTGCCTGGGAGGCAAGCTATCTTTAGTCTCCATTTCTCATACAACCTAAAAAGTCTTGGATCCAGATGAACACCCTACAGGAACTCCTAGGACCTTATTTTGAGAGGAGGTATACAGATGTTCAGGGAAGACCAGTTCCACTGGTGTGAGGGCTGCTTTCCACCTTTTGGTATTCACTGCCATCAGATTTTCCACTGTGGCTCCAAGAAGCTACAACATGTGTAGTGGCCACCCCCTGGTAAACTGTTTCAGCAGACAGGCTAAACCAGATTGAGGGTTACCAACGGGCCTCAAACCCCTTTGATGAGTTAGAGTGGGTGTCTATCCTAAGCACATGAAGTCTTCCCCTCGTGGAATGGGCAGATGTGAACAATTTGTTCTAACGGGCCATGGGGGCAGTGGAGGCAGACACGGTGGAGCCTTTAGAGCTTGGTTAGACATCGAAGACACCAAGGTCATCTGCTGCATCCTGAGCCCTTGCTAGTTGTCTTGAGTTTTGTCTTGCCGCTGGACTTTGAAGACTCTGGAAGAAAGAGTGAGGCTGACGAGTTTGCACAACTCTGCCTCACTTAAATCCAATTTATGCTCAAGTCAAAAGACATCACCCCTATATAGTGATGTCATTTTGGACTTCTTCAAGCATGAAGAACAACAACCAACCATTATGAGAAGAAGGGGCTTCAAAGGAATCATACCCCTGGCCCCTTCCCTAGAATCTCCTGGAGCCTGGAAGATGATTTGTACAGCCTGGAACTACCTCAGGAACACCTTAAAATGTGATTTGCTTTACTTCTGAAGTCCTGTTAATACACTAGGGAGTTCTTGCTCTGTCCCACACAGCCCCCTGGGGCCTCGATGCTATACTGGAGGAAGCAGGGAATGCTGACAGTAGCCTTTATTTTTCTCAATTATACTGAAAATCCTTCTCTATCTCATCTATATAATCTGAGGAGCAATTTTTTTTAAATTGGAGTGTCATGAATATAGGGACTTCAGTTACTTAGGGGATAGAAAACATGAGGGACCCATTATCTGGGTCCCATGATTAATTTAGGCCACATAGGGATTTGGCACATGAGGCAGGCATGGTAAGACTGTCAGGCTTTGGTTGGATACTTCAACTTTTATCTTATTGGCCTAAAAGTATCATCAGAGCTGTAATTTACATACTCTGTTAGGAAATACCAATTGTAGCTCATCAAAGTTACTAATTATCCTCTCAGTTCTTAGGAATGATAGCCATCTCCTGTAGGCCCATACATTTCGGTGAGATTCCTAGTCTATACCACAGAAGTCAAAACATTCTTTTAACTCCAATACCATAAACAGCCAAACCTCAAACTAGTTCAATATGATCCGCACAGATAATTGTCTATCAAGATGTTTTTCGGAAAAAAAAGTTTTCATCATCCTTAATAACTGAGATTGTGATTGGATAGTCCTGATAATCCATATTAACCATAATTAACATTGCATTGGCTTTGTCAATCCACAGGATGACAGCAGGAATGTTAATATTAATCATGATAATATTAACAACAGCAATAATAACTAACATTTATATAGTAGTCATTTTTATAGTTTTTATCTCATCCGATTCTGCCAACATCCCTGCAAAGTAGCTGTTGTTGTTATCCCAGTTTTACAGAGGAAGAAACTGGGGCAAACAAGGTTCGATGACTTGCCCAGTGTCACACAGCTAGTATTTTTGTGATGTTTTTGGTTAAACATTTTAGAAATTTGCTATCATTGCCATTGTGGTGGAAGTCTTTGCAAAAGGGGCAGAGGATGATCTTTGCAAAAGAATCCATAAAGTACTCATCAAAAACATATCCATTTAAATGGTCAAAGAATTCTCAAGGGCTATTTTCAAAGGGGAAAATAGAAATTATTAATAATACTTTAAAAATGTTCCACCTAATTAGTTAATTAATCATACTCATCTAATTGAAAAATCCATCAACAAGTTCTTATTAAACACCTACTATGAGCCTGACACAAAAATAATTAGAAGGAAGGAAACTGTTTTGGTAGGGTAGTGGAGGGATAGGTATATTCATTCATTGCTGATCCGTTTACAAACTAGCAGCATTTGGGGCAGGGGAATCAAAGTGTGGGGGAAGCAGAGTGTGGGAAAAGTAACAAAAATAATCATAATTTTTGACTCATTAATTTTATTGTTGAGAATAGACCTTAACAGTTCTATTTAATAATTTCTGCCATACTGTATTCCACTTTTCCCAGCAGTTTTTGTCAAACAGTGAGTTCTTGTCCCCAGAAGCTGGAGTCTTCGGGTTTGTCAAACAGTAGACTACTATAGTTATTGACTACTGGGTCTTGTGTACCTAACCTATTCCACTGATCCACCTCTCTATTTATTATTATATTATTATTATCCAGAACCCAGTAGTTTTGATGATTGCTGCTTTATAATACAGTTATAGATTTGGTATGGCAAGGCCACCTTCCCTTGCATTTCTTTTCATTAATTCCCTTGATATTCTGCACTTTTTGTTCTTCCAGGTGAATTTTGTTATTATTTTTTCTAGCTCTATAAAATAATTTTTGGTAGTTTGGTATGACACTGAATAAGTAAATTAATTTAGGTATAATTATCATATTTATTTTATTAGCTTGGCCCACCCATGAGCAACTGATATTTTTCAAATTATTTAGATCTGACTTTATTTGTGTGAAAAGTTTCTGTTAACAGTGTTTATACAGTTCCTGGGTTTATTTTGGCAGATAGAAGCTTAAGTATTTTATGTTGTCTAGAAATACTTTAAATGGAATTCTCTTTCTATCTCTTGCTGCTGGGAAAAGTGCTGTTTAATAAAATAAACGTTTTCATAGAAGTTTTATACATAATATAAAAACAAAAACAAAAGCTGGAAATAACCTAAATGCCTAATAAGAGGAGAACAGCCAAGTAAATTGTAGCAGATCCATGTCATGTAATTATCATAATGTGATTATCAAAAGTATGACAAAGAAATTAGGAAAGAATACTAGTCAATAAAACCAAGGGAGAATGAAAGCAGAATCAGAAAAAAATGGACCATGTTACAACAAATAAAGTAAACAGAATGAGCAGACAAACAAAAAATAATGATGAGAGTTAGTGGAAGCTTTTTTTTAGCTTCAACAGGCTAAGTGGTTCAGTGGACTTGGACTCAGGAAGACCTGAGTTCTAATCCTCCCTACACTGTTAAGCTGTATAATGCTGGGAAAGTTACTTAAATTCTCTCAGGTTCCTCTTCTGTAAAAGGAGGGAGTAAATCTCATGGTCTCTACTGATCCTATGAAGTTTTTAATTGATTATTATTTACTGAATAGCACTGCTATTTCATATTCTTACTGTAAGACCATGTGAGTAGAATGTTTTCTATTGGCCACAGTAAAAGGGAAAAAGTCACAAAAAGCAAGCCTCTTATAAAGTATTTTTCTGCACCTCAGTAGCCTCACATGACTCAGAAGGCATTGCTGTTTGCCTTAGCCCTCAATGGACCAAAATTTCACAATCTCAGATACAGATGCTCACCTTTTCCAAAATCAGCCATTTAAATAAAAATTATTACTATCTTTTGTTTGGATAGTATCTTCATTTCCCAATATGTTTTTCCCCTTTTCCCCCAGGAGTTTCTACTAAAATTCACAGAAGCATAGTCATGGAAGTCGTCTTAATGATCATCTAATACAAGGGTTCTTAAGGGGTCAATGGATGGATTTCAGGGAATCTTTGAACTTGAATGAGAAAAAATTTTTTATAACTCTATTATAATGTAACTTATCTAAAAACATTATACTAAGAAAGTATATCTAGGCTTCACCAGACTGCCAGAGGGATCCATGATACAAAAAAAGTTAAGAACCTCTAATCTAATCCAGGCCTTTCTTTATACAAAATGAGAAATCAAGGCCCATCATGGCAAAGTGTTACAAAGATACCCATGGAAGAGCCAGGACTAGAATATGATTCTCCTGGCTCCCACCAGTCAGTCACAACTAGCATTTAAGTACCTACTATGCATTAGGCATTGACGTACAAAGACAAAAGACAGTCCCTCCTTTCAAGGAACTCATAGGCAGTACACTTTCCACAAAGACCCTCTGCAGGTTTGAGCTAAGCAATAAAGGTATTATTAAGCAGTAAGTATTCACTTAAGTGAAAGAATAGATTCTCAAGTGGGACCCTCATATAGTGACCATATTTTTGCAACTCTAAATATTATAAAGAAGATTCCCTTTATGCTTCCCCTTCCCTTCGGTCATACTATTTTTCTTTGAAAATTTAAAAAAAATTAAATTTTATTTTATTTTAAAAACTTTTTTCCTTTGAAATCATAACTAAGAACATTCGGGCTCTGTGGTGTCTGTACTCATGATTTCAAATAATGAGTCGAGCTTACAGTACTGAAGTTGTATTTCTTTAGGGAATTTGGCTCTTCGACTAACACTTTATGACTGTCTGAAGAGAAGATGGCCACACATGGTGTCACAGCCTTAGCAGCATGTACCTCTGGAAGATGGAAAAAGAGATCTCTCACTCTTGAAGGGAGGTAGCTAGAAGACATTCTCTTCTGACTGAGGACAGGAGTTGCTTCTAGCAGACAATTAAGAATATTGGCTGAGCTAATGTATAGTTGTGGAATGAGAAATAAGACTTTGAGAATGAGTTAACTACATTAGACTAAATTATTCTCAGTCATTTTCAGAACGCCAATAACAACTTTAGGGCAGAATGTCAGATGGGACAAGCTCTCTAGTATCTCATAAGCAATTACTTGAAGTGTGGATAAGAAACATTTCGCCCTTATTTCCTATCTAGGCAGGAGTGGTGACATTTTCTTGTCACATAAGGGTGTGTCGCTGTAAGATGCTTTACATGGTGACATAAATCAAGAGAAACTTTAATAACAGCCTGGGATTCTCTTCAGTCTGCTGGTTTGGGGTTTTCTCTGGGTCAGGCTGAGGGAGGTGGGCAGTGTTAGTGGTAACTAGTGAAATTTGGATATTTCTTGAGTTCCAAGAACTACTCCAAGACTGCTAAATGAATCTGGAGGGAATATTCTTTTACTGTATTATGATGTCCTTAATTCTAACATACATCTTTCTGGCTACAGAATTTCTTCTTATTGTTCTGATCCCTGGAATGGGCAAGATCGATTCGGGGTGTTCTGGAAAAGTCCTGAAAAATAAAGGATACTACATCTCCTGTTGAAGTACAATGCAACTACCACCTCCGTGAAATTTTCCCTGATTTCTCTGTCAGTAATGATCTTCCTCCTAAGACCTTGAATAACACTTTATTTTGTCCTGTTACAGAACTGTAGCTTTTGTGCTACATGGCATTGGTTTGATAGTAGAAAATGAAGGACTGCTCCTTTCTTTGGCATCCACCTTTGGAATATGGGTGTTTCCAGTTGGATCCAACTACACCCTTCCATGGGTGGTTCCATTCCCTAATCACCATCTTCAAATCCACCCCCACAAAAAGCTTTCTATGAATTGTATGAAGGGAGAGAGAAAGAGTAAATGTGATGCAAACAACAAAATGGCTGTCTTTCTCATTTTTTTGCCTAGAACAAATGAAAAACACCAGATCCAGTTTAGTCTTACCTTTGTGAAAATTAATTGAAGGCATGTAATTCTTTCTTAATTTGTCTCAACTTGCATGCAGGAGAACACATGGCAGTTTTGGATAGAAATGAACCTTGGTTGTTTTTGTAACTCTATATACCCAAATCAGACATTGTTCTTGTCTCTTGCAGCCCCTGTTCACAAATAAGAAAAATCCATAGCTCAAAAGCCATTAGGATTGACCATTTACATCAAATGAGTCAGCTCTGATGCTATTTAAAGCAGCAAGCAAACAAGAGAAAGAAGAGAAAGGTGTCTATTAAAACCTAAATTCTTGCAGATAGGATAAAAGGGGGAAAGCAGCATTTCACCTGCTTCCTGAAACAGGGTGAAGTTCACCAATAATCAGACACTCCCCATGTTTAGGCTATAGCTGTTCCATCTTCTTAAGTGAACAAAAACACTGGTTGTACTAGTGGAACCCCAGGCTGACTCACTACCTGTCTCATCCACGCTCAGTGGCTTCTTCCGGTAACCTTTGTCTCTCCTGTTATCCATATCACCACTTCACCACTTCCACTTCTACAGTGTTCAGTTAAAAAACCTTTCTGTCTCTAAGGACCATTCCCACTAGAGTCCCTAGGCCTCCGGATTCTAGGGTGGGAAGAAGAGCACCCTGTTTCCTTGAAGCTACGCCTTCCAGAAATCCACACAGTTAAGCTCGGATCACATCTCTCTGCCTTTAGAGATAAGGGTTTGGAGTTTTTTAGTTCCTTGAAAAATCAACCGTAGTATTACTTGACATCAGCAGAAACATTAGCACAGGGGAATCTAGCCCAGCATCCCAGGAAATTACCTTAGGGTGCCATTCACAGTAAACAAAAATCAACAATAAATGTAACAGCCACAGCATAGTGCAAAGCAGTCTTGGATCAACTCTTTTGGTGATGACATATATAAATTACTTTCAGGATATAATACATGTATATGCCACAGGAGTGCGTTCATACCCTTAGAGCACAAGAAAATACGTATAACAGCCAGCGAAATTAAATATCAATGAGCATACAAATAAAGGCAAAACACAAAAATAACAGCATATGCAAAGAACAAGAAATAGCAAAATTATATATACTTAGCAGACTATATATGTGTGATGCTAACATAGCAAATAAATATAAATCTGAAAAGAGTAAAATAGAAGCATACTCAAAAGATATAGTAATTAGAGCATGTATCGATACATCATGCAATTATATGACATAGTTTACATTGGTAAACCTTAGCATTATCTTCTGGCTACATGCATTATCATTTCTGCAGTTTCCCTTGGGAAACTGTGAGTTGCTCTAGATACCTGTTAAATATGTCTACCTTTCAAGGTGTCTGTCCCTATACCTGAGCTAGTTAATCATATGGACTGACTATAAACTGTCATCCTTCCTTCCAAACCTGAAATTATTGAGGGCTAAGCCTGGTGAGTAGTATTATTATATTCTGTGGGGTGTGTCTGTGCCCTAGGAATGTCTATAGCAGATATATTAGGCCAGGAGTTCTTAGTGTAGAGTCCATGAACCTTTTAAAAAAAACTGTATTCTGATATAATTGGTTTCTTCGTAGCTGTATTTTGCCATATGCAAAGAAAAACATTCTGAGAAGGGGTCCATAGGTTTTACCAGACTGTCAGAAGAGTCCATGAAACAACAAAGGTTAAGAACCCTTGCATTAGAAACGAACCCAAACAACAAAAAACAAACAAAAAGTGCTGTTTCTGTTTCATTCTTTTCCCACTTATTTGAACTGGTTTGGTCTACAATACACAGTCTCATTTGAAATCTGTCTGTCAGGCAGTCTTTGCATGATGACCTCTTTTGCCTAGGGTCAGAAATGGAACAGGGAATCTGAGTAGCTCAGTTATAAGGCAATAAGAGGTTATAGTGGATTGTCTCTGTACCTTTGGAGCTCCTTTGTAATACAAGTTTCCCAGCCTCTCCACAACCAGGTATGAAATAGCTTTCCATTGATCTGCCAGCTTGTAAGTCTCAGAAACACTAGGATTTCTCATGCCCAAATCTGTCATCTTGTTCAAGGTCTTGACAATGAATTCAGGTGTCATTCCACCATTTGTTTCTGCCAGTGATCTGAGCTGAAGTTGTAGCTAGCTGTTTATTTTCTTTTGGATTCATCTCTCAGCCAAGAAATGTCCTGATTGTATCTTCAATAGTTTCACCCAGAACTTCCAAGACATAAATCAATATTTAGATGGGGTTCACACAGCTCATGCCCCAACATCAGCAGGTAGGGAGTAAAACCAGTAGAATCATCCCTGGTGGAGTTATGTATGTGTACTAGGAAAGCCACATATTACCTCTACTGAATATTTTTTTTCTGGTTTTAGTGTCCCTAACTTACACACATCAGCGATCAGCTGAAACACTCAAGTTGTAAGTTCCTTGAGGGTGGGAAAGTATCATTCTACACTTCTTGATTCCAGCCAAAGCTAACATCTCCATGAGGAATGTAGTTGCCAAGTCTCTATCTTTGACCAAGTGGATCCTGACTGGAAGTCCATACACCAAGGAAATACTTAACCCATGATATTTTAGCAGCTGTGGAAGCTTTCTGATTCCTGGCTTATTATGCCTGTGCATACCTTGTGAAGTGATCAGGCACTACCAATTTTTGACTTGTTCTTGCCATTTTCTTCCAGAGATAGAAAGCAACACTGACAAGTCCTAAATGTTTGCTTATGTTATTAAAAAATGCAGGATGGGTTGGTAGTACTTTGCACACAAGAAACACTTCTCACACCCATTGATGACATCTGAAGTCATCTTAGGATGGTAAAAATCTGTTTTCTTTTTAACCCTAGGGTACTTTATTGGTCCATATATCCAAAGTCATTTTGTAAAGTTTTCATGGCCAAAGAGTGATATGAACTGGGGAGTACCAATTGCTTCCTGCTGCCATGTGTAGGATCAATGACAGCCTGGTATAGTATTCTATTGCACAACTGCAAATTCTGTCATGATAGTAACATACTTTCATGGTACTGGCACATGAGTCCTTTGGCATCCATCACCACCACTTATCTTGGTCTATATCACCTCTCACATTCCTTCATTTTTGTTTTGCTGTTGTTGCCAGTCGTCTATAGACAGCTAAAGCAAAGAGGACTGGCTCAGTAAAATGTTTAGCATGCTGTCTGATGGAAGCCCCAAGCTTTCTTATTGCCATTTGCTTATAATCCAGTTCCTTGGTTATTACATATACCTTTCACTTCTTTTAGATTTCATATCACCACAGTTTGATGTGGCCTTCAAGACAGGTCACCTGCATTCCCACTAGTCTTCCCTGCAGGTGCGCCTGAGATATCTTGGGGTGTACATTCAAACTGTTGAAATCCAACTGGGATAGTAGTATTCTCTCGGCCTTCCTCCACCACAGGAATCTGGTAATAGTCACTGCACAAATCCAGTACTAAAAAATCCTGGTTGCCTAATGGACAATCCTAGGCTTCTTAAGGTCCCTGTATACTGGTCTGCTTCGTTCTTTTGTTCAAAGTTCAGTTGTATACACACATGTGGATCTTTCCATTCTTCAAAAACAAGGTTATGTAGATGAGCTTTGGACTCTGTGATGCATGCCATTTAGCCAATAGACTCTTTGAAATGGTCTCTGAGGTCATCCATCACTGAAAAAGGAATTCCTCCCCCCTGCCAGAAAGTCCATGGTTTGGTGACCTGGATCCTATGGACTGCTCTTTGAGCACCACCCACATCTCAATTATAAAGTGATAACATGCCTAAGCTTTTGCTGCTTATGACTCAACTCTTCCATACATTCTTCTGGAATTAGAAAATAGTTAATGTCACATTCTAGAAACGAAAATGGAAGTCAGCAGGTTTTACAAACTATATTAGTTACTCCCGAAGCTGCTGGGTGGTATACAGAAAAGTAGGTGTTTGGTACAAATCCAAATGGGCTGGTACTTCTCCCAAATTCAGGTGGTTGATCCCTTACTGCTTCAGTCCCTGTGACTTCATTTCTCTAGGTCCACTTAAGAGGTGGAAGAGCCAGTGCTCTTGTGACATTCCTTGTCACTGCTTGATTCTCTCCTTCTAGATGCTTTTGTATAGGCCACATGAATGGTCAAAGTATGCAGTTTCTACTTTATTGTTTCTATATCTTGAATAGGCTGCACTTGGTTCCAATTAGAGCTGGCACATGGCACATTGCCTGGTTCATGAGTTATTTCAAATGTCCATAACTTTTGTCCCTCAAATCTCCAAGGACAAGTTCTTCTAGAGCCTTTAATGGCATTTTTTTTCAAAAGTCTCTTTAAGACAACTGGAAGTTCTTTCTCTTCTGTGGGGCAGCTGAGATGTACATGCAGCCTTACAGAGATGTACCTCTTCATGAAGACCCTGATGGGCAAAGCTATTACTCTTGATGTCGAACCCAGTGATACTATTGAGAATGTCAAAGTCAAAAATCTAGGACGCTGAAAGTATCCCACCAGACTGATAATGTCTGTTTTATTTTTTTTTCCCCTCTGGAAAACCGCTAGAAAATGGTGACACTCTGACTACAACAGTCAAAAGGAGTCCACTTTGCACCTGGGGGCTGCATCTGTGCAGGGGTATCATTGACCTTTTCCTTTACCGATTGGCCCAGAAATATAACTATGATAAAACTATCTGCCAAAAGTTTTATGCTTGCCTGCACCTCCATGCTGGAAAGTACTGTAAGAAGAAGTATGGCCACTACAATAAACTGTGTCCCAAGAAGAAGGTCAAATAAAGAGGCAGTCCTTGGGCCAAGTTTTGGTCTGACTCCCTTGATTTAAGTGCTCTCTATTAGTCTATTGTTACATGACTTTGATCTCATGTTTAATAGGGCTATGATCTCAATAAAGTCTGCTTTTAGTTGAGAAGGAAAAAAACATTTAAAAATAAAATTACTGAAACATGATGGTCATTTGTACTCCATTATTGAGGGCAGCCGTGTGGTCCATATCCCCAGCCTTCTCTGTCATCTCTCCAGGAGGTCCTATGAATCCAGATGGAAAAGACCCATTAGGAATTTCTGATGAGGTAATGATCACTGCTCATGTGGAACAGGATATCCTCGTTCCCTGGCCTCATTTACTTTTCCCAAAGTTGGCCCTGTTGCATTTAGCTTTTGCATCACTTTCTCCTTTCACAAGCATGTGGTTTGTGTATAGCTATCTTCTTCACAATTTTAAGAAAAATTATTATTTTGGCCTTTCTGGTTTTCTCTTGATATTGATGTCAGGCTGGCATGGTCTACATCTCCAATTACCATATTTCACAGCATAATCATTGCAGATTTTATGCCAAATTAAAAAAAAGTGGGGTGTGACCATTGTACAAAGCTTTAAAAATTGTGCTGGTATTACTTTAAAATTACTTATTACTAAACTGTCTTTGGTGCACAATTAGGATGCATGGAATATATGTTAAAATTGAATACTGACAATGCACATGCACTGAGAATTTTAAGCTTGCAGCTCCCAATGCACAAGAGATAAATGTGTATCCATATACCACGGATGAATACATTGCTGCTCTGTTTATCTTTTAAGTGGCGTGATGAACAGAACTATGCCATTTGACGATTACACAGTGAAAGGCTATAAACCAATTTTGGGGCTGAAAAAACAGGTTGTGACGATTATGTGACAAAATACAGTATCTTTCCAGCTGGAATGGGTTTGTTTGCAGGCTCACCTGGTTTTCTTCAAATTGCCTTGCATGATTCTCAACCTACAGGGCACTTACTATGTTTAGTTTCCTTGGACCATGAACAATAAAATATCCTTGTGGTGGTTAGGTTTGAGGTCTTTAAGTCTTTCTATCAAACATGTATATAACTCCAACTTCAGTAAGCTGGCCTTCGTTTGCCAGCCTTGTTTCACTCAGGGCTGCCATTTGGATGTGTATCTACTGAGTTCTCTTGCAATAAGAGCTGTTGGGGAGGCTTCGAAGGAAAGTATGGGAGAGAAGTATTAGACTGATTACCAAACTGAAGGTCTACAGAGCTGTGGTGCTGAACTCATTGTTGTATGCCTGTGAAACCTGGACAGTCTACCAACGCCATGCCAGGAAACTGAATCGTTTCTATCTGAATTGTCTTAGGAAGATTCTGAAGATCACTTGGCAGGATAAAGTACCTGACACTGAGGTTCTTAATCAAACTAAACTTCCAAGCATTCAAAACTCTGCCTCAGAGAGTGCAACTCCGATGGGCTGGCCATATTGTTTGAATGCAAAACATACCATTGCCACAAAGACTGTTTTATGGAGAACTCACACAGGGGAAGCATTCACATCGTGGTCAGAAAGCGATACAAGGACACTCTCAAGGTCTCTCTGAAGAACTTTGGAATTGATTGTGTGACATGGGAGACATTGGCACAGAACTGCTCAACATGGCATGCCCTCATCAGAGAAGGTGCTGTGCTCTATGAGCAAAGCAGAATTGAAACAGCTCAAAGGAAATATAGGATGCGCAAATTTGGAATATCCACCCCAAAGGTTCACATGGACTATTTGTGCCCAACCTGTGGTAGAGCATTCCGAGCTTGTATTGGTCTGATCAGCCACAGTTGGACACATTGAAACTCGACTCTAGCATAGTGATGTCATTTTGGTCCTCTTCGAGAACAAAGGACAATTAACATCAAACAACTAATTTGGTCCCCAATCAGAAGTCTACCAGCCTTATGAGAATTCTGTTAATTATCCAGCTCAGGCTTCTACCAAGACTTTCTGAGGACAACAAGGGTTCTGTCCTAAGAAACTTCTTAGTGATTAGCTCAGTAAGTCAGTCATGCCCCTTAGGCTTATATAAAAAATGAATCAACCTAGCAGTTGGAGGGGTCATGAGTTCTGAGATGTTGCAAGTTAAGAGCTGCCTAGGAAGAAAACCCCTGCAGGGCCAGAAGAAGGAGTTTCTTTGCCCTCTCACCTACCCTATGTTAACCCCATATTTTGACAAAAGGATCAATACACCTGATCCAAATTACTTGAAATGGTAGTAATCCATGCCTAAACAGCATGGTGTGGTAGAAAAAGAATTGGACTTAGTCTCACAAGACCTATGCTGGAAGTCCTGGCTCCATTGTTGTTAACTAGGAATGTTGGCACCTGGGACAGACTCAAGTGAGCAACAACTAGGTTGACACCATCAACCAGAATGTCCATCTTGTTCTTCCATTTTTTTTCTTGAGACATTTCATTTTCCTCCTAACTACACTCATTTTAGACTTATTTGATTTCTCTACCTACACTCATCTTGAACGCCTTTGACTTCTCCACCAGGCACCCAGCAAACTCATCACTGGGAAAATCTCATCATCTTGCAATATCCAATCAGCCTTAGTACTCACACCTTGTCAGTAGCCTCTGCCCCTCTGATTGGAAGACAGAGCCACAAAGTCTTCAATTTCCGTTTAAGGAGGAGACCCATCTCAGACATTTTCTGATTTCTCACATTCATTTAGGACTAATTTGGCTTCTCCAGCTTCATTAGTTTTTTTTTAAATTTCTTTGACTTCTCCACCCTGTCCCATGTTAGGTACCTCTATCCATGCAACTTTTCTTTTTCTTTCTTTTTTTTTAAGCTTTTCTTTTGTATGTTGTCTTTCTCCATTAGACTATAAGTTCCTTGAGGACAGCTCTTTTTTATTTGTATCCCCAGCCTACATGGGGTACAGTGCCTGGCACACAGTAGGCATTTAATAAATGTTTATTGGTTATTGGGGAAACAGGCAGCCCTGGGAGTAACAGTCCAACTTTGGGTCATTGAAGGTCTTCTAAACTCTGCTACACATGGCCCCATTTTTTTGCTCTCTTCAGGGGTCTGCCTCCCTTTCTGCCTCCCAAGTAAGCATGGGCCAGTGTAGTGGCATCAAGAGAAGGAATGGAACACCTTGCTTCTCAGTTCCCTGACTTCTAAGCTGTCCTCAGTTCTGCTCTCTCTGTCCCTCTCCCAGGATTACCATCTCCCCTAGGCACCATAGTGTTGGAGGTCAGGGGTGGGGTGCAGCACTGCTTCTAGAAGATTGGGATAACACTTTCCGGCCTGCACTAGAATGGATGCACACGTGCCCCAAATATCTGTACCTGGGCCAAAGACCCAACTTCCCCACCCTAGTGACAGCTCTGCCCAGCTCTGACAGTTATGAGCTTTATGATGATGAGCGAGTGTCACTGAATCTACCTGAGCCCTACTTTCCTTATTTGCTAAGTATGTGCAATAATTGTCACTGGACCTACCTCATAGGCTTGTTATGAGGAAAATGCTTTGTAAATGGCAATGTCCCACTTAAATGGAAGTTACTATTGTTGCATAGAAGAATGGAACTACACATTTGGCTTAACGAATCTTTCTGAAACAGCCTACTCCATTACTCTAACTATTTAGGGACTCTCTCTTTTTCTGCACCTGCATCATCTTTCTGCTTTCTTCTGTCTTATGCACATAATCCTCTCCAGTATAAAACAGTCCAACAGAAAATGCTATAATTTATTTATTTAATGGGGGTGGGAGGGAGACAGGGGAGGGAGAGACATTTTCAGCAGAGGTTAGACAGATGCAATGCAGTCACATTCACACAAATATTCTCAGTGCATTATAGATTAAAATCTGAGTGATTTCCTGAGACTTAGGGAGACTGTTGATTTAAAGCAAGATACCTTTTCTCATTAAAATATCTTTAAGGAAGTGATATGGACCAATATTTCAAAGTAAGCTTTTCAGGGTGCTAAATATTCCCTTCAGAGATATGGGGGGAAAATCAGCGTTGGAACTCTGATGTGGTTTTAACTATGAATCTGGACAGGCTTATTGACACAGGCACATTTTAGAGGCAAAGGGGCAGCTTTTACATTAACTTGTGATCAATCCATCCTCTCAGTAAGATCAAATGTGACTGCTGCTCTCATGAGAATAATATAGAAAGAGAGCTGGACCAAGTTTCTTGTTTACATAGGATTTTTGTAGTCTTTTTTTGTTTTGAATAATTCAGCCCTATTATTAACAGGGATAATTGGGAGCTGGCTATCACTAGGCACTGAAAAGCCAGACCCCCATGATCTTCTTTCTTAACCTTCCAATTCCTTATAAGTCACATCTGCTTGCTTTGACAATAACAAGGTTCTTTCCAGTTGGTATGCTTGGGAAACAAGTGAGCGAACTGAATTCCATTCTGTCTCATATAGCACTGAGCAAATTGTAAGCTAAAATTGGATTACCAAATTGTTATTACCAGAAAAGATTTAAGAGGCAGATGGAACACTACCCAGATTTCTCATGCTGGGTTTTAAGACCTCGCAGCTTGAAATAACATATTTTGGTTGGAGTCCTGAACAAATTTATTAGGGAATTACTAAGGAGGGCTAAGTGTAGGATGCTATGCTCTCTTATTGAGAGGATTTTGTACACAAAAGCCCTTAGAAACCTGGGAAGAAATATTAAGGGAAGTTTAGGTTTCTTGAAGAACACTCAAGCAACTTTTGGTATTTTAATTACCTTTTTGAAGAACCATGGGTATTTCCATATCATTCCTCTGCATTTGCCTTTTCAATGCATTTACTGAATCATTGTGGCTTGTGATTTCATCTAAGAAGGAAACTTCCAGTTTGAAGATGCATAACAACATTTCTTCAGCAGCTTATAGAATTAGAGAATTGCTGGCAGGCACTTGGAAGTTAAATGATTTACCTGTGATACATACCTACCTAGTATGTAACCAGAGGCCAGACTTGAATCAGGTCTTCCCTTTCTCCAAGGTACCACAACATACGGCCACTCAATTGAATATGAGTAAATATGGAATTGAACATATTTGCCTCAAAGAAGAAGATAAGGTTGGAACCATATTTCCGTTGAAATATACTGAATTATATCTAACTAAGGTGGCACAAGGGATAGAGTACTGGGCCTGGAGTCAGGAAATCTCATCTTCTTGAGTTCAAATCTGGCCTCAGACACTTATTAACTATGCATGACCCTGGGCAAGTCAGTTAACCATGTTTGCCTCAGTTTCCTCATTTGTAAGTTGAGCTAGAGAAGGAAATGGCAAACCACTCTAGTATCTTTGCCCAGAAAACTCCAAATGGGGTCACAGTCAGACGCAACTGAAACAACTGAACATAATATAGCTAACTCTTTGCATTAATAACTAGAGTTTTTGTGTAGATTAGTTTTCCTGAGGGGGAAAAATACTTCTTGAAAAATATCAAATACAGTGACTGTATATCATCAATTGGGAATATAAAAATGTGGTACATGAATGTAATGGAATATTACTGCTTTGTGTGAAATGATGAATAAGAGAAATGCAGAGAAGCATGGGAAGACATATGAAATAATGCAAAGTGGAGTAAGAAGAACCAAGAAAACAATATACATGGTAAGTGGTGGTGGTAGTGACGTTGTAATTACACAGTAACTACAACAATGTAAATGGAAAGAACCAATAAAATCTGAATGCTACAAAATGATAATGAACGAGTTTGGCCACACACACACACACACACACACACACACACACACACACACACAAAATGGAGATGAGAAGACATTCCACTCCCCCCAACTCTTTGGGTAATTGTGAGTATGGGACACTGCATGTAACATTAGACTTTTTTGATCTGTTGATTAATTTCATTCAACATTTTTTGTTCTTCCTTTTTAAAACTACTTTATTGTAAGAGATGACAATCTGGGGTGGGTAAAAGATATGGTAAGAAATGTACTTGATGAAGAACAAAAGATTTCAATAAACATTTAGTTTTTTTAAATGTTGCTATGGAGTGTCTAGAAGCATCATATTAATGAGTATGTAGTAGGGAAATGTTCTTACAGTAAAATCTTAAAGCTGTCAGATTTACTGTATTTCATTTTTATCTGGTAAATTTTCAGATCTCATTTACCTCTCCCAGAGGGCCAGATTCCACAGAGTAATACTGCACAGCTAGCAAATCTTCTCACTCAGAAATTCAGGAGTTAATCATATTTGCCTCCAAAGAGAATAGAGATAAGGCCTGGGATCATTAGGGTTATCTGCCTGACTAAAATACACTACCCTCTGCTGGCTTGAATGAATTATTTACCTTAATCAAGAGAAGTTTCTGAACATGGCAATTTTTCAAAGAGGGGAAAATACTTCCTGGAAACACGGAAGAATGGGAAGTCAACTTTGCTGTAGATTTGGATGAGAATAGAGTAATTAATGTTAGAGGTGACGACTGAGGGAAGTCTTAACCAGGAACATTTGTGATGTGGTTTAAGACAAACATGAGAACATGTGTGCTTTAAATCAGATGTTTTGAAAACTAATATCAGCACATGATTCCAAAGAACCAGGGATGAAGCATACTACCCATCTACTGACAAAGAAGTGATGGACTGAAGATGAAGAATGATACATACACACACACAATTCTGCATCTATATGTGGGTGTATATATTGAACATAGCCAACGTGGGAATTTGTCTTAACTTTGTATGCATACTTCTAACACAGGCTTTGTTTTTCCTTTTTCTTTTTTGAGGGAGTAGGGAAATAAAAGGATAGAAAATATATTTTAGTTAATTGAAAAAAGACATTTTAATTAAAAAAGGACTATCAGATGATGTAACAGTTAAACAGTATAAACATGGATTCCCACTTCTAACTCATTTTTTTGTGTAAGTTTTTTATTATTTAAACTTAAATAAAAAGCAAGAAAAGGAAAAAAAAGAACATTTCCAGGTACACAGCAGAACATAAGAGGATTCAATATAAAACAATACATTTCCATTTCAAGAAAACCTATGTAATAAATACTACACATTGTTCTCAAAGCTGCCCAGTTTTTCTTTGGTTCCTTCTAGGTTTCCTTTTGTTCTCTGCAGTGCATTTTTTACTTTATTTTTTTCCCTTCCTTCCCGCCTCCCCATCCTAGGGAAGGCTAAATTAGACCTGGATATATCTATATCTGTATCTACATAGATATCTGTAAACATACACACATGCCCCCGTATATACACATATACATATATGTAAGACTGTATTATGCCTATTTCTATTTCTCATTTCTTTCTCTAGAGGTGGATAGCATCTTCCTTCATATGTCCAAGTCTTTCCATTTTTTTTCTAAATCAACCAGATCGTCACGTCTTATATCACAGCAGTATTCCAACACAGTCATATCCAATCTGAGAGGCTGTCTATGAAAGTTTTCCTCCCCAGTGTTCTACTTTCCTTCTATTCTTGGCTACATTTACAAGAAATTTTTAATTTAAAATAATTGAAATTATCTATTTTAAACCTCAACCATGCTCTCACCTTATAGCATAGTTTAAGATCTGGTACTGCTTCTAATTCACTTTTATAGCTCTTTTCTGTGATAAGAGAATACCTTTCAAAGGAGTTACACTAAGTCTCAAGACAATTAGAAGGGTTTTTCCTTTAAATTCTACACGTTCTGCTCCTAAAATCCCACTCTCAAATGAATTAGATCTAATGTCATTGGTTAATCTTGACTAACACAAATTTCCTTGAATAGGGCAACCATTGAGATAGCTAAGACTGAAACCAAAGTCAATATCCTGACTCTCACCCAGATAAAAGGTGATAGCTAATAGGGCCCATACACAGGTCAAGTATGATTTAGACTCTATGCTTTGGCCACACCTAATCAAACAAGTTCCTGCATTCTTTCATAGCTGTGATTTGTGGGATATCTCATGGGATGGCTTGAGCAGAGTGAAGCCCTAGGACCCTAATCAAAGCATTGCTAAGGGAATTAAATCCCCACATCAATTAATCCATGATGTAATCCATATCACAATGTTATTTATTATTTCAATCAAAATGAAATTAAACCAGATCCATTTATCTTCATCAATTAATATTTAATAGGACACCAGTCATTTGGCTTGTGCAGGAAATAACATTGCCTGATAAATTTAATTCTGGGAAGAAAACCCTACTTACATGACTTTTTTCCAAAGATGCTTGATTTGCCTCACAGTTTTAGTTATTGTGGGCACACATGGTGTTTTCCTTCTTATTTTTCACTCATTCATAGACTCAGAATTGAAAGGGTCCCCAGGCTATCTAACCCAAGTCATGCGTAAGCATATATCCCCTTGTTGACAATCTCTTCATCCGTAAAATAAAGGAAGTGGACTAGATGACCTCTAAGATCTCTTCTAGTTCCCAATTTTTAAGTTTATGATCATCAACAAGTGACTATCCAGCCTCTCTTTGAAGTTCTCCAGTGGTGACATCATTACTTTATGAGGCTATCAACTTCACATTTAGACAGCTCTAAATGATAAAAAGTTTTTCTTTGTGTCAAGTTGAAATCTACCTTTCTAAAATGTCCACCCATTGCTCCTAGTTCTGCTCTTTAGGGCCAAACAAGAACAAATTTGATTTTTCTTCCAAGTTATGATTCTTCATATATTTGAAGAAAATTATCATGTTTTCCTTAAATCTTCACTTCTCCCAGTTAAATAATAGAATTGTTGAACCAGTGGATCCTGTATTTTAGCAAGTAAGCCTCTCTACAACACCTCTGATTAGTGGAAAACTTTCTTAATGGCCCCCATGATGAGGGATCTTCTCCCCTATCCTAATCATCTTCTCTTAACAGGTATTTTTTACATGTTTATAACACACATGCAACATATTATTTATTACATATTTTCATGTCTTTACTTACAAGTTTATATTCTTACATCCCCTAGAAAAATGTAAGTCACTTGGGACCAAGAATTACCTTTCATATTTGTTTTTATGTCTCTTGCATCTAGAATAGTATCTTCAATACAATCAGCACTTAACTTAATTGGATACATTTCCTTTCCATAATCTTCATATGGCTTTGAGTTCCCTCACCTTCTAAGGCACTCTCTTTTGGATACTCTCCAAGTTTTCAATGTTCTTCCTAAAATAGGTCACTCAAAACTGATCACAATAATGTCAGTGACCAGAACAATACAATGTTCCTAATGGGCTTAATAAATATTTATGAGTCAATAACTGTGAATGAGTTTCCCAGGGATTTGTCCTGGAGACCATAGATTTGGTCCAACCAGGGCAGAGCACAGCCATACTGTTCTCATATCTTGTTCTAGTCAGTACACTTCTACTAATGCAGCCTAATATTCTATTTTAATTATATTAAATGTGTTCATTTTTTGACTGCTACATCACACTGTTGTCAAAATCATAGTAACTTCACAGTGTACTAAAACCCTAAGGTTTTTTTTTTCTCATATCACTATCCAGTATTTGTGTAGTTCTTTTTGTGAACCCCAAAGTAGGTGGTTACATTTATCCCTATAAAACCCATCTTACTAAATTTGGCCTATTATTCCAGGGTATCGGGATACCTTTGTGTCCTGGTTGTGTCATCCAACTTGAAATTGATCCCTCCCAGTTTAATGTCATTCACAGATTTGAGTAACATACTGTTTATTCTTTAACCAAAGTCATTGTTGAAGTCAAATGTTGAACAGAATGGAGCCATGGACAAATCTCTGGGGAATTCATTCAACAAATATTTATCGAACCCATAATAAACATTGTAGTGTGCTGAGTACTGAGTATTATCATTCCCTACGTGTCTTCATCCCTTTGTTATGAAATAAAATTTTCCGTTGTAAGATCTTAAAAATCAATAAAAACCAAGAAGATAGAGAATTGCCAGGCATATTCATTTATAAATTTTCAAGGATATGATACTGTTTTATAGTAATGTACTCTGCATCATCTTTAATAACGAGGGTAAGATTTCACAAAGATAGTCATTGTACAAAGTATATTTAATATAATTCCACATTTTCTTTTGGTAGAGATGATTAGCAACCTTTTTTTAGACTCCTCTGTTTTTCTTCTTGGCATTAGGCAAAAGATTATTTTCCCCATGATCTTCTCCAAAATACCTCTAATAATAGCTGAAACTATTCCAAACTGAGTTCTAAGGATGTAACTTTTAAAATATTGAGCCCAGAGAGGGTCAGTGCAGAATCTCAGGATACCACCAGTGCAAAAACTTAGAGAGAGGAGTATAAGCCGGAGGAAACAGTGACCAATATCAACAATTATGGCAAATCTAGAGATAGCTTCAAAAAAGGAGAGAGCACCCTCATTATAATGGCATACAGATACTCAAAGAAAAAAAATAGATTTTCCACATAAAATCAATGAAGAAATGAAGCAAAAGGGTGAAAAATTAAATAGAAGCTTTGGAGGAAATAATTGGAAGGAGAATAAGCAGCTTAGAAGAAAAAGTGGAAAACTTTACCTAACTAATAATGGACTTGAAGAAACCAAAGAAAAATCAATGACTCCACAAAACAACAAGAAACATTGGAATGAAGTCAAAAGATTAAAAAAAGAGAAGAAAATGTAAGATACCTAGTATCAAAAATGACTGATGTAGAAAACAGGTCATTGAGAGATCATTTGAAAATTATTGGGCTCCTTAAAAACTACAAAAAAATGGCCTGTACACTATATTTCAAGAATCAAAAATGAAAACTGCTATCAGAACCAGAGAACAAAGCAAAAATAGAAAGAATCCACCAATCATCTTGTGAAAGGAAACTCAAAAAGAAAAGTCCCAGGAATGTCATAGTCAAAATCAAACCTTCCACTTCAAAGAAAAAAAATAGCATCCAGAAAAAAGCAGTTTAAGTACACAATGACCACAACCAGGTTCATATAAGACCTCACAGTTTCTACTATATAAGAGGAGATCTTGTAATACAATAGTCCAAAAGGCAAAAGAGATAAGCTTACAACCAACAACGACACACCATGTAAAGTGGGGTATAATCCTATAGTGAAAAAAATAGGCTTTTAAACTAATAGAGGACTTTCAAGTATCTCCGATGACAAGATCAGAGCTGAGTAGGAATCTTGAAATACAAACACAAGAGCCAAGAGAAACCTAGAAAGATAAAGTTATTTGAGCAATTGGAAGGAACTGTATGATGATATAGGGCTAGTGTTCAATAGGGAGAGAAGAAACAAGTTTCCCCTCAGAAGTAGAGGTAGTGTAGTACCAAGGAGGGAAAAGCTATAAGAAAAAACAAACTTACTGCCCCTGAAGAGAGGGAAGTGGGGGGTGCCAGAAAAGAACTAGATTCTAAGGATGCCTTAAATTGTCTCTTAGAAAATTGGGGAAAAGATGTTTATCAAATTTTGGCATATAAATGGAATAGAATATAATTGTATCGTAAGAAATGGCAAAAGATATTATTTCAGAGAATTCTGGGTAGTGTGAACTGATCAAAACCAGAAAAAATTCATTTACATGATGACTGCAACATTAGAGAGTAAATCAATAATAACCCAGGTCTTCCTGAGTTCCAGTCCAATGCCCTATTGATTACACTATACCATACCTCCTCTTAAATAAAAAAAAAAAATTATCAGGCAAAGCTAAATAACCAGAAAAAAACCATCCTCTTTCTAGGTTCTGTTTGGTTGGCTTATAGGTTGAGGATAAAGGATCATAAAATCATGGAATTTCAGGGCCAAAAGAGAGCTTAGAGGTCAATTTCTAGCTGGGACCCAGATGAGAATGTGAAAAGATTTGCCTGAGGCTAGAGAGCCTATTATCTTTATTATATGTATAGAGCCCATTATTTATGTAGAGCTGATTAGCACAGTGCTAGGTGTTTTACAAATATTATCCCATTTGATCCTCACAACAACCCTACAAGGGAGGTACTGTTATGATCTCCATTTTTCAGTTGAGGAAATTGAGGCAAACAGAGTTAAGTGACTTCTCCAGGGTCACACCATAAGTATCTGAGGCTGGGTTTGAACTGTGGTCTTCCTGACTGCAGACTCAGTCTCTATTCACTTTATGCCCTAGCTGCCATGAATTGGTTTAAGTGAGGCAGGCTGTGCAAAGTCACCAGTCTCACTCTCTCCTTCAGAGCCATCTGGGTCTAGTGGCAAGACATAGATTAGGACAACTGTACGTGACCCTAGATGCAGAGGTACACTTGGGCCTTTTTAAGCTGAGGTATTTCCCAGGTCTCTGTTTGTCTGAAGCAAAAACCATTCAGTGATTAAGGATAGGTAAGGAAAAAAGGCCCATCCTGATTCAAATGGAGCTACTTGACTATGCCTTAAACCCAAATCATTCTGGCTCTCAGTGATTGGCCCCAACCCAAGCCTTGGTTGATCATTATTTAGATTTTTTTGGCTCAGAGTGAGTGTAAATAGCAGTTCTTTCTGTTTTGGCCAGAAACCTTGTTTATTTTTTTTTGAATAGGTAAAAAAGACCTGGGAAAGACCTTATCTTAAAAAGGCCAAGGTCTCCCACTGCATCCAGGGTCATCTCCAGTTGTCCTGATCTATGTCTTGCCACTGGACCCAGATGGCTCTGGAGGAGAGAGTGAGGCCTGCCTCACTTAAATCCAATTCACTTGCAAATCAAGACATTATCTTTTTGATGTCATTGGTTCTCTTTGAGAACAAAGACAAACAACAACCTAGTAGCTTCAGCTAATTGATAGCAGACTTAGTCCTACTCAGGACAATCTAATCTCATGCAAAGTAGACAAAATTTACAACAGGACACTTGTTCTCTTTCTCCTACACCATATACCCTGTCCTTGGTACCCCAGGAGACAGAGACAGAGGGTTAAAGTACAAACTATAAGAAAGGAATTTATTACCCCCGTACTCAAATGACTCCCACCTTCATTCTGGCCATTATTGAAGCTCCTAATTGTATAGTAGATAAAGGACTGGTCTTGAAATCAAGAAAACCTGAATTCAAATCCTTCCTCAGATACAACATGCATGGCCATGAAAAAGTCTCTTAACTTTACTCAGCCTCATTTTCTTCATTGGCAAAATAAGGGAGTTGGACTCAATGTTCCCCTGAAGTTAGGAAGATTTAGCCACCTGAAGCCCTCTTCAAGACATTTTATCTCTGCATTCTCTCTAGCTATCCCTCATGTCTAAAACACTTTCCCTCCTCAGCTCTGTTACCACCCTCTCTGGCTTCCTTTGCTGTTGTGGTGGTGGTAGTGGTGGTGATGGTGGTGGTGGTGGTGATGGTGGTAGTGGTGGTGATGGAGGTAGTGGTGGTGGTGGTAGTTGTTAGTCCTTCCTTTTCAAGAGGACTAATGATATCACAAGGTGGTGTCTTGACTCACTTGTGAGGGCTTCCTTTAAATCCCAACTAAAATTCCATCTTTTAGAGCAAATCTTTTCTGATCTCTCTTAATTCTAATACCTTCCCCCCATTAATTACTTCCTATTTATCCTGCATATACATTTGTATATATTTGTTTCCATATTGTCTCTCCCACTAGACTGTGAATTCCATGAGGGCAGGAACTGTTTTTTCATTCTTTTTGTATCCTCAGCACTTAGTACAGTGCAGGGCACATAGTAGGTGCTTAATAAAAGTTTACTGATTGTTCGGTTGATTGATCTTCAGATGGTATCAGTGTAGTAACCAAAAGCCTTCACTGCCTTAGCCCAAAGAAAATGAATGCAGTTTCCAAATGAGTAATTTCAAGGCCTGACAAGGGAAATTTTTCTATTTGACAGTGTGAGGAACAGCATTTTGCAGGGTCATTAAATTATAGTCTTTAAGTAACAGACTGCTGATGCTATGATAAGGCTTGCCTTACCCTGCTTTATCACACCTTTACATCAGCTAGATTTCTTGGTTTCCAAACCTCAGAATCCATATATTTCAGTCCTCTAGGAGGCGATGATGATAATGAAGTACATGCTGCAAAATGAAAGAAAAAAAATGCTATGACTTAGTATCTCCAAAATGACTTTTTCAGTTGAATTCTGAGACAGATGAAATATTGAAGTAGCTCAGATACAACTGACATGAAATTAGTTTTAAACCCCATTAAGTTTTGAACTAAATGTTCCTTAAGATTTTTGTTATATGGTTTGGGGCCATGAAATAATCTTTGAAAAAGGGAAACTAAGTATGACCCAGAGGATAGTGGAAAGACACATGGTCAGTCAGCATTACAAACTTGGAACTACAAAGGAGAACCAGAGTAAAGCATGCCTTCAAAAAATGTGTGAGCAGGAAAAAAGATGATGGGGCTGGTGAGAGAGAGAAAATGGTATATGGGAAAGAACACTGGATTTAAAGTCAGAGGAACTTGTTTGACATTTTGGCTTTCCCACTCACTAACCTTGAGAAATAAGGTATTTCATCTTTTGGGGCCTCTGTTTCCTTAAATGTAAAATTGAGGACATTGGACTAAATGACTTCAGAGGGTCTTCCCAGCTCTAAATTTGTGATCCTATCAATGGATTACCATCTTATATCCTCAAATGGTACTTCATGATGTCAAGATAAAGAAAAATTGGCCCCTGAGCACTCTGGGTAGGTCCCCTGTGCCAAACTTGTGGAAAGATATGTACAAGAGTCATATAGAATAGGCAGGCACGGATGGGTTTTGATTGGCATCATTTTCCTGATTGTTAAGTAGGGAAAAGTCCATATTGATGAGATCACAGACTATTGTAGTTTTTGAGGATTGTTTGAGATGAAAGAGATACTGGGATATTTTGAAATCAATTTTAAAGGCCCCACCCCCCACAGACTATAAGAAGCAATTGTACCAAGTCATTCTTAAGGATGATTGCAGATTCTTGGGTAAATATTGTAGATGCAAATTAGATCACAGCATTTAAGAGCTGGAAAGGGCCTCAGAGGCTATCCAATCTAACACATTCTTGACCATACAATATCTCTACAGCCTCCCACCAAAAAAAAACCCCAAACTGGTTATATAGCTTCTGCCTGAAGATCTCCCATAGGGGAGATGCTAGAACTTCCCAAGGGAGTGTGTTCCACTTGTTAGCTCTAATTGTTAGGAAGTGGTTTCTTGGGTCAAGCTTAAAGCTGACTCTCTGAAATTTTGGCCATTGTGCCTAGTTCTATTCTCTGGGGACAATAAACTTTGCAAACCTTAATAAATAATAATAATCTTCTACATCATAGCCCTTCAAATACTTGAAGTAGCTATCATATTAAGTCTTCTTTAGGCTAACTCCAGTTTTTCATTGTATCTCCAAATGGCATTTTCTCAGGTCCTATCACTAACCGGTTTGTCCTTCTAATGCCCAGGACATACTTATCTGTATCTTTCCTAAAATGTGCCCATAAACACGGGTATGTTGGAAATGGCTGTGAAATTTTCAGTGTGAGCTTTTACACTTAGAAACCAGTAAACATTATAAATCAGAGCTAGATTTATTCTTTTGTTAATTGTCTTGACTTTAAAAAGTGATAGAGAAAATGTCAATAACGCATATTAAACTTGAAAGTGTCTCACTTTTTTTTCACCCAGACACCAATTGTTAAACATTTACCAGCACACCACTGCCCAAAACTAAGCATCATATTCTAGATATGACCTGACTGGGGCAACATTTATCAGGACTATTCATTCTTTTCCTCATTTTGAATACTGTGTCTCTCTTAATGCAGCCTAGTATAGCACTAGTTCTGATACCTATTGGTAGGAAGCAGTATAGAAATCTTCAAAGAAAACGACAAAAAGGCCGAGAAACCTTTGTCTAGTTAAAAAAGGTAGCCAGTGGGAAATCATACTGACATGAAGATTTGCTATGTGACTGTAATTTCTCTCTTTTAGCTTCAGCATGTTCAAGAAAAGAGAACAATGTGGGATTATGAGAAAAACAATGGATTGAGAGTCAGAAACCCAGGTTAAACCTCTCTGAACCTGTTTCCTCATTTGTAAAATGAGCAAATTGGACTGGATAATCTCTAATGTTGCTTCTGTATCTAAAAGTCTAATACTCTTTGTTTCTATTGGAGATGAGAGAGTGGAAAGTCATATTTAAGTATTGTGATTAATTGAGATCTGTGACTTGGAGTATCAGTGGCGTGGAATTAAACGGACCAGCAGGACTTGAGGACATAGTAAATTCAGGTCTAGGGATGCAAGAGACCAAGTCAAAGGAAGTCAGAAAAAATAGGGAGGTATCCTAGGTCTAAGTGAGTCTGGAACACAGCAAAAGCAGTGCAGGGGAGTAGGACTAAAATCTCATAACTGTTTGTCAGGCAACACCCTTTTTTTAATTGCCTATTGAGTATGGGAAGTCCTGGGCCTACAGATCTTGATTATAGCCAGAAGAAAATCAATGACTTACAAGAAGAGCCCTGCCACAATTTAAGAAGCAGAAGGAAGGTTTCAAAGCTTTTGATACATAGAAGCCTAGGAGCCATAAACATTTCATATACACACACATACCTACATATACATATACGTACATATATATGTATACCAACATATACGTGTGTACGATCATTCAAAAACAAAACCAAAGTCAGTTACAAAAGAGCATCTTGAATAGGTATTTGGGCACATGATTAAAAACTGAAATAAATGGAAAATTGTACCTTTGTGATGTATATCTAATTTTATGTCCTTAATTTTTTAAAAGTTGAGTGGAAAGCTTGCCAATTTCTCCTACTCTCCTTATACCTTCTTTTTTCCCTTCCCTTCCTCTTATTCCCCCCCCTCCCTTCCCTTCTCCCTCCCTCCCTTTCTCTCTCCCTTTCTCTTTCTTTCTCTCTCTCTCTCTCTCTCTCTCTCTCTCTCTCTCTCTCTCTCTCCCTACCTCTGTCCACCTCTGCCTTTCTCTCTGTCTCTGTTTCCATCTGTCTCTCTGTCTTCTTCCTCCTCCTCTTCCTTCTCTCTTTTCATGATTAATAACCAGAGTACTATTATTCATCTGGTAGCATTGCATCCTACTTTCAGGCAAAATACCTTGGAGGAAATGAACAGCCTCCTGAGGGCTTCTCTCACAAACCCAAATGCAAAGTGTCAACAGCAAAGATTTAGAACCTTGTTTTCAGCCTACTTGAAAACCAAAAATCTCTTAAATAAAATGAAGTTTGGCTTTCTCCAGGATTTATTGCCTTTGTTAATCAGCATTTTTAGGAGTTAAACCACTGAAAAGTGTACTATTAGCTAAAGTTAATTTTCTGGACAGAATACCTAGTTCCCAAAACTGATAATAAAGTCAAGGCTTAATCAAATTCAGACTTGGTATGCTGTAGAAGTTAAAAAGGAAAACAAACACAGTCCAGTATTTTAGAACTTGGCTCTTGTTAAAGAGTGTATGCAATTTGCACCATTAACGCTTAAACCCAAGCTCATGTATTTGGCTTTTGAGATATAAAATAAATTCTAGATGAAGTATGAACTCTGAGATCATCTTCACCATCCCCACCACCCACATACTTCACACACACACACACACACACACACACACACACACACACGCCCAAATTCGCCTTTTTTTCTGTGAAATATCTCACGCAAACATATGCAGATTGACTCTAGGAAAGAGATGCATTTTGCACCTTTTTATTGGCTGTCAGTTTCAAAGCTCAAAACTAAACCCTGCCTTACCTTTATTATGTTATTTACTGTTGTATTTAGCAGTAAAAGAGAAGGCATTCAAAGTTAGCAGAACTTCAGTTTTTGAACCTTCTTCTGGTGTTTGCTGGCCTTATGACTATCACCAAATCATTTCACTTCTCTTGGCCACAGGCTTCCCATCTGTAAAATAGGAATCTCTTAACAGCTAGGTTGTGCAAGTGGATAGAGTGCAGACTCAACTTCCTTAGTTCAAATCTGGCCTCAGACACTTACTATCTGTGTGACCCTAGACAAGTTACTTATCCCTGTTTGCCTCAGTTTCCTCATCTGTAAAATGAACTGGAGAAGGAAATGGCAGACCACTCCAGTATCTTTGCCAAGAAAACCCCAAGTGAAGTCACAAACAGTCAGACACAATTGAAAAATGGCTGAACAACAACAAATAGGAATCACAATGCCTGTAGTGCCTACCTCATAGGCTCCTTGTGAAGATCAAACAAGGTAATGTCTGCAAAGAGTTATTAAATATCAGTCATTATCATTTTAGTTCCTTACAAGCATTTTTGTTATTGTGGTGGTTTTGTTGGTTTGTCTTTTTTTTCATTTTTAGATAAGAAAGAGTTATAAAAGAAGCCAAAGGCTTAAAAAGGAGAGGGATGTCATCCAAGAATTATATACAAAGGACAAGGAAGAGGTTAAAGGGGAGGGAATGACTGGTGTAATTAACACACAGTAATTAAAAAAAACCTAAGATTTCAAAACAAAATTATGAAGAGAAGAAAAAGAGAAGCCATGCTTACATACTTGCATGGAGGAACAGGTAATGATGTGATGGGCACAGTGAAAGGGAGACTAGTAAAAGAAGATTTCCAAAGACATAAAAGAAAAAGGCAATAATGCATCTAAACTCCTCAGATCTCAGCATATTTATTTGTACAATGTAGGAATTGGGTTAGATGGCCCCTGAGGCCCCTTTTACCTCTCACTATGATTGAAGCTCATTCTCTCTTGTATGACACTATACCTTTAATGACTCTTGTTGCTTTCAGCCCCATCTCTTCTGCAAACTAATTTGTGGAATGAGACCTGTTATCTTGGACCATCAAGCCCTCTCTTCAAATCTTCAGAACAGTCATTGTTTCTTTACCATTCTCTGGATGATGCTTTTGAACCCAGATCTAGAGATCCTTGGAAAGAATGATCAGAGACTGCTTAGTGTGTTCAAGAAATTCTGCCACTATGCTCCATTTAATCAATAAATCAATAAACATTTATTGAGTGCCTACTCTGTGTCAGGCACTATGCTAAGCATTTTTAAACCTCTAGGCTAAGCCATAAATGGTGGCTCCTGGCACTCCATCTGGCTGAATACTTGACCTGATCTGGTCATCAATTTGCTTTTATCTGGAGTGAGGGGAATCTTGCTCTGATGACATCATTACATCTATTCTAAATTGCCTGAAACTTCTGAACATTTGATGTGAGAAGCTTAAGACCTATGAATAGTGGTTGACCTAAATTTCAGAGAATTTCCTCAGTTCCTACTCTACACTAAGCTCACTAGAATCTAACTTCAACATTTTAATGTACCCCAATTTCAATGTTGTGGCTATTACCTCCAATAATGGTTGCTGACCTCTGTTCTTAAAGAGGACCAAAATGACATCAAGGTAGTGATTGTCTGACTGCCAAGAGTGCAACTCCAATGGGTTGTCCATGTTGTTTGACTATTTTATAGAGAACTCATACAAGGCAAGCATTCACATGGAGATCAGAAGAAGTGATACAAGGACAATCCCAAGGTCTCTCTGAAGAACTTTGGATCAATTGTGAGATATGGGAGATGTCACAGGACTTCCCAGTATGGTATGCCCACATCAAAGAAGGAGCTGTGATTTATGATCAAAGCAGAACTTCAGTAGCTCGAAGGAAACATGAGATGCGCAAATTTAGAGACATCTCTGCTCCAAATGTTCATAAGGACTATTTGTGCCCAGTCTGTGGTAGAGTCTGCCCAGCTCATACTGGTCTGATCAGCCATAGTCATAGAAATAAGACATATTTGGAGGACTGAACCAAAGGACCTGAATGCTTGTTCGCTGTAGCTATAGCATGTTTTAGAGTTTGGAGAATGCTTCAAGAGAATTAAGAGTTAAATCAGAGATCCAAATCATGAGCGAACTTTGGCCCCTTTATTCTTTGCTTCAGCTCAGGACAACTTCTGTAGGGAGAATATCCCAGACAATCATGGCCATGTTAACCTAACCTCCTGTCTCTATGATAATAGGTCCAAAATATGCCATGGGGGAAATCAGACTCTCTCTTCCTTTCTTCTTCTCTCTTTTAATCCTTTTAACCAGTTCTCAAAGCATTGATCTGGAAGCAATGATAACATATAACACCTTGCTTCTCCACGAATTATAACCTTGGAATCTCTGGGGAGAAGGAAAATGGATGAGCACATGTCAGGGGTTAGACCTTTCTTGTACAAAGGGGAAAGCTGGGAGGCCGTCTGTAACAGGATCACTGTCTAGAAGTGTCCCCCTTCCACCCCATCAAACATGTGGGCTAGGTTAGGGTTTTTTTTTTGAATTCTGTCATTTACCACATAATCATTGCAGATTTTATGCCGAATTTTTTTTTTTTTGCAAAAAGTGGGATGTGACCATTATGCGAAGCTTTTAAAAATCATGTTGCTATTACTTAAAAATCATTTATTACTAAACTGTCTTTGGTGTGAGATTAGGATGCATGGAATACTCGTGAACATACATTAAAATTGGGAAGATACAAGTCTTACCATATCATGTGACTTACTCTAGGCAGCTGCCCCCCTGCTCCCCTATGGCTCTTCACTGGGTTGAGTGACAGTACCGTTAGTACTACAGCCTTCTAAACAAACCACGCAAGTTGGCTTTTGGAAATATATTGACAATGCCCATGCACTGAGAATTCTAAGTTTATGGCTCACAATCAATGCTTGAGAGATAAATGCGTATCCATATGGCACTGGTGAATACATGGCTGCTTTGTTTACTTTTTAAGTGGCATGATGAACAGAATTATACCATGTGACGATTAAGGGACAAAAGGTTATAAACAAATTTTTTGGTCTGGGAAAAAAAAACAACCAAAACTCAGTGCAACAATTGTGTGGTAAAATATGGTATCTGTTCCGGTGACTTGATTAGCCCAGACAGCTGCTTCTCTTAATCGTCCAATTAATGAAGTATACACCATTTCCAAAGGAAATCTTTAGGCATTGTGGAATAAGGGAACTGTTTTCTAAAGAACAAAGATAAAGAAATTTGGCCACTTTTGAGTATAGAAAGGACTTCTAGGTGTTAAAGTCAAAATATGATGCAATATGTTGTCAGGCAGTTAGCTTTATTAGATGGAGTAGGTGTTCTCCCTGTGTGGAGAGGTTCCTCAGTGGCTAAATTGGACACAATACTTATAGCACCATGGAGCATGGAACAGTGTATAGGTTAATTCGTTTCACCTTCCTTATAAATAGGCACAGGAGATCTGTAAAAAGGTATTGCCTTTTGACAGGTTTTAATATTTATCAAAAATGGCCTTCTACCTAAAATGTCTCTCATGTAGGGATAACTAGAAAAGTGGCCAACACTGCTAAGGTCCAAAGAAGATTGCTACAACCAGTTATTCCTCTACAAATGCATGTGACCTTCAGAGTTCCATGCGAAAATAAACCTTTAATGTCAATAAATAAAAGCAGACATTCTATTTCCCAGTGCTCAAAGGAGCAATCTGTCCCACACAAAGCTTCCCCTCTGTTAGCTGCTCCTTTTTTCTGCTTTCCTGCTGGGCAAATCTCCTCCTCTTCTGTTCTCAAACTGATGAAACAGTTACTTGGTTTACCACTTTGTGAATTCTAAGGTTTCAAAGTCTAAAATTAGTCATGTGCAAATGACTTGAGGGACCACAATGCCCTGCAGCCATACACATTTCTCTGCTGTGAAACATGTCCTCTCAGCCCGTTCATCTGAGAGGCAGTTCTGTATCTGGTCTGCCTAACAATCTGTTCCATATCTTAACAGAAAAGGCATTTTTCCCCACCATGGATTTTATCCAATTTTGTTCGCAAAATTCTTTTTTTCTTCCCCCCCTTGCAACTAACCTGTTCACAAACTAACAGGGCAAATACCTTACATCCTCCACAAACTAATTTCATCTTTTTCCTTTATACAGAAAGTTTCTTTTTCTGCCACTTCGAGCAACCAAACTCATATTCTAAAGAGGAAATATTTTTAACAGGAATAATAGGCAATAACTTATTCTGTATAGTATACCTTAAATGAATAGGGTATAACCCAATACGACCAAGATGGAACTCATTCTCTTTCCTTCTAAAAACTCCTCTGTTCTTTTTCTTCCCTATCATTGTAGAAAGCAACACCATCCTCCCAGTTCCTCAGGCTCAAAATCTAGAAATTGTCCTGGATTCCTCACTAACTTTCATCCCACCGGCCACCCCACTTCCCCCTCAACCCCCCACTCCAGCCAAGCTGATGCTAAAGACTGTCAATTTTACCATATACCTCCTCTCCTCTGACACTACCACCCCTCTATAGTCCTTTACCACTTTCTCAAGGTTATACATGTACAATCATGCTAACATTTCCACATTAGTGATGTCATGAAAGAAGAATCGGAACAAAAAGGAAAAACCATGAGAAAGAAAAACAAAAAGCCAGAAAAAGGGCAAAAATTGTATGCTTCAATCTGCATTCTGACTCGAGTTCTTTCTGTGGATGTGGATAGCACTTTCTATCATGAGTCTTTTGGAATTGTCTTAGATCATTGTATTAATGAGAAGAGCTAAGTCTATCATAGTTGATCATCGCACAATGTTGCTGTTGCTCTGTCTAACATTCTCCTGGTTCTGCTCACTTCACTCAGCATCAGTTCATGTAAGTATTTCCAGGTTTTTCTGAAATCACTTCTTGGGGCACAATTGTATTCCATTAAATTCATATACCACAGATTGTTCAGCCATTCCCCAATTGATGGGCATCCCCTCAATGTCCAATTCTTTGCCAGCCCAAAACGAGCTGCTATAAATATTTTTGTGCATGTCCTCATAACTTTCCACCTGTCTGATTGCAATAGCCTGCTGGTGGGTCAGCCTACTTCAAGTCTCTCCCCACTCCAATCCATCCGCTATTCAACCATGAAAGTAAATTTCCTAAAGTGCAGGTCCAATCTTATCACCGTGTGCGCATTCGCACTCATGCACGCGCGTGTGCACACACACACACACACCCACACACACACACATACTCTTTCTTCTCTCTCTTTCTTCTCTCTCTCTTGCTCTCTCTCAACTCCAGTGACTTCCTATTGCCTCTATGCTCAAATGCAATATATTCTATTTGACATTCAAAGGCCTTCATATTCTAGCTCCCTCCTGCCTTTCTAGCCTTCTTACCTCTTACTCCCAACTCTTCTATCCGGTGACACTGACCCCCTAGCTGTTCCATGAAAAAGACACTGACTCTTGGCTCTGGGCATTTTCTCTGACTGTCCCTCATGCCTGGAATGCTTTCCTGTTGCTCAACTACTGACTTCCTTGGCTTCCTTAAAGTTCCAACTAAAACCCCATCATTTGAAGCAAGCCTTTCCCAACCCCTCTTACTTCTCTGTTAATTATTCCTGTTTATCCTGTGTATAGTTTACTTTGCATACACTTGTTTACATGTCATCTCCCCTATTTGATCATAAGTGCTTTGAGGGCCTCTTTTTGTGTCCTCTGTACTTAGCACAGTGGCTAGCATATATTGGCACTTAATAAATGTTTATTGACTGACTGACTGGCTTACTGATGAGAGTGGCTACCACCTAAAAACAATTAAACATTTCTCTATCTCTTGCTTTCTGCCTCAGTTTCCCTCTTTTTTCTCTCTCACTCTGTTTCATTTCCTGTCTGCCTTTGTCTCTTCCTCCCTTAAACAGATAGAACATGGAACTGAAAGAGTGCTGTATAGCAAATGGATTCCTTGACTTCAGGACAGGAACACCTGATTTCTTGCATCCAGTCTTACTTGGGCACTTACTAGCTGTGTGAACCTGTGCAAAAAATTACTTACACTCCCTCTGCCTCACTTGCCTTATCTGTAGAATGAAAGGGTTGAACTTTATGGTCTTTAAGGACCCTTCCAGTCTAAATCTAATCATAAGGTCTATGATCCTATAGAGTTTTTATTTTATGATTGTTTATTGAATTTCATTTTATGCTTCCTGCTCTTAATTTAAAAGCATATGAATGAAATACTTTATATTGCTCACTGTTGTTCATTCTTCCTTTTTGAAGAGGACCAATGACATTATGAGGTAATGTCTTGACTTGTGTGTGAATTGGATATCAGTGAGGTAGAGTTGTGCAAAGTCATCAACCACACTCTCTCTTCCAGACTTATCAAATTGGCATCGGCAAGACAAAAGTCAGGATGACTGGTGATGACCCAGGATGCAGGATGACCTTGATGTCTTTGATGCCTGACCAAGCTCTAAGCACTCCACCGCACCTGCTTTAGTCACCTTCATGGCCACCGGAACAAATTGTTCTCATCTGGCCATTCCTCCAGGGGAAGTCTTCACCTCCTTGAGGTAGACATCCCTTAACTTACCAATGGATTTGAGACCTTTTGGTTACATTCAGCCTGTGTTAGCCATCTGCCAAGTCAGTTGGGATGTGGCTGCTGCATGTGCTACAGCTTCTTGGAGCCGCAGGTAAGGATTGGGGCAAAGGTGGACATGAAAGGTAAAAGAGCAGTCCTCAAAAGGGCTCAGCAAGCCCTCACACCAGAGGAACTAGTCCTCCCTGAACACCCCATATACCACATTGCTCACTAAAAAGGGTGGGGGGGAGTGAAGAGGGAAAAATGCCTTTTATAAGTTATGTTTTTCTCATGTGCGGATGCCAGAATTTTTTTCTGTACTTCAGCAACCCTCATTAGAAAGAAAAAATTGATATCTTTTGTTTTTTGCATTAACTTCGTTTCCCTATAAATCCCCCCCCAATTTCCCCTATCTGTTACAAAATCATATCCATAAGAAAGAACAAAAAAGAAAAGAGGCAACCCATTTGGTTTTAAGGTGTGATATGTTCATGTTCTTAACACCGTAAAGTACTAGAATTCTTGTAAGTTCCATGATGTTCATATCCCTCCTTCAACACGATCAGTTGCATGACAATGGACAAGTCCCTTCATATCTCTAAACCTCAGTTCTCTGGTCTGCAAAATAGAGACAATGAATTAAAAAAATAAGTTGCAGTGCCCACCTCACAGGGTTGTTATGAGATCTGCAACTCTTAGGCCTCTTTATGAATAAGTTTTTCCACTGTAGGATGTTAGATAATAACACTTGCTATTTATTTTTATGTTTCCCCCATTCAAATGTGAGCCTCCCCCGCCCCCATTCCACCCCCAACCTTGTGACCCGCGATTCTTTTTGTCTTCTTTTATACATCCACAATGCTTTGCCCTATGGCCTGATACAGAGTAAACAATAAATGCTTATTAATTGATTAATCAATTAAACAACTGTTCGCAACTTCTGGTATTAGTAGAGAAAAAAGATGGAAACTGGAAACACAGACCATGAACAGAGATGGGAAACAGGTAGGTGAGTTTTGGGATTTTTGTTGGTGAATTGCTCTTTTCCTTTTCATCGCTACTTGAGGACTTTCCCCCACATAATTACTTGCTATTTTGTTTAAAAAAAGACGTCATGCTTAAACACCTGCTTTGCCAAATGGAAGGAAACAGGCCTTTAGGTGGTGTGGCTTTATTTAAATACACATTGCTATGGGGCTTAAATACTTCTCTTGCTTTAGTGTAGTAGTAAATTTTAATCTTGGTGACAGAAGCAATTGCTCTACATAAAATAAAAGGAATTGTTTTAGAGTTCAACTTTCTCCATTTCGGGGAAAATGAATTCCTGCAAAACTAAGTTTAAAAGGACAAAAAACTTCTTAGCTTTTAGAGGAGGAGGGGAGAAAAACCTCTGCATTTTTGTGCCAAAGCATACAGAAAACTTATATGGCACTATGGAAAGGTGAGGGGACTAGGTCTGTTTCTGAGGGAATAAAAGTTTCTTTTATTTCCTTTTCTCTTTTACATTGGCTGCTAATAATTTTAAACTGTCCTGGCATTTTGCAGGCAATAAAAGGACAAAATCCCTGTACTTTTCTGCAAACTCTGTAATTCTAGTCTTCTGTTTTTAAAGCAAACATTCCTGAGTAAAAGGAAGGTGTAAACCTTCTTGTCTCAAAGGCAGCTGGTAATTGGGTCAAAAGCATGAAAATACAGGTCAGAGTCATTTCCAAGAGGGGTGAACAGAGTCCCCTCCAGCCTCAGTGCCTCTTCCTGATCTCCTACAGGAGCCTCTCCTGCTCCTTCTAAAGAGATCATAGGTTTAGGACCTGAAAGAATGGCAAAGGCCATGTAGTCTAACCCCCTCATATTGTAGGCGAAGAAACTGAGGCTCATGGAGGTTAAATAACTTGTCCATGATCACATGAGGCATCTATATTAATGATAGGGTTAGAATGCAGGTAATAATATTTACTTAATAATGAAAAAAACAAGAGAAATAAGAAGGGCTTCTGACATGAATTCTGGGTGCCAGCATGAACATCAGTGACCAGATAGTGCCTAGAAATAAATTCCTGAGATGGACTGTTCTATTGTAGCAAACTGAATACCCAAAGTCTTAGCTACAGAGTTGCAAAAGAAAGGTTTCTTCCGATAAGCATTTGTTTCCTAGTTTTCTATACTTGGCCCTTTATGATAACTGCTTTGGTAAATAACATAAACCTTGAAACATTTTATTATTGGAACAGAAGTACAATTACATGCAGATGTTGCTCTATGATTCATTGCTTTGTGTTACATAAATGCTAAAGCAGAGGGAGCTCATAGGTCATCCAGTAAACACTCTAGGCTTAGCACACTTATCTCCTGTAGCATTCTCTTGATTTCCTTATCTAATCTCTTTTGTGAGTGTTTCCACTGACTAAGCCTCTGGGTCCTCTCTTGGCAACAGATTTCTTCAGCCAATTCCTCAAACTACTGTCAAGATTTTCTTCATACCCAATATAAACTTTCCTTACTTTATTTTCATTCAAGGAGGGTTCTTTCCCAAAAACATTCCTGAGTTACCACATGCAAAACTACAATTACTTTCAGATCATCTCTTTAAAAAATTGTCCCCGTTTGTCTGCTCCTTAAAGTCTCTTTCATTTGCTCCAACTTACAAATTTTCCTCTCTCTCTCTCTCTCTCTCTCTCTCTCTCTCTCTCTCTCTCTCTCTTTGTCCCTCTCTCTCTCCCTCCTTTGGGGGAGAAAATAATAGCTAGCATTTATGTACACTTGACAAAATAATTTACCTTTGGTACCTCATTTGATCCTTACGACAATGCTGAAGGGGCAACTAGGTAGCACAGTAGATAGAGTGCCAGGCCTGGAGTCAGGAAGACCTGAGTCGAAATTTGGTCTCAGACACTCACCATGTGACCCTGGGCAAGTCATTTAACCCTGTTTGCTTCAGTTTCTTCCTATGTAAAATGAGCTGGAGAAGGAAATGACAAAGCACTCTAGTATCTTTGCCAAGAAAACCTCATATGGGGTCATGAATAGTCAGACATGGCTGAAACAACTTCACAGCAACAAGGATTATTAACCACATTTTACGAATGGGGAAACTAAGAGATGTTAAGTGATTTGCCCAGGGTCACCCAGCTAGTAAATATGAGTCAATATATAAACTCAGATCTTCCCAACTTCAAGTCCAACAGTCTACCCACCGTGCTGCCACCTTACTGAGAGACTGGAGGAGAGATGAAGTATGCAGAAGTCAATAATACCAAGTTCTAGAAAAAACTGCAATCCACATAACCCCAACGAGAGGCAAAAGTGTGAAGTTGGTAGATCAGAGTGTTACCCCCATGAGGGAATATGTCTATGCTAATGGACTTCCAGCTTGGTCCGGTGCTGCTCTAAGCTCGAATCTCACCTCCTACATTAAGCCTTCTCCCATTACTCATCTTGTTCTCTCCCTTCTCTCACTTCGCTGAGCCTTTCTTTACCGTACTATTCATTTTTTTTCCTTTTAATTTCATGCTGTCTTGTGTTGTTATTAGATGATTTTCTGTCTCTTCTCAAGTAGATGGTAAACTTCTTTAGGGAAGGACACTATGTCTTATATGTCCTTGAATCTCCCTCAGTGCCTAACACAACATTTAAGTCAGTCAACAGCATTTATTAATATCACTATATGTAAGACTCTGTGCTAAATGCTGGGAATATAAGGAAATGCACAAACATGGTCCCTGTCATCAAGGGGCTCCCACTTTAATTGTGAAGTCAGCATATAAATAAACAGGAGCTCACAGTCTAATGGGACATAATCAGTTTCTAAAACATGTTGTTAAATTGGAGTGGATTCTTATTTAGACCTTTGGTCTTCTGGAACTTCAAGTCAGCACTTGCCAAGCCTAGACCTATTCTATGGTCACTGAAGGAAAAGGATTATGAGTCTAGGACTGGAAAGAATGTCAAAGGCTATATAGTCCAACACCCTCATATTACAGATGAAGAAACTGAGGGCCATGGAGGTTAAATAGAGAATGTTAGGAGTGTATGGATGACTTGGGTAGCTCTCCTTCAATGAACATTCTGGTAGGAATGATCACAGAAGGATCAGTATTAGAGGCAAGATTAGAACTTGGGTCCGCTGCATAGACAGCTGGTGCTCTTTCCAGTGTAAAAGGCAGGATCTATGTCTCCTGTGGAGCTACTCTGAATTAGATATCTGGGTCCATTGTTCAGAAGTTTCATGAGAGCTGGGTCAATCCCAAGACTTTCACCTGAAATTCCATTCTATTTCAAGAAGAGAGTCTAGTTCACCTTAAAAGTTCAGGTACCCTAATCGTAGACAGCATAGTTATAGCTTGAGATAATCCGTAAAGTCCTACTTCCTCAAAATATTTTCCCCACTAACCTTTCACAAATAACTAGACTCCCTATAATTAGAATTACTACACTGTAATGAAAGATTGTCTCTACATCAGCTCTCCTAAAATACACATTGAATACGTATCTTTTACCATGCCCCAGAAACTTACTCACTATGGAAGTTCACTCCAGCCTCGGAATTTACACACTAGAATTTCCTTTGCCCCTTTGGGTTCTCCTGTTCTCTTACTAGAATCTCCACAGAAGGATCGACATCCAAGTCAGCCATGTCTTCATTCATTGAGGCTGCACTCTTAATATTATCTATCTCTATTTCATGCCATCTTTCCCACAACTCTCCCTTTTCCCATTTTCTCAGCTTTCTTTTATGTGTTACCTTCCCCTGTGAGAATAGAGAGAATAGTTCCTTGAAGCCAGGGACCGTCTTTCTTTCTACTTGTATTTATATTCCTATCACTTACAACAGTGTCTGGCACATAGTAAGTGCTTAATAAATGCTTGTTATTGAATATTTGAGCTGAAAAAGTATGATATCCTGGAAAGAATGGTAGATGTATAGTCAGAAAATCTGTCTTCATGGATCAACTGGAAAATCCACTTAACTATATGGTCATAAGCTTAATTTCACTTCTTCTCTTGGTTTCTGTTTTCTCTTCTTGGAAATGGAGTTCTAGACAAGATGATCCCTTAGGCTCACCTCTGAATCCTGTAACTTAGGGTGGTGATTAAAAAGGTTCAGGAGACATAATTTCTAATAATTTAATTATTTTCTTAATAATGCTAGCATGTTTATTAATAAAAGGATAGCCATTTGGCCATCTCTCTTAGAACAAAGACAATCATGGAGGTGGGCTCAGAGCTTATACCTTTTTTTAGTAGAGGAGTGGCAATCAACTCTGATTGGTTAATACAATATGAGGTGAGCTATATTTTAATGCAATTTATTTATTTAACATATTTGGTTTTCAGCATTGATTTTCACAACATTTTGAATTACAAATTTTCTCCCCATTTCTACCCTCCCCCCCACTCCAAGATGGCTTATATTCTGGTTGCCCTGTTCCCCAGTCAGCCCTCCCCTCTATCACTCCCCTCCCCTCTCATCCCCTTTTCCCTTCCTTTCTTGTAGGGCAAGATAAATTTCTACGCCCCATTGCCTGTGTATCTTATTTTTTAGTTGCATACAAAAACTTTTTTTGTTTTTGAACATCTGATTTTAAAACATTGAGTTCCAAATTCCCTTCCCTCTTCCCTTCCCACCCACCCTCCCTAAGAAGTTGAGCAATTCAACCTAGGCCACACATGTATTATTATGTATAACCCTTCCACAATACTCATGTTGTGAAAGGCTAACTACATTTTGCTCCTTCCCAACCAATCCCACTTTATTGAATTTTCTCCCTTGACCCTGTCCCCTTTCCAAAGTGTTTGTTTTGATTACCTCCACCCCCATCTGCCCTCCCCTCCATCATCCCCCCCTTTTATTTTTTTTATCTTCCTCCCTCTTCTTTCCTGTGGGGTAAGATAGCCAACTGAGTATGTATGGTATTCCCCCTCAGGCCAAATCTGATGAGAGCAAGGTTCACTCATTCCCCCCCTCACCTGCCCTCTCCCCTCCTCCCATAGAACTGCTTCCTCTTGCCACCTTTATGCGAGATAATCCACCCCATTCTATCTCTCCCTATCTCCCTCTCTCAGTATGTTACTCTCTCATCCCTTAATTTCATTTTATTTCTTTTAGCTATCTTCCCTTCATCCTCAACTCACCCTGTAACTGCTCTCTCTCTTTTACATATATATATATATATATATATAAACATATATATATATACACATACATACACATACATACATATACACATAGATATATACATACATACACATTCACTTATATATATATACATAAACACACACACACACACACACACACACACACACACACACATATATATATATATATATATATATATATATATATATGCATATTCCCTTCAACTACCCTAATACTGAGGTCTCATGAATCATACTCATCATCTTTCCATGTAGGAATGTAAACAAAACAGTTCAACTTTAGTAACTCCCTTGCAATTTCCGTTTCTTGATTACCTTTTCATGCTTCTCTTGATTCTTGTGTTTGAAAGTCAAATTTTCTATTCAGTTCTGGTCTTTTCACTGAGAAAGCTTGAAAGTCCTCTATTTTATTGAAACTCCATATTTTGCCTTGGAACATGATACTCAGTTTTGCTGGGTAGGTGATTCTAGGTTTTAATCCTAGCTCCATTGACCTCCGGAATATCGCATTCCAAGCCCTTCAATCACTTAATGTAGAAGCTGCCAGATCTTGGGTTATTCTGATTGGGTTTCCACAATACTCAAATTGTTTCTTTCTGGCTGCTTGCAGTATTTTCTCCTTGATCTGGGAGCTCTGGAATTTGGCAACAATATTCCTAGGAGATTTCTTTTTGGGATCTATTTGAGGAGGCGATCGATGGATTCTTTCAATTTCTATTTTGCCCTGTGGCTCTAGAATATCAGGGCAGTTCTCCTTGATTATTTCCTGAAAGATGGTATCTAGGCTCTTTTTTTGATCATGGCTTTCAGGTAGTCCAACAATTTTTAAATTATCTCTCCTGGATCTATTTTCCAGGTCAGTGGTTTTTCCAAGGAGATATTTCACATTGTCTTCCATTTTTTCATTCCTCTGGTTCTGTTTTATAATATCCTGATTTCTCATAAAGTCACTAGCTTCCACTTGCTCCAATCTAATTTTTAAAGTAGTATTTTCTTCAGTGGTCTTTTGGACCTCCTTTTCCATTTGGCTAATTCTGCCTTTCAAGGCATTCTTCTCCTCATTGGCTTTTTGGAGCTCTTTTGCCATTTGAGTTAGTCTATTTTTTAAGGTGTTGTTTTCTTCAGTGTATTTTTCAGTATTTTTTTGGATCTCCTTTAGCAAGTCATTGACTTGTTTTTCATGGTTTTCTCGCATCCTTCTCATTTCTCTTCCCAATTTTTCCTCTACTTCTCTAACTTGCTTTTCCAAATCCTTTTTGAGTTCTTCTATGGCCTGGGGCCAGTTCATGTTTTTCTTGGAGGCTTTGGTTGTAGGCTCTATGACTTTGTGGTCTTCTTTAGGCTGTATGTTTTGGTCTTCTTTGTCACCAAAGAAAGAATCCAAAGTCTGAGACTGAATCTGGGCGCGTTTTCGCGTCCTGGCCATATTCCCAACCAACTAACTTGACCCTTGAGTTTTTCAGTGGGGTATGACTGCTTGTAGACTAACGAGTTCTATGTTCTACGTTTGGGGGGGAGGTGCCAGCTCTGTCAGAGCCGCACTCCTCCTTCCCCAAGGACCCCCAGTCCAGACTGGGCTTAGATCTTCAGCAGGCTGTTGCACTCCTGCTCTGATCAGCCACTTAATTCCTCCCACCAGGTGGGCCTGGAGCAGGAAGTAACAACAGCTGTAGCTGCCCCACCTCCGCTGCCCCCGGGGCTGGAAGCCGAACCGCGAACTCCTTCCACTCCCGCAGCTTTTCCCACTAACCTTCTCCACAGTCTTTGGTGTTTGTGGGCCAAGGGGTCTGGTAACTGCCGCAGCTCACATATTCAGGGCGCTAGGGCCCCCTCCGCCCGGCTTCTGGTCTGGATCGTCCACGCCGCTCAGGCTGGGCTCTGCTCCACTCCGTTCCCAGCTCCCAGCTCCGTGTGGAATAGACCTCACCCAGAGACCATCCAGGCTGTCCTGGGCTGGAGCCCTGCTTCCCTCTGCTGTTCTGTGGGTTCTGCCGTTCTAGAATTGGTTCAGAGCCATTTTTATAGGTTTTTGGAGGGACTCGGGTACAGAGCTCACTCTAGTCCGTGCTTACCAGCCGCCATCTTGGCTCCTCCCCCCTGAGGTGAGCTATATTAAAATGAAAGGCTGAAAGTGATATCATGAAACCCTTGGACAGGGAAACTTATGTCTATACTCAGACCACCCCTAGCCTTGGTCTATCCCGACCCAAATTTGATTGAATGAAATTCACCAGAGACTAGAGATTCCTTGTGGGGTTGGGTTGGGTCAGATAGAGGAGAAGTTAATTCAATCTCATTATCAGTGATGTCCTTCAAGAGACTGAATTGTTAAAATCAAGACTTGGTTGTTGTATGTTCTTCATTGGGGAAGAGTACTATTGCATTAGGGAGGTGATATTATGACATGCAAGTGAATTGTCTTTATGTAAGGGAGGCCTGTGCAGAGAAGGGAAGAACTCTGGAATTCCCCAATATATTGGTTATTAATAATCATTTCTCTCACCAAGATCATCTTGCCAATTCCCCTAATTTAAAGAAGAGGAAATTAAGCCCTTAGGAAAGTAACGTAATTCACCATGAATAGAAACCAGTGTTTTTTCTTCCAAACCAAAGAAGAAAGAGCTAGAATTTCTACCCAGATCTCCTAAGTTCAAGTCCAATGGCCCTGCCACCCTACAGTTGCCCTAGTAACCCTAGGAAGTAGGTTCAGAAAACTTAAGTGATTTGTCCAAGGTCTAGCACAAACAGTAAGTAGCGGAGTAAGTAAATGAATGCAAATCTTTCAATGTCAAGGCCATTCTCCTACATGCTGATGCCTCGGCTCAGAGGAACTGGGTCTGACACTAATCATGTCACCTTGGGTAGGTCATTTTTGAGATTCTGTAAGCCTCAGTTCCCTCACATGTCATATGCAGATAAGTATACTTTCTTAACTTCATAGAGCTGTTGCGTAGATAAAGTAAGATCAGTGAGATAAAATCAATATGACAAAGCTAAAAGTGCAGTATAAATGGAAGAAATTATGCTGCTTTGAAATTTTTTATTAACTTCATTTTAATCGTTATTTTCATGCTATGTATAAACTTTGCTCTATTTTCTCTGTCTTACTGTGGTCTCTAAAATCCAATGAATACGTTAATAACTATTTTTGAATTGCATATGTCAACTCTATCGTGAAATTTTATGTCTATAACGTCTGATAACAAAGACAAACTCCATTTTCTAGCTTAGAGGGACAAAAGTTCTAATGCATCAAAATCTCTGATTATCTTAGAGTTAAGTTATTTTAACCATTTTTTACCCTCTTCCCTGAATGTACTTTAGCTTCTCTTTGCTTTAAAAATGTGTAAAGCTCAAAATTAAATACAATACTTTGATAAAGTATACCTTTCAGTTATAAAATGACATTGTAAATATACTCCCAATGAACTTTTAAAATAATAGTCCTAAACTGCTAACTCATATTCAGTGTAATTGCAGGACATTGTCATCTCCAAACATGCTTTTATGTTTTTGTTTTGTTTGTTTTCGTTTTTCTCTGCTGTGCATATTGATTTTAATCCTTTGTCTTTTTTTCTTATAATTCCTTCATTGTGTCCAGATCACTTTTTATGCTACTGCTGTTATCCAAGGGGCTAACTCTCCATTTTGGTATTGGCTACAAATTTCATTTGATTATCCAAATCACTGATAAAAATATTAAAAGAGTACTTACCTTCGACCATCCCTCTCAAATTTCACTATTTCCAAAAATAGTCAAGACTGGCCCTAAATTAAACCACTGATAATTTTGGAGGACAGACCTTCAAGTTTGTATACCTGTTATGATTCATTCAAATCATATTTTCCAAACATATGAATTTTCCAAGCATATGAATTGGGATAGAATTACAAGTACCATTAAAATGCAGTTTATTCTATGCTACAGAAAGGGCACTGGGGTGTTTTCTTCTTTAGTATTAGGTGGGTGTGCCATGACTTGGTTTGCCCAAGCAACATTGTTTCCTACATCTGCAGTCACCATGGATTATTCCTAAGCATTATGTTTTATGGTTTACACATCATCCCATTTGATACATACAATAATGCCGTGATGTAGGGTAGGCAGAGATTGTTTTATTCATTTTACAGATGATGAAAAGGAAGTTTGAAGGGATCAACAACTAGTAAGTAGTGAGGAAAGGCCTAGAACCCAGCTCTCCTTAATGCTGTTGCCTCTAATTAGGAGATTAGTAACTTGATAATTAGCTTCTGTATCGAGTAGTTCCAAAGCAGAAATTATGCCTCTATAGTCTCACATCTACCTATAGAATAAATTGAGAGACAGTTATTCCAAGAGTCTGGAATCCCAAGAATATCGAAATCCATAGGTTGCCTTTCCCTTGGTTGAGCAGAAAACCTAATGTCAGATACTAGGATGAGGATGTGTTTTCTGATGGGCAGATTATATTTGGTTTTTATCTTTCTGTTGTTCATTCTTCATAGTCTTGCTTCAGGTGAACTTGGACTGGATAACACATACACATCCTACATTGCCCTGTTATTTTAATGAAGTTTAATTAAGTTATATGAAATTACTCTAGCTGCCATGAATTAATACCAAAATTAAAATCATATTAAATTAATCATTATTTTATCTTTGCCCAAGAAGTCTGTCTCACCTCCATATTTTCCTTTCTTCTTCCTAAATGTTTCTTTTTAATCAGATCTGTGATTTCACAGATGAAAGGAAGTGGTCTCTAAAGTGAGGGTTGTAACATGATCCTCATGAACATGTGATCATCTAATCAAAGGGTAAGATGATAAGTTTCTTCTTGCCCTCCATGTCATTGCCAATCATGGAGCATGCCTTTGACACAGAACTACCTTCAAAAGTGTTTTCACTCAAATACTCCCCCATTTCAATCTCTCTAATTTCTGGGATTGCAAACTCCCAGTGTCTACTCTTCTGCACAGGAAATGAGCCCCTTAGGGAAGTTACAACCTAACTCCCATCCCACAGGTTCCACTGGGAAAATCCTTACTCTACCCCAGCACACCTTATCCGTGATCCCCAGAAGACCACATGGTTGTGGCAAGGAGCTTTCTCTGAGCTCCAGAGAAGTGAATAGTAAGAGCCCCACCAGTCCTTTTAATTTTGGGTGGGACATAGTGAGTCACACAGGATGAGCATGTATGGATAGATCACAGATACAGATACATTCTTTTCCCCCCACAATCCACCTCTCTTCCAAACTTCCCTGCTACTATCAAGGTACCAATATCTCTCAAGTTTCCTTTAGAAATGGCAGATTCTTCATATGTTCCTTTAAAAATGTTCACAACCCTATTCTCATTCTTTTTTCTTTTCATTTTTTCTTTATTTAATATTTTTCAGTTTTCAGCATTGATTTTCACAAGAGTTTGACTTACAAATTTTCTCCCCATTTCTACCCTCCCCCCCACTGCAAGATGGCATATATTCTGACTGCCCTATTCCCCAGTCAGCCCTCCCTTCTGTCACCCCACTCCCCCCCATCCCCTTTTCCCTTACTTTCTTGTAGGGCAAGATAGATTTCTATGCCCCATTGCCTGTATATCTTATTTCCCAGTTGTATGCAAAAACTTTTTTTTTGAATATCTGCTTTTAAAACTTTGAGTTCCAAATTCTCTCCCCTCTTCCCTCCCCACTCACCCTCCCTAAGAAGGCAAGCAATTCAACATAGGCCACATGTGTATCATTATGTAAAACCCTTCTACAATACTCATGTTATGAAAGACTAACTATATTTTGCTCCTTCCTATCCTATCCCCCTTTATTCAATTTTCTCCCTTGACCCTGTCCCTTTTCGAAAGTGTTTGTTTTTGATTACCTTCTCCCCCTATCTGCCCTCCCTTCTATTGTCCTCCCCTTTTATCTCCTTCCTCCTTCTTTCCTGTGGGGTAAGATACCCAGTTGAGTGTGTATATTATTCCCCCCTCAGGTCAAATTGATGGGAGCAAGATTCACTCATTCCCCCTTATCTGCCACCTCTTCCTTTCCTACACAGCTGCTTTTTCTTGCCACTTTTATGTGAGATAATTCACCCCATTCTATCTCTCCCTTTATCCCTCTCTCAATATATTCCTCCCTCATCCCTTAATTTGATTTATTTTTTAGATATCATCCCTTTATATTCAACTCATCCTGTGCCCTCTGTCTATATACATATATATAATATATATGTATATACATATATATAATATATATGTATATACATATATAAATATATAATATATATATGTATATACATATACATATATGTGTACATATATGTATATGTATATTCCCTTCAGCTACCCTAATACTGAGGTCTCATGAATTATACACATCATTTTTCCATGTAGGAATGTAAACAAAACAGTTCAACTTTAGTAAGTCCCTTATGATTTCTCTTTCTTGTTTACCTTTTCATGCTTCTCTCGAATCTTGTGTTTGAAAGTTAAATTTTCTATTCAGCTCTGGTCTTTTCACTGAGAAAGCTTTAAAGTTTTTTATTGAAAATCCACATTTTGCCTTGGAGCATTATACTCAGTTTTGTTGGGTAGCTGATTCTTGGTTTTAATCCTAGTTCCATTGACCTCAAGAATACCATGTTCCAGGCCCTTCAATCCCTTAATGTAGAAGCTGCTAGATCTTGTATTATCCTGATTGTGTTTCCACAATACTCAAATTGTTTCTTTCTGGCCGCTTGCAGTATTTTCTCCTTGATCTGGGAGCTCTGGAATTTGGCAACAATATTCCTAGGAGTTTTCTTTTGGGGATCTTTTTCAGGAGGTGATTGGTGGATTCTTTCAATTTCTATTTTACCCTCTGGTTGTAGAATATCAGGGCAGTTCTCCTTGATAATTTCTTGAAATATGACATCTAGATTTTTGGTTTTTTTTTGATCACGGCTTTCAGGTAGTCCAATAATTTTAAATTATCTCTCCTGGATCTGTTTTCCAGGTCAGTGGTTTTTCCAATGAGATAGTTCACATTTTCTTCCATTTTTCATTCCTTTGGTTCTGTTTTATAATATCTTGATTTCTCATAAAGTCACTAGCTTCCACTTGCTCCAATCTAATTTTTAGGGTAGTATTTTCTTCAGTGGTCTTTTGGACCTTCTTGTCCATTTGGCTAATTCTGCCTTTCAAGGCATTCTTCTCCTCATTGGCTTTTTGGAGCTCTTTTGCCATTTGAGTTAGTCTATTTTTTAAGGTGTTATTTTCTTCAGTGTTTTTTGGGTCTCCTTTAGGCAGTCATTGACTTGTTTCTCATGGTTTTCTTGCATCCTTCTCATTTCTCTTCCCAGTATTTCCTCTACTTCTCTTACTTGCTTTTCCAAATCCTTTTTGAGCTCTTCCATGGCCTGAGACCAGTTCATGTTTTTCTTGGAGACTTTTGATGTAGGCTCTTTGACTTTGTTGACTTCTTCTGGCTATATGTTTTGGTCTTCTTTGTCACCAAAGAAAGATTCCAAAGTATGAGTCTGAATCTGAGTCCTTTTTTGCTGCCCGGCCATGTTCCCAGCCAACTACTTGACCCTTGTGTTTTTGTCAGGGTATGGCTGCTTGTAGAGTATAGAGTACTTTGTCCCAAGCTTGAAGGTCTGTGCTATTGTTTTCAGAGGTATTTCTACACAGCAAGCTCTGCCACACCAGTGCTCCTTCTCCCCAAGAACCACCAACCTAGACCACAACTCAGATATGAGCAGGCTCTGCACTCCTGCTCTGATCCACCACTTAATTCCTCCCACCAGGTGGGCCCGGGACTGTAGTTCTGTAGCTATACCACCTCCGCCACCCCCTGGGGCGGTGGCCAAACCCTGAACTCCTTTAACTCTCTCCCCACAGTTTTTTCCCACTAACCTTCTCTGTTGTCTTTGGTGTTTATGGGTTGGGAAATCTGGTAACTGCCACAGCTCACTGATTCACTGCGCTAGGGCCTGTTCCACCTGGCTCCTGGTCTGGTTGGTCTGGGTGCAGCCCATGCTCGGCCCTGCTCTGCTCAGCTCCAAGCTCCATATGATAGACCTTACCCAGCAACCATCCAGGCTGTCCTGGGCTGGAGCCCTGCTTCCCTTGCTATTTCGTTGGTTCTGCAGTTCTAGAATTTGTTCAGAGCCATTTTTATAGCTGTTTGGAGGGACCTGGGGGAGAGCTTTAGGTGAATCCCTGCTTTCCAGCTGCCATCTTGGCTCCACAACCCCTACTGTCATTCTTAACTCTTTACTTTCACTCATACCATACCCCTAAGCAGTTGACAAATCCTATAATTTCTGTCTCTGTAATATCTCATGCAACCATCTTCTTTACCTCACATCCCCACGGCTTAATTCAGACCCTTGTCAACTCTTGCCTGGACTATTATATTGGACTCCTAATTGGTCTCTCTGCCTCAGTTCACTACTCTCTGCAATACATCTTCCCCTCAGCAGACAAAGTATAGGTCTGAACCAATCATCCTCCTATTCAATAAACTCCATTCATTCCCTGTTGACTTTAGGATCAAATAAAAACTCTTTGGTTTGGCATTTAAAGTCCCTCACAACTTTGGTCCATTTACCTTTCCTAATATTATATATCGCTATGCAGCCCAGTCAAACTGACATTCTCGCTATTCCTTCCACTCACTCAAAAACACAACTAAACTATCCAAATGAATAGAAATTAAGGTATGACACTATCCATTAAGCTGAACCACATAAAGAAAAAACAATGGACTCATATTGAAAACTTCTGCTGAGTGGAAACTAGAGGCAATTCGCTTTTACTTAATGCTTTTGCTTTGTTTATGATGCATATCTACACAAAGAAAAACATAAATCCTGCTGAAAAGTTCAATGTTATATTCATTTACTGTCATGACCCAGTATACAAGGTTGTGTAACTTTCAATAAAGAGTATCAAGGATGGAAGGAAGAATGGAACGAAGGAAGGAAGGAAGAAAAAGAGAAAGAGAAGAGAAAGAAAAAAGAGGAAGGGAGGAAGGAAGGAAGAAAAGAAGAAAGGAAGAAGAAAGAAATTCATTTGCTTGGCAAGCTATATTGATCAGATTAACTGAATAATTAATTACCATTATTATCTGTAATTCTGCTTTGTCTTCCAGGTCACAGATTTTTTGAAAATAATGCAATAATTTAGTCATTTTTTGAGCAAAAAGGGTTTTTAATATTATTAAATAAAATTAAAATATTTTACAATATTATTTATTTCACTGCTTATCCTTTTAAAGCATTTATCATTTGAGTATATTTTATAATGGACATGATCTATTAATACAATAATGCTTGCTTATAATTTATATGGGCAGCTAGGTGGCGCAGTACATAGAATTCCAGGCCTGGAGTCAGGAAGACTCATCTTCTTGAGTTCAAATTGGGTCTCAGACACCTTCTAGTTGTGTGACCCTGGGTGAGTCACTTAACCTTGTTTGTCTCAGTTTCCTCATCTGTAAAATGAGTAGGAGAAGCAATTGGCAAACTACTCCAAATCTTTGCCAAGAAAACCCCAAACAGGGTCATGAAAAGTCAGACACCACTATACAGAAATGATCAAATGTCTGTGGATACATGCTTAATTTTTTTAACCAATGAAGTGTGCAATCAAAAACAACATGGAAACCATCGGTAAAGGAACCTTCTTCTATAGCTTAGAATCTTAAAGTTACCTGGGGGTACTGAGACACTGAGTGACCTGCCCAGGATCCCACAGTCAATATGTATCAGAGGTGAGAAATGAACACAGGATTTCCTGACTAAGGCTAGTGCCCTATCCACTTCCTAAGTTTTAATAAAACTTAAATCCAACTCTTGAAAGAGCAAGAGGGTTTTTTCTCCTTCCCATAAAATGCTTGTATTTAATTTACATTGCTGTGTTTGCCAGTTTTCCTCTAGAAACGTTATTCAGAAATGGCATAATTAAAGCATATTAAACTTGCAGTCAAAAAATCATAGAATTGGACCCAGATCTGTCCCTGGAATTCTATGTTGACTTGGATTTCAGTTTCCTCATTTAGGTCTAGAAAATGGCTAATATCCTTACTTTCCTCCCCTTCCCCCATGCAGGTCTTTTTTCAGTTTCCATTTAAATGTTGTCTTCCTCCATTCGAATTGAGGTTAGGGGCTGTCTTTCTTTATGCTTATACTTGTAGTCCCTCCACTTGGCACATAGTAAGCTCGTTAACTTATTGACTTGTCTTGAATATCAGCACTTAGAATCCATAATTCCGTGATTCCATGAGTCTGAGAGCATGCTTAGTCCGTTTGTGCTCTGATGATGTCACCTCCTCCAACAGAAGCCAAAACCTTTTACTATCAAATCCAGTCTTTGTGGGAATTCATTTTGAAAGACACATTTTATTCATTCCATCACCTGAATTAAGGTAGCTTATATTTTGTGTTTATGAGTGAAATTACCGTGTGCTTAGAATTGCAGGCACAAATTTAGAGGCAAGCTTAAGATGTCTGAAGCCTTTACTGGGGAAAAAAAAAGGAATTCTTTTGTCTTGCATCAACATGTTAATAAAGTCTAAAGTTCTTGCACAAACAAAACTGACTTCAGTGGGAATTACCTTCACATAAAGGATTCAGAATCATAAGTGGTGAAGAATATTTGAAAGCCATTTTGCCAGCAGTCCAGAGTAGAAGCTGCTATCATTTCTTGCAGTGAGATGGCCAGGATGAGTCTTAACTTGGTGCAATGGGTTTGTATGGACTTCAGAGAGGAAAATATGAATAATATTTTGAAAGCATTTTTTTCATAATATTTTATGACCAGAGCTTATATTGGGCAATCATGCACTTGTTCTTATGCTTTCTATCATTTCACTTTCTGTTATTTCTGGAATCATTTAAAGGTGGTCATTTGAAAAGGCTTTACGAAAGGTAACCGGTTTGGATAAAGTCTTTCCTGATTCCCCAACTGCTATTGATTCCTCATAAAGCTATCTGTTATTTTGCATATCTGTGTTTGTACATGTACATATATATGTATATATATACACACATACATATTCATATATACAAAGTATGGGTGTGTATTTTTTCCTTCTCTGTTAAAACATAAGCTCCCTGAGGGTAGATACTATTTAATTATTCATCTTTGTATTTCCCAGCTCTTAGCACATTGCGTTGCATATAGGAGTTGCTTAACCATTGTTTTTGGATTGATTAATACGATTTTTTAAAGTTTACAGTAAAATGTGAAGAAAACAACATTTTTGATGTTTTTCTTGCTCTTAGATTATGATTTGCTTTTGACTCTAAGAAAACAAACATGAAAGTTAGACCTGGAGTCATGAAGGCCTGAGTTTGAATGCTACCTGCTACCTTCCTTTGAATCTAGACAAGTTTCCCTGCACCTCAGTTTCTTCATCTGTAAAGTGGATGTAATAATTTCCACCATACTTAGCTTTTAGGTGGCTTAAATGAGATATCCAATTTTAAAGTGTTTATTTTTCATTTAGAAAATACTTATGCTTACCGGGTTAGTTTGTAATTTAGGAGCAGATTTGGACATGGATCAATTAATGTGACACCATAGTTACTCTCCTGCTGGTCTCTTTTCCTAACAGTCCCACAGACCAGAATCCCAGGAGCATGCTGAGGATGCTGGTCAATGATGTTCATGATGTGCAGCCACATTGATAACTATGATGAACGAAATGAAGACAAATCACTCATTTTAAGTTTTCTATCTGGTAGGCCCCTATTGTCACATAGAATAAGTGGGAAAGTAGCTGGCATTCTATGGAGGAATTCCTTGATGTTTAGATTTTCTTCCACCGTTCACCTGAATTTGTAATAAGAGCTGTTCCTGTAACTGGGCAGTACAGTAGACTTATAATGAGAAGTTAACGATGAACAATCGGCTTAGGTTAGCTAAATTATAAGTATCTGTTTCAAAACCAGACTTAAGTCTGCCAAAGGTGCTTTTGATAAAGTTCATTCTTACTTTGGTAAAGTCTTTGACTTATTTGAACTTTGAAAATTGTTACACAAACTCTTTTTTGGGAAGGTGGCATAAGGCAATTGGGGTTAGGTGACTTGCCAGGGTCACAGAGCTAATAAGTGTGGCATGTCTGAGGCAGGATTTGAACTTGATTCTAGGGCTGGTGCTCCATCCACTGCCCCACTTAGCTGCCCCTATCCAGACGCTTAAGACTTAGGATATTTCCTTCAGTTAGATAATTCTTCTGTATTAGGACTTCAGAGCTATAGGTATAAGTATTATAATAAATAGTCTTCCTCTTACCAATATTGAGTAGGAATTATGGAGTCTCCAGGAAACAACTGAGACCTTAAAATCCTAAAATCATGAGACTGCACTAAAACATTTCTTTTATACTGAGGATTTCCTGAAAAAGAACGCCAAGTAAATGGGAAATTTTGATAACCTTTATTATCTCCTATGCAAAAAAACCTCAAAATCTTTGATGTACATGCACACATCTATTATTGTGTGTGATGTTTATTCCTTTGAAAATGATTTTCTGAGAAACTTTTAAAAACAAAGAACACAAGCATGAAGAATGATGTCCCACAGCTTTCTCCCTTAAAAAAAAATCCTTTGACTAACTAATGGTAGTTTTGAAAAGCCATTTAATTTAAAAGCGCAAGTTAGCCACTTAGTGAAGTGACTTCCCCCCTCCTGATTTCCTAGCCTAAAGATGATTTTTATTAAAGCGAGTTAATCCTTTTGTATTCTTCCTCGGTGCTTTGTAGACAAGAATGAGTTCTCATAAGCCGTTCCGGCATGTGGAGAGTTAACCAGGTTAAAAGGATCCCCAGCTAGCTTCTTTCACCAGGAATGCAATTCATGTTTACCTATATAAGGAAACCTGTTAGACTGAAATCAGTTTGGCGGATTTTTAAGCTGACAGAGAGGCATGTAAGCACACACCCTGGAGAGTGGGAGTGCTTGGTAGGCTGGACAGAGCACAGCTTCCTGAATCTCAAACTGACTGCAATTCAGCTGATCCTGAGGAAAACAGTCCAGGAGCCTTCTCCCAAAGCAGCCTGCTTCGAGGAACTATCCGCCTGGTTTCTGAGATCAAACTTAAGGGGGAAAAAAAAAAACAAAAGACAAGAAAAATGGAGAAGCAGGTAAGTTGTGGATTTTTTTTTTTTAAGGAAATAATTCCTTGCCTCTTGTAAGTGACAGTGTTAAACCGTTTGTGTAGGGAAAGAAACTCTGAGTGGTACTGCTAATCTGTGTTCCTTAAACAGCAGCTCATTCCTGCCTAACTTATATACTTCGGAAATACCTTGAGACAGCTCTTTGCCCCTTTATGCACCCCAAGTGTCCACATACAATCCTTTCAGCTCCTCAGACATTGTAGAAAGTTTTTTTTCTAGTCTGCAATGATCTGGCCTTGGAAATGAGCAAACTTTCTTATCTTGGATGCAAACTAAACAGTGCAGAAGAGTCTTAGGATGCTTTGAGTAAATGCTTAAATCCCTAAGGAGGTAAAAGCAGATGTGAAGTTTGAGTTCTTAAAACCACAGGCAGCATAATATTTGGCAGACTGTAATTTGTCATTTTCTTCCAGAAAAAAATAAAAGTCCAAAGTATTGTTTTTCATTCATTTAATTCTGCTTCTCCGGGGAGCAAAATTCTCACATTCAGCCCATGCAACAAAGGACACCTTCTGAGACACTTAGAGAAAAAAGCCAAGCTGTGCTCTTTGTTCTATCAGATGTAAAGAAACTTTCTCTGATTCTTTGACAAGTACAGTATGCCCTTTTTGTATATACAGCAAGAAAGATGGATAAAAGTTTTCTGCCCTTTGGCTTTGTATTTGATTAGTTAACTTGAGGGGGTAAGCCCGACTCTTTGCTCTCTTCTAAATGTATACAAGATCTCAATCTGAATGTAATTAAACAAGGAAATGTGAAAGCATGAAACAGGCAGACGTAGAGAATTTGGTTCTACTTTGGGACCAGCAGTTGTAAGACGCAACAGCTGGATGAAAGCTAATCAAGTTTTAGTCTGGGTCACAGGTAAAATTCGGTGAAAAGGGTACTGGTCATTTCAGTTGAAAACAATTGTTAAAAAGTTATTCTGGATCAGGTGCAAAAGTTTTTATTTTTGTTTTTAATGGAGACATGGTTTCCTTAAATGAATTAACTTTGATAATTGTATGATTGCTTTGACTGCTCATCTCTCAAAGAAGCATTGTAGTTATCCAGCACGTACAGCTGCTTTAATCTGGAGAGCTTGGGGAACAGGATTGTATTACTCGTTATAACAAGTGGCACAATGACCTAATTTCATATTTCTAAAACCTTGATTTTTTTTTCTCTCTCAGCTTTATTTAAAGGTAAGCTTCCTCTAAAATCAATTGGAGTAAGAAAACATACTCCCCCACCCCAGACAATTGAATTGCCAAGTCAGAATGCATCTTGTAGGTAAAATATTAATTTAATACAGGGTAGTGGCCACTGGCAACTCCTAAGTGTTGAAGCAGGGACCAGATGACCACCTGTCAAGTTGTAAAGTTAACTGCTGGCTGGGGTTGGAAGTTGAACTGAATTTCTTCCCTGGTCCTCCCTACTTTGTGATCCTACATCTCTAAGTGCTTTGGCTTTATGTAATATTTTCTTAAATTTAAAAATAGCCAAATCAGATTTGGAGAAGTTATGCATACGGAGGACCTGTTATATTATTGCTGTAGAGGCTTAATTGGGTGTCAGCATAAAAGGAAGGCCAATTAAAACTTTTTGAAACTCTTTAGCTCCCAAAGTGTCTAAGAAAACTGAGCATTCTTGATATTGCATTAATTCCAATAGAAATCTGCAACACAGGAAACACAATGTGCTATTTAAAATATAGAGTCAACTCTTGATCATCTGCATGTGGATGATCCATATGCTGGTTTATCTGCAGCAGATGTTTAATCCCTGGCTGACTACTCCCTGCCAAGCAGAGAACTTTCACCTACCTTACCTTCGAACCCCTCATACACCACACTGTCACCCTACCAAATGCACATTATTTTTATTATCCGCCCAAAGAAAACATAATTTGGAGATCATTGTGCCAAAATCCAAATGATTTTTGGATTTATTTTGAATTATGTTTGCCACTGTTTGTTGCATTGTTGAAGGTGATTGATTGAGAGATGACCATGCTACAGCATTGCTGAGTTTCTGTCTTCAAATGGAGATCTGCTACTGAGACAAAAATGAATGCTGCCCTCCACAAGAAGTGCCCCAGGGGAGTTCATTAGCAGTGAATTGGATTATTCTAGTGCCCAACCTACTCCCTGGGTGAATGAAAGCTAACTTTCTTTGGATCCTATGTTAACCCTTTCAGGCCACTTGGGTACCATTTCTTAAATGGCTTGAGCACAGAGTATCACCCTGAAGTAGCTTCATTTTCACCCAAACTATAGTTTGGAAATTTGAGGATTCTGGTGCAGTGTGTTAACTTGTGATTTGGGGTTAGTTTCAAGGAAAAGATCTTGCTGTCTTTCATGTAGGCATGGAAATGGTAAGGATTTTAGAAGGTCAACTAGTCCATTCCCATATTTCTATTGAAGGCTGAACTTAAATCATTCCAGATGGGGGGGTGGGGAAGAAGATGTCTGTTCTTAAAGATCTCTTGGAAAGTAGATTATAGCATGTTTATTCTGATGTTTAATCAAAAGTTGATAGTCCTTCCTATTGTCTAGCACCCCTAATACAGCCCTTTCTCTAACAATTTAAAGTACTATTCAGCTGTGTTTCTTCTAGACATCAAGGAAATCTATCTTCTCATATAGACAATTTTAATGAGAAAATCACATGGCTACCAGACATAAAATTGACATGTATTGTACACAAGGACTTAGATATTGTACAGCATAAGTAAATCACATTCCTACTGCCACTGAACGTTTCCTGACAGTTTTCTTTTTAAAAATAAAATAAATACAACAAAACAAAAAAGCTCCTACCTTTGCTGCATTGTGACCAGAGTGTTTACAAGCAAGAAATTGGTGCCAGTCACCTTGGCCATCTAGTGGGATAGATTTTCTCAAGTTTCTGAGTATCAGCCTCAGGTCAAATGATTATTTAGAAATAAATTCCAAGCTAAAACAACTATACCCAGGTATCTTGCACCCAAAGAGCAAGGGTTTTCATAGGATCATACATAGATTTACAGCTGAAAGTGACCTTCAAGACCATCTCGTCCGTGTGTGTGTGTGTGTGTGTGTGTGTGTGTATTCGTTCTCTACAGCAAGAATCTAGGGTCCAGAGAGGCTAACTTGCCCAAGTGCACAGAGCTGGTAAGTGGCAAAACTAGAAACTGAACACAGTCTTGACTCCAAAAGTAGCATATTTTCCACTGCTTCATGTACTTTTATTTTGAGAGAAACCATTTTATGCTATTTCTCATCACCTTCCCTTGCTTTTCTTTGGTGACCAAAGAATGTATGCACTTTTCTTCAGGTTTCCCTCTCTAGAGTTTCTCTTCTCCCCAGCTTCTTGATTTCTCTTCCTGGATGACTTGCCCATCTATTGACTTCCATTGCCCATACCCATTTCAATCATTGATTCACAGCTGGTTTATTGAATGTGAGGCACTGTGCTAGGTGTTGAGGGTGATATGAAGTTGTCCTACCAGTAGGGCCCCTCAGCTCAGAAATCTCATGATTTTTGTAATAGAATGTCTCTCATCTTAGAAATAACTGCACTTTTTAGTGCTAGGGATTGTTAGCACAACTCCACTGAAGGAGTTGTGCCTATATGAAGAAACTTCCTACATGTGGCCAGAATTTCATTTGTCCTAATAGAAGGCAGCTTTTGGAGGAGTGAATTTATTTTTAATTAAATTTTATCTTTTGTTCCCCAATTAACAAGCATTTATTTTCTCTCCCTCCAACCTCCCTGAATAGGAAAAAAAAACCTTGTAACAAATATGCATCCTCACATAACTTATGAGAGGAAACTACAGTAACAATGATTACTATCACAACATACAAAGAAACTAAAATTTCAAGAAAATGCCTAAACAAAGGAATTCTTATTAATGGCTCTTATAGATGGACCTGATTAAGGTGCAAGCTCAAATACACGTTCCAATAAAAAGGACGTGAGCAGCTGCCATTAATCTATAGTTGTATGTTTAAGGCTTAGAATCGGGGACAGAGAATTAATAACTGCTTTGCTCCAGCAGGATTCTTCAAGTATCTAGGGCACCGGCAGAACCAATTTAAAATATATTTATATTTCAAGAAAGGTTAGGTGATGAGATGATAGAATTTATGCAGTGAAGACAATGCCTCCTAGTTAAATGTAAAAGTACATTTCCATTTTTTAATTAATTGCTTGCAATCACATATTAGAAACCTTCAGTGAATGAGCTTTTCACAGAAACTTAGTTAAGTTAAAAGTTCATTCTGAAGATTTGACTCCAAAAAAGATGGGGTTTTTACTTTATGCAAAAGGAAAATTATGATAGTAGCAATGAAAGAGTGCGGATATCAATATTTCAAAGGATGTGCTAAAAGAATCCAAGTAAAGGTGTGATTCAACAGATTGGCACTATAGGGATGCAGTACATAGACTTGCACACTTAGAGGCTCATCTTCACTTGTCTCAATTGAAATTAAGCAGAGTCTCTTCCATTTGACAGTCTTAAATCTTAACACACGACTGAATTGGAATTTTTATCCAAGCGCCAGAGTTCCAAAACACTCCATTATTTATAGGTGTTGCCCTGTGAGCAGGCTTCAGCTACTTAAGCTAAAATTATTTTTTACTTAGGAGAATCAAATTCTTTTGCTATTTCAGTCTTTGCTGACTCATCCATTTAGTATCTTAGAACAAAACATCAACACAGACACAGACACACAGACACACAGACACACACACACACACACACACACACACACACACACACAAACTTTAACAGCAGATAGAAATGTGCACTCCAGCTCCTCTGCTGACCCCAATGTTAGGAAACAAAAAGTGACCATTGGGTTTATGCTTCACTTGGTACATTCCCATCTAAATAGCCTGTATGGGCATCATTCACAATGTCATGTCAATGCTTCCCTCTCTGAAAAAAATGTTTAAATGTGGAAAGTAGCAAATTAAAAACAAAAAATAATACTTACATGGTCGTTGCAGTGTTTTTCAACCATAGAAACAATTAAAAGAACATCTCTACATCCTTTTAAACAATGAACAGCTTTAAAATAGTATCATAATAGAAGAAGTCAGTAGGGAGAGAAGTTTCAATGAAGAAACCGTGTAGGAGGTGGAGCACGAAAGTGAATGAGGTACAGAAGAGATCTAGCGACAGTAACTTTAGGAAGCCTCTGATACATATCAGCTATGGGATAGGAAATGTATTTAATGATAATAAAATTAGATTTAATTTATATAGCTTACAAGGTTAGCAAAGCACTTTACATATACTATCCCTTTTCCTCACAACATTCTTATGAGGTATTGTTAACCCCCATTTTACAGATGAGGATACTGAGGCTCAGAGAGGCCAAATTACTTGCCCAGGTCACACTGCTAATTTGTGTTGGAGGTGGGGGTTCAACTCACGTTTTCCTGACCTCAAATCTAGTCCTCCATCCACTGCCACATGCCTCTATTAGAAAATATTCCACCCAAGTCTCTTCTTTCTTGGATATAATGCTTTCTGAGGGAGAAGTGGTCTCTGTGTTTCCTTAGCAGTTTCACACTTAACTGCCCTACCTGCTACCATTTGTTTCTCCCTATGCCTTTATGAATAACATTTGCCTGCTTATCATGGGTTGAAGAGACCTTGGGCTCTTTAAGGCTATACCACTGAAACATAAACTCTGGAAAGTACTAGGTAGCTGCAAAGGCTTTGAGTATAGGTTGGGGGTTATCTGTGGACCAATCTAGGCAATGTTGGAGAAGCTTATCACCAGGGTAGACACAAGGTGATGGATTTTTTAGCCATAACAATACTTAAAGACTGTCCTAGTTATAAAGAAGTTGTAGTTGGTGGTGTGACCTGTCATAGTGACTGAAATTCTAGTATTAGAAATTCTTGAAATCCTAAAAAACTTAGGTTTTCAGAATCTTCTTATTAACATGCACATATCCCTGAAAAGGATAACATGTTAAGTCCTTATTGGTTAACAACTTAGCAAAGATTGTTTCCCAATCAAGTCAGTTAATTAAAAGAATGGGATACTGAATAGTGACTGGAGTAAGGAGGCAGGGACCCTAAAATGGGGAAAGATGGATTACCAAAGGTGAATTCTTTTTTGCAGGATTGCTGGTTTTGCAGTTATGTGTAGGGATAGAACTATTGGAGAATAATGGTTCTCAGTCCCCATCTGGTCATGGGATCTAGAATATACATATACATATACATACATACACACATATATACACATATACATTCACATATGTGTATACATGTATTTATGCATGTGTATATATGTGTGTATAAATATATATCTCTATGTATGAATGTATATTTTCCCCCTCCATAGTTAAATTGTTCAATGGCTGTGAATTTTCTCCTCTTGCATCCTACCTCACTCCTGCATAATCAGGATTAAGGCATCCTAGCAAGCAGACCCTGAACACATCCATTTCTCTACTTAGATGTTTTATCACTTAGAACGGGGCTATTTTGAAAATGTAACCAGAGAACTTGCAGTAATAGATGAGCATGCCCTACTAATTTCACACTCCTGGCAGGGTTTTGTTAAAAGTTTGACATTGTTATTATGTTATCTGTTTTTAGGGGTGGCGTGTATACAGCATGTGTCATCACATTGCCCTTAAGTGACCTAAGTAAATTCCTTTCTTCCCAACAAAGAACATACCTAATTGAAAAAAGCCATTAATGGTTGCACAGCTGTAAGCAGCAGTGAGAGAAAAAAGCCTTAGAAACCAACAGGTGTTAGAAGGGGTAGGGCTAAATCTTGTGGAATTCAGTTAGTAGCATCTCCTGAAGATATCCCTGACTTGTATAAATCTGAGAAAAGTTTGGAAAGTATTTCTAAGATGATTTCTTTATATACCCACACCCACATCCAAGCCCCAGTGCCTACAGTCTGTCTATAAAGTAGGGACACTATCTCTGTAAGCCTCTTCAATCTCAATGTATTATGCTAAGTGTGTCCGTGTATGTATACATTAATCATAAAGTACAGATATGCACATATCTATATATGTGCATGTGTATATCAATATATGTCTATATGTTTGTTTATCTAGGTGTGTGTTCATACATTCAGATATACTTCCACACAATCTTGTTTGTCTCTTGTATCTCTGTTTCCATGGATTGAAAAAAAAATTGGCAGACTGGGAACCACACTGGTATTCTCACAATATCAAGAAAATGTGAGATGGGCTCCAGAACTTAGTTATAAGACCCCTCTGAGGCAAATTTATGGGCAGACATTGACAAGATTTGTGCAGCATGGATGGATTTCAGTCTGAATTGTTGGAGGAAATACATAGATGAAATCATAGATCCATTGGAAAATTGGAATATCTTTGTTTATGGGGCAGTATAGGTTGCATAGCAAGATTGTTTGAATTCCTCCTTCCCGTGTATTCATATATGTTTTTCTGTTCCATCCTACCACCATTCAGTACAACAAGCATATACCCTACATCCCACAGAAGAGGGACTAAAAGAGATGATTAGTGTGGTATAGTGAAAAGAATGCAGTCCTTACAGCATTAAAACCTGGGTTTGAATTTACTCCCTGTGACCCCATGAAAATCATTTAATTCCTCCGGGTCTTAGTTTCCTCACATGTCAAAGAAGCAGATTGGACTGGATCAGTCTAAGCCATCCCCTAGCTCTATGTTCATTGGACTAGCTTATATTATTTTTATACATGGGAGAAGGATGTTGGGATACTTACTGACTTTTTGAATTCTCCTATTTTAATTCTACATTTTGCTTGCTTCTCATTATGACTGCGTTTATGAAGTTACACTCAATATTACAAATGAGGGTGAAGTGACTTTTGTGAGTTTTTTTTTTTTTTTTAGGGAGAGGTCAAATTTGTTCTAGATCTGTGATTTCATTGGTATAAGGAACTCCCAATAACGAAACTCCCTCTGCTATGTTTTACAAACTTGAGTCTTAGTTTCTTAGGATATTGGGAAGTTAAGTAACACATTATCAGAGGCAAGCCTTGACCCTAAGCTGAAATTGGCTTCTTATCCATTAACTATGTCCCATCTCAAGACATGAGTTGGTTAAATGGTATAAATTAGTTAAGTAAAAAGCCATTGTTGTTTGGAATGGAAATGTCTGGCATACTTTAAAAAAGTTACTTTTCAATCAACTTCCCCCTCCACTTAAAACAAAGCACACAAAATCTTCCAAACAAAACTTCTTTCCTACTTGAATTCCATTGGCCCCAGAATGGAACCAGAAAGAGAGGAGAGATTTAAAAATTCATAGTCAAATCTGAATTGTTATTTCCTAGAGCAGTTGCCATTATCACTTCATAAAGATTCTCTGGGCGATGAAGTCTCCTAGTTCAAAGCCAGAGCAGGGCCAATGAGAGCCTGCAATCTCAATCTTCAAATCTAAGGAACAATGCAATATAGCACGGAAATGTTGCAGTGCCAGCTGTTCTAAGAGCATGTGTTGGAAGAAGCATGATACAAAGGAAGGTAGGAGGGGTAAGACAGTGTTGAACCAGAAAATGTCTTTCCTGTGCCCATGAGCAAAGTGTCACTGAATGATAAAACATCTGCCAATAGCTTTGGGATATCAAATAACCTGGTAGAGTCCAGGTGCTTGAAGCGCGTTACTTTAGGCTAAGGAAGTCAGTAGTATATGCCCTAGGTTGGGCTTTTATTCAACTTAGTGCCCCTTCTCAGCAGATCCCCAGTACTGAGTTCCTTCCCTTTAATGTCATTGGGAGTGCCATGCTCTGAGCAGTCTTGTGCCCAAGCTGTGGGCCCTCCATCCAGCCATCTTAAATGGAAGGGTAAACATGCTGATAAAGTGAAAATACCTCAAACATTTCAATGAATAAATAATGGGTGAGAATTTCTGCTTCTAGGCACACAAAAAAGCCCTTACCAAGATAAAGATGTGAGCCTTGAGTACTATCAGGCCTTCTGGAATAATTTATCCTTCTCCCGAAAGACTAAAAATGAAGTATAAGGAAAGTCTCTGCCAACAAATGGGGGGTTGTAAATTAGTTCATAAAATCTGCTCTGTATTATCCTTGAAATCATCTGCCTTACACGTACTTGTCCCTTGGATTTGTTTTTGTATTTATTCCAGGCTATAATTCAGTAGCACTCATCACCATATGAGTTTTATCCTAAATTCACGTTTAAAGATGAGCACGTTGCCTGTTTTCTGTGGGGAAAGCATGCACAGATTTGTGTGTATGTGGTAGTATGTGCATGTGTAACACCAATGTTACTAGCAGCTGCTGTGGAGGTGTAGGACCAACAACACCAGCACACAGGAAGGCTGCTAGCATAGGTTCTTTGATCTGCTTTTCTGAAGCAACTTAAAGTGGTTTACAATCTAACTTTAATTAAACATACATACATCATTCACTTAGTTCAGGGGGAAAAGTCGGCACCCTGAACTTCAGAGAAAACACAAATAGAAATTACAAGCAGAAATTATATAAACAGAACAAATAATACAAATCAGCAGACAGGGCTTCTGTCTGTCTAATTACATGCATACATAGCTACCAGAGAGAGAAGCACCAACATCTGGGTTTTTAAAGCCAGGGGGGTCCTTAAAGGTTACCCAGAGCCTCATCTGGCCAAATCACATGAATATTCTTCCAGTGAGTGAGCCCCCAAAGCAAAATGCTAATCTCAGAGTATATATACATTTCTTCAGGGTCAGAGAGTGTCATAACCATGTGACTCAAACTCATGTGACCTAGGCTTTCTTGTGACTTAAGCAGGTCATCAAAGACTCTTGATTCAATCAAAGGCAAGACTCAATCAAAGGCACTTGATGCCTTAGTGCTGAGAAGCACTTCAAAAGAAAAGACAGCAAAAAGTCCCACTTTGCTTGCCATTACAGCATGTATGTGTAATTATACACATATATTATATATCTGCTGATACCATTAAACTTTTAACCATGAAATTTATGTTTTAGCCTGATCAGTGGTTTGGATGAACCATATACATATGCATTATTGACTTCAAAAGGCTTTTGTATTAGATCACATTCTTATCCCTTTTATTCTAATGTCTTTTAATTGACCTATTTCCCACATTGCTTCAAATTTAGCATTTTGTAGTCTTTGTATATAGCTGTAGCAATACTGGTATTAGTACGAGTAATAAAATACGATCTTGTATGTAAAGCACTTTCAAGCCTTAATGTTCTATATCAATATTATTATTGTTAGCAGTGGTTCTAAATGACCTTTTAGTTTAATTTAAACATCAAAAAGAAAAAAAAAACTTTGTGGATGTGTTTTGTCAGCATTGGATTTTGTGCTGATTGACTTTTTGGTCCAAAATATGTTTTACTCTAAAACTTTGCAACACCTATGTATATTAGTGGTGATATATTTTATTGGTAATACAATTTATTGGTGGGATGAAGGGAAGAAGGGAAGAGGCTTTCTCAGGTTTCTGATCTTCATGTGGGAAGGGGAGGTTTTGATTATTGAAGTATCAGCCTTCAGAAGTTAAATGAAAATCAATCTAGGAAAGAGGAAAAAAGGGCCAAGAAGATAAGAGAAAGTAAAAGAAAGAAATAAGAGGAGGGAAAACAGGGAAAAAGGGGTTTTTTCTTTTCTTTGTGAAGCAAATTTAACTTAATGTTTAATGAATATTTGTTGAATTAAGTTAAAACCAACCACTCGAAATTGCTTGGCAAAATATCCTGCAAATGTTTGTTGTGTCCATCCTCTTCATGTTTATCCTGCTGCCACTAAGTAGAACCTGTTGGGAAATATGAGGGGAAGGACAAATGGGACAAGACAGAGACAGAGGGAGAGAGAGAGAGGAAGGGAGGGACACAGAGACACAGAGAGACACAGAGACAGAGAGAAAAAGATCTTAAGAAACTGCTGTGGAGAATGGGTTGCATTATTAAGGGAGTAGATTCAAATACAAATAAAGTTAAGATAAGGGGGAAGGTCTTGTGACTAGGCAGCAAGCAAGATTTAGGATTGTCCTTAATTTGGTGTCTAGGAAGAAAGAAATGAATGTTCCCGCGTTTTAAAGAAAGAATGGATAAATAAGTAGGAGTGAAAGAAAGAACAGCTACTATAAATAATATCAGTACAAATAAGGAGAGATCAGCAGGATTCTTATACCTTGGGAAATGACTACTCAACGAATTTTCTGATGGATCAATGATTGGGTGTGGGTACTCCAAGAAGGATTTGTTTTTGCAATTATTACTGGTCTTCTCTTTCTGTAAAACATTGTTGCTATCATTTGTTTTTCAAACATCTGTAGCCATCCATGACCTTTCCTACCAATACTATAAGTATAGTGTCTGGAATATGGGTTGCCATGCTTAATACTCTTCACCTGAGATAAGTGCTCAAGAATACGGACCAACAAACCTCACCACGTTGAATGTCCCTGATTTGGTAAATTTGCTTCTTGTATGGCAAATGATAATCCAGCAGTCTGAAAGAGTTAATGCATACAGGACATTTCTCCCCACCTCCAAGTGCCATTCATACATTTAGGTGTAATAAGTATATCTACCAGTATCTGGCTTAATATTTGTAAAACATTTTGAACCACTAGTGAGGATTGGGTAATACAGTCACAGAATCATTTTCAACCATTAAGCTTTAATGGAGTTTCTTCCCACTTGGTTTGGTCACTGCCCAATTTTAGAAACTAGACCTGAAACTGCAAATCCAGGGTACCAAGAGTTTTGTCCTGCTCATTTAATTTTGCTATAATTTTGCTCATAATAACTTGTGTTTTTAATTCAGTAACCCAAAGATTGTTTTCACTTTTTGAGGGAGAATATTCTTACAAAGCCAGTCATACATTCTGAGGCCCATTTCACCCAACACATTTGATTATTGGGGGCTAACAGTTAATTATTAATTCTTACCTGAAGCATGGAAATATGTCACAGAATGGTTTGGTATATCCTATCAATTGTTGACTCAAAGTTATGCAGCTGTATTTAAAACTCTAGTGGGCAATCCTGAATATGTTGTATTTTGCCTTTGATACAGTGCCATATCACCTCCCTTAGTGTAATGGTTAGACTGAAAACATCTGCTTGCTTTTATTACACATGTGTTATTTAGGATGTTCTGTTTCTTCATAACAAAAATCACTGAAATTGACATTCAAAAAATTCTTGGTGTTCCAATAAATTGGTCATTATTTACTGAATTATTGAATATTAAATAGTTGGTCCTCTGTATAAATGATGTTACATAGCTCATGCTGTTCTAGGATAGCTTTTTCCTAAGCATTTTCATTGGTGACAACCATATTATAAGTAAGAAAGTTGACACAATTCTGTATGTAGCCAGGCATAACTGATTTTTCAAAGCTCATTGCTCTCAGCTTCATCTCATCACCTTTGGTTTAAAAAAATCATTTCTAATTGCCAAATTTTAGATTGTTCTCTCTGTATCTGTTTTTTACACTTTCCTGACACTATTCCTTTGCTCATGCTACTGCCTATTCTAGAATGACACCCCTCTCTTCTCTACCTATTAAATTCCCATCTATCCTTTAATCAGTTGACACATATTTATTGACTACTCTGTGCCAATATCCTCCTTGACTCAAATGCCACCTCCTCTGGAGAGCCTTCCCTAATTCCAACTAATTAGGAATGACTTTTTTCCCCTTACATCTCACACAGCTTTTTGCTTGCCCCTTCCCCCTCAAGTATTTTTTTAAAAAAATTATTATAGTTTGTGTAGTTTTTTTATATTAGTATTAGACTTTAAGTCCACTAGAGGCTATCATTTAATTTTTTTTCTATTCTCCACCAATGTTTTTCACATTATAGATGTCTAATGAATATTCATTGAATTGAATTAAAACCAATTACTTAAAATTGTTTGGCAGCATATCCTGCAAATGTTCATTGCCCTGCTAACAAATAGTACCACTGGGAAATCCTGTGGCTATACAGTTTCTGTCTATGTCCTTTACAGTGGAACTGGGTGGCAGTGAGAATCATATTGGTTTGATTAAAAAAAAAGAAAATTCCCGCAACTCATTATTGAAAAGTCTTGCTTTTTAATGGTAACAATATTCTTTCGGTGATACTTAAAAAAACTGGTTACAAAAATGGCAGCTATAGTTAAAAATAGTCAGGCATCTTTTTCCTTTTCTTTCTCTCAGTTTCACACATGGATAAGATCACTGTAAGGTGTGATATGTCACTTCCTTCTCCCAACTGGAGATTGTGGTAGTGCAGTAGCCAGTACTTGTTTCTCATAGGTTTGACTGGTTTCTCTTCAAGGAGACAGGGATGCCATCCTTGGAATCTGGTTGGTCTAAAGGGTTAGAGGTTATACCAAATGGAATGGTTTCTTTATTACCTGGAATGTGGAGAACCTCAACAAAGAGGAGGTTTAGTGGAATTTCCATTGTTGGAGGTCTTTCAGACACAACATTGCTGCCATGGTAAATGTGGAAGCATAGGGCAGCAGCATCTGTATTTTAGTAATTACAAGAAGTATCCTTTTAAATGTTTTATTGCAAGTAGAGTCATTTTATTGCATTTTATGGGCAATAAGTGTTTCATTGCATTCCAGTCCTAAGCCTAAATTGCTGGACTGGCTTGAACTAAGCTTGGTCAAGATTATTTGGCATCAATCAGCAAGATTGGAACATAATGAAACATTTGTGGAGCATAAAATGCAATAAAATTATTTTATTTGTGATAAAAAGTTCACAAAGGATATTTTATAATTAATTAAAAAATAAAAGCTACTCCCTTCTGCCTCTCCATTCACTATAATAGCAGCACTGGATCCAAAGGACATCCCACATGGGGATGGGAGTTCCACTAAACTTCTGGTACCCCAGCTCCTAATAGTCATGGTTGTTAATGCCTCAAGTGATGAAGAAGCTGGCTAATGGTTCAAACTTTAGTCCTCTCTAGCAATCAAATCCTGAGGTCAGCATCACTGCCCCCTTCAGAAGGAAACCAGCAGTCTATGTAAAACAAATACTATTCCTACCACAGTTTTTTAGGAAGTCGAGGGAGTAGTTGATGCTTATCACATTTGTATTTTCACTTATTAAAAAGATTATTATTGTTATTTTTGTTTTCATATTGATTTTATTTCCTAATATATATTAAATGCTCCCCTTCCCATTCAAAGAGCCATCTTTTATGATAAGGAGTACACAAGAAAAGAGTGGAAAAAATGATTCATGAGTTGTTGACTATGCCTAACCAACACATCTGATGAGTTCAACAGTATATACATTGTTCCACACCCATTGTTCCTGTTAGCATCAGAAAGAAGTAGAGGCATCTTCAGATCTCTTCTTAGGGGACAAATTTGGTAATTATAATTACACAGGCTTAAGTTTCTTTTTCTGTTGCTCTTTTCACTTACACTGCTATAGTATACACGGCTGTATATTGGTTTCCTGGTTCAGCTTTCTTGTTCACATAGGTCTCCCTATGATTCTTTCAATTCTTCATAGTCCTCATTTCGTACGGTATATTCATATATCACAATGTGTTTAGCCACTTCCTGACCAATAGGACTCTACTTTGCTTCCAGTTATGTGCTACTACAAAGTGCTGTTACAAATATTTTGGTGCATATGGCAACCTGATTTTTTTCCTCTATCTTTAGCCTCCTTGGGGTATATGCCCACTGTACTTTAAATGTAAGGGAGGGTGAAGGAGCCTTACATTGTCGCCGTATTTGGAGGTTATTATAATGATGCTTTCTTGTCCAAATCTAAGGATTGGTAAAGAAGAGGATATGCTGGCATTCCTGAGAAGAAACCAATAAAGGTAGCAAGGTAAGATCAGATAGGGCAGATGGAGAAGTAGCCTGGGTCCATCCAAGAAATTAAGATAAAGATTAACTTGGACATTAAGGAAAATTGGACCTGGAGAAATGGGTGATTTCATTGGAATGTAGTAATATATTTTCAGATGGTGTTGTACTAGATGAACCTTGAGTTTCCTTCAACACTCAGATTCTATATTTCTATATTTTCCCTTTTCTCCAGGCCCTATCCTGCTTTTATATAGAATGGGTTTGTTCTCTATGTGCTGGATTTCTAAAAAGGGAAAAGGAAAACCTGTGTGATACCAGAGGCATAAAGAATAGAGAGGAAAAATGTCCTCTTGAAGACCATTGACTATAGAAAGGGAAAATAATCCAAATCTATGAGATGGAGGTAGTCTAAGAATTAGAAGAAAGTTGCTATATCATCATTCAGTGTCATCTTTGAATATGAATGGACATAATACAAACAACTGGCACAAGGGTGAGCATAGGAAATGCATCTTCTTGTTCAACAGTGATAGGTCTAAATATTTTCCAGCTCACAATTTCCCTGAGGACTTCCACACCCTCTCATTTCCAATATTATCCCTTCAGTAAAAAAGAAATTCTTTTTCAAATGTCTGAGGAAAGAGTGCAGGAAATAGACCAGGTCAGCTTATCTCATTCATATCATATCACGTTACAATCAGTAGTGATTTAGAGCTCTACCCGTATCTCTTAGAACTACCCTATAACAGTGGAAAACACACTGGATTTAGAGTCAGAGGTTGTGTTGTTCAGTCGTGTCTGATTCTTTGTTACCCCATTTGGGGTTTTCTTGACAAAGGTACTGCAGTGGCTTGCCATTTCCTTCTCCAGTTCATTTTACAGATGAGGAAACTGAGGCAAACAGGGTTAAGTGACTTGCCTAAGGTCACACAGCTGCTAAGTATCTGAAGCCAAATTTGAACTCAGGACTTCTTGATTCCAGCCCAGCTCTCTCTCCACTGTGCCACCTAGCTGCCCTAGAATCAAAGGACCAGGGTTCAAATCCCAGTTGGCTAATACCCACTGGTGTTTCTCTGGAACTAGAAAAATAAAAGTGTAGGACTGGATGATGTCAGAGGGACTTCCCAGCTCTAAATCTATGATTCTATGAATCTCTGGAAATCCCCAGTCCCAGTCTGATAAGTCAACAAGAATTTGTTAAGCTGCTTCTGTGTTCTAAGCATTGTCCTGAGTGCTGGGGATATAAGGAAAGGCTAGCTAAAGACAGTACCTGTGCTCAAGGAGCTCACAGTTTAATGGGGGAAACAATATGTTAAAAAGCCTCATATAACTGGCATATGCAGGATAAATTGGAGCTGATCAACAGAGGGAAGACATTTGCATTAGAGGGAATTGGGAAAGGCTTTTTGTAGAAGATAGAACTTTAGCTGGGACTTGAAGAAAGCCGGAGAAGCTGGGAGGCAGAGATGAGAAAGGAGAGAGTTTCATACATTGGAATAGCACAAAAATAAACACTAAAATGTTGCATGCCAACAATGCACTGAAAAAGTAAGTGAAGATACAGTAAGGGCATGGAAGGAAAGAAATATGCTCTGCTCTTCAGTGGAAGCATTTGTGGTCTTTTCATAATGCTCTTTTCAATCCAAGTAGTATCTTAATATCAATTTGTTTAAGCCTTCTTTGGGGATAGTGGGAGGTGATTTTTGTACACAGCTGTCAACAAAAGGAACTAACCGGGATTCTTTATTAGTACTAAAATAAGACAGATATCTAACAAGGGTGACCAAAATTCAGCTGAAGAATGTTCATTTCTTGTCACACTGCCCATCTAGACCATAGCAGAAAGTTTTGTATCTTCAGGTTTGTTTTTTTTGTTCACTGTTCAGTCATTTTGTAGTTGTATCTGACTCTTTGTGACCCCATTTGGGGTTTTCTTGGCAAAGATACTAGAGTGGTTTGCCATTTCCTTCTCCAGCTCATTTGACAGATGAGGAAAACTGAGGCAAACAATTAAGTAACTTGCCCAGGGTCACACAACTAATAAGTGTCTCAGGCCAGATATGAACTTAGGAAGATAAGTCCTACTGACTTCAGGTCTGGCACTATATGCACTATGCCACCTAGCTACCCTTCTCTTAGCAAAATTTTTTCTTTCTTTCTGGGCAGAAGTTCTACGTTTAAAAAATAGGGAAAGGAATTGGATCTGTGATTTAATTGATATGGGGAACTTCAAGATAAGGAAACTCCTACCAATCCTCCTACCAAGGTTATCACCTTTTCCTGAAAATTATTGTCTCAGAGAATTGTCTAGAAAATTGAGACCTAAAGTGACTTGCCCAGGGTCATACTTCAGAAACAGGACTCGAACATTTATTTGCTTTGTGGCTGACTCTCTATCCACTAGACTATGCTGCCAATATTTTTCAAAATAGAAATTGAGCCATGCTACTAGAAGATTCAGTAATTATAGACAACTGTTGCTCCATATGTCGGCTCAAAACCAGCTTTTCAGACTTTTGCCTAGAGACAAATTCCCTGTAAAATGCTTGGACAAGTTAAACCCAAAGCTAAAATTTGTTTGGAATATAACATTTTAACCAAGCCTGGTTTTGGATTTCTCTTAGATCAGAAACATGTCAGTAATTTTAGAAATATACTGTGCTCAAGACAGATGCAAAAAAAAAAAAAGTTTTAGTAATCAATCCAGTGCCTTGCCTATAAATATGCAACTACGGCACTAACATTCAAGGCAATATGCAAAGCCAGGAGTCCCAGATCTATTTTAGGTTGGAAGATGCCTCATCAATATTCCAGGAAGAAAATAGTCACAAAGGCTTTGCTTATAGTACTAAAGTGCCTGGTACCAGCATTTAGCGTTATACCAGCACATAGTAGGGGCTTCATAAATGTTTCTAGACTGGTTGACATAATTATTCATCTGTACAGTGCAACAGATTGTAAGAAACTCTTCACATGAACTCATTTCTGTGAGTTATGTTTGGGTAAAACTGGCCTACCTGTTTTCCACCCATCCTTCTAAAGAAGGAGGATTAGAAAACATGTGTCCTTCTGCAATGTTAATAATAATAATAATAATTCAACATTTAAATAGTGTTCTCAGATTTTTCAAAGTACTTTATATGTTTTATCTCATTTGAGTCTCACAACAATACTACAAATATTTTTTTTAGTGTCAGACTGGGATATAAATAGGTGCTCAATAAATGCTTATTGATTGAGATGGATATTATTGTTATTTTCATTTTACAGATGAGTAAATTGAGGCAAAGTATCTGAGATGGGATTTGATTTCACATGTTTCTGATTTCAACTCTAGTATGCTATCTACACTACCATTCTGCATCCTAGGTCCACTGCAGAGAACACTTAGAGCAGAGGTTATTAGACTGGGTTCTATGAACTTGGATAGATAGATGATTGATAGACAAACAGACAGACAGAGAAAAAAAAGATGGAAAGAGAGACAGACAGACAGACAGAGACAGATATATAGACAGACAGACAGACAGACAGATAGATAGATAGATAGATAGATAGATAGATAGATAGATAGATAGATAGATAGATAAAGATATATAGAAGACAGGTAAATAGAGAAATAGATAGGCAGATAAATAGAGATAGAAAGATAGATAAATAGACAGACAGATAGATAGACAGTCACAGATATTTCATTGTAATTGGTTTCCTTTGGAATCCTATGTATTTTATTCACTGAAAAATATTATTCTAAGAAGTAGTCCATATGCTTCACCAGACTGACAAAGGAGTCAATAATATAAACGGTTAAGAACTTCTAGCTTAGATCTCTCTCTTTCTAGAATGGGGATTTCTAGAAAGTAGAAAATCACATATTTTATATCCTAAGTTATACCAACTAGAGTAGTCTGCCTTCATTCATATCCCTTTTATTCAAGGGTATTCATTCACTTGTTGGAATCTAATTGTTGGAATTTCATTTCTCTTCAGCTAATAAAATGATTAGAGAATCGGTGCAGTTACAGAGTTAGAAGACAGATTTTACAATTCCCCCTCAGTAGATCGGCATAGGCTACTTACACTGGTTTTATAATCCCATTTTTCAATTGTTCATCTTGGGATAAGGATGTGGATGGCAAGACAATCTAGTTATAATGCTTGTCCTGGAACTGATTGACAAAATTGTTTCCATTGATCTGGCTGGCTAAGCATGTGTCACCTTCATGCCTTAGCCATCCATGTTATTCTTCCCAGAACTGCGTGTTTTGATGATTTTCTCCTATATAGATCAGTGACCAATGAGTAGATATGTTCCCCTTCTTGAGCCTCCAAGCAAATGTTCAAAGTCTATTTCTAGGAGAATATAATGTCACAATATTTGTCTTTCATTGCTTATAAAGGTTGACCCTATAAGCGATAAGGTACTTTTACTGTTTTCTTCGAATTTCAACAGGGAATAAGTATGTATATATATGTATATGTACATAGGTATGTATATCCATGTGTATATGTATATGTACACACATATACGTATCTACATATAATACATATTAATATGCAAATATGTAATATAAATTACAGACATATGATTCATTTATGCAAAACTAGAATGCATATTAGACATTCCACAGTAGACCAATTTGGAGGTGAATGCATGGGCAGAAAGTAGAAGTACATGTTCATTCCTTAATCTCATTTTGTAGAAATAAGGTTTATAGCTAAGAGGAAGCTTAGATATCTTCTAGTACAGCCTCTTCATTTTACAGACAAAGAAATTGAGTATGTAAGTGACTTGCCCAATGTCATACAGGTAGAAAATGGCAGAATCAGAATTCTCCAGGTTCTTTGACTTCAAATACCATTTCTCTTTCCATAACACCATGCTGCTCCTCCTATATCAATGCTTCTTCTCATCGAATCAATCAATCAATATTTATTAAACACCTACTATGTGCCAGGCACTGTGCTAAGCACTGGAGATGTAAAAGACAGTCCCCTCAAGGAGGTACCGATATAATGATTCACTGAAACATTTGTTGAGTATTTCCTGCATACAAGGAACTGTATGAAGAAAATTTGAATATTTTCCTCCGTTACCTGCCTTGCAGACACCCAGGCTAGGAAAATCTTATTGCAGACAAGTTGTAAAAGGTGCTGGTTGCGTGTATATTGCTATCTGCTTTGTGGTGACAATGGAATTGGAAGGGAGAAAGGACTGATAAATGTTTTGGCAGCTGATAAAATTTTTGTACTTACCTTCCAGTTTTGTCCTATATTTCTCTTGCCAAATTGTTTCCAACTCCGTTATGATTTAAGATTCATATATCCTCCAATACAGTATAATCGATGTGGGAAACTTTCCAGTCTCTAAAGAAAAAGTGAAAAGATTAACTTTATAGTGTTTCAGGACTGCAGCCAGTTGAAGAGAGGGAAAAAGCTGGGAGTTATTAGGCAAAGGTTGGAGAAAACCTTCATTTGGATAGTCTATTCATGTTTAGTTTCAGTCAAACTAATCTAGTTAATTTCAGCTTATTAACTGCGCAGTGACTTAAACTCCAGACATTAGACGGAAAGTTGTTTGTTGGTCTTGACTGTAGAGCTTTAAAGGCTAGAATCACCCTGGCCTTGTTGTTTTTCAGTCGTTTAGTCAGGTTCAACTCTTCTTGACCCCATGGGCCATACTGTCCATGGACCACGGTTTTCTTGGCAAAGATTCTAGAGTGTTAGCAAATCCCTCCTCTAGTGGATTAAGGCAAACAGAGGTAAAGTGACCTGCCCTTACAACTAGTAAGCGTCTGAGGCATATGTCATGCATTTTTCAAAATGTTGGTTGACCATACGAGGGTGGCAGCATCGAACAGTGGGAAGGACCGCTGGCTCTGGCGACAGACTTGTGTCTACCTCAAAGACTTGTGTTCAAATTCCACGTCTACTTGCCAGTGTGACCTTAACCTCCCTGAGACTATCTTCATCTATAAAATGAGGGAGTTGGATTAGATGGTCTCTGCATTCTCTTTCAATTTAAGATCTTTAATCCTTTGACCTTGACTCAAATCTCAGTAGTTGTCACTCATCATGCGCCACAATGGAAGGATGAACTTTGAATATGGGAATGAAACGAGAATCTTATACGCCCAGCGTAGAGAGGAAATACTTTAAAGATGTCACTGTCGTTTGGAGCCAATGTACTTAAGTTAAACATCCTTCATAATGAGAAGCATCATATCTTTTGGCATAAGAAGCTTTAATTATAGCATTAAATGATGTTGTAAAAAGTACACTGAGTCCAATCGAGTGACCCAATTTGTAATCTTGGATCTGCAGTTAATTAGCTGTGTGATCTTGAGCACATCGCTTAAACTTTTTGGCGACTCTGTTTCCTTGTCTGTAAAATGAGAGCATAGCTCAAGAGGAGCTCTAAAGAACCTCTTAGCTCTAAAATCTGGTGGTACACTGACAGTATTGTTTAAGTTTTATTTTTCTCTTTAAGGCCTGCTTTATGTGTGCGACATGAGTGTGAAAAAAGTAATGAGGCTTATTGGTTACTATTACTGTTACTGTTTATTATTATATTGATAATTATAATAATAGCTAGCATTTATATAGTACTTACTACGTGCCAGACACTGTGCTGAGTGTTTTACAATTATTATCTCATTTGATCCTCACAACCACCATTGGAGGTAGTAGGTCCTATTATTACCCCCCTTCTACAGATGGAGAAACTGAGGCAAACAGAAGTTAAGTAACTTACCCAGGGTCACACAGCTAGTAAAGGTCTAAGGCCAGATTTGAACTCAGACCTTCTTGACTCCATGCCCAGCAATCACTATGTAGCTGCCCATTATTATTATGTTACTGATAATAATAATAATAATAATAATAATAATAATAATAATAATATGAACATTCTTGAAACTGAAAGCTCTTTGAAGGCCTTACAAATGTTTATATTTTAATTAGTAACATATTAACAGAGAGCTTCTCTTCTTTTTTTCTAAACCTTTCAAAGCAAACTACCTAAAACAGAGGAATAGAGCATAAGTCACAGGAAATATGACCTCAAATATTCTTTACTGATAATTGAAGGGGGCCAAAAGGGAAATAGAAAGAGCCTTTCTTCTTTCCAGTACTGTCTCCTCATGTGGCCTTACCACTTTGCCAGTTCTTTGCCCATATAGACCACGTGTAAAACGAGAAAAAGACATGTTGATACTAAAAGATTCCAACTTTTTAGGGAAGGGGACCGCATGTCTGTCCTTCTTTGAAATAAGATTGCTTGCTGTGCTTTCAATACATCAAGTTTTATAGATGGCATCCAACCCAACAATGAAAACAACTGACAAAATTACATAGAGCTCCACATACATGCTTTCATTTGAGCTTCACAGCATCACTGGGAGGATGTGTCACAGGGATCATCATTCTTGTTTTGCGGATATGAAAACCAAGGCTCACTAGGGGGTGCAGTGAATAGAGCACAGGCCCTTAGAGTCAGGAGGACCTGAGTTTAAATCCGGCCTCGGACACTTGACATACTTACTAGCTGTGTGACCTTGCGCAAGTCGCTTAACCCCAATTGCCCTGCCCTCCCCCCTCCAAAAAAAAAGTGAAAATCAAGGCTCACACAGCTAAGTAGTGTTTGACTTCAAACTCAGGTCTTCCTGATGTCCAGCACGCCGCCTACAGCATCACACTCCCTCTCAACAAACTTAAAGGTAGGACATCTAGAAGATAGCAATGCACCTAGGAATATGAAACAGCAATGTTAACTTAGGCTATAAATTTAACTTCTGTTAAATTATGCTAATATTACTTAACATGACAACTTGCAAATTATGTAATCGAATGGAAGACTGGATTGTTTTGTTGGGAAGATATTGCTCTTCTTTTTATGACTAATTTTGTCCCCGTTTTCTTTCATGATAAGGCTAAGCAATCTGTTTAATGGAGAGTTGCCTACTGGGATCAGAAATAGAGGTTTTTGAATAAGGAGGAATTTGCTCAATGAAGTATGGACTTCCCGTGCAAGGATGAGATCTTTGGGGCCGTAATTTTGTCAAGGTTTCCCCAGTCCCTCATCCCCTTATGTTAACTCTGTTACTTATCTAAAAATGGTCATTGACATACATTTTGAAAGTCTCTCAGCATCAAGCTACAAGTATCTATTCAGTTCTCTTACAACAGAATTAGCACAATTTCCCTCCTCCCTTCCCCCTTATAGACTCTCAGCTTAGAGACCTGAGGGGAGGGTATAACACAATGGGATATAAATCAAATCTATTTTTCAATTATAGGATAAAATATATCTTCACTGCTGGGGGAAAACCTGCAGATTGAAGTTATCCCAGTGGACTCTGCCACAGTCTCCAGGACTAGGCCAATTCAGGTTTTAAAACGTTTCTGGGCCTTCAGGTTATAAAGACAACCTTCATGCTAAAATCATTTCAATCTGAAGAGGAGGCACCAGGGGAGATGAACTTTTCCCCATTCATCATAATGGGACATTAACTTTGAAGTATATTGACTTGTGATTAATTCTCAGCATTAGATTATCCTGGTCTCAAAAAAAGCTATAGTCACCCTCTTCTCAGAGGCCAAGCCCAAGTGACAGAACAGGATGGGCTGAACTGAAGAGTTCACTGTGCCCTCTTGGAAAAACATAGGCAGAGGAAGGGATGGAAATACCAATTGGAGAAAAGCTCTACTCAATTAAACAAATGGTTATAGGTTCCCTGTTATGTGCCAGGATACAACTTTAGGCTCCCTTTTCCAGGCTGAACAGAAGGCCAAAGAATTTGAGTGATGGGTAGGACTCTATTCCCCTGATTTTATAAATCATTTGCTAAAATAGTTTTTAAAATTAAACTATAAAGGGCACACAAACTTTCAAAAAGTTGTATTTTCCTGGAATTACTTTCATTTTTGTATCACCAACTCAGATAAAAATTTATGGTATAGTAAAAAAAAAAAACAAAAAAAAAACAAACCCAACAACAACAAACAAACAAAAAACCAGCAGCTAGAGAATGAGAGAACCTGACCTGTGGTCAAATTTTGCCTCAGATACTTATAAACCTGTGTGACTTTCAGGAAGTTGCTTCATCTCTCTAAGACTCAGTTTCTTTAGCTATAACATGAGAGGGTTGGGTTAGATTGTCTCTCAGGTCTCTCTAGCTCTATTTCTTTGTTCCTAAGCAGACCCCTTGATTTCCCAACACACCTCTTTCCTCATCTGTAATAAAGACATGCCAACCAACTGATGTTTTGGAACCTAGCTGTCAATCCAAACACCTCTATTAAGTGCCTGCTATATGCTAGGCACTGTAGTTGACCCTGGAAATACAAAGATAAAAAAGAAACTCTGTAACCCATCGAGGAATACAAAGGAGAAGATACATCGATAATTGATTTATTTTTCCCCAGTGACTGGGAATTTAGCTTAGTTGCTTAAAGGATGGGCTAGTCATGCAGCATGAATTAGGGTGAACAATGGACAGACCACTTCTTCCAAAGAGACCCACACAATGCCAGAACCTGAAGAAGTTTCTCAGAAACTTAACTGATATCCTCTTTGGAGAACTTCTGGTTGGACATGGACAAGAATTGTGTGGGTTGAGAAGGCACGGATAGATCGTGATTTGTAACACTGGAGAGAGAACCCACATTGATGATGAAACTGACACAAGGTCAGAGGTATTTAGGTTAGCAGAAATCTAGATATTCCCTTGCGGATGGTTGCCATGTTCATGTTGGTGGCGTTACTCTTTCCAAACTATTACTTTTACTTAAGAGCAACCAGGTGGTGCTTTGGTTAGAACACTGGGCCTAGAGTCAAGAAGATCTGAGTTAAAATCTGACCTCAGACATTTACTAGCTATGTGACCCTGGGCAAGTCACTTAAATCTTTCTACCTCAGTTTCTTATCAGTAAATGGAGTTGGAGAAGAAAATGGCAAACCATTCCAGTATCTCTGCCAAGAATGGGGTCACAAAGAGCTGGACACAACTGAAATGATTGAACAATAACTTTCAGCTCTCCTAGGACACGTCTCTCCCTTAGTCAATAACCTCTACTCCACCCCTCACTCAGGAGACTGATTCCTCTTCTCTTTAACAGGCTTCTTTCCCTAACACCATTGCTTTAACTTACTTGGACCCAAGGGGAAATCATGAGGTTTAGCAAGTAAAACTATAAATCTCTGTACTTAATAAAACCTAGTTTCTGATCTTTTTATGAATATGGAGATATTCAAATCACACAATGCAATGCAATGCTTACACCTAGGAATCCATATCTGAGCAAAAAAGCAAAGCAGCAAATGAACAGAAAAGTAAAACCAAAGAAGGCTTAAAAAAACAAACAAACAATCTGTTGAACTTTGAGTATATTTGTGTGGACCAGAGAATTAGGATAATATTTTTAGCACTGAGTATTGACGAGGATTTTTGTTTAGTTTTCGTTTGAGCTTTGATGGTCTATTTACCAAAAAATAAAATAGTTTAGAGAAATGAAAACTTTCTAATCTGGAAGACTGATCCTGGATCATGTGTAAAAACAGACGTACCCAATCCATGACTCCCCCATGGTTCTGTGGGAGATCAGACTATAGACTCTCTTTTGGTTTGGATGCTGAGTTTTGGCAGGAATTCCCCTTGACTCCAGCCTTTCTAATCAAATAATCTTCTAGATTTCTATCATTTAGCACAGTATTTATTTATTCTCTGTTAGTACAGAGTTAGGCATTTATTAACCTAATTCATATGTTTGTACAGTGTTTTTGTTTTCTATTTTAGCTATGTCTGACTTTGTCAGTTTTGTGGGGCTTAAATTCTAAGCAGGATCATCATATCCCAGATGGCAACTAGTCAGCCTGCCTTTTTTAAAAAAACATATGTTGTGTATGTGGTATGCTATGTTATCTTCCATCACTGGAAACTCCAACATTCACAATGGAAAGAGTTTATTTGACAGACCTACTCTTGCTCATAACTTCCTAGAAGAATAAAACTATGTTTATTAGCTCCCTGGAAAAGAGGGATTGCTGCAACTAGCCATCCATTCTCAGACAACTTATTTCACCTCTAGGCTTCAGTTTCTTCATCTTGAATTAGATAATTTCTGAAGTCCTTACTAAGTCTAAAATTTGTATGATCCTACTTTTTATAATTTAACTTTTTATAATGTCTGACCCACAGCCATGTACAAAATCAATACTTCAAAAATGTTTATTTTTTAGTGTTTTAATTGATATAATTTATTTTTTATATCATCAATATTTCCTCCCCTTAGAAAATTGGCTCACAATTTATCATTAGGTCCATCTCAAATCCTTTCCAGTGGGGTAGAATCTTCCAGATTTCATGATCTGCTATAACTGCTTTCTAGTAACCATATCATAATAAGGTAACAGAAGAAAACTTTAGGACAGGATTTGTGCACTTCACATACTGATAAGTGCTGAATAAATGGCTTTTGATTAACTTCCATCAATATGAAAGATGTCAGTCCTCAGTTTGTTGCTAATGTGAACAGAGATGTCTCTTGTTCCATTTACAGGCTTTCAAAAACTTCAGTGATGTTTTCCCAAAGGAGTGTGTAAAAGAAGCCTTCCTTGGCAGTTTTTTAAAAATTGAATAGATTTTTATTCATGTTTCTTTCTTTAGACAGGGAGGTGATCTAAAAGACTTAGCATAGCATGGCATGATGGAAAAGAACATTTTATTCCTAGTCAGAAGGTCTTTATTAGAATCCTGGTTCTTCTACATATGACCTGTCTTGGGCAACTTTCTTACTCTCTTTGGGCTTCGGTTTCTCTTATTTAAAAAAAAAAAGAATGCTACCCTATTTTTCACCTTCTTTCATTATTTTTTTTTAAATTGGAGTCTTCTTGTACAAAATGATATATGGAAATGTTTTACATGACTGCATGTGCATAACCTATGTTGAATTGCTTTACCATCTCTGGGAGGTGGGAAGGAAAGGAGGGACAGATAGTATTTGGAACTCAAAACTTTTTGTAAATGTTAAAAATTTGTTTTAACGTGCAATGGAGAGGATAAAATATATATATTTTAAAACGAATATTAGACAAGAGGATCTTTAAAGAACTTACTGGCTCTTGATTCTGTAAGTCCCTTCCAGCTCTATAACCTCTTTATACGATTTTTTTCTTCAACAATTTTGCAACTGGGTCCAACCATATTCACATGATTAGGAAAAGATAGAAAGCCCATCTTTTCATGCTAGTTCCAGCTTATCCTAAGCTAAGCATCTGGTGGGTACTAGATTCTTTGATTTGTTTTCTATGAACATTATTAAGTAGTAATTTCTAGTCATTCTGTCTTCTGAACAAGAAATGCATTTAATTCTATGTTGATTAGATCTTTAATTTCTCTTCTAATGTAATGATTCTATAATTCTAGATCTTTGACACATTCTGTATGTTATCACTAATATATGGCCATCTTATTTGTTCTTGGTATTTGTCCATGACTATCTAGACCAGGGTTGGGGAGCCTGGGGCCTCGGACCACAGGTTCATTACCCCCCCTGGTCTAGACTCTTGAGGGAAAAAAGAGAGTGTTAGAAATGCTTAAAGAAAAAAAATAGTCCCAGCATTTCTCTATATAATATTAGTAACAAAGCATTCAATAGAAAGGAAGTGCCCTAGTAAAGTTGTCACCAAAATAAGTGTTAGACTGATGCCCTGAATAAAGTGTTACTAAAACAGTGGCTAATAATAGAATATTGAGATACAGTTTTCACACCATGAAGTGTGAAAAAATAATACAGGTTAGATTTATAAGGAGAAAATAATCAGCTTGAGATTTAACATTTTAAAAAGTCATAAAATTCCATTCATTCCCAAATGCCACATTCAATTAAAATGTTGGAAAGCAAACCTGACAAAGGGTCACACAGTGTGCTCTTGGCACATGTAGACAATAAATGTTCTCATTTGGCACTAATGCAATCACACATTCAGAAGTAGAAAGCAAAAGATAAGGTTTGTGAAGGAAAAAATACAATGATGGATGTGAACTAAATGAAGAATCCAAGCATGAAAGTGACACAATGATTGCTTTATGAATATCTTGACCAAATAAAAGCTAATGGTGTCAGATAGAAATATCCAGTGCATGTCAACATAGAGAAATTTCACAGGTTTTTCAGTAGAAAAGTGCTTTGTAGGAAGCTGGCATGGTAAGGTGCAAAGAGCATTGACTCTCAGGAGAGAGCACCTGTGTTCACATCCCACCTTTGACCTTTATCTATGTGACCAGGGGTAAGTCTCTCAATCCTCCTGGGTCTCAGTTTCTTCATCTGCAAAATGAAGGTTTTGAACCAGATGTCCTCTGGGATCTAAGGATTAAGGATTCTTAAAGTACCGTATAAGTAAATGGAAGTAGGAAAGGGAGTGATTTCTTTAGGTAGCAATTTTAGCTATTTCAAGTAGCGACCTATCTATACGGACCAGAATCCACAAAACAAGCAAACCAAGAAGGAATTCCTTCATTTAAAGGAAATAGATTTTCACGACTTTTCTGTGTTTGTTTCTCATGGCACTCTATCTCCTGTCTCTGTCCCTTGAACATTCCACATTCATGGAATACCCTCCCTCCTTACCTTCATCTCACAGAGTCCCTCTTTTTAAAACTACAGCTTAGGCGCCATCTTAACTGGTCTCCCCCAAATGCAAGTGCTCGTCTTTCCCAAACTGCTATGTGTTTAACTGTTCTAAACACACACACACATACATACATACGCATAAATATATGTGTGTTTGTGTGTATATGAATATATATATGCTGTAGATATTTTTATATGTTCAATTGTGTCTGACTCTTTGTGACCCCATTAGGGGACTTCTTGGCAGAGATGTTGATCACTCCAGTACCTTTGCCAAGAAAATCCCAAATGGGGTCATAGAGAATTGGACACAACTAAAATGAATGACCACAACAAACAAAATTTTTATTTGTACTTAAATTCCCATTAGAATGGAAGCTTCTTGAGGGTAGGGGTTGTTTTATTTAAGCCACAATGCCTGGCTTAGTATAAGAGCTTAATAACATACTTGTTCATTGATTAATGGCTGTTAAAAGCAAATTGCTAAGCCAAGCCAATGAAGGAAGACTTCATCAGAAAGCACCCTGAAAGTCTACAAACAATAACACCTCATGCCACAACTTGAATGCTATTGGGACTGACCTCCAGATGTTGAGCTGATTACTGTAAGCTCCTCCGGATCCAATAATCAACAACTGGGGAGACTCATTTGCTCTGCTAGAGCTTCTGGTAAAGGACCAGAACCAAGAACATTAACTTTTATCACTTCTCCCAACCTCTGGTTAAGCTATAAATGGACCACAGCATATCCCAGACTTGGCATTCCCCTACAGTAGGGGTTCTTAACCTGTCATTTATCTATCTATCTATCTATTCATTTATCCACTCATATATTCATTCATTTATTAATTTATCCATTTATTTATTTATTTGTTTATTTATTTATTCCGCCATTCATTTGTTTGTTGGTTGGTTTGTTTATTTGCATCTGAGATCCATCCTTTTTCAAATCTGGTAAAATTCATGGGCCCCTTCACAGATAATGTTTTAAATATACATAGAATTACAAAGAAAATATTATATTGAAATACAGTTAGCCAAATAATTAAAAAAATATGTTCATAGAACCCAGATTGAGAATCCCCATCCTAGAACGAACTTGGAAAGTCAGAGTTTATTCCTACTACAGGGAAGATAACAGGATACTTTTTCCACTCTGGAAGCAGAATAACATTGTTAGTTATGCTCTAACATTTCCTTTAGTTCATGACTTGGAGGCAAACTTTGTTATCTCTCTCTAAGCCTCCCTGTCTTGGGCTATATTAATATTGATTCTCTCTTTCGCCTGACTCTGAAGTCCCAATCTTTTTGTGAGAAGAGGTTTTGGAGTTCTCTATCCCTTACCTGGGAAAACAGGGAAAATTTTGGAAGACAAATGTAAAGTGAAGGCAAAATATAAGATTAAGAAATATTTTCTCAAAAGTAATGTGATAATGGTATAGTTTGATTTTTTTTTTGAGTGGCAGTGTGGTATAATGGAAATGGTGCTAGACATAGTCAGGAAGAACTAGGTTTGAATCCAGTCCCTGATGCTTACTGGCTGAGTGACCCTGGCCTCAGCCCCCCTGTGCCTCAGTTTCCTCATCTGTACAATAGGATCTCAGTACTTACTGCACAGGGTTGTTGTGAGGAATAAATGAGAGAATGTATGTAAAGTGCTTTGTAACTCTCAAAGTCCATTTTAAATGTTAGCTAGGACTAAAGATTGTATATAAAGCAAATTTTTGTATTTCGAATAATGATTTATAATTAAATTGTATTACAAACTTAGATACAACATTAGGGGAGGGGGACAGGTTGTGAAAATACTGCTTTAAGGAGCAATTAAAGAAAGAGAACTGGTTATAATTTTGTTCAAATGAGTCATTAACCATAATAAGCTGGTCCTAGGGTGAGAAAGCTGTTGTTGTTCAGTCAGGTCTGACTCTTTTTGACCCAATTTGGGGTCTTCTTGGCAAAGACACTGGAATGGTTTGCCATTTCTTTCTCTCAGCACTGGACCTGGAGCCAGGAAGACCTGAGTCCAGACACTTAGTAGCTGTATGAGCCTGGGCAAGTCACTTAACCCTGCTTGCCTCAGTTTTCTCACCTGTAAAATGAACTGGAGAAGGAAAGGGTAAACCACTCCAGTATCTTTGCCAAGAAAACCCTAAATGGGGTCACAAAGAATCAGACATGACTGAAATGACTAAACAATTAAAAGAATGAAGAAAAGTTCATTGTCAGGGATGGAGCGGGGGGTGGAACAGAGCAGTTTTATAAAGGAACAGGACTATAATGGACTTCAGTGCTGGATTTTATGAAGGGCAAAGAATTTTGCAAGTTTAGAGTTTTACATATTGGTTATCTCATTGTGGGATTAGCTTGTAATCATCATCTCTACTTGTACCACACCTTTTGTCTTAGAAGCATAATGCATTTTACACATACTGAGTCATGATTCCCTCAACAGTCTAGTGTTCTATAGAATTTACTTCTAAATTGGCACCAGGGTATGGAAAAAATGTTGTAAGGATTTTTTCATGTATCTCATTTCATTTCCATCATCCGTGTCCTAGCAATGCAAACACTATTTCTGTTCGTCCCCATGATTCTCATTCAGTTGTCCCATATTTAAAATAAAGGGTTCCAATTAGAGTATAAGTCTCATAAGCAGCTAGGTGTATCAGTATGTAGAGTACCAGTCCTGGAGTCAGAAAGACTTAAGTTCAAATCCAGCCTCGGACACTTACTAGCTGTGTGACCTTGGGCAACTCACTTGACCTCTATTTTCCTTAATCCACTGGAGAAGGAAATGGCAAACCACTTTGGTGTCCTTGCCAAGAAAACCCCATGGACTGTATGATCCATGTGGTGACAAAGAGTCAGACACACCTGAACAGCAGCAATTAAATCTCATAAGAGAGAGGATGGTGTTTTACCAAAACTGTATCTCCCCTTGGGCTTAACACTAGTGCTAGGGGCAGAGTAGGCATTTGGTACATCTTAATTGAATATGGAATTCATAAAATCCATATGTGAGCATTGTTGTTTTCATTCATGCTATTTAAGCAAGGTGGGCTCTTATATGGTCATCAGACCAACCCATGACCACTGCAATGAGTTGTTCTATGGAAACTTGAGCAGGTCCAAATTAGGAACTATAGTGGCAATAAAAACCTTTCCATTTTTCTTGGTATTCTTCTGGAGGAATGCCCTACAATTCACCCAACATCTGACAACCAACAGAAGACCCGATGACGTCAGAATAATATGACATGAAATTTGCTAAACACCCCCACCCCACTGCTCGGTAGCCGTTTGAATGGAATATTTCATTTGATATCTGCAGAGTTAGGGTCCTTAAAAATGTAAGTAGAGGATGGGGGTGGTGAGGCAAGACAATAGTTTGTGTGAAGACAATCTGGAGGTTTTAGTGTGCTGAAAACTTATGAGTCAATGATGTGACATCATAGCAAGAAACATGAACACAATCTTAGGCCTGAGAGGCATAGTGTCCTAAAAGAAGGAGGTAACAGTCCTTCTGTAGTCAGCTTTGGTCAAACTACACTGTATCCAGTTTCAGGCACCATGCCTTAGGAAGTATATTAGCAAACTAGAACAGTCTTCTTACACCTTCCTCCCTACCATGTACTATATTCTGTTATCCAGGGTCACCGGTCTCCTTGCTATACCTCAAGCAAGGCACTCCATCTCTAGACTCCAGACATTTTAACTGGCTCTTTGCCATGTCTGTAATGCCCACCCTCCTCATCTTTGTCTCCTTGACTTCTCTGGCTTCCTTTAAGTCGCAGCCAACATCCCATTTTATACGAGAAGCTTTTATTAATCCCCCTTAATGTTAATAACTTCCTTTTGTTTTTATCTCCAATTTATACTTAAATTGGATAATTTGTATATATGTTTGTGTATATATATATATAAATTGTATGTATTTTATATGTATATGTATAAAAAACTATATATGTTTTGTTTACATGTTCTCTCTCCCATTAGACTGTGAGCTCTTTGAAAGCAAGGATATATTTTGCCTTTCTTTGTATACCCAGTGCTTGGCATGGTGCTTGGCACATAGTAGTTGCATAATAAATATTTTTTGACTGACCGTCTATAAGAGTCCATAGAAGAGAGGTGTTAAACTCCCAGTTCCTGGCCCCATCTAACCAGATTAAAATGTGTTTGGGAGATATTTAACAAAATAAGTAAAAATATAACACAACATAGATGATATTACCTTGTGGTTTACTAAGTCAATATGTGGCTCACAGGGATCCATTGCTATGAGTTGATATAACTGCCCTAAAGCTTTCCACATCAATCAGTGTTTAAAAACTAAGGATATTAAATTGGGAAAAGAGGAGATTTGGGGGGAATAAGGTAGCTGTTTTAACTGTCTTCATCTTTTTTATATTCTACTATGTTATAGAAAAGCTTGTTCTATTTCTTAAGTTCAGAATAAAATAAATAAAAATTTAAAAAAAGAAAGGGGAATAAGATTTGTTCTGATCAGTCCCTGAAGATAGAGCTAAGTGCCTAGCATATGGTAGGTTCTTAGTAAATGTTTATTGGTTGATTGATTGAGTTTGAGAGAGATAAATTTTAGGTCAATGCAAGGGAAAAGTTCGTAGTAATTTTAGCTATGTAGTAGGGAAAGGGAGTAGACATTTATATAGTGCCTACTATGTGCCAGGCACTTTACAAATATTATCTCATTTGACCCTTACAACAACCAGGATGTAGGTGCCACTATCATCTCCATTTTACTATTGAGAAAACTGAGGCAAATGAAGGTTAAATGACTTACCCAGGGTCACACCATTAGAAAACATATGAATTTAAATCTGAATTCAGGTCTTACTCTCTAACCACTGCCCCACCTACTACCTCTAGTACGTTCCACACTTTTGAGCTCTATGTTACTGGAGGCCTCTAAGTAGAATCTAGCTGGCCACTTCTCAGTGATAATATAAAGGAAATTAGGATTCAATATGAATTGGACCAGAGGAAATCTGAAGTTTCTTCTAACACTGAAACGTGGTGAAGCCAGCACACATTTCTGTAAACGGTATGCAATTGTTTAATTAGCTGGGTAAAAAAAAATTCTGCTCCCCTCACATGAAGAGTGCACACATTAATTAGGCTCTTTAACTTAGTGCCACAAGATGCTTATTATTTAAATTACAAATTATATTCAGAATTTTTGGAATTGTTTATTCTATCCTTCATAACTTTAACCCGTGGAGTAAATACGGCTGCAGCAGCTGCTTGAAATAAAAGGACAACAGAAAGGAATGGAGTTTATTTTGCAATTTAACAGAAAGCTAAAGTTGGCCCTTCTGAAATTTTTGATCAGAGGCCTAGAGTTTACACTTCTACCACCCTAACCATTTTTCAAACAGCCAGTGGCCACCATAGTGTATTTATAGATGACTATTGTACCTAAAGTTTTATGTTTTCATCTCTGATGACTTACATTCTTTCCAGCTGAGTACTCTTAATTTGGCCTGGTCTTGTATTTTATTATTAAGAAAGGAAGGCTCATGAACAGGTCATAAGTCACAGGCCACTCTTAGAAGATGGAAATAAACCATAAGCTGGACTGTGGTTTTACTTTTCTCAGTTACAAATTTGTGTGTGGTTGTGTGTGTGTGGTTTGTCCTTCATTCTCAAAGAGGACCATGACATCAGGGACCATGACTTGTAATTGACTTTGATTTGAGTGAGGGAGGGCTGTGCAAAGTCACCAGCCTCACTTTCTCCTCCAGAGCCATCTGGGTCCAGTGGCCAGATATCGATGAGGACAACTGGAGATGGCCCAGGATGCAGTGGGAGACCTTGGCCCTTTTTGTTGGAAGTCAATCATTAGTCCATCAGAAGAACAAAATATCATTTTAATCTATGTGCCTCTTTCTGGATTAGGCAGCTTTTTAAATTTTACTTTCACTTTTTGGCAACATAAACTGCAACTTTGGGTGAACCTCTGTGGTGAATACACGGAAGTCGAGGACAAGAGTTGCAAAGGATGGCAGAAATGGATGCTTGCAATTTACATATTTGGCAGCAGTATCCACACTGATGAGTTCACTGGGTTATTGGTAATATATCTGGTAGTTACACCTCTGGTTTGTAACCGGTAACCATAAAATACCATATAGTAAACCCATGAAGAAAAACAAAAATGTATAAAAATATATCACACTCTTATGCTGTCTGTTGGTATTACTGTTAATCTGGAACTATGATTTGATTTGTATAAGGAACTCCTTGTGAGGGAACTCTTTCCACCAATGCATATTATTACTGTCTCTAGAATTTAAATTCTTAGAGAGCTGCCTGGGACCCTGAAAGGTGAAGCAACTTGGCCAGGGTTCAGCTTTGTGTTAGTAAATGTTTAAACTACTGGCTCTCCCCTGCAAAAAAAAATGTATGTATGACACATTTTAAAGTTTAATTTGCATTAACATTTTCTACATCATTTTCTAAAGTCTAGGTAATCATCAACAAAACAATAAATCAAGCCCTGATTTGCAGCATTTGCATATTTTCAAAGTGTAAATGTTCACACTGAAAATTTAACAAGAGGTTCTCAGTTGGCTTCAGTGAACTCTTGGCATGGTTGCCCAAACAGTTTGTATGTTAGCAATGGGACTAGAGCTCAGGTCTTCATGACCCTGAGGCCAACTCTGTATCAATTATGCCGTACTGGTTCTACCATTGTCTATACTGGTCCAAGATATATGCTGATAGATTAAATACAGAATTCCTTTTAAAATGGTATAATAACTTGTGTACCTGACTGACTTTACATAAACCCCATAGGATTGCTGATTTAAAGGCAGAAGGGTGCACAGAGGCCCTCTAGTCCAAATCTCTTGCTTTATAATTGAGGAAACTGAGGCCCATGGAAGCTAAGTGATTGGATTTGAGTCAGTGAGTTTTATACCCAGAGGGTCTCCCAGAAGAGAGCTTTCCCCAAGTCATGGCAATTTTTTATGAGTTGACTGATCTAATCTTGTGCTAGATTTCTTTCTCATGAACTTCCTTTCCACCCACGTGGCCCATTTAGTGAAGTAACAGCTGTATTCCAAAGATGAGAGGGAAGAAGTGAGCAACCATGTCGGCTTGTATAACTCAAGGGTTAAACTGATAAGTACTTCTATGGGGAAGCAGATTCAGATTTGAAGTATTTGCTTTAGGATTAAGACCAAGACAATGGAAAAGGGCAGTTGGAAAGCATTTTCTTTAGGGGGCTTTATAGATTGTTTGCTGATTTAATAGCATTCTTCAAAGCACTAAAATCTCAGAAGACAGATGTGCGGTGCATGGGTCTGTTCTTTCAGCATTGCATCTAGAAATAATGTCATTAAAGCAGGCAAGCTATTTTAGGGAAAGGCAAAGATAAATGAGGCTTTTTTCATTGATTTTTAATTCAAAACACTTCCCATCTAAACCTCTGGAAAGGGCTTTCCATGGTTAAATGTTATAATCTCTGAATGCCTGGTTGAAAACCAAGCTTTAGAATTTTAGGGGAGAAGAAAAAGAATGGATCCATTGCAGGCCCTGGGGATTTGATGTAAAGGGAGGTGAGAGGAGATAGTTATTTTTAATTATTAAAAGGACTTTTCAAGATATTCTACTAGTGTAATAATGCCTGAGAATTGTTTTCAATTATAAAGAAACTTCCATAGAAAAGAGAGCTTTCGTGGTGTTTTTCAGGAAATGTCGGAAAGGTGTGAGGTTAGATGATGGTGTCTAGGAAAAGGAATGTACTGATAGATTTTATAAGGGGTGAAGGAATTAGTAATAGCTCCTAATTTTCCTTTTTGCACAGTATTTTATGACCACGGGTTTGGAATTTGGTCCTAGCATAGTGTGTGTGTGGGGGGGGGGGGAGAGAGGTGGGGGAGGAGGAGGAGAGAGAGAGAGAGAGAGAAAGAGAGAGAGAGAGAGAGAGAGAGAGAGAGAGAGAGAGAGAGAGAGAGAGAGAGAGAGACGGAGTGAGAGAGAGAGAGAGAGAGAGAGAGGGAGAGAGAGAGAGCGCTGAAATGGTTACCAATCAGTACCATTTTGGATGAACTCTTCAAAAAAAAGAGGAAAAAAACCTATGAAGTGCTGAAATCACAATTTGCTTGGGTTTCTTTGGTTCTTTTTTTCTCCCTCCATCTGTTTTCTGTGCAGAGAAACAATGTTGTAGAGTAGTAGCAAGCTGACCTCAGAATCCAGAGGACCTAAGTTAAAGACCTGCCTTTGACGCATACTGGCTATGTAAGACCAGGCAAGTTATTTAACCTCTTGGTGACTTGGGCAACTTGGTAAGACTATTAGTTGCAGTTTTGTGGTGGCAAAGAATTGGAAGTCGAGAAGATGCTCACAATTGGGGAATGGCTGAACAACTTGTGGTATATGATTGTGATGTAATACTATCGTGCTAAAAGAAGTGATGAAGAGGATAGTATCAGAAAAACCTGGGGAGGCTTATATGACCTGATACATAGTGAAGTGAGCAGAACCAGAAGAACATTGTACATAGTACGGCAATGTCGTACCTGTGATCAAATGTGAAAAACCTATCTATTCTAAACAATAAAGTAATCTATAATTCCAAAGGACTCAGGATGAAAAGTGTTATCTACCTCCAGAGAGAGAAAACTGATGAACTCTGAATGCACATTGAAACATATTTATTTTTACTTTATTTTTTTGCAACATGACTAATGTTGCGAATGTAGAAATATGTTTTGCATGACTTCATATATTATTTCATATCGTATTTCTTGTCTTTGCAATGGGTGGGGGGTGGAGGGAAGGAGAGAATTTGGAACTGAAAATTGAAATAAAAATAAAAGTCTGTCAGTTGCAGAACATTTGCTGATCTGCTGGTAAAGGGAGTTTTCTGCATCAATGGAATCAGAGGTCCACATGGGGAAAAAATCATGAGCAAGAGAGACAGTATGTTACAGAAGATAGTTGGCTCTCTTAGGAGTAGTGTAAAGTCCTGCTTCTGACACATGTGTGACTGTGAGGAAACACCTAAAACTTCCAGGTCCTAGACAATTACTTCAAGAGCAAAAGTTATACAGTTTCAGATTGGCATGTGGAGAAACGGTTTTTGATAGAATTTTCACACAGGGAGCTCACCATATAGATAAATCTGCCCCCACCAAAACCAAAACAGACAAATAGGCAACAAATTTGTTTTATTTTTTACCTGGATTAATTCCAACATAAAACCAACGGCAGCCATAATTGTTAGGGGGGAGCATCCCAGTCATCTTTGTGGCTTTGTGAAAACCTATGGCTTGGCTATGGAGTGAGTGCTTTGCTGAGATGAGTGGTGCAATCTGTCATCTTCTGAGGTGATTTATAGGGTGTGTAACTTACAGTCAGGAGGGTTCAAGTTACTGGGAAGTGTGGCCTAGCTCCATGGTTGCTATGGGGTGCAGCTCTTGCCTTGGGAGCAGCTGGTTTCTCTTAGTCGTTTATATATACATATGCCATAGAGCTATGACAATGTGTTCGCACCAATATAATTATGCCTGCATTAGCACTTACGTTGTAAACCCTATTATTCAAGGGTTTATGAGGAGGCAATAAAAACTTACTTCAGGCTGAAACTTGTCTCAGCCCTGAAACTTGGGAGTAGGGGGTTGGGGTGGAGATCCATTCAACCGTGGGATTTGCTCTGGTCCTCTGAAGTATAAATTTGTTAAAAACTCACATTTATGGGTTAACTCCAGTCAGAGCCAAGACTTTGGGAGATACGGAATTCAGACTTTTTAATCCTTGAACTGGTCTAGACAAGATGCAGAAGCCACAAAGATGCAGTCTCCCTTCTCAGTGTTATGTCAGGCTATAATCCATATCTGTGAGTGGAAAATATGCCTTTAAAAATAAAACAAGATTTCACTGTAAAAAGGCTATTTCAAATTAAATTATTATTTTTCATTATGTAGTCTGAGCTTTTATGGCCGTATACAACATACATACACTGTGTCATGGAGTAGATATTTTCAGAGCCTTGCATCTAGCCATTCATCTAGCCATAGTTCTTAAGGACCAATGCTTTATCTAACCTATTGAAGCTAGAGATCAAAGAGACCTTAACAAGCTAGTAAGATGGGTCAAATGTAGCAAGGTAAAATTTAGGAGAGATTAGTATAAAGTCTAACATTTGGGCTTAAAAAATCAATTTTAACAAGCTATGATGGTGAAAATATACCTTAAATGTAGTCGATGTGGAAAAAAAAAGACTTGAAGATTTTAGTTCATTTAATATAGCAATCAATAAGCCTTTATTAAGAATTGTCTTTTGCATTTCCTTCCTTCTCTAGCCTTTATCACAGTGCCTGGCACATAGTAGGTACTTTAACAAATGTTTATTGACTGATTGACTATGTGCTAGAGGTTGGAGATATATCCAACTTTAACATCAGTGAGTTTAATTTAACACTCACTGATGGTTCTTTTGTCCAGACCTGTCATCAGAGGCTTAGGGAACTCCCAGTATGGAAATTCTTTCTACCCCTGCAGATCATTAACATCTCTGAAAGTCCTACTGTTGGAAAGTTGTCTGGGGGCTTCTGAAGGCTTTAAAGGTCTTACCTATAGTCACTCAGCTACTATAGGTCAGAGATGCAACTTATATGTAGGGCTACCTAACTCCACAACTAACCTGCTATTGTTATCTACTGTGACTTTATTAGAGCAGTTTCTCTAATAGTTATTGATGTGTATATAGATTACATTAAAAAAAGAATTCCTTGATAGAACAGGGATAACAACCTCATGGTGTCATTAGCTTTTAGAACATCAGAATAGGACGGGGCTTTAAAGACCATCTAGCCTAAGGAAAATGTAGCTTAAAGACATAGTCTCTTGGCCAGTAGCATCAAAAGTAATTGACATTAGAAATGCCAAGACTCAGACCCATGTCTCCTGAACTTGCTACAGTCAAAATGGGTCTATATTCAGAGTTAGGAGCTTTTGGTTGAAATACTGTGACCCTTAATAGCCGGGAGATTACTGATATGTCCTTTCCTTTTTCTGATTCTCAGTTTCCTTATCTGAAAGAAAAAAATATAGAGGCAGGAGGAGAGTTGGACTAAATGATGTCCATCACTGCTTCTGGCTCTATAAAAATAAACAAACAAACAAATTCCCAAAGACCCAGTCCTAAGATCTAAGTTCCAGGCTCCATGGCACATGTGCTAAAAATAGAAGTTTGGCATGTTTTCATTGGCATATGTCAGATGGTGATCCCTGCTGCACAGCCCTTCCAACTGCTTTCAAGAGCCAGCTGCCATAAGGGCCTGCAGTTGGCATCCTTCCCTCCACAAAGTCAAGAGTAGCACATAGTCACGAAGTATATACAAGTTGTATATAAGGAAAATTCCAGTTGCCAAGATTATTTTTTAAAAATTGTTTTTTAGTTTGCTCATTTTCTTTAGCTTTTCTGTCAGGGTTGATTGCTTATAATCAAGAGATTTGGATTTTGGAAAGGACCTTAAGTGATCCCCTACCCCAAATGCCTCCAGGTACAAAAATTCCCTCTACTGGCTGGTTGTTTGCTATGCTTTCTGTTTGAAGAGCCCCTCTGCCACATTCTTGACAAGTGGTCCCCCATACTACTGTCATTCAACAATTCTGTGAACAGGAACTTCTTAGAAAGTTGGCTTAGACACTGGGAAATTAATCTACTTGTCCATCACAAGCAGCTCTTGTTGAGTCATTTGACTCTTATCTGACTCTTCATGATCCCATTTGGGGTTTTCTTGGCAGAGATGCTGGAGTAGTTTGCCATTTCCTTCTTCAGCTCATTCTACAGATGAAGAACTGAGGCAAGCAGGACAAGTAACTTGCCCACCCAGCTAGTAAGCGTCTGAGGGCAGATTTGAACTCACAAAGGGTTCGACTCCAGGCCTGGTACTCTATCCACTGTGCCACTTAGCTACCCTTTGTGTTAGAGACAGAACTTGAACCAGGGCTTCCTAACTCCAAGACTGGCCTGCTAGCCATGACACCTTGCTACCTCTTCTGCCCAGGAAAGAAATGAAAGGAATTTTAAAAAGCAACTGTAGAAAATCATTATTTCAGCACTTCATAGTACGTTGAAACTCTTACATCCCTTGTTAAAAAGTTACTCTCTACCTCTATTAAGTCAGCCAGAGATCACATTAGATTTTTTTGGCATCCACATCACATTGCTGATACATACTGAGCTTTTAATACTCCCAGGGATTTGTGATCTCATCTCCGTGGGTCTTGCCTACAATACAACTCTTAGGAACTCATGAGGAACTAAACCCCTTAAGAACTTTTCTCATAAATCATTGTTAAGCTATGTCTCCTCCACCATGTATGTTGCACCTAATTTCTTAAACCTAAATGTTGTACTTTACATTTACCTTTACTACATTTCATCTTTCACCTTCTTCTAGCCTTTCCAGATCTTTTTGGATGCTGATTCTGTCATTCAAAAGAATTATTTTGCAAAATTTTGATTAAAGATATTTTCTATATCTTTATCCAGGTCATTGATAAAAAAATTTCAACAGAAGAAGGCTAAAAACAGAGATGCCCAATTTCTCTCCTCCTCCAACCTGGTTAATATCAATCTATTAGTACAGCTTTAAAGGCATGTGGCCTTTCTGGATATAATCACTGAGCTAACAAGGACTGCTCCTAACTCTAACATCATATAGGCCAAATCTGGTCATCAAATTCAAAAGGAAACCATGAGAAGCTTTGTCAACTATCTTAGTTTCCTCTTCTAGCAGATTATAAAGAAAAAATTATTAAATATGAAGTCCTAAGATCATAGACTTAGAACTGGAAAGAACCTTAAGAATACTGAATGAAACTTCTCTCATTTTACATATGAGAAAACAGGCTCACAGGTTCTAAGAAGTTGAAGTGGCATGCTCAGATTCAAATAACTAGTGTCCAAGATGAGATTTAAAGCTAGGTCTCCTTCATTCCAACTCCAACACTATATCAACAGTGTTGGAAGGATTTATTAAGTGCCTACAAGATGCCGGACACAGTTTTAAGGGCTTTTAAAAATATTGTTTCATTTGGTCACCCCACAAAAATCCTGGGAGATATATGGTATTATTATCTTCATTTTACAGATAAGGAAACTGAGGCAGACATTAATTAACTGACTTGCCCAGGGCTGCATAGAGAGTGTCTAATGCAGGGACCTGAACTCAATTCTTCCTGACTCCAGACCTAGAGCTCTCTCTTTTATACCACCCAGATGCCTTTCTAAGGCTTTTCTGTAAAATAAGGGACTTGGGCAGCATGATCTTTAAGGACTCTTCAATCTAACAGTCTGTGCTTCTATGATTCTATTGCTTTTTCTTTTTTTTCCTTAATGATAATTTTTATTCTAAACTTAAATTCCAAAAAGTGTATTTCCATACTCATAGCAGAACATAAAAAGAGGATTTTCTTTTTTTTTTTGAGGGGGGAAGGCAGAGCAACTGGGGTTAAGTGACTTGCCCAAGGTCACACAGCTAGTAAGTGTGTCAAGTGTCTGAGGCCAGATTTGAACTCAGGTCCTCCTGAGTCCAAGGCTGGTGCTCTACTCAATGTCCCACCTAGCTGCCCCCAAAAGAGGATTTTCTATGAAACTGTCTCTATTTCTTACCTGTTGCTTTTTAAGTAGTGTATGACATTAAACTGTTATTATAATAGCACATTATTATGTGCTTTCTTAATAATATGTAATAAATTCATACATCTACTTTCAAAAGTGGTTTTGGTTATCTATGCTTCCTTCTGAATTTTCCTCTGTTTTGTTCTTTAAAAATGTTTTAATGGCCCTGTTTTTAGGGTGCATCACTCTTATTAATACCCTTGCTTTCAAGTCTCAGTTAATTTTTTTCTTTTTACTAATTAATTTATTTTTAGTTTTCAACAATCACTTTCACAAGATTTTGAGTTCGAAATTTTTACCCATCTCTCCCCTCCTCCTACCCCAAGATAGCGTACATTCTTATTACCCCTTCACCCAATCTGCCTTCTCTTTTATCACACCACCCCGCCGTTATCCTCTTCCCTTCTATTTTTCTGTAGGGCGAGATAGATTTCTATACCCCCATTGCCTGTATATGTTATTTCCCAGTTGCATGTAAAAATATTTTTTAACATTCATTTTTAATACTTAATGTTCTAAATTCTCTCTCCTCCCCCCTCCCCACCCACCCTCATTGAGAAGGCAAGCAATTTGATATAGGCTATACATGTGTGGTCAAGCAAAACATTTCCATGATAGCCATGTTCTGAAAAACTAATTGTATTTACCTCCACCCTATCCTACTCCCATTTATTTTTATTCTCTCATTTGACCCTGTCCCTCTACAAAAGTGTTTGCTTCTGACCACCCCCTCCCCCAATCTGCCCTGCCTTCTATCATCCTCTCCCCTTATTCCCTTCCCCCCTACTTTCCTGTAGGGTAAGATATACATATATACATACGTACATATATACACATATATACACACATGTATGTATGTATGTACGTATATTCCCTCCAACTACTCTAATACAGAGAAAGGTTTCATGAGTTACAAATATCATCTTTCCATGTAGGAATGTAAACAGTTCAACTTTGATAAGTCTCTTATGATTTCTCTTTCCTGTTTACCTTTTCATGATTCTCTTGAGTCTTGTATTTGAAAGTCAAATTTTCTATTCAGCTTTGGTTTTTTCATCAAGAATGCTTGAAAGTCCTCTATTTCATTGAATATCCATTTTCCCCCTGATGTTTTGCTGGGTAGGTGATTCTTGGTTTTAATCCCAGCTCCTTTGATCTCCGGAATATCATATTTCAAGCCCTTTGATCCCTTAATGTAGAAGCTGCTAGATCTTCTGTTATCCTGATTGTGTTTCCACAATACCTGAATTGTTTCTTTCTGCATGCTTACAATATTTTCTCCTTGACCTGGGAACTCTGGAATTTGGTTACGATATTCCTAGCAGTTTTCTTTTTGAGATCTCTTTCAGGAGGTGAGCAGCAGATTCTTTTAATTTCTATTTTACACTGTGATTAGAATATCAAGGCAGTTTTCTTTGATAATTTCTTGAAAGATGATATCTAGGCTCTTTTTTTGATCATGGCTTTCAGGTAATCCAATAATTTTTTAATTATCCCTCCTCAATCTATTTTCTGGGTCAGTTGGTTTTCCAATGAGATATCTCATATTGTCTTCTATTTTTCCATTCTTTTGGTTTTGTTTTATAATTCCTTGATTTCTCATAGAGTCATTAGCTTCCATTTGCTCCATTATAATTTTTAAGGAATTATTTTCTTCAGTGAGCTTTTGGACCTCCTTTTCCATTTGTCCAATTCTGCTTTTTAAAGCATTCTTCTCCTCATTGGCTTTTTGGAGCTCTTTTGTCATCTGGGTAGTATATTTTTTAAGGTGTTATTTTCTTCAGTATTTGTTTGAGTCTCCTTTAGCAAGCTACTGACTCATTTTTCCTGATTTTCTTGCATCACTCATTTCTCTTCCCAATTTTTCCTCTACTTCTCTTGATTTTCAAAATCCTTTTTGAGCTCTTCCATGGCCTGTGACCAATTCATATTTTTCTTGGAGGCTTTGGATGTAGGAGCTTTGACTTCATTGTCTTCTTCTAGTTGTATGTTTTGATCTTTGTCACCAAAGTAAGATTCTATAGTCTTGACTTTTAACTCTTTGTTAAGGTAGGACTCTGCTTCTAGTATGGAGGGTATACTGTCCCAAGCTTCAGGGGTTTTGTGCAGCTGTTTTCAGAGATACTTCCAGGGACCTGTAAATTTTCAGCTCTTCCGAGGTGGTATCATCAAAGGAGAGGTGTTTACTCCTCTCCTGGCCTATGCTCTGGTCTGTTAGTGACCACAAGCACTCTTTTCTGCCTGGGATCTGTGAGGACAATTCCCTCACCACTGATGCCACAAGTTCCCCCACACCAGTGCTCCTCTTTACCCCAGGACTGTTACGCAGGACTGTGATCCAGGACTGTGACCCAGATCCAAATACGGGCAAAGCAAGAGAATCCTGCCTCAGCACCAGCAAAGAGATCTCTGCAATCCTCTTCTGATCAGCTGCTCCATCTCCCCACATGTATGTGCTTCAAACTCTGGAAGTAGCTGCTGCTGCTACCACCTCCACCACCCAGGGGCTGAACAGTACTCCTCTCTTGCCCAGGTCTGACAGACCTTTCCTACTGACTTTCTAAGTTGTCTTTGGCATTTGTGGGTTGAGAAGTCTGGAAACCACCACAGCTGCCAGTGATTCAATCCCCTGAGGCCTGCTTTGGGTTCGCTGGAGCCCAGTCTTTCCTGGCTCGTTTTGCACTAGACTGCACTCCTGTCTCAGTGTGTTGGAACAGACCTTTCCTGTCAACCTTCCAGGTTGTCTTGGGCTGGAAATTTGTTTCACTCTGTCATTTTGTGGGTTCTGCTGCTCTAGAATTTGTTTTGAGTCATTTTTTTACAGGTATTTGGAGGGATTTGGGGGAGGCTTAAGAGAGAGCAAAATAAATCCACACAAAGGCCATGGCCAAAAATATGTCTTTTTCTCTATACCTTGTGACCTTTACTTCTCTGTCTAAAGAAGGGTAACATGCTTCAATAGATATATTTTAGAGGCATGGTTGGTCATTGAATTACTAGGAATACTTAACTATTTCAAAGCTATCTTCTCTCCTCTCTTCTTCTTTTTCTTTTCTTGTCCTTGTTTCAGGATCTGGAAATTAATTTTTCTTGCAGCTACTTCTTCCCTTGTACTATGCTCCCTCTTAAGCCTCTCTCTCTCCCTACCCCACTTTCCCCCTTAAATTTGATATATTTCTTTACCAAATACTTTATGTGTATATGTGTTCAACCCTCTTTTAGACTATACTGTCTTTGGGAACATCCCTGCATCTGGCACCAGCCTTGTTGGCTGTCTTCTTTCTTATTGTTCTTGGGCTTCAAGCTGACTTATAGTGAATTCTGGGTGGAAGAAGTCACTTACTATAGATTCTTATTAAATTAATTGATCATTACTTAATTTGCAGTGAACTTAAGTATTTCTCTTCTGTAGGTATGTGGATCTGAGCAGTCTACTGCCCATAGAGGCAGGCATCTTGGCAGGAAATTTGGCTCTCTTTCCATTTATTGTATCATAAGATTACTTTAGCGGTTACCTGAAATTCATAAACACATGGTTTAAACTTTCAAGGATGTGCCACAGCTAGCTCAAACCAACTCTCAAGCCACTGTTAAATTTTTAGTGTGCTTACACCTCAGAAACTGGGAAATGCTACAAATCAGTGCTTGATTTTTTTTTCTGTTTTGCTAGTTAAAAAAGACTTAAGACAGTGATAGAGAAAATGTTAACAATGTAAATTAAACTTAAAAGTGTGTCAGGATACTTTGGGGGGGGTGTGGTGCAGAAAGCCAGTTGTTAAATCATTTACCATGACACTACTGCTTGAAAGTATTTCCCTGTTGTAATAGATTGGTAGCCCTATTGAAAAATGTTGATTTAGCAGAATAGTTTTAGCAAGCCAAATCCTTGTAATTGCTGCTTTGTTTTCTAAATGTCACTTGGTAGGGTTTGGACTGAACCCATTGATTTTCTTGATATAAAGAATTCTTTCTTAGATGAGGAAAATTTATTTATCTATATAGGTCAGCACCATTTCTGCAATGTATAGTCTCTACAAGTTGACTAGAGCACCGAGAATCTAAGTGACTTGTCCAGGGTCAAACTGTCAACACAGGGTGCACAGGGTATTCAAGGAGGACTAGCTCCTCTGGTGTGAGAGCTTGCCAAGCCATTTTCATGGCTGCTCATCCATCTTTGTGTCCACCTGTCACCCGACTCTCAGGTGTGGCTCCAAGAAGCTGTAGCATGTGCAGCAGTAACACTCCGGTAAAAGCATCTTGGTAGGTGGGCTAAACCAGGTTGAGGGTAACGGACAGGCCTTAAACCCATCTGTGAGGTAGAGGGATGTCTACCCCAAGCATGTGAAGGCTTCCTCATGTGGAATGGGGTACATGAGAAAAATTTGTTCCAATAGCCATGAAGGCTGCTGATGCAGGCGCTGTGGAGTGCTTAGAGCTTGGTCAGACATTGGAGGCACCAAGGGCATCCATTGCATCCTGGGTCATTGCCAATCATCCTGACTTTTGTCTTGCCACTGGACTTTGATGACTCTGGAAGAAAGAATGAGGCTGATGACTTTGTGCAACTCTGCCCCACTTAAACCCAGTTTATACTGAAGTCAAGACATCACCCCATGATGTCATTGGTCCTCTTCAAAACTGATGGATCAACAGCCACAATTGTCAATATGTGTAGGAGACAGGATATTTTTGTGATCCCAGGCCAGATCTCTATCCACTATACCACACTTCTCTCATGCTTGTAAACATCCTTCAACAGACTTTTCAGAGATCAGCATCAATATCCCCAATCAAGATTTTCACAAGATTTGTTTTTGTTCTCATTGGAAATTAGTATAACATTTGCCTATTCCCTAGTGTCTCAGTGTTTTTTCTTGTTCCTCACAGTAACTCTATGACCACTGAAAGCAGTTGTAGACTTAATCAATATTCAGTAAACATTTATTACCCTGGAAAACATAATTTCATAAGAATTCACTTATATAAGATGATGAAATCCCACTGTAACATTGCAAGGCCTGGCCACAATGTTGTTCTTTCCTTTAAAATATTTTCCATGTGGACCTAACCCCCACCCTCCCCCCAACAGGCTGTTTTGCTTAATGTGCTTTTTGGAGAACCAATTAACATCATTAAATGGGGCATGACTGTAGTTTGTCTGGGTTGGGAAATTTGAAGTCATTTAGAGAAACAAGATCCTCTTTTACTATCTCCTTGCTTATCTTAGGTTTTAATTCACCCTTCACCATTTTATTCTTCTCTTTCTAGCTTGAAGAAAATTCTTTGTGAGAGAGGCAACAAAAATAGGAATTCTTATCTGTGTCATAGGAGCAAAATCTGCTTTCTTTTTGTCATGTGTTGATCTTATGTCATCTGCCCAAAGCAGTGAATCTTGCCCAGCCTGCTGTGATGTAACAGAATAAAGAGAACAAGAATCAGGGTTAGGAGAGCTGAGTTCAGGTTCTGTCTCTGACACTTACTAGTGACAAGTCACTTAATTCCTCTGAAACCCAGTCTTCTCTTCCATAAAATGGGGATTTTTCAGGGGTTTTGTGGAGGAAAAATCTTTTTTATTAAATTGCAAGTATCTATATGGGCATGAGCTTTCATTTTTTTCTTGCTTTCAATATAGTTATTATTTTAATAAATTGTGATGCTATTTCTATCAAGTAGGATAGTTCTGTAAATAAATCCCATTGCAGTGATTGTTTTTTCAAATAACAGAATATAAGGCCTGTTGGCTAGAATTCCTGTTCCTATTTTTGGTCTGTTCTGATTCTATCCTAATGCTATGACAGCTGCTATTTGGTTTTGGAAATCTTTTTGTTAACAAATTGTGCTTTAGTATCCTACATTCTATCAACCAGTATAATCATTCTGGTATTCTAGATAGTGACAGCTGACATTTCTATTAAATTTTTTTGGTTGGAAAAGGTATTTTGTACATTCTCTTACTTGATCCTCATAATAATCTTGTGAGGTAAGAACCAGAGGTGTAATTATCCCCATTTAATAGATGTGGAAACTGAGACTCATAGACATCAAATGAGTGGTTTACACAAGTTCACACAATGAGTAAGGATGGGAGGTGACCCTGGTCTGTCAAGCCTTCAATTCCATTGTTCTTTCTTTGTTTAATGGAACATTTATTTTATTTTACTTTTTTTTCAACTAACAAGACTTTATTTTTCTTTCATTCCCACTTCCTGCCTCCTACTTTTTTAAAAAAATGGAAAAGGTAAGGAAAATCCTTGTAACAAATATAAATAGTCAAGCAAAACAGATTCCTACATTGGCCATGCCCCAAAACATTCATCTCATTCTGAATCTTGAGTATGTCTCTGACAGAGCAGTAGCATATTTCACCATGGGTATATGCAGAGTTTGGTGACTTGAAATATGGTTCTAAATTGTTCTCTCTCCTCACCCCCACCTTCTGACTTCCTTGGGCTCCCTCAAGACTACATGCTAATACCAATATCTACAAGAGGTCTTTCTTAGTATCTCCCTCCCTCCTCTCCCTACTACCAGAGTCTTCCCTCTGTGATTACCTCCCATTTACACTGGATGCATTTTGTATGTACATATTTGTTTGCATTTTGTCTTTCTATTAGGATGTAAGCTACTTCAGGCCAAGCACAGTGTTGTGGTCTTTCTTTGTACCCTCAGTGCTCAGCACAATATGGGGCACATAGTAAGGGCTTCATAATTGTTTACTGACTGATTGAGTGACTAACAAATGTTTCTTTCCTAGAGAATCATTTCCCTTCTTATTTGGTTGGAGGAACTTTCATCCTAATGGGTTGATACAACATCTTTAGGAGGGTGGTACCTACAGAAAGATATTTTGCTCTGGGATATCCCACGCATAATGATTGGAGCCATAGGGGTGACATGCCCTTTCCAAAAGAAAGGATGGTACTGATTTGATTACTTTTTCAGAGCAAGATATAGCAGACTTGATTAGGAGGTGAGTCCGAGTGTAATGGCATGTGAGAACATGACCAGGGTGAAGCATGATTGGGGATCCAGCTACATAGAGTAAACCTTCACCAATCAATTCAGCATGGCCCTGGGGCCAGAAGTTGCAAAGCTAAATCGTTTAGTTTCTTTGGGTCTTGCTCTCTGTTTGAAGGGTGTAGCAATACCAGCAACAGTCAAATCAAGTTAAAAAGCATTTGTTAAAAACTTATTATCTGCCAGTCACTGTAAAAAGTGATGGGGATAGAATGGAAAGCAGAAACAGTTCCTAGGAACCCTCAAGTAGCTCCCAATCTAATGGGGGAGAAAGCATATGAATAATAATAATGTACCAACAATATACAAACAGGATAAATTGGAAGCATTCTAAGGAGGGAGGTGCTAGCATGCTAGCAATAAAGGAGTTCAAGTGGCATTTTATTTGAGATTTGAAGAGAACCAGGGAAGCCAGGAGGCAGAGATGATGAGAGAGAATTCCAGGAGTGGAAGATAGTCAGGGAAAATGCATGGAAACCAAAGATGGAATGTCCTATGCAAAGAGTAGCAAAGAAGCCAATGTTGCTAGATTGTAGAGTATGTGGAAGGGAGTAAATTATTAAAAAATGGTACAAAGATAGGAAGAGACCAGATTATGGTGGGCTTTAAAAGCAAAAGGATTTTATATTTGGTCCTAGAAGTGATAGGAAATCCCTGGAGTTTAATGGATAGGGGAAGATGATGTGATATGGTCATAAACATGCTTTAGGAAGATCAGTTTGATAGCTGAACAGTGAATGGACTGGAGTAGGGAGAGACATGAAGTAGAGAGACCAACCAGAAGGCTTTTTCAATAGTACATGGATGAGGTGATGAAGGCCCACACTAGAACGGTAGCAGTGTCAACAGAAAGAAGAGGGCATCTACATAGTGATGTCACAAAGGTGGAATTGACAAGACTTGGCAACAGATTAGATATGAGTGATAAAAGTGTGAGGAGCTGAAGATGACTCCCAGATGGGAAGCTGGTGGTAACCTTTATAGAAGTAGAGAAGTAAGGAAGCAGAAGGAGGATATGTTTTTGTTGGCTGAGTGGTTTCTGGGCTTTTCTGTACTCTGTATTGTGGTAATTGTTTTATATCGATTAAACTTACATATGAAATAGTAATCCATGTCAGTGCCAAATATTTATCCATTTTCTTTTACTTTTTTGTTTCAATAACTTGTTTAAATAGATAAATTTAGATTCTCTTAAAATACATGTTCTTTATTTTTTTTTCTTTCCATCTTTATTCATTTTTCTAATTTGGTATGAATGTTGATACTTGCTATTATAAATCAATGGACTGACTGAACAGGGAGTCAAAATGATTTCCATACAGAAGTTAGTGCTGAGACAATTAAATATACCGTAAGCCACTGTCACTGAGGGCCTTTCTAACATGGAAGAATCTGACAGAATTTTCACTGTATTAGAACCCAATGGTATCCTCTTTTCATAATGAGAAATCAGGGTAGGATGTTTGTTAAATTATTTGCTGTTGTGTTTGTCTTTCATTCTCGAAGAGGACCACGACATCAGGGAAATGATGACATGACTTGTACTTTACTTTGATTTGAGTGAGAGAGGGCTGGTTAAATTATTTAGTAAGAGTTGAGATGTGTATTTGTTGCTGTTAAGTCCTTTCAGTCATGTCTGATTCTTCATGACCCCAGTTGGGGTTTTCTTGGCAAAGATACTGGAATGGTTTGCCATTTTCTTCTCCAGCTCATTTTACAGATGAGGAACTAAGGGAAACATTGTTAAGTGACTTGCCCGGGGTCACACAGCTAGTGTCTTGCTCACATAGAAAATGTCTGAGGCCAGATTTGAACTCAGGAAGATAAGTCTTCCTGACTCCAATAATCTGTAAAATGAGATATTTAGGTCACAGGACTTCTAAGATGTATTCCATTTTTTGAATCTTTGATCTAATTATCCTATACTTCCTTAAAGTACCCTAGTGTACTTTGTAAGAATGTTTTGATTTATGACATTTTTAGATGTTGTAGCAGTCAAGATATTTCAGAAAATGAGAAATTAAAATAACTTTAACCATATTATTCCAAATTAAGTTTAGCAAGATAATGTACATATCTATATCTATATCTCTATACACAAATGCCATATTTGTATATGTGCTGATTAAATATTTAAACTATTAATTAAAATAAGATGTATTAATGGCAAGTTTAACATAGTTAACATAGTGATTGAAAGTAGAGCCTTCTTTGTATTTTCATTAGTGAAAACTAGCCAACATTATGATCATGTTTAGTGGGAAAAGAATTAAGAATAAAAACAAAAGAAAAAATTCTACAAATAATCTATGATTGAGCAACCATAATTCCATGCAAAAAATATTTTAGTGGATAAATTAATTCATATCAGAAGCACCCAATGGAATGTGCTAGACCTCAATGCATTCAATAAATAGTAATTTATAATGTAAATTTGGTACTAAGCGTTGCAATATCTTTAAAATCTTTTAAAAGTTGTCTTTTTTAACTTGTGAAAATTGAAAAATGCAACTACTAAATATTGTATCCTGTGGGAAAATACAAAATATTTCTTCAAACATCTTACAATTTGAATTGTCCCTTTAAAAGGCTTTATGGTCTAATGACTGGCTGAAGATTGGAAGTTGGTACATATTGACTCTGATCAGAGTGATTTGTGATTTGTAATGACTTCTTTTTGTATGGGTCAATTCATTTGGAAAATTGACTAAATGATAAATTAACTCACAGAAATAACTGGTTTTGAGCAAAGGTTTATGGTTGGAGTTCAAGGGGAAAAGAATTTTTCTTAAAATGAAAAACAGTAAGAATTCTTAACAATTTGACTTGGTGAAAGATTACTTTATATACATAACTATTAGCCTGATGATTATACAGAAATATACTGCAATATATAAAAACATCCACAATACCAGGTAAAGTACTCTTAAAAACCTTCCTAGACTCACGATTATAAGCTTTCCAGAAGCTATGTGTAGAGCTTCCATGATTTTTCCACTTCAGGTTAAACAATGATGTCCAGAGACTTATAATCTTGACTGTGAAATTATATCATTGCTGTCTTTTCTTGCTGGTACAAAATGTACCCTTTTATCTGAGGCTGAAAAGTTACCCTGGCAGATTTAGGTTTGGTGTTTGTTCATGGAACTTTTACAACATTCTTTCCATCTTTTAAATCTAAGAGGTGCAAAGGAGATTTTTAGAATAGCCAAAGCATTGTTCTTTTTCCAATCCAAACTGAAAGTAATTCTCACTTATTACTTATTTCCAAAGAACTCCTATTTCATCAAGCAGAATCCAGGACTGCCAAGGCCAGGTAGTCTCTCCTAACACCAAGAAGGGTATTGGGCTAGAGATGTCCGTCACCCCTTAAACATCTCTAGTCTTAGGGGCACAATATCTGTGGTCCTCTGTAAGTGGGAAGGGTAGCCTATAGCTTATTCATGCCAGCTTGGCCCCTTCCCACTGAATGCTAGTTACAGGAAAAAAATTATCACAAAAAGTTAGCAAACCTCTTTATTAAATACAACATCAAAAGCTGGAGAAGTTACATAGATTAGACTATACCATAGAACATACAAGAGTGAGCTTCTCAGCTGGGAATAAGATTTTTTAAAAGCTCAACTCAAAGAAAGAAAGAGGTAATGAGCTCACTAAGGAGATTCTTCTCCTAGGGTTTCAAGTGCTAGAAGAAAGGGGCCATGATGGAGTCCTGCTTCCCTAGTAGCTTTTCAAAAGTTCACACTTTCCTCTCCTGACCACCTCTCTCTTAAGGTCCTTTCTTCAAGTCTGTCTCCAACCAACTGAAGCCCAGGCAAACTTTGTCATACTGCATTCTGTCAGCCAATCAAGAGTTACATCTGCCTGCATGCACACAATGCAGTTCACAAGGTTGTCCCTCAAGAAAACTACTCCAGGCTGGAGTGGAAGCAGTTTTATGGCTGAAAAATCCAGAGGATTTTATTCAAATAATTAATCATTGCTGTTGATAGGCAATAATTAACTGAGAGAGTGGTCAATTAAGCTGACTTTCTAAGGCATTACCCTAGATAACAACTCCCTATAGGACAGCTAGGTAGCACAGCGGATAGAGTGCTGGGCCTGAAGTCAGGAAGACCTGAGTTCAAATCCAACCTCAGATACTAGCTATGTGATCCTCGGCAAGTCACTTGGCCCTGTTTGCCTCAGTTTCCTCATCTGTAAGATGAGCTAGAGAAGGAAATGGCAAACCACTCTCGTATCTTTTCAAAGAAAACCTCAAATTGGGTCACAAAGAGGTAGGCATGGCTGAACAACGATGGTAACTTCCTATTAATTAATCCATGATGGTCTGATTCCAGAAAATTACTGACTTTTTTTTTTCAAAAATCCCGCCAATCAGGTGAAATATTGAAGCACCCCTTTTAGGCCAAGAATTCTTAGCTGTTTTTGTATAATGGATCCCTTTGGCATTCTGGTGAAGTTTTTGGACCCCTTCTCAGAATGTTTTTTTTTTAGTCATAATTGAAAGAAATGCTAAACTTCAGTTAGAGGTCAGTGAAAATAAAGATGTAATTTCCCTCCATCTAAGTTCACCATTCTTTGAAATTTATTTATAGACTGGGTCCATGGACCCTGTGACATGAAGTCCTATATTAGGCAAATGTAGACCATTTTAAACTCCCTTGTTCTGAGGAGTGTTTCTAATCCACTGTTTCTGATATGCATTGTAAATCCTTCCTTCTTTTCTACCCTAAATTTCTTTAAATTTGAGAGACATGAAAAGTTGCTATAGGATTCATAGTCCTGTATCTCCTCTACTTCCTCAATCTTCCCTTCAGTTGTATTATTTTAGATTGTGGCAAATTCTAATAAGGTGAGATAGCATAATTATAGTTCAAGCTTGGGGCTCCAGAGGCTTCAAATGATGCCATCCAACTGGATATTCCACAAATTCAGGAAGGGATCACTGAAGGGATCATTAGAGAAACCTTTAAAGCTACATAAAGCATGAAGTTCCCTTATATTATTTTCTTTAAATGAACTTTTTAAATTCACAGGATCTCTGTAATTCATTGTATCCCTCCGAAGACAGGCTACATTAACAACCTTCGCTAAAGAACAGCTTTCTTAGGCCAGAGATATTAATCAGCCGGTAACAAATGGCCTTGGTTTCTGAATCTTTGTTTAAAGAACATCTCTAATGTTTCGCTCTTTGTACAGAACACATTTTGGAAAGAATCCTTTGTCCAGAGAAGAAACAATTACATTTGTTTTCTAAGTGACAGTTGCTTATTTAGATAATGGTCTTTTCTTGAGTCTGTTTTATGAGCCACTTGTCCTGATGAATTGGGTGGTCAAAGTATTATTGCTATGCAACTGGCATTTTCCAACCCTTCTTGTGTTGAAGAGAAGCACATTAAATATGTACTGTATGTGTTAGGTGTTTGCTACCTGTTGAAACTTGTGCATTCCTTTACTGTATTCCAATTAAGCAAACAAAGCATCTTTCTTCAAATCTCAAATGCAAGCAGAGTTGGCACTGAGGTCCATTTGAAATGTTCTGTGGTGAAAAACACATAGAAATCTATCATTGACATTCAGATTCTCAAACCTAGTAGAATGCTTCAATTGCCTGGTGAAAAGAAAACTGAGTTTCCTCTTTAGTTTTGTGTGAAGGTGTTTTAAGATTTGTACTTATGCTGTATTGGTGAGTCAATGTGGGTGTGTGATCCCTATAAAATCCTAATGAAGGCTATTTCATGCGCTGAGGAATAGAATTAATTCTTAATAACCTTAATGCTTGGTTTAATGTTCTTAATTTCTCATATTTTGGTTTTACTAGTTTGTAAAAACCAAGAGTGTTAGGTATAATTACCAGAAATAAAGATGGATGATGATCTTCCATATTCTTGTCTCTCCTTTTTGTAACCGTAAACTTTTCCTGTTTTAGAAAATGTTGTCTGTTCAGGGGTCGAAGGTCTTTCATTTAGTTATGAAAACAGAATGGAAGCTTTTCTGTCGGTAAGAATATAGCCCTGCCAACAGAAGTTTAAGAACTAAAGAAAAGATAAACCCAATCTGTTTTTAATCATTACTCTAATTAAGGGACAATTCTGATGGAGTTAGAGGATTGCCAAAGAATAATGGTCTCCTGCTGCTAAATGAATGATGAGGCCATCACAGTGTTTATTTTTACAGCAAAATATTTTGATACTGGGGCAGTGTTTGACCCTAGGGTTTACTTTTTTCCTTTTCAAACTCCATGATATATGTTCATGTGACTTGTTTCAGATGCTAATAATCAGATACAATTTTTGATGCTAATGGCTTTGCTCTCCAGCATCCTGAATTAATTTTAACATATCTAGGTATATATACCCTATATCATGCACATGTGCTTTTCTCTGTCTTTTCAAAGGAAATGTGGCATAATGAATAGAGAGTTGATGTTGGACGTAAGACCTGTGTTCAAAACACACCTCTGACACAAATCACTTACTTCTCAGTGTTTTAGGCAATTCTTTAAGATGACACATTTCAGGGGAAAGAGCTGATCTGCTCTAATAGAAGGACTTTCCTGTACCTATGGAATGACAGGTCTAGTCCTTATCTTATCCATTCTTCAAATCAGGTTTACGGTTCATATATATTTGAATGTTTACTTTCCACTTATTTTAGAGATAGGTGAGCCTCACAATGCCTTGTTATTTAAATCAGAAGGACAAATGGTTGGGAAAACAAATTATAGAAAGGCAATTTATAATTTATTATTTTAGAATTTATCAATTTAGAATTATTTAGAATCAAGAAAATTTGTTTTCATATGTTAATATTACATATGCGTATGTATGCATGCATATAAGAAAATCTCTGTGATCAGAGTAGATAGAGAGTTGGTTTAGGAGTCAAAAAGATGGACTCACCTCTGGCATATTGTTTGTGACTTCAGCCAAGTCATATAATCTTTCAGTGACCCAACCCCCTCTCTAAGACTTTAAAGTGCTAGTAATGTCAACAAGCATTTATTAAATGCCTAATATATGCCAGACACTATGTTAAATGCTGGGATACAAAGAAAGGAAAAAAACCTGGAAGCTTGTGGGGGAATAGGGGAAGACAATATGTGAACAACTCTGTATAAGCAAGATTTATATAGGATAAATTAGAGATAACCACAGAGTTTCAGACTAGGTAATGACTTGAATTGATAGCAGGAATTTCCTCACCAAAAATTCTTTATAATAATGAAATAGTAGGTCCAGTTGAATAAGATGGAGGAGGAGGAGGAGGAGGAGGAGGAGGATGAGGACAAGGACAAGGATGAAGGAAGGAAGGAAGGAAGGAAAGAAGGAAAAGAAGTAGAGGAAGAGAAAGAAGAAGAGGAGGAAGAAGAAAAAGAAGAAGAGGAAGAACAGGAAGAGGAAGAAGAGAAAGAAGAACAGGAAGAAGTATGTGTGTGTGTGTGTGTGTGTGTGTGTGTGCGCACATGATCTAGACTTGCAGTTTCATTAATATGGGGTACTCCTAGCGTGCAAACTCACGCAGAACAGTAACTGTTCTTGTTTCCTGAGACCTTGAGAGGGTGCATGAACTGAGATAAGACTTGATCCCAGGTCTTCGTGATTTAAAGGCCAGACATCTAACTGCTATGCCATACTCCTTAAAATCAACACATACTGGAAATTGCACTTTATAAATATTATACAGAACTGATAGTTGGCAGATATAGCAAATTTTTGGAATGCCATGTGACCTTGGGGAAACTCACTAAACTTCTTGGTTTCTTTTATGTTTAAGATCATCTTCCCAAGAGAAACAGATGATAATCAGAATTCCCTAACTTAGAGTTCATGAATTTAAAAAAATATATATTTTAACTGTATTCACTATAAAAAGTTTCCTTTGTACTTATAGACTCACTATCCCATTCTCTATGGCAACTCTTCTGAACCCTTTCACCCTTCCTCAAAACTGCCATGGATCCTGGTCCTCCCACTCTCTCTGCTGAGAACTTGGCCTCATATTTTGCAGGAAAGAAAAGAGGCCATTTACTGTGAGCTCCCTCTTCTCTCCTCTCCTATCACTCAGATGCCTTCAGTCACCTTTTCCTCCTTCACCCCTGTCTCACATGATGAAGAGGCCTTCCTCCTTACCAAGGCTAACCCCTCTACTTGTTCAAGCAACCTCATTCTATCCCATCTCCTTCAACAGATTGCCCCTTCTTTCATCCCCTGCTTTCACTTATTTTCAATCTCTTCCTATTTACTGGTTCATGTCTCCCCACTGTCTTTTACCCCCAACATCCAATCTGTTGCCAAGTCCTGTCGATATCATCTTTGCAACCTCTCTCTAATATACCCCCTTTTCCTCTGATAGTGCCACTCCTTTAGTGCAGGCCCTCATCATCTCCCACCTTGATTATTTCGGTAGCCTGCTGGTGGGTCTGCCTGCCTCAAATGTCTCCCCTCTCCAATCCTTCCTCCATTTAACCACTAAGGTGATTTTCCTAAGGTGCAGATCATGCACTCTCCTACTCAACAAATTCCAATTACTTCCTGTTGCCTTCAGAAGCAAATACAAAATGCTCTGCTTGGCACTTAAAGCCCTTCATACCCTGGATCACTCCTACCTTTCCAGTCTTCTTACATCTTGTTCCCTGACTCATACTCTTTGATCCAGTGACACTGGCCCCCTGGCTGTACCAAGACTAGGACACTCCCTCTTGGCTCGACTCCTCTTGACATTTTTCATGGGCTGTTTCCCAAGCCTGGAACACTCTCCATCCTTCATTCTTACTACTGACCTCCCTGACTTCTTTTAAGTCCCAAATAAAATCCCACCTTCTACCAGAAGCCTTCCTCAACTCCTCTTAATCCCAGTGCCTTCCCTCTGTTTGTTATTTCCTATTAATCCTCTATATAGCTTGTTTTTTATGTGTTGTCTCCCTCATTTGATTGTAACCTCCTCAAGGGCAGGGACTGTCTTTTGCTTCTTTTTGTATCCTGAGTGCTTAGCACAATGTTCAGGACATAGTAGGCACTTAATAAATGTTCATTTATTGATTAATCCTATATCTTTTATTTTATGCATTTAAAAATATTCTGAGAAAAGGTCTCTAAGTTTTGCCAGACTGCCAAAAGGACCATAACACAAAAAAGGATAAGAACCATTGCTTTTAGTGTAAGTGGACCCATAAAACCTTGTAAAATACCTTTTTGTTTATCTTTGGAGTCAGAAAAAGTTGTCATTTAGTAAATGCTGTCTTGCTGAGCGTGGAGCTACAGTTCACAAGTAAAACCAAAATATAAATAAAGGCTAACCTGTGGTAAGATCTATGTTAACTACTGAGAAAATGGAGTACTGTACCTAATATTGGCACATTCCATTTCTATCAGAACTTTTTTCCAATTAATTTCCCTGGCAACCTTTACAAAAGTAACTTTTCCCTTTTTTAATTGAAGAAAAAAATCTAAGCATTTAGACATTAGTGAATTAGCAATAGGATACTAAAATGAGGCAATTTGGGGTTCAGTTGTGTGTCCTCGGATGACTATAAAGAGAATACAGATATTCTTTTCCCGTTCAATCCTTCCCCCAAAAGTAGGGTTTTTTTAATGTGTATTTTTGTAAGACTTAAAATTAGTTATGTTGGTTGCAAGTCTTCTTTCTCAGAGGCAGCGAAATTTGAGATGAGTGGCATCTGCAAAATAATTGTCTGATTCGGGCCAGACAATTGCCACCAGGAAGGAGGATCAAATTTCTGTAATGCCAAGCCACATGGATAAGAGTTTCCAATGACTTTGCTCCCTTCTCTTTCTTAGAAAAGGAAAAAAAAATATGCTGTATATCCCATAGACCACTGGGGAAATGGCTGAATGCCTTGGAGGTTATTCTAGTTTAGGGTGGGGGTAGGGGGCCACAATAATTTAAAGGGGTAACTAAAATTTGGTATGGTGTAGTATAAAGGAAAGGGCACTGTATTTGGTTGTGTCTGGCTTTTTCTTCTAGCTATGCTATTTAATCCTGTGTAACCTTGGTGAGACTACAACAAGAGGGGGGCCAACTTGGGTTTTTTCCCAAGATGCCAAAGTTTAGAGGACTGGTGATAGTATTTATACTCCTTCAACAAATGGGGGGAGGAGGAACTTTGTACTGAGGTAGGAATAGGTACTGGACCTGTGATTTCATTGTTATAGGGAACTCCTGGATGACAAAACACCTCCTGCCAATGTTATGTTAGAGCCTTTTCTGCTAGAAGACTAAAAGGTTAAGTAATTTGCCCAAGATCACCAAAGAGTATGTGTCAAAGGTGAAACTCGGACCCAAGTCATCTAGGCGTTGAGGTAAACTCTCTGTCTATTTTGTTAATTAAGAAGAACAATGGAAGCCATAAGGAGGCACTTCCTCCCCAGCAGGGGAAGCTAGGTGGCACAATGGATAGAGTTTGAGGCCTGAAGTCAGGAAGATTCATCTTCCTTATATCGTTCCTTCCTGAGTTCAAATCAGAAACTAGCTATGTCACCCTGGGCAAATCACTTTATCTTCTTTGACTCGGTTTCCTCATCTGTCAAATGAGATAGAGAAGGAAATGGCAAACTACTCCAATATCTTTGCCAAGAAAATCCCAAATGGGGTCACAATATATATTTGGACACTACAGAAAAAAAATGAGCGAACAATAGCTCCTCTCTCAATAACATAAATAGGTTCTTAGAACTTCTCATGCGGCCATTTTTCTTATTGATGCCTTTTGTCCCAAGATCCAAAGTCTTTCCACAAGGTTCTCCCTGCCCCCACCCAATTTTTTTTCAAATTATCCTTTATAACAAATTGGGATTTGAGAAAATCTTGATGCAGTTGATTTTCAAGTGTTTTTGAGTCAGAAGGGACTCCTGGGGATTTTTCTTAGTTTATAGCCTATAGTTAATCATATTTACTATGTATTATTTTTAGGCAAGTCTTAGTGACTATTAGGTCACCTTCTTTTTCATTGTAGGTGTAGGTGTAACTTTTGAGACATCAGACTTTTTGCCCTGTCTGACTACACTGAGTCATGACGAGATTGTAAAGAGATAATTAATTCCTGTCTCTTCCTAGCCCCAGACACACCCTCTTGTATATTTAGCAGGCTTTCGGAACCTTTACATCCTTTCTTAATTAACTAACCCTGTTCACTCCTTTTCGGTCTGTCTTAGCTCATGCAATTGTTAATAATTACATCACACTTGCTCAAATTCTACTTTACACTTCTATATTAGTGTGTTTTCATATTTCTATATTTTAATTTCTTAACTCTTGTTTCCTAAATAGTGCTGAATGAAAGTAGCTTGGAGCAGAGTGGAAACAGTTTACTCTGTGACCGAAGAGTATTAGGTAATTTCCTGAAAAAACGTTTGGGTAGAGGAAGATTAGGGAGGTTGGTTCAGCCTCAGAATATCGAAACTGCCACCCGCCTTAAAGATTCCCTAGTATAGGCTCCTCATTTTATATGTGAGAAAATAGGAACAAATGGGTATAGACACTTGTTCAAAGTCACAGAGGAAATTAGTGACAATACCAGGACTAACCCAAGCCAAATCTTAAAATGGAATATCCTGGAGATATTAGTATGGATTTGGACATCCAATTAACTGTGTTAGGAAGCTTTCATGGAGGCAAGAGGATGGGAAATACAGTAGCTGAAATATCTTGGTTCCTGGACCAATGTGGACCCTAAATCTGCACTATGGTTATGGTGAGGAAGGTAGCAGATTAGAGGTAACCCATCTAGCTCCAAAGACCAACCAGATGCCCCAGGAGATGTGATAGACGCTGTCTTGCTGCCAGCTAAACATGCCGTGGACCCCTTAAACCCAAAAAAGAATTTTTCTCAAGGCTTTTCTCCTTGGCCAATGCTTCTACCTCATTAACACAAGGGAGAATTACAGCCTACTTACGAGGCAGAGAACACATTGTCTCCCAAAGAGGGCTAAGCTTGGGAGGGATCTGTGATCCATCCCTTGGGTATCCATGTAGTAGAGTGAGGACCTCTCCCCATTGACCCTCCCATTGCCCAGAATATACCACCACCCCACTTAGGAGAGGAAGAGCTAAAGAATGTTATAGTTATGAAGAACTTTAAAGTAGCATGTCAGAATTGGAAGAGGCTTTATTCTTCCAAATTTGCTTTGCTTTGTATTTGTTTGTACATGTACATGTCCTCTCCATCTTCCCTCTCCCCAATAGAACATTACTGCTTTGAGTTCAAAAACTAGTATTTTCATTTCTGTATCCCCAACACCTAGCACAGTGGCTGGCACAGAGTAGGCAGGCAGTCATTCAGTCGACAAGCATTTATTAAGTACCTACTATGTGCCAGGCACCATGCCAAGCTTTAGGAACACACAGAAATGCACATCTCTACTTTCAAGGATTTTGGTCTAATGGGGGAGACAACATACAAACAATTATGTACAAATAAGATATGTACAGGATAAATCGCAAATAATCAGCATAGAGAAGGTGTTAAGGTTAAAAGGCATAGGAAATGGCTTCTTTTAGAAAGTGGGATTTTAGCTGGGATTTGAAGGAAGCCAGGGAAGTCAGAAGACAGAGACGAAGAGGGAGAGAATTCCAGGCTGTGGGATCGGCAGTGAAAATGCACAGAATGAGGAGACAGAGTGTCAAGTGAGGAACAGCAGGGAAGCCAGTGGCACTGAATTGCAGAATCTTTAGAGGGGGAGAAGGGAGTAAGTTGTAAGAAGACTGGAAAGGTAGGAAGGGGAATGGGTTATGAAAGCCTTTGAATGCCAAACAGAGGATTTCATATTTGATCTTGGAGGTTACGGAAAGCAACTGGAGTTCACAGAATAGGAAGGTAGGATAGTTAAACCTGCACTTTAGAACAGCAAGTCAGGGAGACCAGCAAGAAGGCCAGTGAAGTAATGAAGATATGAGGTGATGGTTCCCTGCATCAAGGTGGAGGCAGTGTCAAACAAAACAGCCACAGCAGATGTGAGAGAGAGAGAGAGACAGAGAGAGACACTGAGAGAGAGACAGAGAGGCAGAGAGGGAGACACAGAGAGACAGAGACAGAGAGACAGAGACAGACAGAGAGAGACTGACAAAAAGAAACAGAGAAAGAGACAGACAGACAGAGAGGCAGAGACAGACAGAGAGAGACAAAGAGAGACAGAGATATACAGAGAGACGCAGAGATACATACACATAGAGACAGAGAGAAGTCAAGGATTTCACCTAGGTTGTTGAATGATTGAGAGGATGGTGGTGTTCTAAGATTCAAAATACATTTTCTTATTATTGTTGAGTGAGTATTAAATTTTGAAGTTTAAGTACATCATTTTTCATTAGTAATGTCTTACCATCATATGGAACATACTAGCACATACTTTAGGTTTCATTCCCTTCCTACAAAATTCCCTTTCTATGGGGATGGTCAGGTCAGAGACCCCACTTTTGCCCTGTAGTATAAACTTCATAATCTAAGAAAACAAAGAAACGACAACTTTGGGATGTGAATATGAGTCACCCAATTTTTTTGATGGGAAGGACTTGATGTTAGCATGTTACTAAGATCTTTTGAGTACTATTTATAGAGAGGTTTTGTAAATAATTTTTTTCAAATACAGGAACTCCTCCCCCCGAGTTATGAACATCTGACTAATGAATGTCAATTCCTTCCACTCCCCACCCACCCTCAAGACCACCCACACCAAAGTGAATGTACTCTTCACTCTTCCCACTTGTTGCCTTAGATAGCAATCAAGCTGTTAAGGACCAACAGGTGGCTGGTCATAAGGACTATCAGAAAGTCTCTTAAACAAGCTGTTATTCCCCCCTCATGGATTAAACATATACCATGCTTCCCTTTTTAGTCTATTCAATTGAATAAACATTATCAATTATCAATTATTCATAAGTCCCTGTGCTAGGGAAACTTTTTTTTTCACTTATCACAATTCAGTTTTTCTTCAGGTAGATTTTCACATGTGTAGAGTCATGGGACCATAGATTTTAGAATTAGAATAGACCTCAAAGGTCATCTAGTCCAATCCCCTCATTCTACAGTTGAGGAAACGAAGGCCCAGGGAGAGTAGGTGACTTGTTTAAGGTCATACAGATAGAAAGTGGCAGAGTTGTTGACTCCCCTTCTTCCTTTCTTCCAGCTCATGTTCAGTTAAAGGGAAAATGATTTCAAAAGTCCTTTATAACTATGAGATTCTGTGATTCCAAAAATCTCTTTCCCTGATGGTCACTCTCTTGATCTTTCTTGCATTAGTGGGCACATCATCCCCCATAAAAATGTCACCAACATTCTGAAGAATTTTGTGTATCAGAATGAAGATTTTGAGCTATAAGAAGCTTCATAGATCATTTAATTCAAGTATGAAAGTGTGTCATTTTTCAGTCATCTCTGACTCTTCATGACCCCATTCAGGTTTTTTTTTTTTTTTGGCAAAAATACTGGAGTGGTTTGCTCTTTCCTTCTCCAGGTCACTTTACAGATGAGGAAACTGAGGCAAACAGGGTTATATATAGGGTTATATTTAGCTCTACACTGCCTCTCACCCATCTGCCTCTTTTGAGCTCTTCTGGTCTACATTGCCATCCTATTCCTCTGGGTAGTGCCAGAGACACCTTTTGTTCATCAATGACCTATAAAGGAGGCCCAAAAGTCTTAGTGTAGTCTGACTCTTCATGACCCCAACTAGGGTTTTCTTGGCAAAGATACTAGATTGGTTTTGCCATTTCCTTCTCCAGCTCATTTTACAGATGAGGAAACTGAGGCAAACAGGGTTAAGTGACTTGTCCAGGGTCACACAGTTAGTACATGTCTGAGGCTGAATTTGAACTCAGGAAGATGAATCTTCCTGACTCCAGGCTTGGCATTACATCCACTCTACTACCTAGCTGCCCAAGAATAAGTGTAGTCTGCATCAAAGAAAATGAAACCAATTTATTTTGAAGTGTTTATATGTAAGAAAATAACCCATGTCATCAACCTCCAAAAGCCTTGAAAGTACACAGAAGGTTTTTCAACAGTATTGAAAAAAAATAATCAAATCTCAGAAAGATATTAGAGGAGACTTCATATGTTTTATCTATAGACAAATAAAATCGGACCTTAGAGGCAGATTTACACTAAGAAATTTTTAGAACTGAGGAAAATTCTGTGGGTGGAGGAATAGGGCCCTCAGAATACTACTGATGAAGGAAGGAAGACAAAGAACCACCACGAGGCACTCGCTGTTGGGGAAGATGGTTTGTATTGGGTACAGGAAGGTCTGGAGAAGCTCAACTGGGATACAGCTGAGTTAAAGCTACTTTATTTAACTAAAAGTCTGTCTTCCTCTAATTCCTACCCAGTGGCCTTGATTCCAAACCTCTGATTAAGTGTATTCTCTTTTAAGTAGCAGCATTGAAGATACATTTAAGAATTATTTCTTATTCTAGGTTTTTTTCCCTACTTTGTCTAATCACTGATACTGCAAAAGTATGCTCACATACTGCTTTTTTTTTGTTGTTGTTCATGAGAAACAAGACACATGACTGCTTTTCTTCTTTGTCTTACAAATTAGTCCTGAAGATCAGGCCAAAAAGAGCAGTCTCAAAACTGTTTTGGCAAATGATAACACCATTGGCAATTGTGTACATTGCCTGTAAAGGGGACAGCCCTGAACGCAGCATTCATTTGGAGGGTAAATCCTGGTATATTTATTTAAAATGCCCTCTTGTTATTTTACAGCCATATTCCTCCCAGCATTTCCACTATGTCATGGGTTAAACAGTCTTTTGTGGGACAGTCTGGGAATTGACCCCCAGAGTTATAATGTTATTTGGATGGGAAAATTTGATCTGTGTTCCAAAAAGCCCATTTACAAGAGAACTTTTGAAATTTAACCCCTTAGAAGTTGATCACCCTGTAATTAATATAACCATTTTTTGAAAAAATCTTCCTTCCAAGTTCTTGTTGACACAGTTTAACAAAGTAGGTGATAAAGTTAATTGGGTTTTCCACCCTCAGGCTACTTACTTGATGCCCAGCAAGGGACATTTTAAGTCAAGGATACTTGATCTTACCTCACTGAAACCAGGGAAAGTGTGAACTGAGGGTGAAAGTAGTGGCAGCGGGCCGGGAGACGGTGTGGGAGTGGGGAAGTATCATTTTTAGATGAAGAGTTGCTGACTACCCATTGCCTGAGAATAATGGTTTTTAAAACTGCACTGGGCAGCTAGGTGGTGCAGTGGACAGAGCTCTGGGGGCCTGGAGTCAGGAAGATCTGAGTTCAAATTCAAAGTGAGACACTAGCTGTGTGACCCTGGGCAAGTCACTTAACCCTATTCACCTCAGTTTCCTCATCTGTAAAATGAGCTGGAGAAGGAAATAGCAAAACCAATCTAGTATCTTTGCCAAGAAAACCCTAGTTGGAGTTATGAAGAGTCAGACACAACTGAACAACTAAAACTGCCCTAAGACTTTTGGGCCTCCTTAATAGGTCATTGATGAACAAAAGATGCCTCTGGCACTACCCAGAGGAATACCCAATGGAGATCAGAAGAGCTCAAAAGAGGCAGGTGGGTGAGAGGGAGGGTAGAGCTAGAGAAAAGGGAAAGGAGTGGTTCTCAAAGATGGGGGTCAGCTTCTTGGAGATTAAAACAAGTAGCCCAGCAAAGAACAGGTGAGCCCTGAGCCGTATTGCTTCCTTCAGCAGCCAAGGGGCTAAAGCTGGGCTGGGAAGAGAGAGCACAGACATAAAATGAGCACATCTGCTTCTCACTTGCAAGTGAGAGAAAGAAAGTGAATGGCCAACTGACTGGGCTGGGAGATATTAAGAAATGAATATTTTTTAAATAAGACTTACCTCTTGAACTCAGTGGCAGCATGGTACGGCGGATAGAACACTGAGCTAAGCATCAGAAAGACATGAATTCAAGTCCCCGGTAGGTCACTTAAGGCAATTTTCTAAGACTAAAATCCAAAGCAGGTGCAGATTTGCATTGATAGAGGAAATTAACTTTACCTACATAAAGAAATTAGAGGTTCTAATTTCCTCTTTCCTCCCCGCCAGCCAAATCTCTTTACCTCTATTCTGCCTGTAGTTATCAACTTATGTTGAGTTGCTAGCCTTGTGAAGTCTCATTCCTGCAACAAGAGTGTCTCGAGATGAACCTGAGAGAGGAATGTGTGTGTGTGTGTGTTTGTGTGTGTGTGTGTGTGTGTGTGTGTGGTCAACAACTTACTACAAGGAAGTTCATAGGACACAAGAGGAGGATTATGGTTTATGAATAAGGTCACGTTCTCCCTCCCCCCCCACCAAAAAAGCCACATGCCCTCAGGCGGTGGCAGTAAAAACAGAAAACTGTTGTGTCATGGCAGAGGTGGTGCCATATAGCCTCAGCATAGGTCAAGGAAGTAGGGAAGAGTCTCAAGGAAAGGAGACAGTTGAGAAAATGTGACACCTGCCCTGAAGTATTCTGGAGTTTTTTTGTTAAGTTTCCAGTGTCAACATTTACACCTCGGAAATCAGCAAATGCTACAAAATGCTACGAATTGCTTTAATGTTTTGTTGATTGTCTAGATGTAAGACAAATTGTTAATAATGTAGGTTATGTATAAAAGTGTGTCACTTGTACCTTTTTTTTTTTCAAGAGCCATTTTTGCATAAGTCATGTTCACAACGTGGTTTTATTTTGTTTGGGAGTTTTAGGTATTCTCCAAATAGCAGACTCATCCATATTCAACATGAGGAATAAGTACAAATTCCAAAGTCAGATGTGTGATTAAAAAAAAATTAGATGTTGTGTTGTATAATTCATGCCACTGTTGGTATAAATGAGAGTTGATTTCAGTGTAAATAACAAGCTTATAGCAATCATATTTAATAAAGATTCTATGTTTTCAGTTATCACTCCTCAGAAAGATGAAGAATTTTCCCAGAAATTGTCCAATGTGTATATTTTAGTTTTTAAAATAACTCATGATACATAATATATGACCATTTTGATATGCTTTCATTTTCGCCAAAACACCCTTGGGGAGAACATTCCTTTCCTTTATTTAAATGTTTGGTCTTCAAGCAATCATGTGAGGTACAAAGGGAAAAATGTTCATTTTAAAGGGTTGGGCTCTGAATAAGAAATTCGATTATTTAGAAACAGTTTAATCCAGCATGTGTTTCTTAATCCTTGTAGATTGATGGGTTGCATACTTGCTACAAACCCAGCATTGTGTTAGGTTCTATGAGTGAAACAAGAAAGTAGAGACCTTGGTCTCTGGCATCAAAAACCTCACAGTCTACTCAGAGTAAACGAAACCAATGCCTAAAACATCTTATAAGAAGCAGCTATGGTGTAGTGAAAGGAATACTGCACTTTGGAATGAGAGAGATCTGGGTTATAACGTCACCTCTGAGACTTAGACTCTCTGAAACTTTGGTCATTTGTAAAACTGGGATAATAACACAGGACACCTTGCATGCTTGTTGTGAAGATCAAATGAGATAATGTAACAACTTAAAGGCTATAGTGATGCCAATTATTATTGTTAGGTAACAATACACAGTAAAAATTAATTTCTACATACTACAGGAAGGAGGGATCAAGATAGTTTGAGAATTAATAACAGAGAAGATAACAACTGGAGCTGGACCTTAAATGAATATATGACGTGTGGAGGGGAGGGAGCATGGAGGATATTTTTGAATATTCCTAAATGCACTTCTGGCAATGTCACCCTGTACTCGAAAACCTTCAACAGCTGCCTATTGCCTCTAAGATAAAATATGAAGTCCTCAGCTTGCCACTGAAAAACTCTTCACATTTGAGCTTCCTCCTAACTGTTCCAGTCTTAGTTTATATTATTTCTTTTCCCATACTCTCTTTAGTCAGGTTGGCCTCCTAGCTATTCCCTATTCAGGCCATTCCATCTTTTTCTCCTATTGCTTTGCACGAGTTCTCTCTCTCTGTCAGGAATACACTACTTTTACCTGTGCCTTATAGAATCCCTACATGCCATCACAAAACAGCTCAGGTGCCACGTCCTAAATGAGGCTTTTCCTAATCTCCCAAGGCATTAGTTCAATAATTGTTTGAGGTAAGGTTTTAACTCAGGTCTTCCTGACCATAAATCTACTGCTCTATCTACTTTGCCACGTAAATGCTTTGGTATGCCAGATAATGGAAATTCTCCAAAACTAGCTAGGAGAGTTTGAACCCAGTTGTGAAAATTATAAAAGGTTATCTTAAGGAAGATGCTACTGACCTATTTTCTATCTAGAGAACATGAAATACATAGGAATTGGGTAAAAAATCATGGTATGAAGTTTAGCTTCGGAGCCAGCCTCTCAGGAAAGAACTACAGCATTTGAATATTGCTAATTGTAAAGAATAGAGAGTTAAAAATCTTCTTTCCTGATGTTTTTCAAGACTAGATCAGGAAACCATCACTTTTAAACAGTTTAAATAGGATAGACTGACTATTCCATGAAGTCCTTTCCAATGAATAAACAGAAGACCTAGATAAACTCTTTCTCCACTGAAATCATCCTCAAAATGTTAATTACGTTCATATTCCACACGACTTCTCTCTAAACTTTTCTTCCTCCTGATTCCTTACAAATGAAGAGCAAAGACATCTCCCAGTGTAACTTATTCAATAGTATGGGATCTCAGAAAAGTAAAATTTATGTATGTGAATCCTTAGAGGTTAATTAGTCTTTGGTAGAAAGTTAAATATATTTTTAAAGTCCTTGAATTTTCCATTAGCTAAATCAAACTGAAATTTTCTCATACTCAGAAATGTACTGCTGTTAATACACAGCGTTAATACATTAACAAGGGCAGCAAATACAGATCCAAGCAGAGCAAAATTGCATGTGGAAGAGTTTCCCATGACTGAAGGGATGTTAGGAGGCTTTAGCTGACTGGTTGCCATAGTAATGACATTTAAGTTTATTGGAAGTGGTGTACCTCAGTTAATTCGGTGGTTTCCTTAATTTTATTTTGTTACATATACCAACAAGAAAATGAAAGAAAAGAAACACATGGAAAACAAAAAGTCTGTGCTTCATTCCATTTGGTTATATGTCTTTGGCATCTAATAGTAGCTTTTCTTAAAAATCTAATTTAGCCATGATGGATACCTGATATGGAGATGCACACAAACACAAAGGTTCATTTGAGTCACGTTAATTAGAGGATTGACATAAAAAATAGATGTTATAAAGTGAGGAGGAAATGTTGTGTTGGCACCATAACAAATTGAAACATGGTGACAATAGCCACTAGCAAATGGTAAGCTTCATGCTGCAATAGTAACTCAATTAGATTTAGCCAAGAAAAGATTCAAAACTCTCTGTATTTTCACTGGTTCTTTGGCTATATTCATTTCCTTATTGAAAAGAAGAGGAATGAAAAAGGCAAAACAAATCTTATTGGTAGAGCTTGTTAGTGGAGGTTTTATTTGCCCTGGTACATCCATAAAATGTGCATGTAGATGACCAAGCCAATCTCAGGTATGTTCTGTTTGTTTAACCGGGGGTGTGGGGTGGAGGAGGAAGGCTTTCAGCCAATGAAAACAGGACAGTTTTGAATTAAAATGTATAACTGCTATCTGCTGAGCTTTGCCTTTTGTCGATTTCAGCAGGGCATATGGTCAGACAGCTCTTTGGAAAACCGTGGATGGGATGTTTTTGTCTAGCCTGTTTTCCCCAGTTGCCATTGTTTGATCTGTGGCTGGGAAACACCTCATGGAACCAGTAGATGGTGCTATTCATTTTACTGATAAATTAAGATATTCTTTCAAGGATTTTCCAAAGGAAGTGGCTCTTATCGGAGGGAAAGTTTTGTTTTGTTAAATCCGGTAGTCTCTGATACGTTCCATATATCAACTTCCTTCATTGTATGGGATTATAGGATCCAGAAATGGAAGAAACTTAGAGTTTATCTAGTACAAATGCTCTCTCTCTCTCTCTCTCTCTCTCTCTCTCTCTCTCTCTCTCTTCCTCTCTCTCTCTCTCTCTCTCTCTCTCTCTCTCTCTCTCTCTCTCACTCTCTCTCGCTCTCATCTTATTGATGAGGAAAATGAGGCTTATGTGTTGGTGTAGATCATATAAACCAGTCATCTGAAGCAAGAAGAAAAATGACTTTTGTCAATAACATTAATAGGTAGCTGTGATTGATAACAAAATTTAATTTTTGCACAGTTGTTTTTAGCACAGACTTAGTAATCAAGCCTGTCCATGATCTACATCCATACTTCTTGCTCCAACTGCCCCTCCCCACCAATTTGCTGGCTGACTTTCCATTTTTTGAAGCTCAAATTGCCTCTTTCAGTTTGTTGCAGTGTACTTCCTTCCTTCTACCATAAAAGTTGAAGAAGAGGAATATTGATCTTTGTTCGTTTTATATTGAATCAGCAAATATTTAAAAAAATCAATTCTCCCTCTCCAATTTATGTAGGAAAATTATATTGGCAAATCTGAATCCCATTGACTCCATCAGATTGAGCTCTTATGATCACCTCTTTGTTCTCCACGGTTGCCCCTTCCCCATTTTGTGAAACACTGAATCCTTGTGTCACAGAGCCCTTGAGATGCCTAGAGAGGTAAACACCTTACAGTGATCAACTGCAGTATGATTTTATAGCAAGATCATGGCACTTCTTGTGTTCAGTCTTGCCTCTGTGTGACTCTAGGCAAGTTGCTCATCATTTCCGTGCCTCAGTAAAATTAAGAGGTTGGGATAAATTATTTCTAAGGTCTTTTCCAATTCTATATAATCTTATGAGGGTATCGATGGAGAATGTAGATATGTTTGGCATTAGGTTGGTGATTACTGACTAATCCCTTCTAGTAACAAAAGAACCACAAAATGCTCTTCTTAGACTTCCTGTAGTTAGGAGGGAAATAAAGGGTTGATTCCTGGAACAGTAACAGAAATAAGATGGGTGAAATTTTAAATTGGCATCCTGTCCAATGACAAAGATTCATTTTACACAGTCCCTCCCTTCTAATAGTTCTGTGATGGTAGCAAGGGCATTCTCATTATCTCTAATTTACAGATGGGGAAACTGAGACTCTGACCATTAGGGGACTTACCAATGATTATATAGCCAGTATGTGTGTCTGAGGTGGGATTCAAACCCAAATCTCCTGAGTTTAAGTCCAGGACTTGACCCTCTATACCATGTGATGTAGCCTCCAAATTGTACATGTATTGTGCACAGGCTGTCAGAACTTTAGCTTCAGTTGAGGTTTGTGGAGCTACTTCTTATCGTTCCAACCTGATAGCTTATATTTAGAGTGCATTATAGCCTTTCTGATTGGGGAGTGCCTCTTCTGGCAATAGGCTGTGCCCAGTGCCCACTATTACATAGCTATGTTTATAGAGCATGCCTGCACTTTAGGGAGTTCTGAATGTTTCTCTAACAACTCTATTTATAGCTGCTTCATTTCATAAGCAGCTGTGGCAGTATCCTCCCGCCATTCATTTTCCACACATGTCTGCCCCCAGAGCTGTGCTATGGCAAACATGACTTCATTGTGGCTTCTGATGTCTTCTTTTGACTGATCCCGTCTTCCCTTTGCATTCTGGTTCATAAGCGATGCTGATGAAATTATTGAAGAGGCTAGTTGTGACTCTGTGCCAAATTCATGTCATATTGCTTTAAAGGAGACTGCAGGGGGACCCAAACATTACAGACCATCAACTGGGCTGAGACTACACCCTACCACCCAGGAGAAAAGATTGATTTTCTGTTCTTTGTTAAATAGCCTAATCAAAGCACAGTGAACAGTGTGCTTTCTGAGCACTAGAAATCGGTCACAGTTTTTCCCCTTTGTGTTCTCAACTGTTATATGACTTCTATGATTGGGGAAAATCAAATTTTTTATTTGGTGGTTAAAAGTGAGTTTTGAAAAACCTGACATTTTCACACCTGACCACTGACTGAAACGGAAGGGCTTCAGTAACAGCTGAGTTTCACTAATGAATCTGAGATTTACTTGCATTTGCATTAATAACAAAGGATGATTTGAAAAATCCATATAACAGCTTTGGTTCAATTTAGCTAGCGCTCTGAACAAATCCAGCCTCTATAAATGGGAATTGCAGAGGAGTTCAAGGACAAAAGGAAATACTGTAGTGTAATCTATCATGATTCATATAAAATCATTTATTTGTAAAGAAAAAAATAACATTTGAGTCTGAGTCTCAAGAAAGTGAATATGTAACAGTGCCCATGGTTGTTTCTCAAAACACGATGGCTTGAAATTAAGGGCAGATTCAAACACATGGTGGAATAAATGTCACATCATCATGGGATTCCTTGTGCTCATCATCGTAAACAACCATGGGAACTTGGAAAAATTCATTTGGAGATGTTTAACTTTGCAGCATGTATAATGCTCTCATGGAGATCTTCACAAACTGTGCCCCAACATCTGTGGACCAAATTTAGCCTGTTCACAGATGCTGCCTTAGCATCTCAGATCATCTGGGTTAGTGTGAAACTAGCTAATATGTATGCTCTTTTCCATAATATCTTTCTTATATCCTGTACTGTGTGTAAGCCAGGGTAGTGACAAGAGGGAACTACACTAGATTACTGACTGCATGAGGTTTTATCATCGTGACAAGACCCAAATAAAAATGATGCCATGGCTAAGTCTTCACAATTGGCTATGAGGTTGCTTAGTAGCCAAACAGTGATCCCATATGAAAAACCTTGAAATAATATTTCCATTAATATTCTTGTGCTTTTAGATTTGGAAAAAAGAAAGAACACACAACATGATAACTATCAAAAAGGGACAGGGAAGCGTAGAAATAATTAGAAATACTAAAAGTCTAAAATAATTTGTAGTAAATGTTCCTGTCTCACTCTCCCAGAGCAAAGATAGTTACACATCCCTCTTAGAGATTCAAGGGTATCCCTGAGGAGGTGGGGTGTCTCTTCTTTAATGCTCTTAGTTCAAACCACCATGCTACCCTTCCATTGTTAAACTCCAATGTTATTGCTTCTATTCCATTTATCCAATTAATGTATTTAACTTATACAAAGGGACATTTACATTTGAAGATACAGCCAAAATAGAAGCACAAAATTTTCCCCCTAGTACCTCAAGGGGCATACTCTCTCCTATGTCACCTTGGTCTCTGAGGAGAATGGGCTCAAATTTATCAGAGGTTTTACATAATACTGGTCATATCAAATTTGCATCCAAATGTAGCACAGCCTCTGGATGAAATAGCATCTCCACTACCACTGGGCTGGGTCCAAAAGCCACACTTCATTCTTTAGGGTCATTGATACTGAACTGACTGGCTGCTAATACCAGAATGGACTACACACTCCTGAATCTCTTGGTGGTTTGCTCTCCCGATGTTTCAAAGTTTACAAAGTCTAAGCCATCTCCAATCTCCTTCACCTAAAATAAAAGAACAGGTATTGGGGCAGCTAGGTGGCGCAGTGAGTAGAGCACCGGCCCTGGAGTCAGGAGGACCTGAATTCAAATCCAGCCTCAGACACTTGACACAATTACTAGCTGTGTGACCTTGGGCAAGTCACTTAATCCCAATCACCCTGCCTTTCCCCCTCCAAAAAAGATGAGCATTGAGGCAAAGAACTGTGGCTTATGTCTATAGACTATAGATTGGCTGGATGTCAAAGGCCCAAAGCCCTCCCCCTTATAGGATTGTCTCTATTATCTCACTAGAAAGTAGACAAAAAGAAGTTAGGCAAAAGGACTGGCCCAGGCTAACTAGTATCTTTTGAATGACCCTCAGTTCTAGCTACCCAGTGAATCCGAAAGTTACCTTTTCATTACATGACTAGCAGACTAGAACCAGTTACAGAATTTCTATTCATGCTCCAAATCTCTCCAGGGCATTTCTATTACTCATAGTCACACCTCTCCAGCATCAGGCTCCCCAATCTCTTTCACATGGAGAATTTCATCTTCCTATTATTCTGATGCCTGCTCACTGAGTCCTGATTACATATAAACATAAAGAACTCATTTATTTCTATGAATAAAGCCCTACATTTCTATACGTTGGCATTTTCAAAGGGCTCTCACAGAACACCATATAATTGGTAAAGTAGGCAGGGCACATGTTTTTAATTATGTTTTGCAGATAAGGAAAAAGTTACTCTGAAATGTTAGTGATACAACTTGCCTGAGATCAAATAGCCAGTCATCAGTAGGGGCAGTACTAGAATTCACGTCTTTGTACCTCTTGCCCAGTGCCTTTTCTGTTATCCCATACCAATTCTACAATTTAAAAAATCAACCCGGTTGATTGCTAGGTGAGTTGGAAATCAAAGTAGGTCTGCACAAGCCCATCCATTGGGATTTGCAGCGTGGAATTTCATTCTCACGTGTGTTATTTTTTAAACCATTGGACCATGTAGTTTAAGCCTTTAGATCATAACCCTGGTTTGTCATAGGTAAGAAAGCACACGGAAACCACTTACTATCTTGAAAGTGCCTTGGCTTTCGAAGAAGAGTTCAAAGGGTACTGCCCTATGGGTTGTATACATTATATTCATGAAATGGTGAAACATATGTGACCTTTAGTGCAAGTAGCTCTGTGCTAACATGATCAGTATGTTTTTGCTATGGTTTATACCTCACATGGCCCATGCTAAAGGGAAATATGGCGCCCTGGAACTCTTCACTCCATAACTACTTCTGCATTTCCATCGGTAAAAGGAAAAAAAAATGTTCCTGCTTACTGCTTAGTGTCCAAATTGTAAAGACCTGGAAGCAGCCTCTTGTGCATTGCCTATTTGGGAGAGGTAGAGGAAATTCACGGTCAGATTGCAATGGATAGAGTGCTTAACCTGGAGGCAAGCAGGTAGGAGTTCGTATCCAGCCTCTGACACTTACCAGCTGTGTGATCCTGGACAAGTTACTCAACTGCTTCCTGCCCTACTTTCCTCATCTGTAAAATGCAGATAATAATAACACCTGCCATCCAGAGTTGTTGTGATATGATTTGTAACAAGCTTTGCACATTTTAAAGTACTACATAAATGCTATTATTAATTACTATAATTATTTATTACCATGTTATTGTTACAAGGACTATGAAGCAAGGTGTATCACATTATTTTTAAGGCCCTTTCCAACTCCAGTATTCTGTAATTCTGTAATCTGGTACTACTGGCTTTTATTATGAAAGAACTGTCTTTTTAAAAAAGTTATGAAAAGAATTTTACAAATTGAAGAACACACTTAAACCCGTGCTCAAAACAGCACAATTAGCTTAACAAAACATTGAAAATTTTTAAGCTATCATCTTTTTCTGTTTGCACAATAAAAGTATGATGGCTTTGTTTGTTTTATTTTGTTTTGGTTTTTTTGTTTTGTTTTGTTTTTAGAAGTAGACAGATGATCTAGGTGAAAGAGGGGAAAAGGAAGTTTTGTGAAAGTGAAAATAGGAGAAAATGATGAGGATATAGAAGAAAAATTGCTGGAATGACAGAAAGAATGACTTACTTAGATGATGGAAGAGCTTCAATTAAAATTAGCCTTTTCTTATCTAATTAAGAAAAGAGGTAGTTATCAGCAGAGCTATACACCAAAGCCTCATTGTGATACTATCCGTCCTCTGATTTCATGCTCGGGGACATGTTAAGACCACCATATAATGAGCTCATTGTGGTACCTCAGTAAATCATCCCCCCATGGATGGGTTACAAGCTGAAACTACTTCCTACTGAATTGTGTTCAGCAGCAAATGCATTCCAGAGTAGTCACCGTGTACCCACTTAGAGAATATACAAGTGCGAGTGTCTGTTGTCTTAGCACCTGCCTTGATGAAGTTACAAAGCTTTTACAAAAGCAACATATATTCATAACATTCAGTGATATTTGCTACAGTAAAAATGGCAACTCATATTTCTAATTGCTTACAAAGCATCTTCCATACAACCGTGGGAGGCAGATAAGGCAAGTATTCTTTCCCTTATTTTGTGGATGGAGAAAGTGACACTCAGAATCATTGTGCAACTTGTCCATGGACTCCCAGCTAGTAAGTAGTGGGGCCAGGTTTTGAACCTAGTTTCTTGACCCCAAACCCATCACCCTTTCCACTTAACCATGCTACATTTGCAAATAAGTGGAGCATAGAGACTACATATTTGGGGAAGGAGATGCCAAAAGGAAACTTACAGCAATTCACTTGAAAGCATTAATATATTTTTGGTATTAAAAATTCATCTCACTGTTGTCAACTGTACTGTATGAGAGATAATGGCCCAACCTAGTGCCGTGACGAGATAATGACTTCTTGCTGTTCCCCAGTACTTACAGAGACATTATTAGGAATAAAACTGATGGTGACGTGGAGACACTTGCCTTCAAAGCAGGAGGTATTGATCAATGGCTGGAGTCGATTGATTTTAACCCTGATGGAAAAGTGGGCAAGAGAATTCAGTAACCTTCTAGATAATTAACTGAAGCCAAGAACTTAATGTGACTCACTGTTCTGGCAAGACTATTCAGTACATGATATTTTCTGTCGTTTTTTGACAAAGCAAAGACAATTTCATGTTTACACTTCCCTCAAATAAGACAGTGTATTTGTTGTACTTCACAATGACTCCCTGTATTCCCTGGCTTACTTATTTCATGGTCTAAGCCATGTTAGCATACAGTTATTAAAAGCTCACAAGGACCTTGCAAATGGAATAAGCCATATTTTCATTCTCCTTGTAATTGTAGGCACAACGAAGACATAATACCTTATAATGGCTTTGGCAGGGTAGAGATAAATTAAAATGTCTTACGATGTCTCCAGTGGGTATTGACTGTATCATTCATTCTTTGGCATGTGCTGAAAAGTCGGGTTCTGCTACAAATAGAGTGGAGAGGAGGAGGAGTAGAATTGTGCTTTCGCAAAACAGAATGTGATTGCATTTTCATTTGAATGAAACCCATCTCTTGTCCTTTTCTGTTTAAGGATCACGACATTGTTTCTCTGTGCTGGGCATTTCTTGGTTGATATAATTAAGGAGCAAATTATTATTGTCCTTCAGTCAGTTCAACTTGCAAAACAGATTTTCAGAGACGAGCTCTTCCCACGATGATAATGTGTTTGGTTTTGCGAGGGATGAGTGTGTGTGGGGTGGTTTATGAGTAACCAGTGAAGAGGAGGCAGGCATGAGCCAATGCATGACCCCAAGCATAGGTCAAACAGTTCGGGGACAGCTCTTTTCAAGACCAATAGCTTAGATTCTAAATAGTGTATAACAAAGTGTCCCCAGCAAAAAATGCCCTCTGACTCCCTTTTCCCCTATGCTTCAGGCAATCAGTATGAATTTTTATTAGGATTTAGTTTTTGTTTGACAAGCCATGTAATCATTCCTTTTCTTAGAGGACTTAGGTGCTGAGTTGTCCCCTAAGAGAACAGCCAAAATTGGAAAGCTCACATGAAAGGGATGGATGGGCAAGAATGTTTGGAAAAAGAAGAGTTCTCAACCTAATACAATAGAGGCTGTTCCATAAATAGAAGGCATTGTGAAAGAAATCACAAATGAGGAAAAGAAAAAGGCGAGGAAGAAGTTGGAATGAAGAGCTCAGAGCAGAGGAGGCCAAGGAGAATGGAGGAGGAAAATCAAAGGAATTTCAGGGGAGTCACAAGATGAGCAATGAGAGTACATTATAGGAGAGTAATTTAGAGAAAATAGCTCATATTTATATATCGTTTTATGGCTTATAAAGCACCTTCCTGAAACAGTTCTGTGAAGTGGGTAGTTTAAGTATTAAATCACATTTTATGGAAGAGGAAACTGAGGTTAGTAGTTTTTTTTTTTCAGTATGTTGCTCACAGTCTTGAAATCATTACTATGGGGAAGAAGGAAAGTAGAAAAAGAGCCATTGAACTCTCCAATTATGTAAACTGAAATATTTAACTTGCTGGCACATATCAATGTTACCTGATTCATGTTCAAAGACGGCATAGATTTCCACCAGCATGTTCTATCTCACATCCGCATTTTTAAAAAAGCAGTTTTTGAAAATCTGTATGATCATATTTCCATTTCCTTCACACGTCAAGAGGAAAAAGTTCTGAAAATAATTAAGGCTTCTCCCACCAGCACCCGCATGAAGTATAAGCATCATGTAACAGTTCTGGCAGACATGACTTTGTAGAACATTAAATTATCTCTTCCTAAGATAAGTTGTATTTTCATAGAAAATGAAACAATACCACCTAAGGGTACTTTTTAAAAAATAGAACAATATTAAACTTGAAGTTATTGTCACATACCCCAAAGGTATAATTAAGAAATCTCATGGCTTCAGCCACACCTTAGTGCATAATTAGGATAATATACATTTAAGTGTCGTGTTGCCCTGGAAATGGGTGATTTTCTATCTGTGAGCTGCTGAGAGAGAAATGACTATTTTCCTGGATATGCTTTAGATTCAAAATCATAGAAAGGTTACGTTTTTAGAACATCTGTAATCATTTGACTGCCAGTGCAAAGTTAATTAACTGTGTATGGATTTTAAACAGTTCACTTCATCTACTTATTATATAGATATAATTTGTGTTTTGCATTCTTCAAATCTTTACAGCTTTCCCTAAGGCATGAGGAACAAGACTTTAAATCTGTCATAATTACATCTGGTGCTTGGTAGCACTGTACAAGTACTAGTTTGGAGTTGAGCCTTTTTTTTTTGAAGGAACAAAGAGAAAAATTATTTAGAGACTTTTCAAAGCTCTTTACCAGTGGTCTTGAGGATCTATGGCACAAGGAATCTTTAATTTGAACTCAGAATTGAATATACCATTATATAACAGGTAAAATCATGTTTCTTGTCTCTGACATCGTGAATTGGCTTTTGTTGCAAAATATAACATGAGTTTAAGAGAATACAGCAAACATGCATATCTTCGTATATGAATAGGGTTTGGAATCATTACCAGCAATTAATAAATAATATTTTGAATGGTCTACAAACCTGACTTTGAGTTTTTCTTTCTTTTTTCTTGTGCATATTGAATAATGGGCTTTGTTGATTAAGCACTGCAGTTACAAGATAGATTGCCTATTTCTAAAGGAGTTTACTGTTATGGCTTCACTTCAGCAGAAGATTGTTTTTTTTTTAAATAGTCTATCAATTTTTAAAAAATGTTAAGTGCTTACCGTGTACCAGACACAGTGCTAAAGGGCACAATGAAGAACGAAAATGGTCCCTGCCCTTAGAAAGCTTAATGGAAAGGCAATATGCAACTCAAAAGGCACATACATGATATATTCAGGGTAGGAGGAAGGTAACTTTAGAGGGGGGATCTCAAATGGCTGGGGAGGGTGGCGGTTAGAAAGGCCTCCTAAAAAGTAGAATTTGGACTAAAACCGACCTTAAAACACATCATGGTTATAAAAAGGTGGAGATGAGGGGGTAGAGCATCCTGGGTATATAGTAGAACCAGAGCAAAGGCACGGAGGTGGATGATGGAGTGTTTGTATGAAGAATAGAAAGTAGGCTGGTGTGGCTGGATCCTAGAGGATGGAATAAGAATGAAAAGCCTGGAAAGGTAGGAAGGGGTCAAGCTGACAAGCTTTAAATGTTAAACAGAGAACTCCATATTTGGTTCTGGAAGTAATAGGGAGCCACTGGATAACATGGTCAGATTTGTGTTTCAAGACCATCACTTTAGGAGTTGTGTGGAGAATAGATTGGACTGGGGAATGAATTGAGGAAGGGAGACCAATTAGAAAGTTGTGTGAGTAGTTCAGGTAAGAGATTGTAATTGCTTGAGCTATGGTAGCAGTTATGTTTATAATATGGATAGAGATATATAGATAGATATGTATGTGAGTATATATGTATACAGAGATATGTACATATGTGTGTGTGCACATACAATACGTATATTAAATATGGATGATATATGTTTTGCATATTTATATATACATATATATAAAATGTAGATGATGTATGATATATGTGTGGGTATATATCATATATATGATATACATGTGTTTTATATATTTTTATATATACACATATATCATATATATATATATCAGTTATTCTCTAATACATCAGGATTAGGCAATAATACCCATTATGATGCCAAGCACAGCTAGATTCCCAAACAAACCTTAGAGATCATTTATCCAATACCTTTACTTTACAGAAGAGGAAACTGAGGCCCATTTACATTAAGTAACTTATCCAAAGTCGCATGGTGAGTTAGTGCCAGGACCAAGACTAAAACACAGGTTCCATGTTTCAGCTCCACATTCTCATCGTGCCAACACACTCTAGTTTGTCAACAGCATTATGTCACTACAGGGATCTCAGGGGTACTACCATTGTGACATGATGTTTCATATTAGGGAAAAAAGGGGTGACTGAGGACAAAAGTTATAGGAGAATAAGCAGGTGAATCTAAGAGTTAGATCTGGTCAAGTTGATTTGAACTGGATTTGTCAATAAAAATTTTTATGGCATTTAAAGCTCTTTGCTATCTGGTCCCTTCTTACCTTTCCATTCTCCTTACACTTTCTTCAAATTGCACACTCTCTGATCACCTGTACTGCCTTACTCGATGTTTCTTAAATACGACATTCCTTTTCCAGCCTCCCTGATTTTAACTAGTCCCTGAATATTCTGCCTCCCCATTTCTGCCTCTAAGCTTCCCTGGCTTTCATCAAGATTTGACTCAAATGGCATATTCTGCAGAGAGCCTTTGGTGGTCCCTGGAGCTTCTAGTAGCTTTGAGATAACCTTATATTTAGGGAAGAGGAAGAGAACAAGCATTTATATGGTACCTACCATGTTCCAGGTGCTGTACCAAATGCTTAACAAATACTATCTCTTTTACATTTCATATATTTTGTGTGCCCTTTTTTGAATGTTGTCTCCCCCATTAGAATGTAAGTTTCTTGAGAGTATTCTTTTTGCTTTTTGGGTGGGGGGAGGGGAGTTTTCTTAGCACTTAATGCAGTGCCTGGCACTTAATAAATGCCTGTTGATTGAGTGGAGAGAAGACAACATGTATGAGAAATGAAGTAAGGGTAAAAATTATAACATTTGGCAACTGATCAGAGAGACAAGTGGTATGAGCATGAGGAGTAAGACACCAAAGGTTGTGAAATTAAGAGACTGAGAGTCTGATGGTGCCCTCAACAGTAACAGGAAAGTTTGGAAGAGGAGAGGGAGGATTGTGGGGGAGAGATGAGTTCGGGTTTGGATATGGTGAGTTTGAGATGGTTATGGAATATCTTGTTCAAAATGTCCAGTAGGCAGTGGGAGATATGATACTGGAAATCAGAAAAGAGACTAGGGCTATATTTAAGGATATGGGAATCACCTGCGTAGAGATGATAACTGAAACCATGACTACTGATGAGGTCATGAAGGGAGTTAGTACAGAAAAAGAGAAGAGGGTCCGGAACAGAGCCTTGGGGAGCATTCGTAGTTAGGTGGAATGACATGGATGATGATGCAGCAAAGGAGACTAAGAAAGAGTTGTCAGAAAAAGACCAAGATAAAGCAGTGTTGTGAAAACCCAGAAATGGGAGAGTATCCAATAAAAGAACATCATCTACAGTGTCAAATGCTGCAGAGAAGTCAGGAAGAATAAAGACTGAGAAAAGGACATTAGGTTTAGCAATTAAGAGCTCATGGGTAGGGGATGTGGAAAGATAGTAACACTAAATGCATTGTTGCAGGAATTTCTCAAATACAGTGGCTAAAATGTCTACACCTTTTAGCCCAAGGATTCCACTCCTAGGCATAAACAACAAGGCCACTGGGTGAAAAGAAAGGTCCTATCCATAGTCACCAAAATATTTATAGCAGTACTATTTGTTGTAGCCGATAATTGGGAGCAAATTAGATGTCTATCAGGTACAGAGTTGCTAAATTAATTGTGACATGTGGATGTGATTTAATATTACTACCATAATGTAAGAAATGATAAATATGGTGGGTACAGAGAAGCATGAAGAACCAATGTATAGTCAAATAACCAGAGCCAAGAAAACAACTCCATAAAGCAATCAAAAGTATATTTTACAGATTCATAAAGAATAAGCTTGGTCCCCAAAAAGAGATGAGACACTCTCTCTGTTTCTATATTACAAACATGCATATGTATGAACATACACATACACACACATATATGAGAGAGAAAGAGGGTTTAGTCTTGCAGACTTCTTTTTTTCTCTTTTCCTAGAAAAAAATCTGTTATACGTGATGGTTCCCTTGAAAGAGGTAAGGGAAGGGATATACGGGTTAAGACAGGCTATATAAAAAGCAAAGATATTTACAACATTTATAAAAAGATAATTGGTAACTTTAAAGAGATAAATTTCATTTGAATGGTGAGATCAGAAGTCATATTGTATTTCATTTAGAAAGGAGTGAGAAAAAGGAAATGGAAGCACCAACTATAAGATGTCAGTGAGAATGGCAGGATTATTTGAGAGGTGTTTGAGAAGGCATAGACATGTTTTAGGGAGGAGAAGAGCCAGTAGAGAGGGAGGGATTAAAGATTAGAACGAGAGGGGGGATGATGGGAGGGATTCAATGGTGATTCAAGGTGATGATTCAAGGATTTAAATTTGGCAAGGAGAAAGACACCTCTTCATCAGGGATTAGAGGAATGTAAGGTGAGAAGGGGAGATGACAGCATTCTGCAAAAGGCTTCAATAAGACATATGTTTATACACGTATGAGTACATATATATGTACATATATACATATATATTCAAATACACTTCTATTTTAATTGAAGAGATCTGAAACTGAAGATTATTAATGAATATTTGATTTATACATGAAAGTAAAAATTTGAATATAAAATTTTGATGACAAATTAAAGATTCTTTTTTTTAGTTTCAGAGATATTTTAAATGACCCTAATAACCTTTTAATTGTAAGAACATGACATAATTCTAGAACTGTAAAAAAAACCTTGATAATTAAAGAACCTTAATTTTTTAAAGAAATAAACATTGTGTTTCTTTTACCTTGTAAAATAAGATTGTTTTTAATAATCCTTAGTGTGAAACAATTTACTTTACAATGCTTTCCAATATTTTACTGATGTCAGAGTTTATATCTTCATTCATTTTTTACTGTTTTCATTACATTCTGACAGAGTTCCAGACCCACTACTGAATTGAATGAGTAAGTCTGATCATATTCAAATTCACTTTTATACATATAGTGCATAGTCACATATAACAAAAAGGTAGAAATACTATATGCATTGCTCATATATGATTATATATAATAACTACATAGGCACATTTATGTAGTGTATCTATAACTTGCAGGTCAGGTAGGTGGCACAGTGGGTAGAGAGCCAGTCCTGCAGGCAGAAGACCTGGATTCAAATTCAGCCTCAAACACTTACTAGCTGTTCGACTTGGGCAAGTTACTTAACCCTGTTTGCCTCAGTTTCCTCAGTTGTAAAATGAGCTGGAGAACTTAAGATGGGGTCATGAAGAGTCAGACATGACTGAAAACAACTCAATAACAACAAATACATAACAGACTTCCATAGAGGCAACATATATACAATACATATATATGTGCAGGTGTGTGTGTATAGATGCATATGTGTATGTGTATGTTTATGTGCATGTGTATTTAAACCAGACTTGATTTTACTGGTGAAGTGAACTGCTAGTGAGACAATTCCTTCTACTCATACAGATCAGAATCTGTTCTATAAGAATCGGGAAGACCTAAGTTCAGATTAAACGCTTAGCAATATGACTTCGGGCATTTCACTTAACTTTTTTCAGACTAAGTTAGAGTTGAATGAAATTAAATACACACACTTGCTCTGGACCTCTACTACCTTGTTTTTAATACATAGTGTCTCCTTGTTCATTTTGCTCTTTTGATCTAGACCTCTGCATTCTGTATGTGGCCAAATAAGTTGATGAAATTGAATTAATGGATTTGTTTGCAGAAACACAAAGATTAGTTTTATTTTCTTTTTTAAAAGATAAATGTCTTAAGTTACAGAAAATATACAACACTGTATTTTAGGTATTCTTTCACATGTTTGTACAAGTGTATAAGAAGATGTTTACATGTATACAAGAATAATGGTTAATATTTGTATAGAATTTTAAGAAAGTTTGTGAAGTACTTTACAAGTGTGATCATCATTTGGAGGCTAGAAGAGACTTGGAGGTCATCGAGGCCAACCCACTTATTTTACAGATGAGGGATTTGAGACATAGAGGTTAATTGACTTGCCCAAGGTCACAAAGCTGGTAGGTATCTGAAATGAGATTGTAGATCAAGGTCTTCCTGACTCCAGTACAGGTGACTGATCTCACCCTATCCAGCATGTCCCTCCACCACCTTTTCCCCTCTTGCCTCTTCCTTGTCCCCTTTCCTCTCATATATTCCTCTCATGTGTGTGTGTATGTGTGTTATATAAACATGTGTTTATATAACTATGTAGATATAGATATAAAGAGATACACACATATAAACCTGTACATACGGATATGTGTTTAAAGCAGATGCATGCCTCACATTCATGCATTGCCATCCAGCAGCTAGATGGTACAGTAGATAACCATAGAATGCCAGATTAGCTTCAATTCCAGCCACAGACACTTACCTTGTCTACCTCAGTTTTCTCATTCATAAAATGGGGATAATAATAACATCTATCTCCCAGGGTTTTTGTGAGGATAAAATGAAACAATATATGTAAATAGTCTTTGTAAACTTAAAAGCACTATTATTATTATGTATATATACACATATAATTTATTTAATATTTTCCATACATTTTCTATGGTTAGTAAGTTACTGGAATTAGAATGATGACATGTAAGATTATTGAAATTCTTGAGTTTAAAAATTCATAAAAATTCATAATTTCATAAAAGTTCATAAATTCATAAAACAAACCTCAATAAACTGTTTAATGCTAATGTAAAACCACAAACTGAAGCTAGTTCAACACAACAGGAAACTAATTTTAATGGCTGATATTATTCAATATTTATAATTAAGATTATTATCGATATTATTGATACTGATATGTGGATATGTAATTCTGCTATGAAAATAGAGTCAGAGAAATTCAGAGATGGAGGAGAGACCACAGAATGAAGCTTAGTTGTAGGAATCATGAGAGAAGGAAATGAAAACAAGCTACTCTTTCTTTGTCACCAGCAATTCCATCTAGGCTTTTGTCCTCACGTTTCTTTACTATTAGGCAGTCTTTACTATAATCACATTTTTGAAACTGTCTTCTCCTGAGATAATGAAGAGAGACACTCACAACATGCTTCAGGTCCCATCTGCTGGTAAATTGCTAACATTCTTTACATCTGAACTTTGTTCCCTCATGGTTTATTAGCTCATCTGGAATTCCTTGTCTGCCACCTGAGCTTTTATTCTCCTGATAAGAACTCACGACAGCATTTAGTAAGAGACTCATTCTACACCTGGTCATAGCACGCCATTAACAACAACAAACAACAAAACCCCTTTGTCACAGAGCAGAAATAAACTGTTCTTTTTCTCATGATCCATAGGAAATTGCAGACAGAAAGGCTTCCTGTATATTTGCCTTATTGGTTTTTTAGGATTTGTGTTTATGTTTAATGAAAATTAGTTTAATATCTATTCCTTCAGGAACCTCATTAATTTTTTTAATCTGTACCTTCACCAAATAGTTATCTGAAAATAGGATTGAGCCTCCATTTCCTTGTACTTTATATTACTTTTTCATTGTGGGACATGGAATTCCCTTGTATCTAAGTCACTCACTGAATTGTCATTGCCGCCATGTAGCTTAATGGACACCAGGTTTCGAATTTCGCTGCTTTGATTAATTATAAGAAGCACCTTTGTTTGGCTCATCGTTCTCCAGGCAGGTCAATGGTGTTCCTCATTAAAACTGGCTAAACATTTTTTATAGGAGTATATGTTTGCTCTTGCACTTTTACAAACACAACTTTGGGGTGAATTACATTTCATGCAAAAGTCTATCGCATTGCATTTTTTATATAAACAGATGCCTGGGAATAATCACGTACTTTATAAATATACATACATATACATATATATGTGTGTGTGTGTATACGTACGTATGTGTGTGTATATATACATATATATATATATATATGTTCAGAGTAATATCAAAACCTTTAACAATTTTTAAGTCGTCCTTGGCGATGCTTAGTACGAAAGGAAAAATGGCAAGCTACAAGTTGTGTACACTTTGCATATGAGTGATTACCATTTTTGAATAATGAGACTTTTCATTGTGATGATGTGAACTTTCTAGGGGAAACATTCCCGGGAACTTACACTGATTGTGGAGATTAGATGTTCTCAATAGAAAATAGCCTTCTATCCCCATAGGTCAGAACTAATCACATCTGCTATGTGCTATGCATCTCTTGCCAAGAAAAAGGAATATGAGATAATAGAGAAATAGAGATTTTTATTTATCTCAGCTTTATCTTTTTTTTCCAGAAATGTATTTGTTTAAAAAAACAAAGAAAAAAGAAAAGAAAAAGCTCTCCATTTTAGGATTTCTCTTGAAAGAAAATTCAAATAGAAATTCTCTCTGTTGTCTTGGCAACTTGTTTAGGTTAAAAATATTTGTAAAAGCATTTTCCTTCTATTGAAATATACCTATTTTGTGAGAAAAGCTAAAATTTGATCTGAGTTCTGCTACAGAAGGAATTCTGTTCTTTTAAGCACTTGACAGCTCAGATAATTGCAATTAAAGAAACTAAAAACATTCTGTAGTCTCTTCTTTTGGAAGATGTCAGTTTAATGTAAGTATATGTCAGGGATCTTATCTGCCATATGAAAATCTGGATTTGTACAATATCTCCTTCAGTGAACTTAGCCCTTTCTCATATATATGTATGTATGTATATATACATATATGTGTGTATAAATGTGTGTGTGCATACATATGTTTGTTTATCATTATTATTTGCCCTCCCAACATAAAAGAGGCCTTCAGTTCTTATATATTAACTGGAGAAATTTAACAATCTCTCCTTCAAGCAGGTGCTGGCCTTGGGACCTTTCACCCAGCTTTCCATGTTGACTCTGTCCCGTGAAAGGCTAATCAAAGATTGGCCTGTGACACAGAAGCTAGAGAGACCTATAACATACCTGACAAGAACTTTAATTTCTTAGCTAGACTATAGACAGTCACTATTGAGAATAGATTGTTTGAGTAATGTGGTTTAATTCTCTAAACCTCAAAGGATTTTGCATGTTCAACATTATTTAAGTAAACTCTTTTCTTCACTCTGGTAATTAGGGGCATTAAAGGGAAATTAATAAACTTTTTGGAATTTTTTCAATGTCCATTTTTTCATATACTTTTGTACACATAGCAGTTGTCTGTAAACGCAGTTTTTTTTTCTAAAAGCTGTCACAGAAAAATAATGCTTGTAATTTCTGAACTGTGTCCCCTCAAATACCTTGAACTTTTTTTGAACTCCATAGTTTTTTTTTAAAAACTTTCCATCTTTAGAGATTTAAAAAAAAATTTTAAAAGACGTTATCTTTCCCCAAACTGCACTGTTTGTCATGGAAGATTCTGAAGGTTATTCATATAAAAGTTTAAAATTGGTTTGGTTTTTTTTATGCTTCTAAGGAAAAGCCATTGAAGAGAGAATTAACTTATTTGTAAATTCAGTTCTCTTTCCATTCATACTATGGACTTTATCCTTCCTCAGGGCATATATTTAATAACGATTAATGAAATCTGGAATTTTATATGTGTATTGAGACTAGAATTTGCTACTATTTTTTCCAGTGGAAATTTCATAAGGACTTTTGGCGTATGAACATAGCATGTGTTGATGGCAGCTAGATTAACATGGTTGACCACAATGGCTCCAAAGGAATCATTATAGTTTATAATCAATAATCCGCTTACTAAGAGAAAAGGAGACTTTCCAGACAAACCAGAAAATATCCTGATCCTGAAATCAGACAGTCAGCTATACTGTACTGTCATCCATATGGCCTTCTACTCCCTGAAGTCACAAAAGGAAAGATTAGTATATAGCTATATTTGAGATTTCTATCACTAATTACACAACCAACCCTTTATGGGTCACTAGCATAGATACAAAAGATTCATACCAGGAACCCCCTCTGACATCAGTTCCTTCATAGGTAAAATGAGAGGGTTGGACCAGATCATCTCTAAGATTCCGTTCTATCTATTGACGCCTCCATGTAAATAGATCTGCAATTGTGTTGAACAAAAGGTCTGGGAAATCATCTGGCCAGGGGATGCTTTTTATAATTTGGAATCCTTGCCTGCTGATCCTCTCTCCTCACCCTTTTTTGAATATTTAGACATACGGGATGTCCTAAACGATTCCAGTTAGGGCTGGCCTTAATTATAGGAGTGGATACCCACTTATGACTCATTAAGTACCTGAGCACACTCTATATACTCAGCAACAGACTAGTTCCCTTTGGATAAAGAAAGCATAGTCTTTAACTTCAAAGAATTTCTGGTCTAGTTGGGGATATGAAGAACCCACATAAAATAATTAGAGAACAATATAAACCTGTATTAAATTAAATAGTATCGGAGGTCAGAGAAGCAAGAAATTGAAGAGAGATATTGGAGAGAGTCCTGAAAGGCTGTAGAAGAAGCAAAACTTGTAATGGGTCATGAGACAGGCCTTGAAATGATAACAATAATGACAGCTTGTGATGCACTTTAAGATTTAAAAAGCATTTTGCTCAGGTATTATTATCTCTATATTACAAACGAGGGAGCTGAGTTCCCTAGAGGTTGTGACTTGCCCCTGTCAGTAAGTGGTAGGATTTTGCTTGGTGGAAAAGTAGTATTAGCAGATTTACAAACAGGGATGTGCTGGTAAACGTTTAATCTAGGCAAAATAGTAATCAATAAAGCAAGCAATAATTGTTTATTAAATGTCTAGTATTTGCCAAGCACCATTGAATTACTGCTAATTTATTTGCCCCAAAGAAAAAATGTGTGTATGTATATGCATGCACACGCACACACATGCACACACACACAGTTACCTTTCTTCATATGTATATGGTTGCCTCAAATGTTACTTTTCTCCAAAATATATTTGAAGAAAGGTAAATATATTTATGTATTTCATAATTATATATCTTATATTTATATATTTGATATAATATGTAATTTTTAATTATATAGAAGATATTTATAATATATGAAGAAAGCTAAATATATTCATACATATAAAATTTATGTTTAAATATATATTTATAAATATATGTTTACCTTTCTTCATATATTATACCTTAGAGGTTAACTCATTCTTTCTTTCTCTCTCTGCTCCTCCCCTTCCTTCTCCTCTCTTTTTATACACACATATGCGATATGTGTGTGTATATATGTATGTATGTGTGTACGTATGTATACATACATATATATGTAGGTAACTGTGTGTGTGTGTGTGTGTGTTCTTTGGGTCTATTTCTTTATATGCTGTCTCTCCTAGTACAGCTATTTACTTACAGGCTGTCACTCCTATTAGAAGGTAAGCCCTTTGTGGACAGAGACTGGGGTTTTTTTTTTTTGTTTGTTTTTTGCCTTTCTTTGTGTCCTTTACCACTTAATACAATGCCGAACACAGAACAAGTGCCTTAATAAATGCCTGTTTAGAGGAAAAGTTCTTGAGCCACTCTTTTTTTCTTGCTGTTAAATAAACAGTAGCAACATGTATACGTTTATTTCAACACTTATATGTAAAAGATGTTTCTCCAGGCCAGATGATTTGATATAAAAAATCCAACCCATTGTACTCCTCCCCCCTCCACTCCCATCCCTGCCCCCAACAGTCCTTTGTACATCAAGTGCGTCAGAAATTTGTATGACATGATTATGTGCTTCTGAAACAAAGTTACAAATTAAGTGATTGCAAGATACATAAAATCAACTGGACCCTTAGTGAATTCTTCTCCTGATCACCTGGAGCTTTTCTCTTTAGCCTCTTTCCGCTCTTTTCCTTTTTCACCTGGCCATGAATTTCTCTCTGTATTTTGCTTGTGACATGAACTCTTGAAATGACTTTTCATCATTTTCTCATTGGAGTAGAAGAGCGAACAAATAGAATGGAAGGAACCAGCCTTCAGTATGAGAAAATCTAAATCTAATGAAAAATTTTCAGCTTTCCCTGGTTCTGCCCTCTCCTGATCCAGATTCTTCAATTGTATTCATCGAGGCCCCTTCTAGTTTTAGTGGAGGGCACTCACTTTTCTTTTTGCAGGGGGGAAGGCAGGGCAATTGGGGTTAAGTGACTTGCCCAAGGTCACACAGCTAGCAAGTATGTCAAGTGGCTGAGGCCGGATCCAAACTCAGGTCCTCCTGACTCCAGGACTGGTGCTCTACTCACTGTGCCACCTAGCTAGACCAGGGCACTCACTTCTAAAGAGAACACATTTGGTTGACACCCCTTGGATTTCCTGGCCACTGAGGCTGGTATAAAGGCATTGAGTGCCTTGGTGGTGGTGAAGAACAGTTCTCAAAGGTGTTAATGAAAAGAAAGATGAAAACAGATTTTATTAACATGCTTTACAATATGGTCTAAATTCAATTACGAAGTGTTATGTACACAGGTACCTGGATCACTATTATGCAAAGCATACACACCCCTCATCCAACTTAATTCAATTTAACAGTATTTATGAGTGCCTACTATATTCGAAGTACTATATTAGGGATTTCTAAAATAGAAATGAAGCAGACTACCTTCAAAGAGCTTAAAATCATATTGGGATGGGGATGGGAACAAGACATGATCATAAATAGTTGGGATATTTGTGGAGTCTCCATATAATAGGAGACTACGCATGATAATTGAAGAGGAGAGATTTAGCTTAAGAGATATTACTACTAGGAGGTATTCAAGAATATAGATCACTTTCATCTGGGGCTCGTGAGGTCAAGATGTCAGAAAGTGTCACGGATGAGGCGATACCTGACTTAGCACTTGAAGCAAGGGAGAGATTTCAACAGATGGAAGTGGGGTTGGGGGAAATTAATTCCAGACATTCAGGATAATATGAGAAAATGTAAAGATAGGAGAGAGCAGGACAATGACAGGAGACAGAGAGTGATCAAAGGATGATATTTCTGTGGAGTGTCACCTTCCTTCCAGGTTCACAGACTAGGGGTCATCCTGATTCTCACTCAATCCACAAATCCAATCAGTTGCTAAATCTTGTCAATTCCATTTCTCACATATGTGCCTTTTTTATCCACACAGCAACCACCCTAGTTCACACTCTCATCATTGGAGGAAGCTCAGTGGCTAGTGAATAGAGCACCAGGACTGGAATCAGGACAACTTGAGTTCAGATTTGACCTCAGGCACTTACTAGCTTTGTGATCCTTGGCAGGTCACTTAACCTCTGTCTGCCTCAAATGTAAAAGGGGGATAATAGTAGCATTTATCCTTGTTTCAAGGATCAAATAAAAGCAATATTTGTAAAGCATGTACCTGGCACAAAATAGATGCTTAATAAATGCCTCTTCCCCTTCCTTTCCCTTCATTACCTTTTGCCTAGATTATTACAATCCCAACTAGTTTCACCGATTCAAGTCTCTCCCCAGTGAAGTCCATTTAGAAAATAAAAGAAAGCAAAAAATTGCCAGAGTGGTTTTCTTAAAGTGAAGGTTTGACATCGACCCTCCCCTACTCAAAGAACTCCAGTGTCTCCTTAGCAAAATTCAAATTCACACTCATTGAAAGCTTGTTATAACCTGGCCCCAATCTGTCCTTTTCATTTATTGCATACCTGTCTCCACACACTCTTCAGTCTAGCCAAACTAGCTCCTCATACAGAACACTCCACACTCTATCTCTTGCATCCATGGTTGTGTCTGTGCTTTTGCAGAAGTAGGATGAGAAGAGAAAAAAAATCTGAGTAGAATGAGAGGGATGGAAGACAGACTACTTTCTCAACTTGTTTACTTTCCTCTCAACAGATATTCAAATACCTATTCGGAAATTATGTGAGTAGATGGGATCATCCTTGGGTACCTCTGATGATTCCAATGAGGTCAGTACCTCTTCTATGAGGCCAGGTTTTGCAATGCCTTTTGTCAATGGTGTTCAGTAGTTTTCAGTCGTGATTGATTCTTCACTACTCCGTTTGGGGTTTTCTTGCCAAATATATTGGAGTACTTTCCCATTTCGTTCTCTAGCTCATTTTACAAATGAGGAAACTGAGGCAAATGGGATTAAGTGACTTGCCCAGGGTCACTCAGCTAGTAAGCGTCCAAGGCCAAACTTGAACTCAGGGAGATATCCACTGTGCCACCTAGCTGCCAAACTGTAACTCTCTCAGGGATCAAGATAGGAAGGTATTTCTGAGTCTGTCAACAAAACAAACCTTCCCCTTGCATTATTTTACACTATATGTTACAACTATAAAACTATCACAATAGCAATAAATAAATAAGAGCTAGCCTTTCTATAGTTCTTCAGTGTTTGCAAGGTGCTTTCTAAGTATTTTATTTTACTCTCACAACAACCCTGGGAGACAGGTGCCATTATTTTCCCCATTGAAGAGAATAGGAAACTGAGGCAGAGAGAATAAGTGATTTTGGCTAGGATCATACATCTAGTCTGAGGCTGGATTTGAACTCAGGTCTTCCTGACTCCAGGCCTAGCACTCTATCCATGGAGCCTCCTAGCTGCTTGGCAAATAGGACAAATAGGAGCCGCATCAGGATTGTATGATTTATGTGTCTGGCTTACCGAAGTGATCATTTTTAATATATCTCAATATACTTGCGTCATTCTGAATTGGGCTGATGAGAAGACCCAAGCAGGAGATCACAAACTGACATACGGTTCAGTGATGTAGAGGGGCCAGCTCTGAAGTAGGTGAAACTAGTCTTTGGAAGCCCCTGGGAATTCCATTCAAGCTCCCGAACGTTTACCTACAGGCCTCTCCTTTCTTTCAGATTAGCTTCCAAGTGCCCGATTTGATGAACTAATCCATGTTTCAGCACAAGAGAGAGGAATAGAGTGCCCTCTCCCCACCCAAAAAACACATGCAATTCAACAGTGAGTCCTGTTCTTTTGCTGTGTGATCCGAATGTCTGATCTTCATGGTGGGGATCACAGATGAGAGTGAGGCTACGTCGATAGTAGGCTGAAAGGTAGAGCCATAACTAGAAATCTTTTCACTTGGAATGATAGACAGGGTGCAGTGGGTGGGTGGCAGAGTTGGCCCAAAACACAGTTTCTCTGGGGCTGCTGATGCTGAGGATAGTCCAACTTCAGGTGTAGTTGACCTGAGACATGGATTTGCTTATCTCAGATATGTCTACCATGCTTCCACAGGGGTGGAAGAAGGCACGCTCCTAGGAGAATGGTGTCATGGGGAATGATGCCATGGTGAATGCTCTGTGAAGGACCACAAAACTCAGAGACTACCATGGGGAGGAAAGGCACCAAATGGATGTTAACCCTGGAACAAAGCTCAATTAGTTGTTGTTTGTCCTTCTTCTTCTCTTTTTTGGAGGGGGGAGGCAAGGCAATCAGGGTTAAGTGACTTGTCCAAGGTCGCACAGGTAGCTAGTAAGTGTCAAGTTTCTGAGGGTGGATTTGAATTCAGGTACTCCTGACTCCAGGGCTGGTGCTCTATTCACTGTACCACCTAGCTGCCCCATGTCCTTCCTTTTCAAAGAGGACCGATGCCATCATAGGATGAAGTCTTGACTTATGCATTTAACTGCATTAAAGTGAGGCAGAGTTACACAGTCATCAGCCTTACTCTCCTCCAGAGTCCAGTGACAAGACAAAAGTCAAGATGACTGGCAATGGCCTGGAATGCAGTCAATGACCTTGGCATCTTCCACGTTTGACCAAGCTCCAAGTGCTCCACAGCACCTGCTTTGGCCTCCTTCATGATATTGTTCTCATCTGCCCATTCTGCCTGAGAACTATCATTTTGCTGATAGGGAGGATATTTTTGACAGATAGTAACCTACAGCTCCCCTTAAATTAAACTGCACAGGCAAATGATGAGTAATGTAAGACCCGGGATTAAAGCAAAATAGTAAGAGGCATTTGAATTACTGTGTTCCAAAGAACTGACTTTGGTGGCAGTGGGCCCCAAGAAGAAAAGATAGAAAGATAGAGGACTGTCAAGTTAACAGTGACGACATGCTCCTTTCTGTTTTCAACAGCTTATAGCGCCTAATCCTGTGGTTCTTAGTTGGCACAATGGGTGCGGTGCTGGGTCTGGAGTCAGGAAAAATTGAGTTCAAATATGACTTCAGACACTTTGTACTTTGTATTCCTGGGTATGTCTGCCTCAGTTTCCTGACCTGAAAAGGGGGGTGACAATAGCACCCACCTCTGAGGGTTGTTGTAGAGATCAAATGAGATAATATTCGTAAAAAGCTTAGCATAGTGCCTGGCACATAGTAAGGTTCTGAATAAATGCTTGTCTTCCCATCTCCATGGTTCTCTGTAGAGAGCTGTGTCTTGCTATTGCAACACATGTGGATTAAGATTAGACCACGTTAAGATCACTTGGATAAGGTTTTTGTATAATTTTAACTCTTTTCATTGCTCAGAACTTAAAATGAACTAGGTCTACATAGACAGTGCAGGTTGTCCTAAAAGTCTTAGTGCAGTTTTAAGCTTTATTAGCATAAATTAAGCTTTATAGCTCAAAACTGCACTAAGATTTTTGGAACACCTTGTATCTATTATTCTGCCTGCCATATGATGATATTACGTATACTAAGGTCTATACATCAACAATGAATCCTGAGTGGAACTCAAAGCCAGGTTGTCCTCATTCTGTAGTAGGCTCTATAGGCACTGTGCCATAATACTTCCCACTATAAATTATTGACCTTGATGTAATGGCAAGATGAGTGGACTGGCAGCCTACGTTCTAGCTCCAGCTATGTGATTAATGAGTTTATAATTTTTTTTTAATTTAGATTTATTTATTTAACAGATTTAGTTTTCAGCATTGATTTTCACAAGAGTTTGAATTACAAATTTCTCCCCATTTCTACCCTCCCCCCACTCCAAGATGGCATATATTCTGGTTGCCCTGTTCCCCAGTCAGCCCTCCCCTCTATTATCCCACTTCCCTCCCATCCCCTTTTCCCTTCCTTTCTTGTAGGGCAAGATAAATTAATTTGAAGCAAAAAAGTTACCCTTTTCAGGCCCTCAGTTTCTTCATTTGTAAAATGAACACAATGGTCTCTCTAAAGCACGTTTTAGCTCTGTCTGGCATCCCATGACTCTAAGCAAGAAAATTGGTTTTAGATTCAATTGGTTTTAAATTCAATAATGATCCTTCATATTGATTCCACCATTATTTCTTTAGCATTTAATTTAATGCTATTAATTTAATTTCATTTAAATTAATTTTTCATTTTTTCTCAGTGATAATTAATGATGACCAAGTAGCTGGGCTGATAATTTTCCTGAACCATAATCTTCTAGTAAAGACATAGGAGGAAGGTCATTTCTGCTTAAATGCTATAGAAAAAAATGTATAAATATAGTCTCTTTCTAGAACTTCTTCTTGGAGAACTAGAGACCTTTTATAAATACTTAAATCTTCTCTGTATCATTTAGCTATCTTTGATTTAATTATTGCTTATTTTTCAAACTTCTTGAAATATACACAATAAATTGAAAGCATTTTTAGTCTCATCTATATGAGGACCAATGGGGAAATGCTGTGTAGTTGGATGTATTTTTTGGTTTTAGAATTAAGAGCCACCTTCCCGTGTTGTGTCTGTGTAATAGCAACCTGGCAGCTTGCTGGATGGTCCTGGGCCAAAAGCAAACAATAGAACGTCTTTGAGAGGTTCCCCAGGGGTAACAAATGAGGAGGAACCAGCTGGGTGGGAGAAACTCTTGCCGGTTGTCATAGGAAATATATTAATCCTTGGAGCACGGAGAATGTATAAGCTCCTAAACCTTTGGGCCACTGGGCAACCGTTTAATATGATCATTTCCAGCTCATTCAATGGATCCCAGTGGACTACGTGAGTTAATGAATGTCCAACAAAGTCAAAATTACCTCTCTTTTCACCTATAGTATGGGGGTAGGGGTGATGTTTTTAGTTCTATATTCAGAAAGGGCAAAGATATTATAAGAATCTGGTATTATATGCATGTAGATCTCAAATACATGAAGATTTCTTTAAACCAAAAGGAACTTTCTCTCTGTCTCTCTGTGTGTGTCTCTCTCTCTGTGTCTCTCTGTGTCTCTGTCTCTCTCTGTCTCCCTTTCCGTCTCTGTCTCTCTGTCTCTCTCTCTGTCTCTGTCTCTCTCTCTGCCTCTCTCTCTCTCTTTGTCTCTCTGTCTCTGTCTATCTGTCTCTCTCTCTCTCTCTCTCTCTCTCTCTCTCTCTCTCTCTCTTTCTCTCTCTCTGTCTCTCTCTCTCTGTCTCTCTCTCTCCCTCTCCCCCCAAGTAACTTGTATGCCCAATTCAACTAATGGAGGCACCCTGAATGTCTTTGGAGCATGTCCAGAGTGCCTAAAATGGAGCCCTCCCAGTGTGCTCTCCCACAGGGGTGGCTGTAGACTCTTTTGATTGGCTGCCTATGACTTTAAAACTGGCAGAATTGAACCATTCACTCTCTGCTCTGCCCTCAACAGCTCCACCTTGCTTCACACATTGATCTCCACCCATAACAAGAGAATCTCATACCAACAGGCTTTAGGAATAGGGTTATATTGCACAAATTTGGAGTTCGAAGAAGTGAATGAATCATGTTCTTCAGAAGCAGACTAGCGTAATGAAGTGAAGAGATATGGTTTGCCCTTGACACAGCTGACTGGCAAGGTAGATTTGTAAAGTTTCTATGATTTCATCTGTAAAGAAAATAACCTCTACCAATACAGACCAGGAAATGTTCTCAGGCATATAGTGTTAGAGAGAGGCATGGAGGCACAGAGAAATTAAGTGACTTGCTCAGAGTCACAAGGAAAGTTTGGATCAGAGCTGGGGCTTGAAGCCAGGTTGTCCTGATTTTAAGCCTCACTCTTTAGTACTGGCTCAAGCCAAGAAGAGCATTTAAGAAAAGGGAAAAAATGGAAAATGAATGAGTATCGTGAAAAAGCATTAAGTGCTTACTTTGTGCCAGGTACAATGGTACCTAGCACTGTTTATACAAATGTTTAAAGTAAGACAGTGTCTTACTTAGCTCAAGGAGCTTACATTCTGATGGGGAGAAGACACAACATATGGTGGCTAGGGAGGGATGTTTTGGTCAGGAAAGTCCCAGGGGTGACAAGCAGAGTATAGGAAAATGGACTGGCATGCCCTTTTCAGGAATGAGACTATTGATTTGCAGAGAGAGAGAGAGAGAAAGAGAGAGAGAGAGAGAGAGAGAGAGAGAGAGAGAGAGAGAGAGAGAGAGAGAGAGAGAATGTGTGAATGCGTGTGTGTGTGTGTGTGTGTGTGTGTGTGTGTGTGTGTGTATGTGTGTAGGGCTATGACATTGTCATAAATCCTTCTGGTTTACAGAGTATCTTCCATTCATTATCTCACTTGCTCCTCATAGAAAACCTTTTGGGTATTTTTTATCCCCACTTTTCTGAATTCACTTAGCACATAGACTCATAGAATGTTTCAAGTAAAAGGAAATCTTCACCTACTTTGTGGGTTCTTAACTTTTACGGACCCCTCTGGCAGTCTGGCAAAGCCTACAGACCCCTTATCAGAATAATATTTTAATACGAAAATAAAATCCTTAGAATTACAAAGGTAACCAAAAGTCAGTGAAAATGCTGTTGTTGTTCAGTTGTTTTAGTTGTGTTTGACTCTTGGTGACCCCATTTGGGATTTTCTTGGCAAAGATGCTGGAGTCATTTACCATTTCCTTCTCTAGTTCATTTTACAGATGGGGAAACTGAAGCAAACAGGGTTAAGTGATTTGCCCAGGTTCACACAGCTCCTAGGCGTCTGAGGCCAGATTTGATCATTTGAAGATGAGTCTTCCTGTCTCCATGCCCAGCATTCTATCCACTGTGCTACCAAGTTCACAAACCCCCTAAAATCTATCCCCAGAACTCAGGTGATGGCCTCCAATTTAATATAACCCCTAGCTACTAAGTGACAGAGACATACTAGAACCCAGTTGTTCTGGTTCACACATTAAGTCCCCAAAGCTCAGCCATCTTGCAAAGGTATTGCTCATAAAAGATGACCAGATATATTAGCGATGTAGATAACTCATCATCCATCCCTGTTGATAGAAAAGAAGAACTCGTGTCCTATTGAGGCTGGATCTGGAGTATTGTTCTGAAAGATGAAGGACAGCATGCTTTGACTTTCCCTTTTTGTGTCTTTTTTTTTACTTCTACAAAACTATTCCCCATCCCATTTTACTCACAGAAGGACACATGCTGTGTTGGTAGCAGAGATATCATTGCAAATTTTCTCACAGTTGAACACCACCTATGGCCATCATTATGTGACAGCATGTGTTCAGTTGCATGTCTCTTAGCAACGACTACACACACTTTCCTCCCTGGTTTTCCATTTGAGTTTTCCTTCTCCATCCTGGGGGGTAAGTACTCTGAGAACTGAACCCCCTGCCTTCTCAAATTTCCAAGCAGTGAAAAGCAGAAAATTGACAATGATTGCATTTTCAGCCTCTCAAAATGATGGCCACCGGTTTAAAAATATATATTATATATGTTTTATGTGTGTATTAATATGTGTATATAGTATTTACATGTTATTTTCACTAGCTATTGGCAATGGTTTTCTAAAACCTGTTAGATTTGTGGTATATCTAAATGAATACTAAAGAAATGAATTTAAATTGAGATTTTATTGTGGGAGGTTGGCAAATCCTATCATTTGGCTGCCTTTTAACACATGGATCATAGTGAAACATGACTTTTAGGCTAAGGATTTCAAATGATGAAGCCTTAATTTCTCATTCCTCATAAGTTTCATTAACTAACAGTCTGTTTTTGCTTGCAAGCTTTCATATGGCTTGCACCCAGTTTAGTTCTGTTTGAGAGAAAGTATCTCAGTACAGCTGGCTAATTTCTTACAGCCAGCAGACTGCCTCTTCCTGTTCCATGTACACATGGACAAATAATGCCCCTCCCCCCAGCACTGTTGGTAGGAGCCAGGAACGTAGAACAAAGGCTAGACTTCACTGTGTCAGGGACTTTGGAATCTTGGCTTTAATTTAGATCAATCTGAGTTGGCTTGTTTGTTTGTAATTTTGCAGCCGTGATATTGCTGTTTTCAGTTGGCTCAAGCATCATCCTTCACCCCTCACCCAGTCGTTTAAGCCCGTTATTTTAACCTCTGCTACCCATTACTATCCATTTAAGTTGTTTTCCTCAGCCTCACCAAATTTGTAGAGCTGGGGAATAGTTCATTAAACAGTACTCCTCAATAAAGGACACAAAAACATAGTCCCTGTGCATCGGGGTTGAGTTGCTGTAATGAATCATGCTCCTTCTAAGCCACAGTGGTATTCTTATGTCTAGACAGAGTCTGTTATCCAGAACAGATGATTGTAATTGAATATGTCAGAATGCAGGGAAGATTTGTTTCTAATAAGCTTTTAATACAAAGTAACAGAATTTAGGAAAATGCAAAGCCTGTGCACTGTTTAGAGGAAGCCCTTTGGAATAAGTGAACTGCCAAAGTCAAATAGATCCCATTTGTCTAAGTGTCCCCTACAGGCTCATCTATAGAACAAAAATTCAAGTGCATTTGATTTTAGTTCATTTGACAACTTAGAGCTAACATTAGGAATAGTTACTGTCTAACTAGGTATGTGCCAATAACTGAGGCCTTTCGATGTAATAAGGACAAGTGAGCTGCAAGCAATTCTCTTTCTAAAAGTTCCTTTATTTAAAAAAATGACTTCATCCACATTGAGGCATTTTTTAAAAAGTTCTTAGAAGAGGACAGAAGGAAGATCGGACATAGATACTTTAAAAAGAAAAGCTAGTTGTACATAATAGAAATCGGCAATGGCATGGACAATCCTCTTTTTCTGTTTTATCATATATAGAAAGGACCATTTTATTTGGTGTTTGTTAAGTTTGAAATGATTTTCTTTTACATTAAGAGTTAAATGACATGACCCAACCAATTCATTTCCATTTAAGTGCTTACCATGTTAAGGGCACCATGCTAGTCAGTGACATACAAAGATAAAAGCAGTCCCTGTCCACGGGGCAATTTATATTTTGCTTTCCTTTCCAGCAAGTGTGGATTGACAGAACTTCAAGAAAATGCATAGGAAAGACTTCGACTTCTAGAGTCAAACTAGAAACTCACCTTCAAAAGTGTATTTCTGTTACTACACTGAAACCCCACCAATAGTAAAGCAGGCAAGCTTTGTACTTAGGAAATGTAGAGTCTTAGGGTTGGAAAGGTCTACAGATTTTATTCAAATCAACCAAAAGCGCTTGGGAAGCCCTTATTATTAGCCTTTCCTGATCCCCCTTAATGCTAGTCTCTTCCCTTTGTTAATTATTTATCCTGTATGTATTTGTTTGTACATAGTTATTTTCATGTTGTCTTTCCTATTGGGCTGTAAATTCTTTGAGAACAAGGATGTCATGTGAAGATTAAGGTGCTGGTATGAGAAAGGGAACCCAATCAAAATGGTGGTGGCTGTTGTCTGTAGACTTCCAGGTCATTCTCCTTCCTTCCTCAATAAGTTTGGTACATAGCTCACAATATTTCTCTCCTCAACTCCTGCCCTCATACTAGGGGGCTTCAATACACATATTGACTATCCCTCAAAGACTCTAACCACTCCGTTCCTCAACCTTCTTACTTCCCAAGACTTGCTCTTCTACCCCACTTCACCCACACCCGAACATGGTCAAACCCTTGATCTTGCCATCACCCACTACCACCTCCTTATTCAAGAATTCTGAAATCCTTATATCTGTTCCTAATCCATTGACTTTTCATTCCTCCTTCTACCTTCCCTTCCAAAACCCTCCTCTGTCCACACCCAATACCTCTACTTCCTTAACCTAGCCATTTCCCCTACACAAGCCACATTCTCTTCTTTTCTCCATCTTGACTCCTGGGTAAACCAATTCAACTCTTTGCTGTCTTGAATCCCCTTATCATTTTGCCCATTGCACCCTGCCCAGCCTCAGCCTTGGATCATGCTCATCATTCATCACCTTCCCTCATACACACATGCTGCTGAATAAAGGTAGAGAAAATCATGCAACCATTCTGACTGGATCCACGATAAATCCACAATACCTGACATATAGTAGGGGCTTAATAAATGTTTAGTGGATTGAATGCAAGGGAACACGTCCGGCAGACAGGTAGAAATGTGAGATTGGAGCTGAAGGGGGAGATTGGTGTTTGAGAACTAGAATGCTAAAAACCCTAGGAGGTATAACAATTTAAGCTGTCAGCCGTGTTAATGCAGTTGACTTTTAGATCCTTTGCAGAGAATTAAGTTTAATTAAGTGGAAAGCAATAGAGAATGACAGTACTAACTCCTTGAATGTTGGGGGGAGGCACCAAAGGATGCGTAGCAGAAGAGACAAATTTTGTCCACTTTGGGCTAGAGTTGGCTCTATGGATTGGTATCATCAAAAAATAATGATAGCGATGATAACTGACATCTGTGTAGCACTCTGAGATTTGCAAAGTGCTTTATTTTTCTTAAATGACCTTTACAACAGCCCTGGGAGGTTCCCCATTCATAATAATAATAATAATAATAATTATTATTATTATTATTATTGATTCCTCATTTATAAAAGCATAAGCTGAGACTTAGAGAGTTTAAGAGACTGATATGTGATACTTTCAGGAAATAATTCGATTTTCTCTTCTCTGATATCCTGGACCTACCTTTTACATTGTATTGTATTGGACTCGGAGGTTAAGTCACATTCTTTCCTATGCCATTGGCTCTGTTTCCAGGAGACACTGAAGTTTCAAATGCCTTCTCTGCTTACACATCATCATTCCGTTGGCATTCATTCTTATCCAGGCTTCTTAAATTCCCTTCTCCTTTTTCCTCCTGTAGGCATAACTTCATGTAATGCATGCATGCAGACTTTTCCTTTAGTGTATTTTTTCATTTGTGAGAGTAACGGTGGCATTAACCTTTCAATCAATCCGTCAACGAGAATTTATTGAGCTCCAAATGTGGGCTCAGCACAATTCAGGCAATTATCTCCTTTAAATGGACTGACTTGCAGTGACCACCTTTCTCCACCAAGCTGTTAATGGTTATATAGGGCAGTGAATGGACTGAAAACTAAAATTTTTCCCTTTCCCCATCCCTCCCCCCCCACAAAGGAAATAAATGTTTTCAAAAACAAGTCCTATGCCCCATGTCTGACTGTTACAACTTATATTAATTCAGAGTTTGCCTTCAAGCCTAGGGCCATATCCCTTGATCTTAGCTTTCTTTCCTCACGCCAATCCCTGGAGTGCGAGTCTATCACCACCTCTAAAATATTTCCAGAATATATCCTTACTTTGACCCTGTTCCTGTTGGAATACCTAGCTTTAATTTACTGCCCCTTTCTATCCACGCACTCTATTCCCTTCCCTCTCCCAATCAAATGGCAGTTACTGAATGCCTCCTTTTATTCCCTATCAGAATGATTCTTATTCACCATCATTATTCTTATTCCCTATTCCCCAAGTCTCATTTACTAAGATTATCTCCTGGGTTCCAGGGATTTTTTGGATTACAAGTACAAATTATAGTTTACAAAGCACAAGGATATACCCTATTTACATGTCCACAACAATCTTATGATTTGCCCTATTCCATCAGGTTGGTTAAATATACTAGGTCCAGAATACGTTTATTTCCTTATAGTTTGAACCCATTTTCTAGAAATAACTGAGGCAGCTTCCCATTGTTTGCTGTAAAAATATCCTTGAAGAGTAGATCCTACATAATATATTTGGAAACCCCAAATTTATTGGACCTCAGAGCCGGAAGGAATCAGAAGATATGCAGTCCATCCTTCACTAAATCCTGAATCCCATCTACAGCATCCCTGACAAATGGTCACTCAACATCTTCTTGAATCTTATTGAGACCTCTGGCAGGCAGCCAGTTCCTTTCTGTGACAGCTTTAAATTTTGTCTTATGTTGAGCTGAAATCTGCCTCTGTAACTTACAGATGTTGGTCCCAGTTCTGCCATCCAGGGCTAAGCAGAATAAGACCTATTTTTCTTCCAAATGATAACCATTCAAGGTTGTCAAGGAAAGCAAGCAATCATGTATCCCTACCAAATAGCTTCAAATTGGCATCAAGAACTGGATATAATACTCCAGTTTTTGTCTGATCAGGGTAGTGTCTAGCAAGACTATTACTTCTTTTGCAATGGCTACTATATTTCTGTAAATACAAACTAAGATTTTATTTGTGTTCCTGGCTGTCACATAATACTGCTCGCTCATATTGAACTTGGGAGTCTCCTAAAATGCATATGGCTTTTATTTTTTCATATGAACTACTTTCTAGTCATATCTACCCCATCTTTTTTGGAGCCAATGGACTTTGTATTTTTCCCTGTTAAACTTCATATTGGTTTTTGTCAATTCATCATTTCATCCTGTCAAGGTATGTTTGGATCCTGATTCTATAGAATTGATCTCTTCTAGGTTTGGGTCATCCACAAATTTGATGATTACTCAAAGTATAACACTGATATGCTGAAGTATTGTACAAAAGAAGGAAACCAGGAAGAGGTTCTTCTTTACAATTCCTCAGACAGAAATCCCCATATATAGTTCTCATAAGTGATTAAATTTCTTTAAAGATGCAATTTAATAATAATGCCTAAGTGAACTCTCAGAAAAGAGTAATATAGCTCTCTTGGATGCCTGGGGTGAGAAAATTCATCACTAAGAATTTACTCATTGCTGTCAACATTCCCTTTTATAATTTTTTTTGCTGTTGATATAAATGTTTGAAAAAATAATACCCTCGTTAATTGATATTCCCTTTCATTTTTCTTTTCCTGTGGGCTATATTTACAGCCTAGAACCCAGAAAAGGTCTTTTAAAAATCCTTATGTTCAGTTTATCTAATCATTCATAGAAACATTTTGTGGACACAATTTATTGTCTTCATAGGGCTGAACCCATCCTTACAGGAGGTCATGTATTTATTGAAAGTTGAGGTATTCAAAACAGATGTTATTTTGAGGCCTCTCAGATATACCCTCTGGCTAGTTCACATGCTCTTCCTTTCATAGATTCCAAGATGTTGTAACTTAGAGTTTGCAATCTAGGAAGAGACACACATATTCAACTTCTTTCAGTGTCCCATGTGTTTGATAAATGAATTTATTTCATTTTGTTTTTCAGAGATCTGCATGGCTACCTTTCTCTTGGCCCCATTCATTTTTTCTAAGCCTTTTCCTTTGTTGTCCTCACTCTTTTACTGAACCTTTTCCATAACTTTATCCTTTTACCTCATCTTATAGTTAATTCATTTGATCATGTTATAAAGGCTATAGTCTGAATTTTTAAATTTTTCTGTTCTTATTGATACATTTTGTTTTTATGACACCTTCATTTTTAATACATAATGAGCCATCCCTTGTAACAAAATTTTTTTAAAAGACACAGAAGAAAATCCAATATCATCAACTATGTCTGACAGGATACAGAATGTATTCCCATCTCTTCAAAGAAAGAAGTACATTTTCTCATGTTTTCTTTCATTTTGAGCTTAGTCTTTATAATTACATGGTATTCAGTTTCAAATTTTTGTTCTTTCTATTTACATTGTTGTAGTAATTGGCTATATCGTCTTGGTTGTGCTAACTTCACTGTATATCATCAGTTCGTGTAACTCTTCCTCTGTTTCTCTAAATTTGTTGATATTTGTCTTTTTCTCTGCACAGTAATATTCCATTAGATACGTGTACTGTATATTTTTGGTCATTTTCTAATCGGTGAGCATTTACTTTGTTTATAGGTCATTGCAGCCACAAAAAGTATAGATTAAGTGTATTTTGATGTATATGGAACCTTTCTTTCTTTGAAATTCCTGCTTTTCCTAGCAGGTGTATATGTGTGTGTGTGTATGTATATGTATGTATGTGCATATATGTATATATTTAGTCAAAGGGTCACTTTATATATATATACATATAGTCAAAGGGTCACTTTATATATGTATATGTATATAGTCAAAGAATCACTTTATATACATACATACATACATACATACATATATATATATATATATATATATATATATATATAGTCAAAGGGTCACTTGAGTCACTTTCTTAGAATAATTTCAAATTGTTTTCCCAAGTGGTTGGACCAAATCACAGCTCTACCAATAGTTTAATAGTGGCTACCCCTCCAATATTGACTGTTCTCATCTTTATCTTTTTGTTATGATGTGAAACCTCAGATTTATTTCACTTTTCATTTTTCATATGAATTACCTTCTAGTCATATCTACCCCATCTTTTTTGGAGCCAATGGACTTTGTATTTTTCCCTGTTAAACTTCATATTGGTTTTTGTCAATCCATCATTTCATCCTGTCAAGGTTGAATTTGGGCCAGTCTCTCCTGTAGTTGTTAGTCTGCAATTCTTTTAAGAATTGTTTATTAATTTTTTGTTCATTTATCAATTGAGAATGACCTTTACTCTTATATGTTTGTGAGTATCATGTCTGCCTCAGTAGCAGACCCTTATCTGAGATATTTGATGCAAGGATTTTGTTTATTAGTATGAACATTTCCTTTCTTATCTTATACTGATTTTGCTAATGCCAATTTTTTTTAATTTCCTGTACATGAAATGACCTGTTTTTTCTTTTGTGATGGACTCTATCCCTGGTTTAGTTAAAAAACAAACTCTCCTACTGCTAGCTGTAAACAGTATTTGATCAGATTCTCCTTTAACTTTTTTTATGCTGTGACATTTAACATTCAGGTTATGTGTCATGCTTATATTGTGGTATGCGGTATAAGGTGTTAATCTAAAACTAAATTTTGCCAAACTGCTTTCCACTTTTCCTAGCAATTATTATAAAAATAAGGTAGTCTTTGTCAAATAATTCATGTTCTCAGGTTTATCAAACACTGCACTATTGAGTCCAATTTTATTTCTTAATAGTCTCTTCCACTGAGCTTATTTTCTGATTTTTTTTTAGCCAGCATCAAATAATTATGATAATTAAACTGCTTCATGGTCTAATTTGAGGTCTGGATGTGCCTTTATTCCTTTTTTTCTGTTGAGATTCTATATCTTCTGATTCAAGAGCCAGGGGTGGGGAACCTGAGCCCTCAAAGCCACATGTGGCCTTCTAGGTCCTCAAGTGTAGCCCTTTGACTAAACCCAAACTTCACAGAACAAATCCCTTTAATAAAAGGATTTGTTTTGTAAAACTTGGACTTAGTCAAAAGACCATACCCGAGGACCTAGAAGGCCACATGTGGCCTCAAGGCCACAGGTTCCCCACCCCTGTAATCTAGACCTACAAATGACCTTTATTATTATTTTGTTTGGCTCTAAAAAACATTTCATAGTTTTATTGGTATAGTACTAAACGTGACAATCAATTTAGGTAGTATTCTCATTTTAATTATATCCACACAGCCTATGCATGGGCAGTGAATATCCCTCCAGTTATTAAAGTAATTATTTCGGTAGAGGGTGTTTTGAGCCTGCCTAAGTAGCTTGATTCCTAGAGGTTTTATAGATTTTTAGCTATTTTGCATGATATTTCTGTTTTTTACTGCATTTTGCCATTACTATATAAAATGCTATTAATCTGGGGGTGGAGAAAAGGCGTTATTTTGAAAACTACTCTTTTACTGATTTGTCTCAATCAATTTCTTGGTTGATTCATTGAAGTATTTGAAATAAACCAACGTGTCATCAGCACATAGGGATACTTTTATCTACTCTTTGCCTATGGTTATGCCTTTTATTTCTTTGTCTTATCTTATTGCTGTCACTAGTACTTCTAGAACTGTATAAAAAAGCAGTAGGGTTTTACTGTTGTAAATAATGCTAGTTTTTAATATATGTGGTAAAATTTTGGTTTTAAGTATATATTTTTACCATACTAAAATAATCCCTCTATACCAATGCTTTGAATGAACGTTGCAGTTTGTCAAAGGCTTTTTTTTTTTGAATCTATTAAGGTAATCACTTGGTTTGGAGTGCCTTTGTTTTTAATGTGATAAATTATGTTAATCATTTTCCTAATATTTCTCCACAATTTATCAAAAATTAATCTATAAATTGACTGGGGTGTTTCCCACACTTACATGCTATGAAGGTTTTAATCTTATTGGTTTTTTAAAATATCTGTACAATTTTCTGATGTTCTCTGTGAAGAGATTCTACGTAAGTACCAAGAATTTACCTTGACTTTTCTCATTTTAATAATAATAGTTCTAGCTTTATAGTGTTTCCTCATAACAGCCCTGTGTAGGCATTACTGTCCCTATTTTGCATACGAGAAAGCTGTAGCTCGGATAAGATGGACAAATTTTCAAAAGTCATAGCCTGTGTCAGGACAGGACTTGAACTCAGATCTTCTGACTAATTCCCTTTCTTATTCTTCTATGCTAACAACCTGAACATGGAAAAATAATTGTTCATAAACTAGTGTGGTTTTTTGCTGTTCAGTCATTTCAACTATGTTTGACTCTTTGTGACTCCATTTTAGGGTTTTCTTGGCAGAGACACTGGAGTGGTTTGCCATTTCCTTCTCCAAAATTACTGTGGTATTCGATATTTCACCTAATTTGACACATGAAAGAGACAGTCTCTTGATATGGTCAGAACTACTGAAATAAGTCTTTGCCAAGGGAAGGTCAGGGACAGAACTGAACGCAGAGTAATAAAATCTTAGATTTGGGAAATTCCTTAAAAACCATCTAAACTAGCCATATACTGAATGTATTAATCCCCTTAAAAATAGCTCTGTCATGTGGTCATCCAATCTTTGAATTCTTCCAGTGACTAGCTCCTTATCACACAAGACAAGATCCTGTTCTATAAGCTTCTTTCTTATGTCAAGTTGAAATCTACCAATGATCCATCTGTCCTACTTTTGCCCTCTTGAGCAACACAGAACAGATCTACTCCATCTTCCACATGACAGCTCTGTAAATATTTGAAAGAAGCCACAGTCTCCTCTCCTGCCAAAATATCATATAAATCAAAGAGTGATGCAAAAATTAAAGTACACTTACCAAAACTACACTAGTACAGAGGTCAAAAGTCAAACAATTATCTTCATTCAGCAGTAAATTGTTATACCATAAGGATGAATTAGCAACCAACAGTTACAAATGAGTTTGAATGAAATAGTGACTAAATTAATCATTTCTTTAAAAAAAAAGACAAAAATCCATAATAAACCTGAAACTTTATACAAACTGACTAGCAAAAAAGGCTACATCCCAACAATCAGATTTACTCATTTTGATTTCTTTTCATGTCTACCTGGCTCTTATATCCATATCTATGCCTTTCTCCATTTCCCAAAAACTATCTGGCAAGATAAGATTTATGTAACATTTAGCATTTATGGGTTTGTAAAGCTCTGTACATATTATCTCATATGATCCTCACAATAACCCTAAGAGGTAAGTGCTGTAATTGTCCTCATTTTACAGAAGAAGAAACTGAGGATGTGAAAGGTTAAGTGGTTCACCTAGGGTCACACAGCTAATAAATATCTAAGACCAAATTTTAACTCATCTTTCTGACTTCCTCTTCAATGATATGACTTATTGAATACTCATATGAAATAGAAGTAAATTTTGGTTGTTTCACTATGTAGTTCTGCCTTCTATATTAGTCTTTTTAAAAATATAATGAAAGAATTCCCCAAAATATTCATTCTAGTTTTGTTTTTTAGGAAACCTTGTCTTGAGGCGGGGGAGGGGGGAATGCAGAAAAACACACTCCCTCTTGTGCTTTATCAAATCAGTGAAAAATGCCAGAGCAGCAATTTGCCTTATCAAAATATCTATATTTATATGAGATTCAGCCTGACTGCCTGTTAATTAGTGTTATAGATTCATATCATCCTGAGCTCTGCATCTCAACAAGCCTGTCTTCAAGATTTACATTTCCTAGAGAGGAGCAAGGCTGATAATGAAATGATGCTTTCCATCCAAGGAGGGTAGAGCTGAACAGCTGGGTTATGTAAATGTGATTTGTCCAATGCTGCAACCTGCTGAACCTAGTTCAGATACTGGTATATAACTCTCTTATGAGTTCATAGTTACTACTCTCTACTTCCTTCCCAATCAATGCCTGTATGTATTTCCCTCTCTTTCCCTCTCCCTTTCATCCTAATCCTTTCTCCACCTCCACTTCTCCCCATGGCTTCTCTCCTCTTTGTTTCTCTCCTTCTTTCCCTCCCCCCTCTGATGTTTTCTCCTTCCCTTTTTTCTTTCTGTCTTTCCATAGACTTTTCTCCCTTCCCTTCATTTTCTTTTCTTTTTCTCCTTTTTAAAATACTTTCTTTATTGTTATCAGTTGGAACTTGTGAGACTCCACTGGCAGATTTCCGTGATGTTTGTCTTTCCTTTTCCTATCAAACATACCTAATTTTGAGTACAAGACTATTCAGTATAGTATGTGATTTCAAATGGGCCCCTGGCATTAATAGCAGCCTATTTGCAATTGTCTTTGTCTCCAAGTTTCCTTCAATATTTGCAATATGTTTAAAGAACAGAAGATGCCTTAGAGGGGGGAGGCAGTTGGGTGGAATTACATAAAGTGCTAGACTTAAGAGTTATGATACCATGAATTTAGAAGTGAAAGAGATGGTAGAGGTCATCTAGCTGTTCCCCCACCTTTATTTTAGAGATTAAGAAACTGAGGCACAGGGAGGTTAAATCACTGGCCCAATTCTTGCACATGTAATAAGAGGAGTTGGGATTCAAATCAAGGGCATCTGACTCCATAGTGAGTATGCTTTCATTTCATTCCATTAGATTGTAAGCTCCTTGAGGAGTATCTTTTGCCTTTTTTGGTATCCCCAGTGTTTAGCCCAGTACCTGACATATGGTAGGTGCTTAATAAATTTTTAGTAATTGATTCTGCTCCTGCAGACCAGGTATTCAAATCCTACTCTAACAGTAAGCCACTTATATTGAAAGGACATTGGACAAGTCAGTTGGACTCACTAAGCCTCAGTTTCCTCATCTGTAAAGTAGGAATCATAATACTGATAATATTTACCTCACAGAGCTGTGATCAAATGGAATAATCCATGTAAATCACTTTGAAAACTTTACAGGACTGAGTGAATATAGAATGGGTGAGGGAGTGGAAAAAGAGCATTTATTTATTTATTCACAATGCACAAAGCACTATACTAAGTGCTGAGAATACAAATAAAAAGATAAGAGTCTCAGCTCTCAAGAAGCCCTCGTTCTAATGAGGGAGACAACACATACAGAAGGTTTCAACTGCAAGTCAGATTGAAAGGTCTCCATGGTCCTTTGGGTCCAGCAGCAAAGTAGATGATAATTGACTCTTCTTTAATATTTCAACTGACAAAACTTATCAGTTTCTAATTTTGAACCTTTTGGCAGTTCTAAGGACTTTGGTGGCCAGAACTCTCCTTTCTGCGTCTTCAGTTTCTGTGACTATAGTACCTGCAGGAGTGGTTGCCAGGCTGATTTCCACAAGGGTCACTTCCCAGAATGATGACTGTAGGCACTGGGCTGGAAGCATTGCTCTTGGGCTCAGGGTCCTAAGTTGTCTCCGTCATAATCAGAGAAGACATTGTGGTTGAGGTGGCAGCAGTGGTTTGACTTGCCTGGTATGTACTGCCTCCTCTCTCTCCCTCAGGGTGTCTTGCTGCTTGAGCCAGTCTAGCTTGCTTTCCCTGTAAGGGAAGGTTGGTAGTTGATGGGGAAGGTTAGCTCTTTTCCACAGGAATTACTTCCCAGATGGCCAGAGTGGAAGAGAGATAGGGAATTTGAGGGCTCCTGTTCCTATTTGCCTGTAGGTAGCAGTTGGTCAGCAGTTGTTAACATGTTGGATGAGGAAAGTGAACCCCTTCTCCCTAATGTTTTTTCCCCTAAGATTTAGTCATAGAAGTTGAGTTTGAAGCAGGTCTAGTGGCTTGGAGGTCACTGCTATTCCCAGGGTTCTTGTGTTCTAAGTACTAGCCTATCTCCATGGGGATCTGAGGGGAGATAAGGGTCAAGGTGGTTATAGTGCTGGGGATACCAAAAGAGGCAAAAGTTAGTCCCTGCCCTCAAGAAGCTTACAATCTAATGGAATAAAATGAAAGAGTATTGGCTTCAGAATCCGAGGCCATAGATTTGAATCTCAACTCAGCAACTTACTACATGTGTAAGAATTGAGCAAGTATAATATTTATATGCTATTGGCTATTATTTATTTGCAATATTCCCTTAAAAAGTACTTTGCAAGGAACTCTATTGAATCTGTAAAGCTGATTTTAATATTGTATATTTTTAATATTGTGTATTTGCGGTGATATTCTAGATTACGTATATTTTGAAGGGTTACAATGGGTTTTCTAGAAATTCTCAAAATGCTGCATAGAGCAGGGAGAGCAAAGTCCTAATATGCTCATTTACATATTGAAAAGTAAATGATATATAGAGAAAAATTCAGGAACCATTTGAAACCATATTACATGATATAGTATATCTATATTTTAAGTCTATATTATATAGCTGTAGAGGCCATGTGGCAAGCTTGATAATCAGCCTAAGAGCCAGGAAGACCTGGACTAGGTCCCATGGTCACGTAACTTCTTAATTCTAGAAAGACATTCTTTAAGATTATCTGTAAGTGCTGAGTACTATCAGTTGAGGGAATTTCCTATGCCCATGAAATCATTGTACAAGATATCTGGATATCTATAATTATCTAGCTATAGATTCCAATATCAATGAATATGGTATTTTAATAGCTAATAATAATAGTATTTATTTAACATTTTAGAATTTACAAAGTGCTTTACAAATATTATCTCATTTGATCCTCAGAACAACCCTGGGAGGTAGGTACTATTATCCACATTTTACTGAGGAAGAAACTGAGGCAAGGATTAAGTAACATACTCAGCTAGTGAGGATCCAAGGCTGGATTTTGAACTCAGATCTTCCTGTCTCTAGGTCTAACAATCTATCCACTATACCATGTAATTGTCTGGCTTTTGTAAGTTTTACATACATTCCTAAATCTACTCTATGGGATGGTTAAGATGTTATAATGAAGCATATAGAGATGATAAAATAGGCTTTATTAATTTCATCCTGACTTTTTTCAATGCTATAAAATATAACTACATGATTTCAAAAATTAATCTCTAAGAGCCTCATAAAAATGGCTTCTTAACTAATTTTTGAAGCAACATTTTTGATGAGTTGAAGGTAAATGATCTGGATAAGAATCGCACTTAAATATTTTTTGAGTTTAAAAGCAAACAAAAAGAAACACATTACTTATTCCTTACAAGGTTTGAACGAAACTTCTATTAGTAAGAAAATATGGTGCATTACTTTCAATACATGGAACAAAAGCATTTCCACGACACAGTACAATAAAAAAGATGATTGCACATATAAAAAAAAGAAAATAAAATATGGTACAAATGGAAGCAGCACTTTATTTGGAGTCAGAGGATTCCAGTTCCAGTTGCTACTTTGTTACCTGCATGACCTTGGGAAAATTGCAACCTCTTCCAGTCTTGTTCTGGTAAATGTTTAACAATTGGCTTTCAAGGGAAAAATAATATGCCTCTGACACACTTTTAAGTTTAATCTGTATTATCAACATTTCATCTATCATTTTCATAAGTGTAGACAACAAAAAAACAAAAAAAAATCAAGTGCTGATGGAACATTTAGTGATTTCTGAGGTGCAAAGGCTCACACTGAAAATTTAGTCATCAGCCTTCACAAACCTGAATGAGGTGGCTCCAGAACACCACTGCTTTTACTCTGTAAAAGTAAGGAGACCGGCTTAGATAAACTTTAAGGTCCCTTCTAAGTATAACACTAGAATACTTATGAATATCACAGAGAAAAATTCTGCTTTGCAGAAAGAAAAAAGAAATAGCATAATGGGGGCTTGGGAATCGTTGCTTTAAAAATAATAACAGTAGTGAGTGTTTATATGGAGCTTTATTACTTACAGAATACTTTTACCTGTTATCGAGTTTGACTCTCACAGAAATCCTGTGTTGTAGGTACTAGTATTGTCCCCATTTTACAGATTTAAAAATGAGGCAGAAACGGGGCAGCTGAGTGGCACAGTAGATAGAACACTGACTCCGGAGTCAGGAGAATCTCAGTTCAAATCTGCCCTCGAACATTTATTAGCTACATCCCCCTGGGTAAGTCATTTAATGAAGATGAAGAAGAAGAGGAAGAAGAAGTTAGTAGTTAGTAGTGAGGCAGAGTACAACACAACCAGTAAGTGTCTGAGGCAGAATTTGAACTCAGGTCTTCCTAACTTCAAGCTAGAACTCTCTCCACTGTACCACCTAGCTGTCTTAACTATTATGAGATATTTTAATTACCAACTAATTGATTCATATGAAATTACCATATAAAATAAAAAATTTAATTTATTATGTGCTGATTCAGATATCTCCAAAGTCTCTTGTTAGATCTTAGAAAGCAATATACTTTCAGATGTTAACCCTCTTTTCACATGAGAGATACACAATACCTTCTTCTTTGTTTCACGTGTTACCATGTGTTTTGAATTAGGACCTAAGTAGAAACAAGTAATGGATAAGTAGACCTTCAACTTGGTGACCACCTATGGATAGAATTCAGTGTAAGTCCTCTAATCTTAGGGAATGGTCTACAGATTCCCACAAACTCAGTCCAGAAAAGCACAGGAAAAGGTTCATGGCAGCAATGTATTGTAATTATGGAACACTGGCTCCAGTGTTTGGAGGGTTTGGGTTTCAAAATCCCCATTGTATTTGATGGAATCTGGAAAGGGCCTTGGAGGTGTGGAATCCAAGACAGAAGTCGTCATTGTTAGCTGTTGACCCATGAGTCTGCTAGGTTGATTCTTGAATAAGTAGGCAGTCACTAAGAAGCTTTTGCTATGGGAAGATGCAGCTGTCTCTAGCACCAAAGCCAGAGGAAGAAGAGGGACTTTAAGAAATAAGCAAAAATGAAAATGAAAAACAATCAGCTAGAATTTTTAATAAATATAATCCAAATGTTGTTTTGAGCATGCTCTTTTGCTGAGACGTGTTCTGTCTTTGAATTTAAATGTCTTATCAATCTACTGTGTGAAGTTATAGAGTGCTAGAAATAAATGGTTTTCATTACATATTGGTAATAAGGGCATCTTAATTAAAATGACTATAAATCTGGAAAGGAAAGGAAAGGAAAGGAGAGGAGAGGAAAGGAAAGGAGAGGAGAGGAAAGGAAAGGAGAGGAGAGGAAAGGAAAGGAAAGGAGAGGAAAGGAGAGGAAAGGAGAGGAAAGGAAAGGAAAGGAAAGGAGAGGAAAGGAAAGGAAAGGAGAGGAAAGGAGAGGAAAGGAGAGGAGAGGAGAGGAGAGGAGAGGAGAGGAGAGGAGAGGAGAGGAGAGGAGAGGAGAGGAGAGGAGAGGAGAGGAGAGGAGAGGGGAGGGGAGGGGAGGGGAGGGGAGGAGATGAAGAAAAGATGGTAGGGAAGGGAAGGGAAAGAGAGAGGACAGAATTTTTTGTTTGTTGTTTTTGGAATCTATTTTTTAATAGTATTGTCATTCTAAATGTGGTTATGTTATTTGTCCCTCCCCCTTCTCCCAATTACAATTGTTGGGTCTACTTAATTTCTACTTTCCCCAGAGAAATGTTTATTTTTGGTTTAATTCTTGCTTAGAATGAGAAAAAGGGAGCAGACAGATGGGGCTTAATGAATAATTGTAGAACTAGAGAAAATTTTAAGCGGTCTTTTAATCTATCTTCCTTTCTTCTGGCAACCAAAACATACCTTTCAGATTTTGAAATCAGTAAACAAGTGAATAATATAGGCATCAAAATTAAAGGGGCTATGAATAAAATTTGGTTTGCAGTTATTCACAGGCTTTATTTCTTTTAATGGAATAAATCATTATGAAGATTTGGGCCTTAAAAATCTGTATTTGTGGTATTGAATAGCTGCCAAGATAAGTCCATCATTGGTCATTTGAGAGTCAGAAAAGGATAAGAATTGTGTGCAAGAGAAATTGTAACAGTTTTTTTCCTACCCACACTATGCTAGCTTTCCTTAAACATTTTGTGACAGAAACAGATTTTAAGATTCCTTCTTCTCTACAACAGGAATTTTCTATTGTAGAATTATCTAGTTAATTGTTTTCTGAAACACATTTTAAGACACATCAGTGAAGAAGTGATAATTTTCTATATGAACTCAAATTATACTGAGTTTCAATAATTTGTCGATGTTCCTAAGAAGTATCTGAATTAAAAAGCTCATGGAAAATACTTTTTGGTCTTTTTTTTGGCCATTGATATAATTTGAAATTTTCCCATATAGCAAAATGCTTCATTTTTGAGACTAGACCTCAAATTTCAGTCTTAAGAGCTAAAAAAAAGTATGCTAATACATGTATTATATTCCCATAGGACATACTGTGAGGGTGAAATTGTCCTAATGCAATCATGCATATAACATATATTGAGGTGCACTAGACTGCTTTTGTCAAGCTTGGCTAAATGTAAAATGGACACACATTTTTATCTTATTCTGGACAAGAAGCTTAAAACCTCAAGCTTATTTCTGGAAGTAAGAAAAGACATCAGTAAGAGTTCTTTTGGTTTATATATTTAAATTCTTCTTAGTATGGCATTTGAGAAAGGATGGTATTGTCTACCATTCATGCTGTGTCAGAAATTTTTTGCAGATCTTGAAACTAATGGCATAAACTATTTAGGTAACTTAAAGAGGTAATTATTTTACTAATGATAAATTTTATTTTTAACTTTGATTAAGGGAACCTTATCATAGTTGCCAAATCATCATGATGTGGGAGAATTGTTTTTTTTTTCTTTTCTTAAAGTTACAAAAAAATCGCAAACTGTAATGGATCTAGTCATGTCTTTTAAACCTTTTTAATTTCTTTTTGTATATCATGAATAAAATGAAGATTAATATTCAATAGCTAACTGAATTTTGAGAGATAGGTTGGGACAGTAGAGAGAGAACTGACCTCAGAGTCAGGAAGACCCCAGGTTGTGTCCCACATCTTACAAATGTCGGCAGGGTGACCCTGAGTAAGTCACTTAACCTCTCATTTCCCAAGCAACAAAGACTACAAACCACAGAGGCTTTGCCAATTTTCATTGGTAGAGAGAGTTTCCTTATTAGGAGTTCCCTAAACTGGTGATGTCATGGGTTTGGTTTTTAAAAATGTATATAATAATAAAATAAAATACTGAATTTTAAAATTGTATAAGTAATTAGAATTTGATATTTTTGTCTATGATTTTTTAAGAGCAAAGAAGAGAGAGGATGATGTCTCCTTTTCCTTGATATATTTCTGAGGCTGCCTGTCGGAGCTTGTAGGAGAGCAACGATGAGGACAGTCAGTAGAAATGGATGATGGGAATGTCTGTACCACCCACTCATTAAAGTACCACAAAGGAGGTTTTAGAAATTCTGTCCTTTTGTGCTATGTGAGTGCTTCATATCAAATTTCTCTTAGGTAATTTAATTACATGAGTATGGAAGGAATGACACAGTGGTTACATTAATAAACTGAAACATTAAAGAATAATAAGCCAGTTATTGTTGAATTATGGGCAACATGTTGTCTATTCATCCCTCATGATATAGGAAGAGACAGGAAGGAGACTTTCTTAGCTTTGCCCTTGCTGTGCTGAAAGAAATGGTTAGCTCCTTGCCTTTCCAGATCCAAAGACCGAGTAAAGACCCTGCAGAGTGAATCGCCTGGGGTTATTTTAATTAATGCCAGTCTTTTTTTAATGCTTCAAATATTATAAGTGAATTCATTTTTAAAGGAACTAAAGAATTACTCACTGGAGTCAGACTTCATAAGAAATAAGCATTGACCAAATTTCTCCAAATAGCTTATCCAATAGTTTTCATTCATGATCTATATTTTAAAAATTACATTATTTTTTATTCTTTTTTTTGTAAGAGGGGTGTGCTTTCACTAACAGAATTCATTTAATATAATTTTAGTCTAATCAATCTGTAAGGTTTTTTCCCCCCTGGCAGAAACATAGGTTCAAAAGAAGGTATTTATCTAGTAGGAACTAAAGTAATTTGCAGCTCAATTCATCCCTTCTAGCAATATAGTGCTTAGTGGATACCACTCTTTCTGTCATTCATATAGGATTAGGAAGAGAGAGAAACCAAATTCCCCACCACTACATAAACCCATGATGGCCTCTGTTTGCAATCTGGTCTGAGAGACCTATGATTGGACTCAACCCACGGTGGATTTTTTTGGTAGGGGGAGTAAAAGGGGATGGGGAGGTTGGGTCTGGGTTTAAGAAGGTTGCTCATATTTAATATATTACCAAAGCATAAATTGTAATAAATAAAAATTAAAGAATTTCATGCAAGATTTTTGGGGGAGAGATGCAAGGAAATTCACAAACACAATCATAAAGCAAAAACTGGTAGCAGAACGGAGCAGAATGCCTGGTATATATAAAGTACCTAGAAAATTATGGTTGACTGAATGATGGCGTGGGAGGAATTTGTGTTTCTGCACGAGTCTCATCCCCGCTGATGAAATCACTGGTCCTTGAAATATTCAAAAATTAAAATTAAATTAAAGCATCCTTAGAATGATACAGCCATTTGCTAATACTATAAATAATTTCTATAAGAAAATGAATAAAAATAGGAAAATTCCTTTAATTCACTTCAACAAACATTTGTAAAGGCAGTCTCTTTATCCAAGAGTTCTCTATATCAATTAAATCACAGGTCTAGTCCCTTTCATTATTCATTGAAAATTTTTTTTTAAATTCATGAAAAAGTTTCTCAGCTCTTGATACATGAATGTGATAATGTCAATTATATAATTTGGGGAGTGGGAAATAGGTCCTAACCCCTGTATATGAAGATAATACCTGCAACCCAATTTCAGTGGGAGAAGGTTTTGGGATTATTTATCCATGTGCCAGACATTGTATTAAGTGCTAGGGATACAAATTTTTTAAAAAATCACTGCTTTCAGGGAGTTTATATTATATTGGAAAAGATATCCATGCTGAAAATTAAATACAAAATATATACAAAGTCATTTCCACAAGGAGCACAATATAAAAGCTAGTATATTAATAATAGAGTAAGATTTCCAGAAGGCATAATAAAAAATAATTGGGGAGCCTTACTAAAAGGATGAAATGTATGCATATGTGCAACTAGGGATTGGTGATCAGGGAAGTGATCTTGACCTGGGAATGCTACATCTTAGAATCATAAGGATTCTGAGCAGATCCACAAAGCAGTAGACTTTCACCCCCTTCAGTAGCAGTAGTAATCAATGTGATGATTGTCAATATTCATGCAGAAGTTAAAAAGAAGGGTGTTAGTAGGAGGTTAATACTTGTATTGTGGTAGGACAGATGATCAATTCTGCCTGATGGTCAAGGCGGAGGTTAAAGGAGTCCTGGAGCCTGACTGGTTACGGAAGGGTGAGGCAAATTAGAGGTGCTAACCCACCAATCCTCAACCAGTTTGGCTTTGTGTCAGGGCCCATTCCAATGTTAACTAGATTATCTCTCCCATGATAAGAATCTCAGGAGAGTTATTGATCCTGAGCTGTGGTTATGATGACCGTTAATAAAGATGATATAGTTGAAAGAACGTTAGCTGAGGTTTGGCACCGTTAACTAGTTACTTCATTGTTCAAAACGCTTTACTACCTGGACTCCTCCTACATTTTCAGTCTTCTTATACCTTACACCCTCACCCCCACATATTCTATATACAGTGATACTGGCCTCTAAATAAGGTACTCCATCTCCTGACTCCATATATTTTCACTTGCTTTCTCTGGTGCCTGGAATGCTCTCCCTCTCTTCTCTTCTCCACCTCCTGGCTCCCCTGGCTTCCTTCAAGTCTCAACTAAAATCCTACCCTCTATAAAAAGCCTTTCCCGAATTTTTTTTAAAAGGAGCCTTTCCTGATCCCCATCATTTTTTCCCCTCCATTAAATATTTCCAATTTATCCTTGATATAGATTTTTATTTGTTTGTGTCTTGTCTCCGCATTAGACTGTGAACTCTTGTATTAGCAAGGTAATAATCATAATACAGACAATAATTGTCAAAATACCCATGTAGTTCTGTATCACAAAATATAAGAGACTCTCCACATAGAAGGCAGAAGAAGTAAAACATTTATTCAGACACCAGAAAAACAAATCCCAAATCCAATAAGCCCAATCCATCACAGCAGCAAAGAATTCAATACACAATATCACAGCAAAGAACCACTTCATCCCAAAGCCATCCTCCCCCCTGCTGGGGCCTTGCCACCAACAAACTCACAGCACAGCACACGTCTGCTCTTTCCCTCAGCTCTAACTGCTCTCTCAACATTTCCCGTGACACAACTTCCTTTTCCTCTCAGCAAGCTCCTACCACCACATGTGACTTAAGCTTCCTGTGCGTAAGCAGGTCACATGGCCTATTAATGGATGGGAAAGATCTTGAAATCTCAATTGTCATTATAACACTCTGAGAGTAGGAACTATCTTTTACCTTCCTTTGTATTCCCAGCACTTAACACTGTGCCCACTGCATGCTCAGCGTTTGATATAGGTTTATTGACTGCCTAATTATCTGGATTTCTGTTTCTTCTTCTGCAAGATAAGGGATAGGACTAGACTAGGTCTTAGGGAAAGGGAATAAGCATTTACATAGAACCTACTATGTGCCAGGCATTGCCCTGAGCACTTTTACAAATATACAAATATTTACAAACAATACAAAGTTGATTTTTGCAACAACACTGGGAGGTATATGCTATTACTCTCCCCATTTTACACATGAGAAAGCTGAGACAAACAGAGATTAAGTGACTTGCCCAAGGTCACACAGCTAGGAACAGTCTAAGGCCAGATCTGAACTCAGGATAGGATCATAGAAGATCTGGAGGAGCCCTGAGTGACTGCTGAATCCAACTCCTTTATTTTACAAATGAGAAAATGGAGCCTGAGAGAGTTATAAATTGTAAAATTATAACATTTACGATTGTAAAGTGACTTGCCCAGGTTCACATAATAAATGAGTGTCTGAAAACAGGATTTGAAAACAGGTCTTTCTGATTCCAAACCCAGTGTCCTATTCACTAGGCCATTCTTCCAACCATATAATTCTATGAATTTCAAAATATTGCATAAAGGAAATTATTTGTTTTATTAGAAACAGGCCAATGCTATAATGCATTCAAAGTTGTCCAAAGTGTTGGTTTTCAATACTAGTTATCCTTTTTCTTGCTATTAGATGGTTTGAACATGATTTGGAAATGGAGTTCAAGAAAACAAAATTCTCTTCTTCTTTCAATTAGTTAACCCGAAAGTCAACAAACATTAAGTGCCTACTGTATAAAATTCACTGATACACAAACTGGCCTTGTGTACTCAAAATAAAAATATCCATGTATACTTGATGGACATGTACGCAGTTCATGAGACACTCAAATACTAGATTCAAATCCAGTTCTACTTGTGTTACCCCAGATAAATCATTTAACCTCTATTTACCTCAACTGTAATATGTGGCTAATAGTAGGACCTACGTTCCAGGGATGTTAGCGAAAAAATATTTAAAGCACCTACGTAGTGCCTGACACATAGTAGGCCCTTAAGAATGCTTGTTTCCTTGCTTCTTGCATTTTTTGAAGATTAATTCATTTGTTTAAGCCAAAAATAAAGTTCTGTCTCCAGTCTTAAATGATAGATTTTAAAATTGCATACAAATGAGCAGAATCAACACATTTACATTTGGTGTGGTTTGTCCATGTTTCTCTGGTTTGATATGAATGAGCCTTTCTTAGTTGAAAGGGCAGCATTTAAAAAAAATAAAGATTAAAATGAAAACAACACATGTTTCTAAATTGCCACCAACCCCACCCCCCAAGAAATTGTATAAATGGAGATTTTATTGCACATTTTCACCTATGTTTTTGAGCTTCCACAGAGACTGAGAAAACAGGCATCGTTCACATTGGTTAGCTGTCCTCCTGCCCATTCCCACTGCTTGGTGATGCTTGTCAGGCAAAGAAGCTGGGTCTCTGCTACCTTCCATACTAGCTCATATGCAGCCACAAATTATCAAGCACAGCTTAGTCAACAATTCAGGGCTCCCTGTAGCTCCAGAGCCACAATTTGGCCTTTAGAAATGTAGGTCAGCACATTGCCAGAGACCCAAGGTTCAGTCATTGTGGGCACTGGCATAATGCAGTTCTAAGCATGTGATGCCACCATAATTTTAAGATAGGGAATTAGGGGAAGGGTGAAACATTTCTATTTTGGGCCAAACCTTTCTTATACCAGCCAAACCTAGGACCAGTTGCCTCTTAAGCATTTTCCCCCTATATAAATCTTACCAGAAGGAATATTTAATTTACCAAAATGTGATTTATAGTCAGAAGCATCTTTGTAGTACTGTTATTTTATCCTTCATGTGTGAATACTGTGTCCAGGGAAGGGAATACTGGCTTCTCTCTTCTACTAAAAATATGAGATGTCATGTATTGTTTATCCACCTTTGTCCTTGACTCTAAATAGCAAAAAGGATAGTGGGATTTCTTCTACATACATACATACATACATACATATATACATACATACACACATATTGTCACTGGCTTAAACCATTTTTCCCCTCTTCCTCACAAGGAATCTTTTTAGTGTATTAGTAGGTCCTTTCTCATTATAGCAGGCATTACAAGCCAAGATCATTAAATGAGTACAGACACCAAGTAGTGCTGGGCTGATAGACAAACCAAGATATTTGCTATTTCAGGCTCAGGTTAACTAATGGGAAAGTATACACTCCCTCTCCAAATCATGTTCAAACCACCTAATAGCAAGAAAAAGGATAACTAGTATTGAAAACCAACACTTTGGACAACTTTGAATGCATTATAACATTGACATGTTTCTAATACAACAAATAATTTCCTTTATGCAATATTTTGAAATTCATAGAATTACATGGTTGGAAGAATGGCCCAGTGAATAGGACACTGGGCTTGCAATCAGAAAGAACTGTGTTCAAATCCTGTCTTCAGACACTTATTTGTTATGTGAACCTGGGCAAGTCACTTTACAATTATAAAGAGTGAGATAAGGCTAACAAGAAAATATTCTTAGGACACTATTCTTTGAGTACTTTCCCATGTATTATAGGAAGGTTCCATCGACAATAAACAATATCACAACAATTAATGTTGTTACAATGAGGAGATTTTCGTTTTAGAGGTTTGTGCTCTTGACACTTTTCCTTGTTTGTAATAAAATTATTTGATTTAAAATTGAATGATAAAGTATCACAATCATGCAATAATCTAGTAAGTAAGGTTATACTAGGTGGTACAGTGGGCAGACCATTGGACTTGAAGTCAGAAAGCTCTGTGTTCAAATCTGACCTCAGACAATTCTGCCTGCCTCAGTTTCTTCATCTGTAAAATGGGGTTAATAACACATAATTCTCCAGAGTTGTTGTGAGGCAAAAAATTAGATATTTGTACAATGCTTTATAAACTATGTAAATGCTAATTGTTATCATTAGCAGTTATAACACACCCCAAGAAGGAAGTAGTATTTTCTTCAAGACCTTCATGTTCTGCATTTCAGTTTCTTTTTTTCCATATGACACTTCTTTCACCGAGTATGTTGCCCCTAAATAAAACACAAGGTCATGTGGGCGCAAAGACTATATGGATCAGAGATTCATAGAATGTTAGAGGAAGGGTCAGTAGAGGCTACCTAATATAACATCCCCATTAAATAAATGATGAGTGTTATTTTCTTTTTTTCTTTTAAATATGTTATTTTTCCAATCACACATAAAAAGTTTTTTACATTCATTTAAAAAATTTTCAAGTTCCAAACTTCCTTCCCTCCCTTCATGCACCCTCTTTGAGAAGGCAAGCAATTTGATATAGATTGTACATGTGTGCCGTCATCAAAACATATTTCTGTATTAGGTATGTTACAAAAGAAAACACAGACAAAAAAACCAACAAGAAAAATAAAGTAAAATAACAGTATGCTTCATTCTACGTTTCGATTCCATCAATTCTTTCTCTGGATGTGGATCACGTTTTTCATCCTAGGTCCTTCAGAATTGGCTTGGATCTTTGTATTGCTAGAAATAGCTAAATCATCCATAGTGAATCATTGTACTGTTTACATCATTACTGTTCCTCTGTACAATATTCTCCTGGTTCTGCTCCCTGGTGAACATTATTTTCAAATGTAACTTTAAAAATATAGACAACATTCAAATTAATCCCATTTCTCCTATTTGGTCTTCTGAGCCTATTTTCACATGAAGATAATCATTTCTATGCCAAGTAAATTTAAATAATGACTGATTTCTCTGTCAAATATTTAAAAAAATACAGTTGAGTTTCTAATATTTTTCCTTATTCTATGATTCACTTTAAAGTAAGTTGTTCTTTTGGATTCATGTGATTTATTTGGCAGTTAAGAGAAATGTAATTTAGGCCCCCAACTATTTAAAAACCATCCTATTTAAATAACTGGTTTCACTTGGTATAGTGGTTAGAAAGCCATTCCAAAAGCTAGGTTCAACCCCACCTCTGACACATAATTATTGTTGACCCTGGGGAAGTCACTTAAACTTTCAGTGCTCTTGGCACTTTTCTAAGACTATAAGTTATACAGAAGATGCTAGTTTCTATTGGTAGATGGAGTTTCCTTACCTGGAAAGAATCCATGAAAAGGTCCAGTCAGCTGTTGACATATACCTGGGACAATGTCAATGATACCACCTGTGGGAGAAAAAGAAGTATTCTCCTCTATGTATAAAGATAATGCTCATGATCCAGCTTTAGCGGGAGGTTTTCAGAGTGTTTATCCATAATGGTGTTGGTCATGCTGAACTGCCCAGACTGCTTTGTCCAGTGCCTTTTGTGAATCTACAACCATGGGATAGAGTTTCTGTGCAGAAATCCAACCTGTGCCCTTGGCCTCATATCCTGATTCTATAACCCAACTAAGCTAACCAGATCGGTTATTGAGAGACGTGAATGAGACTAAAGCCTGTGTGGATTCATTTTTGATCTTTTCAAAAAATATGTATTCATTTACTCAATATTTATTAAACATGAATTGTGCACAAGATACTGTACTAGGAATAAAAGGGAATTTAGAAAAGACACGGACCCTGTGTTTATGGAACTAACAATCTAGTAGTGAGATAAAATAGAGTTATCCCTTTCACATCATGGGGGTTAGGGGCACAGAGTCCCCCATGATCTGCAAAAGCCAAGTAAAATTTTTTGGCCCTCCCTTTGTACCAGGGAAGAAGTCTGAATTTTTTCCTTTTTATGGAGTGTTTATAGTACCTTATTTTAAAGTTTGTATTAAATATTTGGTCATAGGCTCTTTGTTATCTGCTGGCCTTTGTGTGTTGTCTGCAGCTTTTGCAAAACTCCCCTCAAATTCCTGCTTAATTTCTTATGCCAACCCATGACATCTAAAGCATGATGAGGAAGGTCATGATGTGGAAGGGATAACTGTACTAATACAGATAACTATAACACAATTTTACATGATAAGTACCATTAGAAAGTCATTTAAAGACAAGTGCTATATGAGATCTAATGGGGATAATTCTTACTGATGCGAAGGGGGAGGATTCAAATTGGCCTTAAAAATAGGTAGCAAGAGGGACAGCTAGGTGGCGCAGTGAGTAGAGCACCAGCCCTGGAGTCAGGAGTACCTGAGTTCAAATCCTGCCTCAGACACTTGACACATTTACTAGTTGTGTTGCCTTGGGCAAGTCACTTAACCCCAATTGCCCTGCCTTTCCCCCTGCAAAAAAAAAAATAGGTAGAGAGTAAACAAATGGAAAAAAAAGGGAGAACAAGATAAGAGCAAACACAGAGGAAGGAAAGTGTAGGGTATATAATATACCCTATTAGAGAAAAGTATGACTGGACCAGAGATTGTATGGAAATCAGAAATATTAAATAAGAGCAGAAGGTAGCATGACTATAGATTATCCAGGGCCTTGAATACCAGACACAATGTCTTACATATAGCAGGAACTTAGTTTATAATTCGTTTAATTGAATTGAACTTTTTGGGTTGATAATAGGAAGTCATTGAAGGTTTCTGAGCAGAGGAATGATATGATCAAATATGTGCATGAGAAAATCTATTTTGGCAGCAATATGATGGATGAATTGGAGAAGAGAGAGTAAGGATGGGAAGACTTTTTTTTGTTTTGTTTTGTTTTGTTTTGTTTTTGAGGGGGAAGGCAGGGCAATCGGGGTTAAGTGACTTGCCCAAGGTCACACAGCTAGTAAGTGTGTCAAGTATCTGAGGCCAGATTCGACCTCAGGTCCTCCTGACTCCAGGGCCAGTGTTCTACTCACTGTGCTACCTCACTGCCCCCTTTATTTGTTTTTTTGGGGGGGAGACTTTTTAGAAGAATACTACAATATCATGAATAAATAGGAATGAGAACCTTGATTGGGGTACTAGCAGTGGAAATAGAGAGGAGAAGGCTGAGGTATGGGAGTGAAATGAATAGGATTTGGAATTTTAGGATATAAAACAAGAGTGGTACAGTCAAAGTTTGGAAATCATTCCCCAAATCATATTCATTTTTGTACAGATGACTATATTTTGCAAGGAATCATTGCTTAAAATGCAAAACCAGATTAACCTGATTAAGTAAAACAGAAAAACCACCAAGCGTTCTATAATCAAAGCATAAACAATCTTTTTAAAAATTTTCCTTTGTTCCTCCTTGCTCCAGTGAGATTCTATAAATACCAACTGTATCTGAAATATCCCAAAGAGAGAAAAAAGAGAGAAAAGGCATAAAAGTTCAAAGATTAACTGCTATGCTACTTTGTGTGGGTTGGGAACAGCTAACATTTTATTTAGAAGATGCTAGGCTTTTCTAGAAATTGTTTCAATTTTCCTTTAAGAAGTAATTTCCTTTTGACTTTTTAATTGGCAGAGTTTGACAATTTTTCCTCTGAAAATATAGACATTAAAGAATATACAATGGAGATCCTAACACTGCAAGATAATATCTGATTAAAGATCCCCAACTTTATTGCAAGCAGAGTAAACTTATGAGTTTTCCTACTTTGTCATTCTTGTTCACAGCATGCCCAAAGGTTGATCTATGTGTTACCATCAATATTAGGAGTCATGTTTATACAGTACTATAATGTTTGTGAAGTACTTCATTGGATCCTCATAGACTTTTTGTGAGATGTAATGATCCCTATTTTACAGATAAAGAAACTGAGGCTGAGAGATTAAGTGACTTGTCCAAAGTCACACAGCTAGTTAGTTTCTAAAGGGAGAATTCAAACTCAGGTCTTCCTGACTCCAAGACCGGTGTTTTATCCATCTGCCTCATCGAGTATTTTTACTAACTAGAACAAAAGAGCTTTCCACAGATCATACTATGAAGTAGGTAGTACATGTATTATCATCCCCATTTTTAGGAATCTGAGTCTCAGAGTGTTAAAATGATTTTCCTAGGATCCCAAAGCTAGTAAATTTCAGAGCTAGGATTGTATTGATGGTCCTTTTGATGGTAAGATAGACATGATACCTATTCTCCAAATTTACATGTAATATGAGATGAACAACACTGTTCTAGGAGTACATGTGGATAAAAGAAAAGATTGGTCCTAAAAGAAAATTAAAAGCATTAAAAGAAAAAAAATAAAGGGGAAAAAAGGAAACAGTATTTTCCCTATGCTGGTAAAAGCTGTTTTTTGGGGGGGTTGTTTTGTTGGGGAATGGGAATGATAGAGAAAATAGGGGATTCGGATATCCTTGCAATAATATTAATAACTTTGCAAATATTTAACTGCTATATAAATGCTGGGTATTGTTTTTAACATAGTGTTTTACTTTTATCAAAGCACAATTAAATGAAATTATCTCATTTGATCTTTATAAAAACTCAGCGAAGTAGAACTGTCTTCATTTTTACAGCTGAGCAAACCGAGGCCCAAAGTAAACTATATGGAGTGGGGGGAGTAAAGTGTAAGAAGACTGGAGAGGTAGGAAGGGACCAAGGTGTGAAAGGCTTTAGATGCCAAACAGAGGATTTTGTATTTGATCCTGGAAGTAAGAGGGAGCCATTGGGTTTTGTGGTGTAGATATGATTTGAATTTAAAAGCAAGCCAAATCAAAGTTTATTTTTGTCCTATAGAGAGAGCCATTTTAAATCCATCTCTTCAATCTACAAGTGCTCTTTTACTGAATTTGGCATTTTTATTTCAAGCAGTCACTTTCATTTATCTCCTTGGTGAAGAGGAGTCAGTGATGATCATTTCCAGAATCATCTGGTAGCTTCCTTGCAGATTGTCTATCAGCATTTAATATTTAGCTCCTTCCTCTTACCTCTCCCTGAAGTAGGTGTTTTTGCTGTCTGTTAAGTTATACATGTTTAAGGTGGCTCTCATATTGAACTTGAAGATGAAACATTCTCTTGAAATTTCCCGGATGAAATTGTTTCTTGATGCTCCATCCATTCAATGATAAGCAACTCTTAAGTAGTGACATATCTGAGATGTTATTCTGTCTAAATATGAATAGTAGAGACCTAAGCCATAGACCTCTTCTGATGCCTGTATGGACAGTAAAGGTGACATTGATTCGTCAAAGGATATTCCAGCTGGGCACTAACTTAAGGCAGGTACTATCAGTTTAAAAGGCTTTGACTATGGGCTGTCAAAGGACTTTATCTGTTATCCTTGTACAAAGAGGCGGTGTGATCTGATAGATGATACATTGGATTTGTAGTTAGGAAGACCCTGGGTTCACCTACTAGCTGTGTGACTGTGGGGCAAGTCACTTAACCACTTTGTGCCTCAGTTTCCTCATCTGTAAAATAAAGAGATTGGATCTGATGGACTCTAAAGTCCCTTTCCAGTTCTAAAACTGTGATTCTCTAGCTAGCTAAGCTAAATACGGAGAGGCTAAGCACTGGGAGGGACATGGAGAGGTATTGTTTGTTCAGCCACAGAGATACATAGAGGTCATCTATGAAAACATGGTGGGGGAAGATGGCACTCCAATTTATATTCCTGCAGGGAGGACCTGCACCTTCTAAATCATAGATCTTCTAATACAGTTATCCCTTCCACAGCACAGGGATTAGGAACCCTAGCACCCCTACAGTCTGGAAAATTCGCATAAAATTTTTGGCCCTACCTTCTTATCAGAGAAGTCCTGATTTTTTTTCTTTGTCGTTTATGGGGTATTTATAGTACCTTATTGTAAAATTTGGGTTAAGTGTTTGGTCATAGGCTATATGTAGGTCAATGTTAAGTAAGAATACTAGCCTTTGTGTGTCATCTGCTGGCTTTCACATTCCTTTTGCGAGCTTTAACATTTACTTATTTAAACTTGAAAAAAGAAATTGTGTATATTTATGTCATCTGCGGCTTCCACAAAAGTGCCCCCCAAAATTCCCATTTAATTTCTTATGCTAACCTGCAACATATCATGGGGAAAGTCATGGGGAAAGTCATGATGTGGAAGGGATAACTGTATATTGAAGTATGCCCGTATTGCCAACCATGTTGTCTAAGACAGTATGCCAATTAAAAGAATGCACTACTTGTATGCTTGCAAATAATATAGTAAATAAAGAGGAAGGAGCCAGTAGGGCAAGATGGAAAATGGGAGAGAGAGAGAAGGAATGCTTGATGAACAGCATCCAAGAAAGAATGTAAAGAGATGGAATCAAAAGCAGAGATGTAAATTGCTTTGATAATCTCTTCATCTTAAGCAAAATGGAGGAGGGAAAAAAGAAGAGATGATGGAAGATAGAAAGACATTTTGAGACACAGAAGGAATGCTGTGAGAATTCACACAGATGACCCTGGAATAATTTTTGATATGTTTTAGTAATGTATTATTTCTACATGCCAGTCATTTCTACGTATAATACACCCACCCAAACCCATCCTACTCCAACATAGGAATTCCAGAAATGAACCCTCATTATAACAACAACAAAGTTAAGCAAAAACACCTGCTAAAATATCTGTCTGAAAAATGTGCAGCATTCTGCCCCACACTCAGGGAGAGATGTTTTATGAATTTTTTTCTCTAGAACCAACATTGTTTTTTATATTTTCCAAGACATTAGCTTCATTGAAGTGTTCTTTTCAATAGCAGTACATTAGTCATTGTATGGGCAGGTAGGTGGAACAGTGGATTGAGCTTGGAAAGACTCATCTTCATGAGTTCAAATCTGGCCTCAGATACTTACCAGCTGTGCGACTCCAGGCAAGTCGTTTAACCCTGTTTGCCTTAGTTTCCTCATCTGCCAATTGGAAATTGCAAACCATTCCAGTATCTTTGCCAAGAAAACCCCAAATGGGGCGACAGAAGAACTGGACACAACTGGAAATGACTGAATGACAACAACAAAAGTCATTGTATATAACTCTTTATTCTCTTCTTTCACTCTGTTCATAAATATTTTTCTATAATTCTTTGAATTCCTTTCTGCATATTAATATTCTATTACATGCTAATTACACAGTTTGTTCAGCCATTCTCCAATCAATTAATAGAAATTACTTCTTTTCTAGTTTTTTGTTTGGACAAACGTTGATGCTAAATTTAAAAATCTTAAATATTATGCCTTTCTGTCTTTAACTTCCTTGGGTCTTATACGCAATAGTAGGATGACTGGAAAAAAGAGTTGGAATAATTTAATCACTTTCCTTGCCTAATAAAAATTGTTTTCTAGGATGGTGAGCAAATTCAGAATTTCATCAGTAGATGTTTTAATGTGAATGACCCTGATCTTAATTACCTTAAAGCTAAATATAGAGGAAAGGAAAACCATTAGGCTTCTTGCTTTGTTTTTGTTTTAAGCTTTAAACACAAAAAAATTATGTTCTCTTAAAATTAATTTTTTAGTGATAGAAAATAAATTTTCATCTTTCACAAGTTTTAAAATTTTTATCTGACATGCATATATATATAAAATATATGATATAAAGTTATGTACATCTAATGTCATTTTCTTTCTATTTCTCTTATTTATCTTGTGTCTGCCTAATGATTTTCAATAATGGGATCCTAAGAGCAAAAGACAAGTTTCTATCACATAAGATCCTGGCCACTTAACAGTGATGCACCTGAAAAGCTGTCTATGGGACACAACAGTTGAAAATCACAACCTAAACAGAAATTCAGCAGCTAGAAATTTGCTTGTCTCTAAATGGGGAGAAATTAATCATATCCATCTTCAATGAAGGGTTTATAGCTTTAGGATTTTTAGGTTGAAACACAGCTGTTTTCATATTTCACTGTAAACTCAAAAATCAAGTTCATTTTGTGTGGTTTGGGGTTTGCAACCACTTTTTTTCCAACATCTCCTCTCAGGATTGTCAGTTCCCCAAAGTTGTCTGTTCCCCCTTAAACTAAAAGCATTAGTAGGAACAGTGGACATATAAATGGGTCATGTCTAACTCTAGTCGGTAGAGGGCATTGTCAATCCATCCAGTCTGAAACTGTCCTCTAATTCCTCCCCTGCCCCCCACCCCAACACACACACACACACACACACACACACACACACACACACACACACACACCTTCAATATACACCAAGTTAATGTGTCAAGACACCATACCTGAAAATATGCAAGAATAGAGAAAGCATTTAGCAAATTGGGGTCATTTTCAGGTTTTTTTCCAAGCTCTATAGTCTCAAGGGGTACCTATCTAGAGCTTTGAAATGGATTTTTAAAATTCATATTCTCAACTATGTAAAACAATGTTTTTCTTTCTACTTTGACTTGAGTGTGATCACAGATGGAAGAGTAAAAATTCATTTTTCTCGGATTTGAAAATGAACAAACATTAATTATGCCAAACCAAAGTGTAATGGTTTATTATGTCAAATTCATAGGATCCCATAGGATCAATCTGCAAGAGACCTTAGAGACCAGACTCCTCATTTTGCAGGTGAAGAAACGGGTTAAACGATTTGTTGAGGATAACATAATTACCCATAGAACAGGAATGAGGACCCAAATCTCAATTACTGGATAGGATATTTTTGGAGAGGGACTAGCATTTTTTTCCTTCTTAATTGTGTTTTTTAAAGATAATATTAAATATATATATTTCCATTTCCTATCATAAACCTTAGTAGTATAGAGATATGCCTAGGGATTCATAGTTTTAAAGTCTTAGTGTCAACTCTAATTAATATAACTAATAAGATAGGTGAGAATGCCTCTTCGATTGAGTTACTTAATCAAAGGTTTAAACTAGAGGTAAATACTTCCTAGACACCCTATTGAATTAATCAGAAGTGTAAAGTAGGTTTTAATTGAATGAAAATAGATGATTCCACCCCAAAAATTCTTTGCAATCACTAGTTTAGTTTGGAATCTTCCATTGGAATATCAGGTCATCAGAATGGTGAAACAGCTGTAGCCAAACCCTCGAGAGAAAATTACTTGGTACAGCTGGTCTCCCTCCTACCCTACCCACACCCAACACAGAATGACCATCTGAACATTGACAGATCAGGAGAAGTGGATTTCCCATTTGAAAGGGTAGCTGTGACCCCAGAAGAGCAAGACAAACTAGATGTACCAAGGAAAGGTAGCCTCAAGATAAGGCTTTATTGTGTATGGCACCACAGAGAGCTATACACACCAAAGGAGAACTTCAAGATGTCTCCCCAAAGGGAGAAAAGACTCTTGGAAACTTCAAAATATTTAGAACCCTGAGGGAGAAGTAGTCATTAGCCTGTGGTGACCCAAATTGCTGGTTCAATGTGAGAGCAAAGAGGAAGTGCTTCATTGGAAAGAACCTTCAGGATCAATTTAGGTAAATTCAATCATCTCATTGAGGAGACAGAGGCCCACAGACTTTATATTTGGCCAAGGTCATGCAGGAAGGGCTATATAGTGGCAGAACCAAGATTTGAATTCAAGAATTGTTTCCAAATCCAGTGGCTTGTAAAGAGAAGCTGGTTAGAAATAAACTATATCCATAGACAATCTACAAAATAGCTAAACTACTTGGAGCCAATTAAAGGACTCACTAAAATAGGGCAGTGAGATGGTACCGTGAATAAAGTGCCTAAGCCAGGAAGAACTGAATTCAAATTCAGCCTCAGACATATCCTAGCTGTGTGACCCTGGGCAAATCACTTAACCTCTGTTTGCCTCAGTTTCCCTATCTGTAAAATGGGGATGATAATGGGACCTACCTTCTATAGTTGTGAAGATGAAATGAGATGAATTGTAGAGCACTTAGCACATAAGTACTATATAAATGTGTGTTATTATTATTGGAAAATTTCAGCCAAATCTATATCCTACATTAATATCCTCATGATCATCCATGATGATCCTGATGAAAATGACTAATCTGCCTATTCTATTCCAAGAGGTGCAGTTCCTTTGGTTTTATTTCATATACTCTTATTTTTGTCAGCATCCAGTATTAATGGGGAATAACTTTCCCCTTTATGCTTTATATGTCACATTCCACTTTGTAGTGAAAGGAAATTTGTTTACCTGTTGAAAGAATTCCTTAAGTGCTTGTTGATTAATTGGAAAGTAATTAAACCATTAGCAAAAAAAAATACTATTCCATTTTAATTGTAATAGAATTGCTATATTGATTTTGGGCAAAATACTTGCAAATAAAAATAAATATAAGAAAATAATTAAAATCTATCAACATTGGATAAATACTTCATTGAATTTGTGTTGTAATTAGTGTGGGAGTTTTCTCTGCCAAGATTGAAACCTGTCTCTCTCTTCTTTTAAAAAATGTGCCATTCTTTCCCATGACCTCACAAATATACAACCTATAAAATAAAGTAAAACAAAATGCCACAGATTTCTTATGTATGTCAATTCAACCATTTAAAAATAGTTTTGTACTTATATTTCAATATAAAAGGATCAATGCATTTAGCATCTTCTTTAGAGTGACAGCATGAATAATCATTTTTGAAATTGTCATACTGTAGTATGATTTTAAAAATAATCAAAGCTTTTACTTTCCCCATATTCTAACTAGTTATTTTTGGTAATTGCTTTTCTGTTTGTCTACAATTTGATGACAAATTTCTAGGGTATTATCATATTAGCAAATAGGAAATCTTCTCTTATGTTATTGCAAGCTTTTGCTTTCTTTGGTTTTCATTGCACTGTGGGATGTTACCCGATCTGGATGCTGACGTATATTTTGAGACATTAGTTTTATCTTTATGAATATCAATCCCCCAAGCATGGCCAATGGGAAATTAGCAATATTGCTAATATGTGGCATAGACCATATCAGTGCTCCTTCTTTGTATTTTCTATGAATTAGGTGTGTCCCGAATGTAAAAGAGGCATGCTGGTTTGAAATTTTCTATGGTTTCTGTCAAACAAACAACTTCCATTTAGGTGAAATCTTTAGGTTACAGTGGCAAGGGGGGAGCAATCTTAAATTTTACCATTGATGCTATGACAGCTTTATAGATTTTCAAGTCATAATGGCCATGTGTCCTAAGGACAATTTTAGAATAGAAATCCCTTCTGCCCTCTCCCACGCAATTTGAGCCCTGAACTTTTTTTCTCTTTCTACCACCAAGAAGGCACCACTCTTCACCAGGCATATATATTTACAGCCAGGGCAGAGGCCCAAGCTAATGACATGCTAATGGACGTATAATGGCATTTCACTGTTTGGTTTCCCAAGGACCAACACAATGTGAGCTTTTTTCCATTCTCCCCATTTAAAACATTTTAAAAGTGTTTTATTAGAAACATTTTATAACAGTGAAAAGGAAAGACGCCTTGTATGGAGACTCTAAGAAGGACTTTGCACTGCAATGGGAAAGACTTGTATTTGGAATCAGAGGACACTGATTCAAATCCAAGTTCTGCCGCTGTCTGAAACTGTATGACTTAAGGCAAGGAACTAGTTCTCTGCACAATGTCCCCCCACGCCCCATTAGACTGTGAACTTCTTGAGGGCAGGGACTATTTTTGCATTCTTTGTATCCATGGTGCAGTAGTATCAAACATAAATAGAATTGCGAGCCATTAACCTGTATATAGGGCAGCTAGGTGGCACAATGGATGGAGTCCTGGGCCTGGAGGCAGGAAGACTCATATTCCTAAGTTCAAATCCAGCCTCAGACGCTTATTAGCTGTGTGACCCTGAGCAAGTCACTTAACTCTGTTTGCCTCAGTTTTCTCATATGTAAAATCATCTGGAGAAAGTAAAGGCAAACCTCTCTAGTGTCTTTGACAAGAAAACCCCAAATGGGGTTATGAAGAGTTGGACAGGACTAGAAATGACTGAACAACAATAAACCCACATATAAGGATCCCTGCTGGCTACATATTGACTTAGGTTTAAAATGTAATATTATCTATGTTTTATTATATTTTTATTTATTTTGTTAAATAATTCCCAAGTATATTTTAATCTGGTTCAGGCCTCATTCAGGAGTGTGGTGGGTTAGGTCCCATTGGGCCCCCTGGCTTCATGTTTGACTCCCTGCCCTAGTGCATAACACTGTCCCTCTCACATAATAAGCCCTTAATAAATGCTTGTTTACTTGACTTGTTGATTTAAGCTGTGTGCCTACTTCTTCTCCTTTATGAAAGCAAGGCATGGGACAAGATTGCCTCAACAATTTATTTCTACTCCAAATTAGTAATTTTATGGTCTTACAGTTTAGTAAGAAGTTGAATTTTGGGGATAATGATTCATGTTACCCAGCAATTCTAAAGTGATTGCTTTTCCCTCCCCTTTTCCTGTCCCTTTTCAAGCCTATTTTCTTATGGTATATAAGTGTAAACGTGTTATTAAGATACAAAAAAAAAGCTTGGGTTGGATTCAATTGTGCTATCAAAGGTTGTTCTTACAGATGCTACATCACTCTCAGAAAGGCCTGGATTTCCCCTTAAAAGATATCTACTGTAGTTCTCTCCATATTGCCCTGGCATAGAATGCAAAAGGAATGGTAACACTTACTTTTGAGAGATTTACGTGCCATCTAACTAATGGACTCTAAGTTTAAACAGCATTTATTGGAGGCAAGATTCCAAGACAAGTATGCCAAAGCAGACTTTTTGATTTATGTACTTGAGGTTGGGGGAACATTCTAAGCTGTGCATTGGGGACAGTTTTCAAGCTCTGAGCTTCCATTAGAGACACCTCTCATTCTATCCATCCTCCCCCTTACCCTAATCAACTTCATTGAGTCAAAAATAAAATTATTTTCTGGTGTCCTTCCCCTCTTGGGACTTTGTAGGGGATTGGATTTATTTGGCCGAAATGCTTTCAGTAATAGCGCCCACCAGCTGTTTTAGCCCACTACTAAGATTCTTATTCTATAAACACCTAGAGACTTGTAGAAAACTGACGCTAGACAGAGCCATGCATAGAGTGCCGGGCTTAGGCTCAGAAAAACCTTAGTGCAAATCTGGCCTCCGACATCCTCTTTATGACTGAAGGCAAATTATATAATCTCTCTCAGTCTCAGTTTCCTCATCTACAAAGTGTAGAGGGTGGTACCCATTGTTCCTTTCTAGTTTTAAATCTATGATCTATCACCAACTTGCTGTGACTTGTTCCATCCTCCCCAAATCTATAACATATGAACACTTGGATCACAAATTTGAACCCCTGGACCATGGCAGGAGACAGAGCTAGAGTAGTGCTCCTTGATCGTTTCATTCTTTGTATTTGGATCCATGGTATCTGGTATACAGTAAGTGCTCAATAAATGCTTGTTGACTGATTGATGGTAAAATCATAATTACTTTGTGGGTTTATGACCCAGTAAGGGGGAGGAAGGGGATAAGGGGTAAAGAAAGGGAAACTGAATTTATAATTTATAGCCTATGTAGGATTTTATTTCTAATTTTTCTTTATTTTATTGATATTTTAGATGCTCAATAAACTTAAAATAAAAATTATACTTAAAATTAAAAAGAGTGATGGAATGAACTAGATGATTTCTAAAAATCATTTCCATGGCTAAGGGAAAAAAAATTGAAAAAGGAATGAGATCCAAAAAAGCATGTGTTCTTGTTGTTCAGTCATTTAACTTGTGTCCAACTCTTCATGACCCCATTTGGGGTTTTCTTGGCAGAGATACTGGAGTGGTTTGCCATTTCCTCTTCCAGCTCATTTTACATATGAGGAAACTGAGGCAAACAGGGTGAAGTGACTTGCCCAAGGTCATACAGCTAGTAAGTATCTGTGGCCAGATTTGGGCTCTAGGCCCAGCACTCTATCCACTCTGCCACTTAGCTGCCCCCAGAAGGCAAAGAGCCTCTTCATTTCTTGTATCTCCATTACCATTAAGTACCTTGCTTTTTTCAGGGTGGGGGCTCAATGATATTGAAGGAATGAAAGAATATGACTAAGCCAGAGCTGCCTGAGATTTCTTTAAAACTTTCCCTCCCAGCTTTACAGCATAGATTTCTCAACATTTCTTGAAATGAGTACACAAATTTATCATCAGCTATCTAAGTAAGCTATTTTCTCAACCTCACTATTTGAAAGGAATTTTGTAAATATTAAGACCCTGGAAAAAGGCCTGTTATAAGTAACTTGTTTTTTATAGAAGCAAAGAAATTCATTACTTTATGTAATACATGATGTCCCAAAAGTCTTAGTGTGGTTTTAAGCTTTAATAGAATTTTGCAACACTCTGTATACAGTTTTATGTCCTTTTAAAGTTTCTTGTTTTCACTGCAAGTGATTTCCTGAGATGAGTATTTACATTTCAACCTCAGTCCTACTATACTAATTGAAAACACATTAGTTCACACAAATTTCATTGAAATTCACCAAAAACTTCAACCCTAATCGTGAGAAAAGGTCTCACAGCTCACTTAGTAGGAGATTAATAAATGCTTACTGACTGGCTTTCAGTATTTGGCCACATACAACTTAATATACAGATCTCTCACGTGTCTTTAAAGTTCACCCAGTCATCCTGATGATTCTAATTTGCATCCTTTTTCATTCTTTCCAAGAGAGGAAATAAAGGAAAAGAGATGAAAGCCACAGTCCAAATAAAATGTAGTTGTGCTCTCTAGGCTATGTGACTGAGGAATAAATAAGACACCCAGATTCCTAAATGTTATATATAGAATCAATATGTCTGTAAACAACTCTTAAATCTTCATGTTTTATTAGCTTGTAGGGGTAAGTTTGTTTGACTTTGGGAACCATACTAAAAGTCTAAACATAGTGTCTTTTTTTCCCCTTTGGGAGCCCTTTCCAAGGATCTTTTTTCTTTTTCTTTTTATACCATAGTTTTGCCCAGGTTATTTAATGATGTAATTAATCATTTTTATGATCAGATGAAGGTTTCTTCCTTTTTATATAATTAATTTATTTTTAATTTTCAACATTTACTTTCATAAAATTTTGAGTTTTGAATTTTCTCCCACACCCTCTCCTTCTCCTTCTCCAAGATGGATGGCATTCTGATATAGGTTCTACTTATGCATTCATATTAAACGTATTTTCACATTAGTCATGACATAAAGAATTAGAACTAATGGGAGGAGCCACAAGAAAGAAGAAAAAAGAAAAGAAAAGGAGAGCAAAGAATATGTTTCCATCTGCATTCAGGCTCCAAAGTTCTTTCTCTGGACGTGGATAACATTTTCCATTGTGAGTCTTTTGGAGTTGTCTGAGATCCTTGCACTGCTGAGAAGAGCTAAGTTTATCAAGGTCAGTCATCACACAGTGTAGCTGTTACTGTGTACAATGTTCTCCTGGTTCTGCTCATTTCATTTGGCATCAGTTCATGCAAGTCTTTCCAGGTTTTTCTGAACTCCACCTGCTCATCATTTCTTATGGCACAATTGTATCCCATTACATTCATATAATACAGCTTGTTCAGCCATTCCCCAATTGATGGACATTCCCCTCAATTTCCAATTCTTTGCCACCACAAAAGGAGCTGCTATAAATATTTTTGCACTATGCCTCATTTTCCCATTTTTATGATCTCTTTGGGATACAGACCTAGAAGTGGTATTGCTGGGTCAAAAGGGTATGCACAATTTTATAGCCCTTTGGGAATAGTTTCAAATTGCTCTCCAGAATGGTTGATCGGATCACAACTCCACCAACAATGCATTAGTGTTCCAATTTTTCCACATCTCCAACATTTATCATTTTCCTGTTTTATCATGTTAACCAATCTAATAGATGTGATGTGGTACCTCAGAGTTGTTTTGATTTGCATTTCTCTAATCAATAGTGATTTAAGAGCATTTTTTCATATAACTATAGATAGCTTTAATTTCTTCCTCTAAGAACTGCCAGTTCATATCCTTTGATCATTTATCAATTGGGGAATGATTTATATTCTTATAAATTTGACTCAGTTCTCTATGTATTTTAGAAATGAGGCCTTTGTCAGAGACACTGGTTATAAAAATTGTTTCCCAACTTTCTGCTTCCCTTCTAATCTTGATTGGATTGGCTTTGTGCAAAAACTGTTCAATTTAATGTAATCAAAATCATCCATTTTGCATTTCATAATGTTCTCTATCTTTTGTTTGGCCATAAATTTTTCCCTTCTCTGTAGATCTGACAGGTAAACTATTCCTTGCTCTCTTAGTTTGCTTGTAGTATCAGTCTTTGTGTCTTTATTACTTATGTCATGTGCCCATTTTGACTTTACCTCGGTATAAGGTGTAAGATATTGGTCTATGTCTAGCTTCTGCCATACTATTTTCCAGTTTTCCCTGCAGTTTTTGTTAAATAGTGAGTTCTTATCCCAGAAGCTGGAGTCTTTGCATTTATCAAATAGTAGATTGTCATTAACTGTTGTGTCTGGTGTACCTAACCTATTCTACTGATCCACCACTCTATTTTTTAGCCAATACCAAGTAGTTTTGATGATTGCTGCTTTGTAATACACTTTTAGATCTAGTACAGCTCAACCACCTTCCCTTGCCTTTCTTTTCATTAATTCCCTTGATATTCTGAAGCTTTTGTTCTTCCAGATGAATTTTGTTGTTTTTTTTCTAGCTCTATAAAATAATTTTTGGTAGTTTGATTGGTATGGCACTGAAAAAAATAATTTAATTTAGGTAGAATTATCATTTTTATTATATTAGCTCGGCCTATCCATGAGCAGCTAATATTTTTCCAGTTATTTACATCTGACTTTATTTGTGTAAAAAGTGTTTTGTAATTGTGTTCATATAGTTCCCTTCAACTATCCTAACAGTGAGAAAGGTTTCGTGAGTTACAAATATCATCTTTCCATGTAGGAATATAAGCAGTTCAACTTTAATAAGTCCCTTATGATCTCTCTTTCCTGTTTACCTTTTCATGCTTCTCTTGATTCTTGTATTTGAAAGTCAAATTTTCTATTCAGCTCTGATCTTTTCATCAAGAATGCTTGAAAGTCATCTATTTTATTGAAAATCCATATTTTGCCCTGGAATATTATACTCAGTTTTGCTGGGTAGGTGATTCTTGGTTTTAATCCTAGCTCCTTTGACCTCTGGAATATCATATTCCAGGCCCTTCGATCCCTTAATGTAGAAGCTGCTAGATCTTGTGTTATCCTGATTGTGTTTCCACAATACTCAAATTGTTTCTTTCTGGCTATTTTCTCCTTGACTTGGAAACTCTGGAATTTGGCTACAATATTCCTAGGAGTTTTCTTTTGGGGATCTTTTTCAAGAGGCAATCAGTGGATTCTTTCAATTTCTATTTTACCCTCTGGTTCTAGAGTATCAGGGCAGTTTTCCTTGATAATTTCTTGAAAGATGATGTCTAGGCTCTTTTGTTGATCATGGCTTTCAGGTAGTCCAATAATTTTTAAATTACCCCTCCTGGATCTTTTGTCCAGGTCAGTGGTAGACCAGCCTGGAGTAGACTGGGTGGAATCAGGGCCCTGAATCACTGAACTGTGGCAGTTACCAGACTTTTCAACCCACAAACGCCAAAGGCAAGGGAGCGGGTCTGTGGGAAAACTGCTCAGTGTGAGGAGTCAAGTGGCTGATCAGAGCAGAAGTGCAGAGATTGCTTTGCTGGTGCTGAGGCAAGGTTCTCTTGCTTTGAGCTGCTTGGATCTGGGTTACGGTGTTGGTTGCGAGTTCTTGGGGGAGGAGGAGCACTGGTGTGGCAGAGCTTGTGGGGGCTGTAGAGAGGGAGTCCTCCTGGTGGTTACACAGCAGAAAAGAGTGCCTGTACTCACAGACCAGAGCACAATCCAGGAGACGAGCATCATATCACCTCAGAATAAAAGTAGCTCTGAAAACAGCAGCACAAAACCCTTGAAGCTTGGAACAAAGCATGCTTCACTCTGAAAGCAGTCATACCCTGACAAAGAGCTCAAAAGTTAAATAATTGGCTGGGAAAATGAGCAAGCAGTGTAAAAGGTTCTTCTCTTCTACTTTTCTTACTTCTCTTACTTGATTTTCCAAATCCTTTTTGAGCTCTTCCATGGCCTGAGACCAAATCATATTTTTCTTGGAGGCTTTTGATGCAGGATCTTTGACTTTTTTGTCAACTTTTTGTTGACATCTTCTGCCTATATGTTTTGACCTTCTTTGTCACCACATTGGGTTACACTCTGCTTTCTGCATGGTATGATAGACCCTTCCCAGGCTGTCTTGGGCTGGAGACTTGTTTCCCTCTGTTATTTTGTGGGTTCTGTAGCTCTAGAATTTGTTTAGAGTCATTTTTACAGGTGTTTAGAGGGATTTGGGGGGCAACTTAAGTGAGTCCCTGTTTTCAAGCCGCCATATTGGCTCTGCCTCCCTCTCTCTTAACAATTTTCAATCCAACAAATGTCAATGGGAAATAAAATTAGTGATGTGTTTCAATTTAGAAAGAATAATGAATATCAGACATCATAAGGATCTTCTAAATCAAGTAGGAAAAAAATCAGTGGACCCAGTAGCTACTGAAAATCCATTGCTTCCACAAAGTCATTGGCTGCCTTTCTGCCACTCCTTCAATGAACCATCACCTTCTTTCCTGCCTCTGGGAAGTCTATGGGTTGCCAAGAGTATCCCCTTAGTATCAGACGTCTCACACCTGAAATAACAGCCTGCAATAATATTGGGCATCAAGACAGCTCCTGCCCCTACTACAACTGACCTTGTGCCTTGAGCGTACATAGCAGGGATACAATATATTTGATGAATTTGTTGAATGAATTTATTGGATAAATAGAGTGTCATTCATTTGAAGCAGTTGAATAGACTCATCCTGTTTAGAGACAACTGTTGAAAATTACCAGTCTCACCCTACCTTCCCTACTCTGCCAATGAACTTTTGGGCTTTCTGACTTCTAGAGTTAAGAGTCTATTAATTGGGTCAAAGACAGCACTGCAATGAAAGCTATGTATACACTGATAATTTCAGCTAGTCTATCTGCAACCTGGGCAGCTAGGTGGCACAGTAGATAGAGTGCTGGAGTGAGGAAGATTCATCTTCTTGAGTTCAAATCTAATCTCAGACACTTACTAGCTGTGTGACCCTGGGCAATACACTTAACCCTGTTTATCTTAGTTTCCTTATCTGTAAAAGGAACCGAAAAAGAAATGGCAAAACACTGCCATATTTTTGCCAAGAAAACTACAAATGGGGTCATGAAGAGTTGGATATGACTGAAAACAACTAAACACTAAGCTGTACCCTGGAACATTGGAACTATAGCTTAGTATAAAGTTAAACCAACTGAAAAATGGAGAGACTGAATAAAAAAAGGTGGAGGTTGGAGAAATTTCTACAGATGTTGATGTCAAGTAAATTTCAAATGATTATATGCAGAGTAAGTGAAATCACATATACTGTATTATATTATATACATATACATATCTACATATACATATAATATATTGTATTTATTTTTAGTGATGGAGTTGAGTCACTGCTCAGAATTTCCTAATGGGTAATGACATTTTTTGTCCTGATACTTTTCTTCACCTTTTGAAAAAAAATCCAGGTGACTAATTTTTTTCCAGTATACACACATTTTTAGTAAGACTGAAAAATTTATTTTAGCCTTTAGGCTAAAGGATCCAGAACTCTAATAAGAGCCATGTCTACATGATGCCAATTGCAAAATACTTCATAAAAGGTAATTTTCATGATGTGGTAAAAAAAAATACTGGGCTTGGATTTAGACAACCTGCCACTTACCTTTGTGACTTTGAGTAAGTCATCTTGCCTTTCGGGACCTTAATTTATCTAAATGTAATAGCAATAGAATATCAGTGGTATCAAAATCAAATAGAAATGAGATCATTAAACTCTACATAAGATCCCTGAGGGCATGTACTGACTTAGAAGAACACATGTTAACATTAGCCACATTTTATTGCATTTTTATTTATTCTATTACATATCTCCCAACTACATTTTAATTTGGTTCAAGACTTACTCTGGAGTGTTGCAGGCTGTGTGGTTTACATGTCTGGACCATAAAACCTCAAAGGTGCCTTCCACCTTCAAATCTGAAGTATTTAATTGGCTTAAAATGAGGTATGCATCCCAAAGACAGAGAAACTGGGAAAAAATGTTGAAAGCAGTATTGAAAATTAGGTAGGGGTTGCCTTGGAATGAACATGCTTTCTGCAGACCATTTCCTTTCTATAGAGTTCTTTGTACCACCTAACAGGAAGAAGTGCCTTTCTTTAGTGTTTTTTCTCCCATTTGTTTTCCTTCTCTCCTGACCTTGATGATTGGCTATTCATTCAGTTTAGAGCCCTCAGGACATAATAAAAGAAATATCAAAACTCCTTGGAAACCTTAGATTTTCTCGATATTCCTTTTTATCTTACTGTTGTCCAATCTTACCTGGTACTAAAATGCAAGTACAGGTCTATTAAACATGAGGAGGCTTGAGTCCATTTGAATTATGCATAATTACCCTTGGCTTCTTAAAAGCAAGAATCCTTTTTATGCTTTCAGATATTTTAGCTAATCAATTAATTTTTTAGCTCATTAGGTTTTCTAAAAAAAATTAAATATTAAATATTTATAAGTGCCTGGCCCACCCAGCTACACAATTCACTTCAAGATAAAATTAAAATTCCCAAAGCATACATCTGAAAGATGTTTTTAAATGTTAGCATTTTACTTTGCTGTACCCAAATTCTAATTCATGTGATTTGAATGACATACTAGAAACCATTATACATATGGGTCCAGTTTTGGTGTGTTTTTTTAAGAAAACAATAAAAAAAAACTAATGTGTATAAGTAAAATGGCCAGATAATTTGCAGAAACCACATTTCTGTCAGCTGATTTATTATTATTTCCCTTTATTCAATAGGTGGGTCATCACATTGGAGAAAAAATTCACAAAGCTATAGCAATGAACTGCCTTTATTTAAACCACACTTGACTTGGAGTATATAAATAATTCCTAAGATCCCTGTTGATTTCCCAAAGGGAATATTAAATGCTAAATAACTTCACAAAGTGGAGACAGACCCCTCCCTGCTTTCATTTTTGAAGTTATCAGTGTAATAATCTTGTAACTTACTTTTAATAATTCATATATTGAAAGCAAATAAAATGATAGTGTGACTATGATCTTTGAACTTTGCCCTACACTATTTAATAAATGATAGTAGGTTTGATGTACTGTCATGTCTGCCATAGATTAGAAAAATGCATTGTTTGAAAATCTCTTCCTTTAAAATCTTACATTGCTTTAAGTTTTTGCATTGTTTTAAAAATGTATCCATTATGCGAAGTTATACATGGTAGTTATATGAGATTCCGTGCCTTCTTGGGAAAGGAGGGGTGAGGGAGGGGAGAAAATCTGGAACTCAAAATTATGTAGAACCGTGTGTGGTAAACTAAAAATAAATTTAAAAAATATAAAAAAACAAAAAAATGTATCCATTAATAACAATACCTAAAATTGCAGAGCTGGTTTATTTTCCAATCACACTATCATGACCTATGACCTTATTACCTTTCCCCAGGACTTTTATATGAGTTTACACACTGGTTTCTGTATTTCAGGTTTGTCTCTTGCCTTTTTCCTCATATGCATTGCTGTTAGAGTTATTTTACTAAAGCACCACTTTAACCATTTAATATCCCTACTCAAAAACCTTCAAGGGTTCTCACTTGCAGAATTAAGTCCATCCTTCTTGGTCTGACATTCGATGTCATCCGTAACCTATCCCCATGTAACCTTTCTAGTATTGTCTCTTACTACTTCCCCCTGTGATCTTTCTATTCTAGACTAGACTACTTAGCCTCTCCAGAGCATTCTCCAGTTTCCCACCTCCACTGTTATTCAGGGTATTTCCTCAGTCTGGAATTCTACTCCCCTCAATATTAAAATCCACCCATGCTGCTGTTGTTGCACCGCTGCAGCCTTCGAGATTCCAGTTAATGTGACCTCCTCGATTATCCTGCCCAGTCAGAAATAATCTTCTTTCATCCCTCATTTTATTGTGCTTCACTTTATTGCAGTTTGCAAATATTAAGGTTTTTTACAAATTGAAGGTTTGTGGCAACCCTGAGTCTACTGGCGCCATTTTTCTAACAGTGTTCTCACGTTGTGTCTCTCTGTCATATTTGGTTAATTTTCACAATATTTTGAAACTTTGTCATTATTATTCTATCTGTTTTTGTGATCTGTGATAAGTGATCTTTGATGTCACTATTTTAAGTGTTTTGGGATTCCAGATATTGCATCCATAAAAGGCAGTGCCCTTAATTGATAGATGTTGTGTGTCTTCTGACTTTTCCACTGACTGGCCATTCCCCTGTTTCTCTCCCTATTTCCTGAGACACAACAATATTTAAATTAGGACAATTAATAACCTTACAATGGTCTCTAAGTGTTCACGTGAAAGGAAGAGTCGATCAATGAGGCAAACTTTGTTGTTGAACTATTTTATGAAATTGCCAGTCACCCCAACCTTCAGCAACCACCACCCTAATCAGTCAGCAGCCATCGACATGGAGGAAAGACCCTCCACCAGCAAAAAGATTATGACTCACCAAAGGCTCAGGTGATGGTTAGCATTTTTTAGCGATAAAGTTTTTTTTTTTTAATTAAGGTATGTACATAGTTTGGACATGATACTATACACTTAATACACTACAGGATAGTGTAAACATAACTTTCAAATGCACTAGGAAACCAAAAAATCCATGTGACTCACTCTATTGTGATATTTGTTTTATTGCAGTAGTCTAGAACCTCACCCGCAGTGTCTACCAAGTATGCCAGTATCAATTTCATGCCTGTCAAGATATAACCAATTATATTTATATAACCACCAGGTGGTGATGGTGAGCACAATGAGGAGACAGCCTTCTACTGAGCCAGGGACCTAAGGGAGATGCACATATAATTTGTTTTCTTTCTTTCTTTCTTCCTTTCTTTCTTTCTTTCTTTCTTTCTTTCTTTCTTTCTTTCTTTCTTTCTTTCTTTCTTTCTTTCTTTCTTTCTTATAGTATGGGCTTCCTTAATGGTCCCTCCAATTTAGACGGATGATCTTCCCTTTAAGCCTAGCAAGGACTTTCAAGGCAAAGGGAAGAGCTAGCAACCGTCTTATGGCTTGCCTTCTGTGACTCCTGGTTCATGTGTGCAAGAATGTCTTCTCCCTAGGCTGCACTCTTTCCCCGCAAAGTGTCATCTCTATTAATGCTTAGCTCCTGGATTACCCTACATTGATTTGTATTGCATAGGGATGAACCCCAATACTTTAAATCTATTTCTCTCCTGGAGTTTTCTCTGCCCTCAGTTTCCACTATCACTATTAACAAGTAAGCTCTAATGGATCAAATTCAGATAACTACATGGGTGCACATGTAATAAGAAAATGTTTAAAATAGTAACTTTTGTGGTTTTGCAGTTTTAAAAGCTGCCACAGTCTGCAGCCACAAGGAGAGGGGAGAGGAGAGGAAATGAGAAGCAATGTGATGGGACCACCATCTACCATCTCCTTCCTTCTTTGTGTTAGACTAGATTTTTCCCTAGAAGGTGACAAAGCTGGCATTTGATTAGCATATGTGTGGGGGTGGGGGATGGGAATGGGTTGCGGAGGGGGCAGGATCATGTGGTGGCCTCTGGCTCAGTTGCTATGGCTTCCTGATCACCTAGGAGCATATAAGGTCCTACGCAGGGGGTCAGTTCCCTTCAGACTTGGATGTAGGAAGTCCATTCAGATCAGCACACCCTGCCCTGTTGAATAGTCTCATTTCCATATGGAGGGGAGGGGCAGGGCCTATTTACTGTAGTTAAGTGCTACTGTGTCTGTGTTTTATATCCTTAGTTTTTCAATCACCTAAGAGTGCCTCATTTTGTCTCAACATTGAGCCTAAATGAATGGGGAGGGGGGAGGTGCTCACATTAGGCTCTCGTTTAATAAACAGCATGGTAGGATTTCCTTCCATCCAGTATTCCATTACGGAATCAGGAAAGCCCTGGGATTGGCTGGCTAGCCAGTAGTAGGGGCTTTACAGCCCCTGGAAACCACTGAGAGGAAAATAAATGACAGATAGTATTACTACGGACCCATTTCTGTATCTTGAATGGTGAGTGTCTGGTTCTGGGATTCTGTCCCAGACTCTTCAGTGTCTTTCTCTGTCATTGGGGAGCACAATAACTGGTGATCCTCAGTTCAACCTCCAATGTTTGTATTCAGCATGTACACTCCAGCTGAGATTCTACTGTCTCCAGTCTCCACCATTTTCCCAACCACAATCAGTCACAGTCTTTGTTTCTTGCTGCTTGCCTCTCTATCTTTTGCTTGCTTGGCTTTTTTCTACCATCCAGTCCCCTTCAAAGTCAGGGTTAAACAAATAAACACCATGTGTCCCAAGTAATAGTCTCAGGGTTCCATCAGTGACAAAAAATACATCAACAGTAAATGCAATAAACATAGCATAATGTACAGCATCGCTTGTCAGGCTGCATCAGTGACTGTATGTCTAAATTACACATAGGCGTGTTATGTTCCTATATCAGTAGGACAAGCATATTCATAGAATGCAAGCAAATATGAGCCTAACTGCAAACAATATATACTATATCATACATATATATATACCATAGTGTATATATATCATAGTGTGTATATATATATATTTAATATTGTATGTGTTTTATATATATATATGCATATATATATACACACTATGTATACTAGTATATATACAATATATACACCTAGCCAGGTGATACAGCAGGATAGAAAGTTGGACTTGGAGTCAGGAAGACTTGAGTTCAAATCCTGCCTCAGATACAGATTATTTACTGTAATGTAAGGAAGCTGTCTCACTCTGTGTAAGTCACTTTAATTATGCTATGCCTCAGTTTCCTCTTCATAAAAAGGGGAAAATGATAGCATCTGACTCCCAGGTTTATCGTGAGGATAAAATGAGAATATTTGCAAAGTCACTTGTAAGCTTTGTGCTACAGAAATGGTAGCTATAATAATAATTATTAATGTTAATAGTTAATATAATAATATAGTATCATTATAATAGCTACCATTTATACAGCACTTAAAATTTGCTGACACTAAGTAAATAGTATTAGGTACTTAATAACTTGTATTATTATATATTATGTTATATGTATTATTTTATTTATTTATTATTATATTATTATTATTCCAGCAATATGATATCAATAAACCTATAAAATAACTGCTTAAGTATTAGCACATATTTAAGTAAAGGACAACTTATACATTATTCCACAGACATAACAGAAAATAATAAGGCAGTAGTCTAATTTAGTTTTTGTTGTTCGGTTGTGTCCAACTCTTTGTGACCCCATGGATCATAGCACACCAGTGTTGTCCATAGGGTTTTCTTGGGAAAGATACTGGAGCGGTTTGCTGTTTCCTTCTCAGGCAAATTAAGGCAAAGGGAAGTTAAGTGACTTGCCCAGAGTCACATAGCTACTAAGTATCTGAAGGCTGGATTGGAACTCAGGTCTTCCTGACTCCAGGCCCAAAGCTCTATCCCCTGTGCCACCTAGCTGCTGCCTCCGTCTAACTTAGAGCACGCAGCAATGAACATGTATCAACAAACCAATGCAATTTCCTACAAAGTATATATCACACGAGAAAACATTCTCATCGCGTTACATATATAACTGCTTCTTTAGTTTTACACTGTGTCATCATAGGTACATCTGGATACAGAATAGATAGGCTGAGCTCTCTTGTGACCTGAAATGCATGAACTAGTTGAAAGTATTGACCAGTGACAGTCCCCATTAGAACCATAGTCCAGTATTATTAAACCTGAATTTGTGGAGAGCATGGGCTGGTACCCATGTTACAAGGCTCTTGTGGGGTATATCTGTACCCAAGGAATTTCAATGACTGAAGGCAGGAAAGGTGTTGCCTTTGAGTTCTGCCTACTCCCCTTATTGGTACTGGACCCAGGAAAAGCTGTTTGGTCATGGTAACTAAGCTCTTCTCTGGAAATGCAACGTTCCAAACCAGAATCTGGTTGGTTTTATAATATACAATGTATACCTGAGGAACAATACCTTTTATGTAATATCTGCTTAGGTGAATACGTATCATTTATCTCCAGCTGCTCGCTGGGCAGTCCAACAAACTCTCCTACAGGCAAGAAATAGTTACAATGAATTGTTCTTACAGGAACCCCACCAATCTCCAAGATTTGGCAACAAAATTTAATGCACATACTCCCAAGACAGGGCTCTCATTGGCCAATATTCCCTAACACAGAAAAGTGCCTAGTCTTTCCATTAGGTAGGTGTGAAGAAGCTTTCCACCAATCATTGAGCTTGTGGGTCTCTTAGAGGTCTATCTCCTTGTTGAAAGGTTTGACAATGCAATTGGGCATCATACTGCTGTTTGCATCCATCAGGGCTCTTCTGGGTTGAAGGTATAGCTAGTTGGTAGAGATCTTTTAGCTTTTCTCAGCTGAAAGATACACTAATTTTAAGTATTTGTCTCTGCTTCATCCTGGGACTCCAAAGCAAAAGTCAATAGGTAAACATGGCTCTTATCCAAACACCGTAAAGTAAGGTCTGAAGCCTGAGTCATCATTCCTGGTAGAGTTACACATGTATGCTTAATAACAAACAAAATAACATTCTGACTTTTAGAATAAAAAATAACCTCAATATTTGTTTTTACTGGATTTTTTTTACTTAGTTCTAAGCATTACACTGAAATTTCTATACTCTTTCCTTCTTGCTATAATTTGTGTTGGTACCACAAATGGCATGTGCCTTTAAAACTTTTATTGATAACCAGAATGCCAAACCAGAAGCCAGTTAATGCAGCATAGCATTGCTGATTTCAGAAAGCAAAAAAAAACATTTAAAAGGGTCTGGAGGCTCATAAAGTACTAGTGAAGGATCGGGGACACAGCTGGTGGAAGGCCATTTTGAATGTTGTCATACTCTTTGGTGTCTCAGCACCAGCAACTGGGCTCAGTAGCACTTCAGAGCTCCCAGGGCTCTCGTTAGATTTGGATTTGCATTATAAAAAAATCAAACTAAAGCTCTGAGTAGTTAATGATATCATAAATGAAGCTGATGCCTAAATGCCTTTAAAAACTCCATGAAAAGGTAGAAAGGCTACTGTATAACATGCAGGAAATATAGGACCGTACATTGGTGGAGTTAGTTGGGTAAACAATAATACTCATTGCATTTTGAAGCATTTTATGCAAAGCATTTTGGTGAATTTTTAAAAGAGACAATTCATTTATTTTTCCTCATTCATAAAGAAGTGATATGTTGGTCATTTTATTAGCATTAATGACAAAATTCCAAGAGAATTCCAGGTTCTTTTTGTTGCTGTTATTGCAGGACTTAAATACGGGGTGTTCCTAAAGTCTGGACACATAGGTAAAAATGCATATTTTCAAGAAATGAAATGAATGAAATTTTCAACAACATTTTATTTATTTGGAATATTAACAAGTAACATCTTCAATTCATTTGCGATGCAAAGGTTGGTGTGCTTTGCAAGATTCATGTGAACTCCAGGTAATAATTCCACATTGCTGCCAATTGCCCGTGTGTCCAGACTCTAGGAACACCCCGTATAACTGTAATGATATATTGCCCAAAATTACATTACAAATCTACAAAAATGAAAGCTGAAACAAAGTTTTTGTTCTTTCTATTGTGAGTTAACAAGGGAAAAGAAATGCTATCAGCCCTGTAGGGAGATGAGAAAAGTCTCATCTATACCCTTTTACCTTCTTCCATCTCCCAAGCTCTTAGGGTGTGTGGGTGTGTGTGTGTGTGTGTGTGTGTGTGTGTGTGTGTGTGAGAGAGAGAGAGAGAGAGAGAGAGAGAGAGAGAGAGAGAGAGAGAGAGAGAGAGAGAGAGAGAGAGCCTGCGTGTGTCTCTTCTTGCAGAGATTTAAATAGCAAGGGTGGTGAATGGGATAGATGAGGTGAGCAGTAAGGGGAGAGGTGTTCGGGGTAAGATTGGTTATGTCTGGTTGCTGCTGGATAACAAAATTTAAAAAAATTATGAGAAGCTCAGCTACAGCTCAGATTAGCCCACTCTTCCTACTGACCCCCCAACACACATACTATCCATAATAGTGAGGCATACAGCATACAATCATCTACCCCAAGGCCTTATTTTTCTAGAATTATCAGGAATCATTGTTTCACGCAAATGATTTTTTTCCAAGTTAACTTTACAGTGGCTAAGCTAATGTCTGAGTCATTTTTGATAAAAGTCTAAGGTCTAAGGCATATTATAACATGTCCTTTTTTCTTTTAAACCATAGTACATTAAACAAGATTTAGCTTTGTTTTTTACCCTCATGATCCGGAACCATTATTATAAACAGTAATTAGTATATGGTGCTATAACACAGTGATGCCCTCAGCAGCTTCTTAGGCATATAAACATACCTACCCCTTCACAAAATGTCCCAATAGTTGTCGTTTTGTGTCTCCTTTAAACATTTTTTCTGCCTCCACCATCCGTCTTTTTATTATCTTTTTGCTCCTATTAGTGTGTCTACCTTCACAGTCTATCCCACCCCACCAATTTCTAACAGTGTTGTTGTCGGGTCTTTTTTTAATCTGCTATGGGCAGGGTGGATAGATAACCAACAGGCTGTTTTTTTGTTTTTGTCTTTTTCCCTGTCTGGTTCTGTGGCACTAAGCATTGCATCATCAACATGGGTTAGCTAAAAAGTGAGCGGGGGGATGGGAAGAGAGTAGAGAATTGGTGGTATCTGCTGCAGACAGTTTATTGTGATGCTGGTTATTGGGGATAGACATTTGGTTGCATGAATACTGCAAAGGGTGCCATTTCAGAAACGATTCATGACATTTCTCAAAGGTTAAACCTATTGATGTCTAGATAATTTAGAGGAGGAACAATTTTTATTGCTAACATTCTGGAATAGGTACTCTACACGTGCTCCAGGAATCCAGCTGCAGCAGAGCATTTTAGGCTGAAATGTATATAAAGTTCTAAATTTTATTGTTTTTTAATTGCAGGAAAGGGCAAGCTGTCAAATAGAATTTTTGTTAAGTATCAACATACTCTCCTGGTAGTTATATAAACATTTAGGGGAGGACTTTAATGAAAAATGTGTTAGTCCAGGTGCCGAGCCCTAAAACCATAGTACATATTGTACTATTGAAATTGTTTATATCCTTTGACAACCTCATATGTTCAGAGGTATCTCCGGTACCTTGTGAGCTATCTCCAGCAAATTTGAGGATGCGGAATTTTTCATTTAGGTCTTCTTTGGGTCCATTAGAGTATTTTTCACCATGTTCAGTTAGAAGACATTACTGTTTTTTCCAAACTGTCTCTTCATGATTTTTTAAGACATATTACAATAAACATTCTTGCCATAAAAACAAGTTTAACCTGAAACTCTTGACAACTTCATTTTAAACCCAGACAGCTAGGATGTAAATTGAGCTGCCCAAAGAGAGTTGGCAAAATAGTTTACTTGCTGTAATTAAAATAAGGGAAATTTCTAAACCACAGTCATCTTAATTCAAATGTGAGCAACTGAATGCTATTACCAGTGGGTTTTTTTATTTCCTCATTCTTGGCAAGCTGGTGTTGCTTTGGGAGGCTGGGAATCAGACTGTTTTTACCTCAGGATATAAATGCTATTTATGTTCAATGCATAACAGGGCAATCATCATACACATTCAAGACACACATTTAATTCATAAATCTAAATTTAACAATCAAGAGTCCTCTAGTTTTATGTTGTTAATAAAAAGGACAGCAAATGCATTTCTGCATTTGGCTGATCTTATCAACTAACACAATTGGAACCCTACATGATTGTCACCATATTAGTAGTGCTAACATAAGCATATCCTACTATATATCAGCATATTTGTATTTCTACTTATGAGAACATATGACCTTATTTTATTACTTGATTTGGTTCTAGTTAATGATCAAATATGGTATTAGAAAAGGAATCAGCAGATACTGACACATAAAAAGAAAAATGCAAATGTTTTAAGGATAACTGTGAGATGAACAGTTGAAAAGTACAATCAACTTTTATTTGACTACAAAATTAAAGATAGTATATCACCTAGGTACCACTCATGAGATTGAGAATTTCCGTGTTTTTTATATTTGTAGCTACATTTAATTTATCTTTAAGGGAGAAAATGTTTAAATTTGAAGCTCCCTTGCAAAATTTTGCAAAGGGCTTTCCTTCCAACTCAAAGCTTCCCAAAATGCTGTCATTCATCTATCCTGAGCATGGGGAAAGGGTGAGAGCAGGGCATAGGGAGAAAGATCTAGACTCCTTTCTTTGGGCTCTGAAGTACTCTATGTTTGGCCATAGTTAAGCCTGTGCCAACCTAAAATCTTCCCCAAAGCTACGATTTTAAACATGGCTTTCTTGCATGGAGACTCCCTTTTTAATGGCTTCACCATTTTGGCATGTTTTCATAGATCCTAGCTACCAACCTCAAGAGGAAGATTGAAGTCAGGTCCTAAATTGGCTCTAGCTAGTGTGTAAAGATGTGATAACACTTTAGCACTAATGGGATTCACACTTTGTTGCAAAACAACCTTGTTGCTGTAACCTTTGCCTGCATCAACAGAGACTGCTTTGGAATGAATGTTTACTTTTCCTTCTGCCTGTGAGTATGAATCCTTTCTCTCCACTCAATATTCTGCCCATATTCCATTCCATGTTTTAAAAGGTAGTAAAGTTTTTCAGCATTTTACTAATACACAGGATTTAGCTATTATTAAGCTTTCTGTTTCCTCTTTCATTTAGGTGCAAAGCACTATTATACAGGCAGCGTATATGATTAGAGCTTTTGTTGTTTTGTTGTTTCAGTCATGTTCCCGACTCTTTGTGACCCCATTTGGGGTTTTCTTAGCAAAGATACTGGATGGTGTACCATTTCCTTCTCAATGATTAGAGCTTAGGCAATTTAAAGTTTATATTTTTTAATGCAAATGAGGAAACTGAGGCCCAGAAATTTAAGTTATTTGCTCCCAAATCATAAAGGCAATAAGTAGCCAAGGTGAAATTCAAACTCAGGATTCTTATGTCTGTACTCTACCATGCTCTGCTTCTCATTATTCACAGATAGGTGGGAGCTTTCATAGGCACGTTGTGTATTTCCTTTATAAAGTCATTGGTATATTTACATTTCATCTGCTTTTAGGGATAACAAGTGTGCTGCTATTACCATCATCACTTAGGCTTACCTCTCCTTCAACCTATACTTCGGGCTACATTAAAACCCATCAATTCTTTCTTTAACATGTCTTTCTTATCTGTCTATTCCTCTTCTCATTTCCATTTTTTCAGTCTAGACTCTTTACCTCACATCTGAGCTACCATAATTCCTCTGAGCCTCTCTCCCCACTTCAGTCCGTCTTGCATAATGCTTCAAGTTTTAATAACAGGGTTTTCCATGTCTCTCTCCCTACTTAAGAACCTACTTGCCTGTTACTCCAAGTTTAAACTCTTCTTTGTAGGTTTTAAGGATTTTCATAATCCGATCCCATATTATCTAATTTTAACAGTATACGATCTACTCCAATCAGGCTAAACAATCACTCAGTCAGCAAGTATATTTGAATCTCCTATTACACACCAGGCACTGTGCTAAGTGCTGGGTGTACAAAGACAAAAACATGAAGAGTCCTCGCCCTCAAGGAGCTTATAGTCTATCAACGAAAGCAAAATGGTACCCATGTAAGTAAATGCAAAATATATATGAAACAAATACAAAATGATTTCTGGGGTGCATTCATAGAGGGAGATATAGTGGTACCTGAATGGAACTTAGAGGGGAGTTATGAATTGCACAAGACAGAGGCAAGGAGAGAATGTGGGAGGGGGACAACCTGTGCAGCACCAGAGATGAGTAATACAATGTTATATATGAATAGGCCACCTGATTCAAACAGAGAATGTATGAAGGGGAGTAACATGTCATAGATCTATCTGTAGGGATAGGCTGGAACAAGGGAGGTTATATTTTATCCTTGGGGTGATAGAAAGCCACTTGAGCTTTTTGAGCAAGGGCACATCACGGATAGACCTGTGCTTTACAATTATCACTTTGATAGCAAAATGGAGAATGGTTTATTGAAGGAATGAAGGCAACACTATAATTTTGGTACAAATGTATATGTGTGTGTAAGTGATCGCTTTAGCACAAATATGAGTATATATATGTATGCATCTCTAGATACATATACACATACATATATAATATGTACATATGTAGGTATGCATGCATCTCTATAGATACATATATATTCTCATATGTAATATGTATATATGTAGGTACGCATGCATCTCTACAGATACATATATACACACATACATAATATGTGTATATGTAAGTATGCATGCATAGCTCTCTGTTGTTGTTTTTTTACTATGTGTTAGTCTTATCTCCTCAACTAAACTTTAAATTCCTAGAGCAAGGACCATGTCTTTTCTCCGATTGTATTCCACATGAACTATTTAAGAATAACATATGAATGAGAGAATTCATGTTCAAAGCACTGACCAGATGATATGCCCCTTCCAAGCCTAACTTTTCAATATAGTAGTAGGTAAACCATCTGAGGGAATAACTTGAAATAGTGTACACAAAAGGAATAAAATCCTTTGCTTCACCATAGCACAGAGGAAATAGTTCTTCAATGAACAGTTACCAGGTTTCATAGTAAATAACAGTAGGGCTCGTTTGGCTGTTTTGAGTTTTTTTGTTTGTATCATGATAATTATTACTAAAATGTAAACTCCTTGGGGTCATCACCACTTCCTGGCACATTGCTGTGATTAATAAATGCTTATTGACTGATAAGTCATGCACGATGTATAAAGCAACTCTGTCCCAAAAGTTCACTTTGAAAGGCAGTTTGGAATTCAGAATGTATTTTGCCCTGGAAACCACATTATAAATGGTGGCTAGATTCCTGGGGTAATCCCAAAATTTTATTTGACTCAACAATGTTTATCATAGAATCATAGCTTTAGAACTAAAAGAGATATAAGAAGTCATCCAAGACAACATGCTCATTTTACAGGTGAAGAAAATAAGACCCAGAGAGGTTTAAGTGACTTGCCTAAGATTGTACAAACTGTGAGTGATAGAGCCCAAATTTGAACTCAGACCCTCAGATTCTAAATCCAGTGATCTTTCCAATCCACCATTCACCTAAAAAGGGACTCCACTCTTGAAGCCATAAAGGCACAGTAGACAACAGTTGGCTATCTGGAAAAGGAGGAGAAATATGGCTTAAGGGAATGTTTTCCACTCTCTGGGCTTCAAGGAACCACCATCATAGACATAGTGGCTCCAGTTTAGCCACTAGCTGACCTTTTACATACACATGGCATTCTTAAGTCAAAGATTGCTTGTGCTATCACTGTTGTCCAAGGGTCCAAGTATGCTGTTTACAAAAGGTAGTGAATATTGAGCTTCTCATGTGACCACAATTAATGAGTTGTTGAAGCATTGACACTTTTAATAAGTCATCATGCACATGAAGCAAACAGTAACCCAATATTCTTGTTGTTAGAGATTGTGCAAACACCTTCAAGCAAGGTATATTTTTACCCAATTTTCTAAATTCACTACCTTGCATATCCCATAAGAAATGCGATCTAGTACGAATATGTGATTTTCAGATTTTCTAAGCTAAGTTCACCCCATTTCTCTATATTTTCAGGTTTGTTTTAAGCAGGGCTGTGCTGGAGCCAATTTAAACCAACTTTTGAGAGCTGGTTGTTGAATTTTCAGTTATGCCTCAGAAATCAGCAAAAGCAATAAATCTAGCCTTGATTGACTGTTTTGACTGTGTACTTAAGAAAGTAATGGAGAAAATAGCAATAATGGAGATAAAATTTTAAAGTATGTCATTGGTACTTTTTTTTTTAAGAGAGCCAGTTGGTAAACATTTTTACCAGTATATCCCTAGATTTATGAGACCAACCAATTTACTCAATATATTCTGAGATTAGGTAAATAGGTTTTTTTTCTCCTTATTAGGGTTAGCAACTACTATACTCATACATGTTCCAAAGTATATCCTATCTGGTCATTTGGTCTGAAATTGTAACCACCAGCACTAACCTACTGTATGCCAGACTATTCTTTCTTTGGTTGGTTGCAGAAGCATTAGTGGAGGGCCTAGAGATCCAGTGCTATGAACTTGGTATCCCTGTACCTCTTCTAAATCTCCATAATCAATATTCCCAACTTATGAAAATTCCACTTTAGACTAGGTCTACAGTTCCATGTAAATACATATATACACATTCACATGCTTGTCACAACATATACTATAAATCTAAGTGACCCATTAAACTATCTGCTGTTGAAAAAGTAAGACAGACTATCGTTTTTAAATAGTTTACATTTTTTAATTCAAGGGGGAAAAATACCAAGTCAGTGTTGTATGTGTTCATGAGAATATTTAATTTCCGCAGAAATCTTGATAATTGTAGGAGATGGAGTTTCACCACATCAGAATGTAAACTTGTCATGAGAGCCTATGTAGTGAATGACCACTTCATAATTCAACTTTAATCTCAGTATGTCTGACTGCTTTCTTGTCTAGAGGGAAAATTCTATGGCTTACTGAGTGGTACATTAGAAATATTTTTCAGAAACAAATGAATCCATCACAGGGTGCAGCCTAGAAGTTATGAGTAAGAAACCACTTGGAAAATCTACAGTTATGATGTGATTTGTCTGTGTACAGAAATCAAAGGACTGCCAACCCCAAGCTATGATTAAAGAAAAATCTGCCAATTGTGTGTAAGCAATCGGGCCCATCCCACTTGTACTGACCATAGACATACGGCATTGTGTAAGCTCGTATCACAAATTAACAAAACACATAAAATTATCTAAAAACACTGACACAGGTCGTGACCATGTAGATAATGAATAATTCCATCCATTCAAATGAGTGGTATCTTTTTTTTTTTTTTTTGGAGTGGGGAAGGCAAGGCAATTGGGGTTAAGTGACTTGCCCGAGGCCACACAGCTAGTAAGCGTGTCAAGTGTCTGAGGCTGCCTTTGAACTCAGGTCCTCCTGACTCCAGGGCCGGTGCTCTACTCACTGTGCCACCTAGCTGCCGCTGGTGGTATTTTTCAACCATTCTTGTTCAGCTACTATTTTTTTAAATCATGCCTTATTCCTGACCAGTAACATACCAGTAAACAGGTTTCTGGATTTTTATACATATAACTTCTTGATACAGAATAGTATTCTACCAGTCCCTCCATCCTATTTTTCCATTTGGATGACCTGTCATTGCTGGGTCCCTCTCATGACTCACATGTCACTATAGCTATGACATCCCATTTACCCCTCGAATTGAGCTCTTCAGTTTACTTTTATTTTATTTTATCTTTGGCTATTTCTTTGTGTGTTGCCATGAAGACTTCTTAGATCAGGCATACTATTTAATCCTTTCTTTTCTTTCATTGCGTCTTGTGCATAGAGTATACTGGACATCTCCATTTGTAATTCTTCTTGGGTGAGAGCCGCTGTTCTCTATGGTATCTGGCTTAGTTGATCAACTTTCTCTGTCTCCGTCCACTTTCATTTTACAGCCCTTTCAGTCAAAATTAGCAAGTTTTATTACAGGTTGTTGGGAGAATAAACATTACAATATAGAAAGAACTATTTTTGTTACTTTAGTACTACAGTGGAAAGAGCATTCTGATGTTTACTAGTTTGGGGACTTGAGCACCTTACTTAGCCACCCTATGCCTCAATTTTTTCATCTGTAAAATGAAGAGATTGTAACAACAATGCTGCTTGCCACTACTGAGGCAACACCAGCACACAGGAAGGCTGCTAGCACAAGTTTTTTGATCTGCTTTTCTAAGGAAAGCAACTTTAAAGGGTTTGTAATCTCACTTTAATCAAACATACATATATAATTCACTTAATTCGGGGGGAAAGCCAGCACCCTGAACTTCAGAACCAATATAAACAGAAATTGCAAACAGAGAAAATATAAACAGATCAACATTTCTGTCTAACCAAATCACAATATACATAGTTACCAGAGAAGTACCAACATCTGGGTTTTCCAAAGCCAGGGGGTTCTTAACAATGTCTGCCTAGAGTCTAGTCAAATCACACAACACTCTTCCAGTGAGTGAGAGCCCCAAAGCAAAATGCTTACCTCTGAGTTCATATACCCCTCTTAGGTCCCTAAGGCTTTACACCTGGTTAGCAAAAGGTGATTTAGCACCTAGCAAGACTTAATCAAAGGCACTTGATTACTTTAGCATTCTAAAAGAGAAAACAGTAAAAAAAAAAAAAGTCCCACCTTAATTAATATTACAAGGATGGACTAGATGGAGAAGAGAACACATGTGCCAGGTTCTGTGTTAAATGTTTTTACAAAGATTACCTCATGAGATTTTCACAACAACCTGGGGAGGGAGGTGTATTATTATCCCCATTTTACAGATAAGAAAATTGAGGCAGAAAAATGTTACTAAATGGAGGTTAAACTCCATTACTATTTAAATAACTTGACCAGAGTTACACAGGCACTAATTGTCTGAGACTAGATTTTAATTGTACTCTTCCTGATTCTAGGCCCAACCTCTGTGCCAGGTATCCTCTAGATAGCCTCTGAGGTCCCTTCCTACTCTGGATCTATGATTTTATAATCCTATGCCTTTAAGTATATTGGATCTTTGAATGAATAGTATTTATTAATGTACTAATTAATAATGGATACACAACATTGAAATAAAAAATAAGATTTTTTTTCTTATCCTAAAAGTAGCTGTATAAGACATAGAGATAACAAACATATTTTAGAATCTTGGCAGTTTCTAATCAGCTACAAGAAAAATGTGTGTTTTATGTAAAAGATCTTTTTTTAAAAAAACATTTTTTTTAAAGATTGTTAGAAACATTCAAAGTACAGCTTCTTTTTGATGACAGAAAAGTGATAGGGGCCTATGATTACAACTACTTTAAAAAATGCAAGGTTATTAGAGGAGTGACCTTTTCTTGTTCTTTCTTGCTAATCCAAAGGAGCCAGTGCCACGCAAATCAAGCTTTTAGATAAGGGCTGTAGGATAAGGATAATAGAGTATTTAATTGTGAACAAGTAAGGGGGAACTAATCAGAGCTGAATAGCTAAGCTTGCCAAACTTTATTCAAAGCTGTTTTCTGTTCAACTAGTTTACGAGTCAGGATAGAAACACTGTGTCCTTCTACTATTACCCAAATGATCTCCATAATTTTAGTGTTAGCCCTTTGCATTTTTATTAATTGGAATGGTTTGTATAATCAGTCTTCAACTAATTATCAGAAGTTTGAAACTGTTCCCATTGACCCTTCACCACAGAATGCTCTTTCTTTGTTTATGGCACATACTTTGGATGTCGCTTTATAGACAACCAAGGCCATGAATACCATTTCTGCTGCCCTTTCCTTTTATATTTCTATTTTTGCAACTACAAATCTTTTCTATTATCTCTGCTACACAGTGCTCCTGAAGGATTTGCTCTAAGTGAAGGCACTGGCATTTTAGCTTTCCTAGAGACTTTTTAAAATATTTACCAAAAAAAAAAGAATGTTTGAATAACAGTGATAAAGAAGAATTGAAGATAGGATAAAATGATAAATTCATATCCACAGGGTTTTCACAATAAACCCGTGAAGTAGTTAATACAAGTATTATGATCCCTGTTTTAAAGATGAGCAACAACTTCAAAGAGGTGCATGACTGCCTCATGGTCACAGACCTAATAAACGTCATAGCAAATGATTTATGATATATTTTTTTAAGATTTCATTTAACCAGATCGTCAGAGAATTAGCCTTTCTCGATCTCCCCAAATGTTAATCTTCCACCAATCTTTTACTTATGTATTTTTAAATATATCACATATATACCTATATGTGTACATGTTGTCTCCCCTGATGGAACATATTTCCTTGAGGGCAGGACTTTCTTTTGTGTCTTTGTATCCCCGGCACCTAATGCAGTGCTTAACATATATTGTTCAGTTGTTTTCAGTTGTGTTGGACACTTTTCAACCCTGTTTGGGATTTTCTTGGCAAAGATGCTGGAGTGGTTTGCCATTGCCTTCTCCAGCTCATTTTTCAGATGAAGAAACTGAGGCAAGGGCAGCTAGGTGACTCAGTGAATAGAGCACTGGGCCTGGAATCAAGAAGACATCTCCTTGAGTTTACATCTGGCCTCAGACACAGCTGTGTCACCCTGGGAAACTCACTTAACCATGTTTGCCTCAGTTTCCCCATCTGCAAAATGAACTGGAGAAGAAAATGCCAAATCACTCCAGTATCTTTGCCAAGAAAACCCCATATGGCGTCACGAAAAGTCAGATACAACTGAACAACAAACTGAGGCAAATAGGGTTAAGTGACTTGCCCAGGGTCACACAGCTAGTCAGTGTCTGAGGTAGAATTTAAACTAAGGAAGATGAATCTTCCTCACTCCAGGCCTGGTGGTCTATCTACTATACCACCTAACTGCCATGTAGGCATTTAATAAACACTTTTTGATTGATTGAAGTTTGATTTTGTGTATATGTCTGAACTTTTGGGAAAATAACCATAAAAGCTAACATTTAAGTTGTCCTTTAAGATTAGCAAAATGTTTTACACATCTAATTTCAATTGCTTCTCACACAAACCATATGAGGGAGTTGCTATTAATATCATCAATGTACAGAGGAAGACTGCAGCTGAGAAATTTTAAATGACCTGCCCAGAGTCACATGAGGTAGGATTTGAACTCTGATCTTTCTGATTCCAACTCCAGACCTCTCTCCACCATACTACTTGGTTGCCTCATATTTTTCCCCTCAGGGAGATACTTCCCTTTCCTTACGTAAAGACTTGTTTGGCAATATAAATGTTAAGAGCAAGACTATCTATTTAACATGCCTATCATTTAAAACTTACAACTGCCTTAGCTAAGCCTTGAGATCTTCTCAACCATCAACGGCTTTAAAAAAATATATACCGTGCTGGGATATATTCCAACTAACCTTTAGAGTTTTCTAAAGTAAAAGAAAGAGTTTTAATAGACCTTTCCATAATCACTGGTAAGGCATTATCTTGTGCTTTTAATATGAGTGCAGCATTTCAGAGACAGAACTGAATTAGGACCACTTAAACTTAATATATGTTTTTAAAACTCAGGACAGATAAGTTAGGTATCTTTTTAAAAGTACAGGCAGTAGATTTAAAAGGAAGTGGGAATCAATGTAAATATGAAAAGTGCTGATATTTCTAACTATAAATAACTTCTGAATATAATGGGATATCATTGTGCAACAAGGAATAACAAAGACGAGGAATTCAGAGAAATGAGGGAAGACTCAGATGAACTGATGAAGAGTTAAGGAAACAGGATCAAGAGAAGATCCAAAGTGCCCACAAAGCAAAACAATGCTAAAAGGTATCCACAGAAGTCTCACGATAAGACACATCTCTCTCTTGTCAGCAGAGAGGTGATGGACTGAAGGTGTGGAATGAGACATACACCCTCAGGACTTTCAGTCTCTTCTCCTTGTATTTCTTTTAATTATGAGAGAGGGATATTTAGAAGTGACAGCAATGTGAAAATAAAAGCATCAGTAAAACACTGAAGACAAATTAGAAGGTAACAACAATCTTAGGTTAAATGAGTGAAACTGAAGGTCATATAAATTGTGTAGAAGAAAAAGGACTGAACTGGCTGCTGGTACATAGACCTGGTTTCTCTTCCTCATTCTATCACTAACCAACTATTTTGCTCTGGTAAGTCATTAAGCTTCTATTTTCTCATTTGTAAAAGAAGAGGGTTGGACTAGATGACCTCTAAGTTCAAGCCCAGGTCAGCCCGGGACTGCTTGACCTTCTCCCTGGAGTCCTTCTCACAATGGTAATGCCTCCACCACTGCAGCCTCCTCCTGTGATGGTTGAGTTTGGTTCTCAAGAACCTTCATTTGAAAAAGGTACCTTTGTCAGTTATGCTCACTCCCAGTATGACTTCTCTAGCTTAATTCCATCACCACCACCACCACCACCACCCTTCAGCTTCCTTTAATATACAGCCAGTTCTTAAATTCACATGCAAATTCAACTTTCCGTAAAGAATTCTGAAAGCAATTCACATCCCACAGAAATACCCACGTGAACTTTACTATACAATTCTGTGCTCTCTCTCTCCAGTCCTGCATCTCTGCTCCAGAACAACAGCTTCTACAACAACAAAGCACAACCTCCAAATGAAAGCAGAACAAACATGGGGAGAGACCACCAATGGCTTCTGCTAAGATTTCTGAGAGATTACTAATAACCCCTCAGTTGACAAATGGAATGGCCCATTCTCAGGCCTTATTTCCTCAACCTGTCTACGGCATTGACAGAGTTGACCACCCTCACCTTGTTACTTGTTCCGTCTTTGACTTGCTTGACACTGATTTCCCCTGGTTTCCTTTCTGAGGGAGGGAGTTGCTATTAATATCATCAATGTACAGATGAAGACTGTGGCTGAGAAATTTTAAGTTTAACTGATCTTTCATTAATTTGTCTTTCTTTTTCTCTACAGAAGTGTGGGTTTTCCTTTGTCTCCTCTTTAGCTCTCTAATCTCTCTCTGCATCTTCATCTTTAGTAAATCTCATCAACTTTTATGCCTTATCATCTCTGTAAGATAATTTCCAAATGTGTATCTCCAACTCAGTCTTCTCCCTGGATCACTAATACCACATTTCTCTTTCTGCTGAGATGTCTTACCATCTGAATGTCCCACCAGCACCTCAAGCTTAAAATATCTCAAATAAACTCATCATTTTTCCTCTGAAACCAGCCCTACCTCTTTCTTCTAGCTTTTTTTCTGATGCTACCACCATTTTCCCCATCATTCTTGACTCCTCTCTCTCCTCTACAATTAAGAATTCAATTCAGTAAGCATCTATTATCTACTGTGTAGCATAAAGACAAATTCAGTACATTCCAGAAAGACAAAAATAAAACAGTGCCTGCCGTCAAAGAGTTTACACTCTGGAGGAAGCAACATGTCCACGTATAAGGATATATAAAATCTGTAGAATAAATACAAGGCAAATTTTTGTGGTTACCTGAGGAGGATCAGGATAGGCCTCATGCAAGGGATGCCATTTAAGTAGTGTGTTGAAAGGAACTAGGGATTTCAGCAGTTGGAGGTGGAAGGAAAAGCATTCTCGGCATGGGTGTGTGCAAAGGTATTTATGGGGAACAGGAAGTAGGCTAAGTTGGCCAGTATACAGAGGGCATGAGGGGCAGTGATGTGAAATCAATCTGGAAAGGTAGGTTGCAGCTAAATTGTGAAGAAGTCTAGATACCAAACTAAGGAGATTGGCACATTGAATCAGTTTCCAAGTTGTTGGTTTTTTGGCTCCCTCCATACTGTTTTCTACTTCTAGCATCTACTTTCCTCAACCTTTACTGCCCTCACTACCCAGTCTACTATAATAACCATTCAATGACTCTTGCTTCCTCCAGTTAATGGCTACTCTAATTTGTCCTTCACTCAGCTGCCAAATTAATCTCCCTAATGCATAATTCTGACAGTGCCATGCCAGCTCCCTATGCAAAAATCTTCAGGCACTTCCCATTGCCTACCACCTTTACCACTTTACTGCATCTGTGATGGAAGACAAGTCATTTAACTATACCCAGATCACTTAATCTATCTAAGTCTAAATTTCTTAATGTGTAAGATGGAAATAAACTTGCACCAACTGTCTCAAAGGCTGAGTATGAAGAACACATTTTGTAAACCTTAAAGTGCTTTGTAAACGCAAGTTGATATTACAATAATTATTGTTCCTTATCTTGGCATTCAAGGTCCTGATCTGTGATCTGGCTTGAATATATCTTTCAAGCTTCCTCTTCAGGCACTCTCTACTCAAGCAAAACCAGACTACTTCTGCTCCCTGATCTCATCCTGTCCTCTCCCATTTCTGTACTTTTCTGAAGGTCCCCTACCATGCCTAGACTCCCCTTCATCTCTTCCCATGGACTATCTTCTGTTCCTTCCAGATCCAGCTCAGGGGCTACTTCCTCCATGAGGTCTCCTCTGTTTCTTTTCAGTTAGAAATGAATACCCCTCCTGGAATCTCTCCACCTATTTTTTCTGATCTGTCCTCTGCCCCAAAATATTTTACTACTTTTATTAGAGTGACCTGTATACCTATTTTTTCTTGTTACTATATTGTCAATTCTTTGAGGGTCGATGTGCTATTTTCAGTTTTGTATACCCTGAGTACCTAGCACGATGCTTTATATATAGACAGCATTTAATAAGTGTTTGTTGAATGGAATCTGAATGAATTTAATTGAATTTGAATTACTAGCCCCTGCTCCCTACCTTACTGTACAGCTTCGAGCTGGGCTCAGATAGATCATTCTACATATCACTATTTATGACAAATGTCTAACCTTGCCATTTTATTGAAGTATTCATGTGTAATTGGTCAGTATTTGTTGTGAACTTTCCAGCGAAGTTCAGTTGCATCTGACCATATTCTCCATCCAGTACCCAGTAGGCCCTAATGGGCATCTCAACTACTCAGCGCTGATTGAGCCAAACTGATTAGGACATGATCCTAGAGAAATGGGCAGAACACTTCCATAGTGTCCTCAACAGACAGTCATCAATCAATGCTGAAGCCATTGATTGTTTACCTCAGGTTGAAGTCAATCTCTCCCTAGCTGAAGTTCCAACCGAAGAAAAGGTTCTGAATACCAGTAGGCTCTTTTCATGTGGCAAGGCAGGATGTATTATATACCTAGTTGTTTGTCTCACTGTTTCCATAATGTTTTTTCATTCATTTCATAATTTTTCATATGACGTTTGCTATGAACTGGCCTATTTGGTGTTACGCAAATGTGACACTCCATTTTCTGTTTCTACCTTTGTACGGATTGTCCAACGTGCTTGAATGTTCTCCCTCCTCCCTTGATTTTCTTCTACAGGAGGCCTTTTCTGGTTTTCTTTCTTCCACCACCCCAAGCCCGCAATCCCACTCACCATCTGCTAGTTCCTTCCCCTTTGAGATCACCTTTTATCTGTGTAACCTCTGATTATTATCAGGCTTCTTTTGTTGAGGCAGGTTTATTAAAAAAAATACACATATATTGTATGTACCTCTTTCTTTACATGCTGTCTCACTCATTAGAATGAGAGCTTCTTAAACAGAAGGATTCTTTTTGCCTTTCTTTTTACCCAGCATTTAACACAGTGCCTGGAACATAGTAAAATGCTTAATAAATGCTTGTTAATTTGACCCGACTTGATAAAGCTCAATATAAAAGTCACATATCGGCTTCAATGGGAAGTAATGATAGAAGCAACAGTCCTCCTGAGTGGAGATCCAAGCTGGACTTATGATTGCCTCAGTATAGAGAACTCCTGAATGAAAACATCCCTCTACCCATGCAGGGCAGCATCTTTTCTATAACTGCAATCTTAGAGAATTGCCTAGAACACCAAAAGGTTGGGATTCACCCAGGGTCACATGGTTTCTGTGTGTCAGAAGCAGAACCTGAACCCATGAATTTCAGGCTCTCAGACCAGCTCTCCTTCCAAACTGCCTCTCTGTTATGAATAAAGAACATAATAACTTTTCTTTTTATAGGGGTCTTTTTTCCCAAGAAGCCCAAGCTGTTAAAGATTAGAATCTATTTAATCCCTAAAACAGATGCCCTTATGTAGGTAGCTAGTGAGGCCCAGAGTGAAGTGAATTGTTCAAGGTAACTAAAGGACTACTAAAGAATGAGGTATGGAAATGTTTCCTACCGAGGCAGCTAGGTGGCCCAGTGGATAGAGCACTGGACTTGGAGTCAGGAAGTTATTACTGTCCTTGAATCATTCATGTGTGACCCTTTGTAACTCTATTTGGGGTTTTCTTAGCAAAGATACTGGAGTAGTTTGCCATTTCCTTCTCCAGCTCATTTTACAGATGAGGAAACTGAGGCAAACAGTAATAAATGACTTGCCCAGGGTCACACAGCTATAGTAAATGTCTGAAGCCAGACTTGAACTCATGAAGATGAGACTGGCTGATTCCAAACCTAGCGTCACTTAGCTGCCTGGTCCAATGCAGCCTCAGATACTTTCTAGCTGTATGACCCTAGACGAGTCACTTACCCTCTGTTTGCCTTAATCCTGTGGAGAAGGAAATGGCAGAGCAATCTGGTATCTTTGCCAAGAAAACCCCATAGACAATGAGGTCCACAAGGTCATGAAAAGTCAGGCACAACTTAACAACAACAACAACGAGGGAAAATGGTGATATTTGATGAATCTGCTTCAAGTCTACATAGAACAACTAAATTATAACTACACATAATTATCAAGATACTTTTAAAGTCTTTATAACAATTTACAGATGGTTTCATTGTAAATTCTTAAACTGTGTAAAAGAAAAATATACTGTAGTGTTCAGGCAATCAATGATTATGAAAAAATATCAAAAAGCAAGTGTCTTTGTTAACATTGCTATTTTGGTGAGACTTAAAAAAAACCTCTAGAATACGCATTGTCATTTTTTCTGTCATTTCTTCATGGAGTGTAACCCCTTCTTCTGCCTCCGCACCCCGTCAAGAAGGGAAAAAAGAAAAAAAAATGAAGATAACAGTAAATGTAAACTGTAGCTTTAACTATATACACTAAGTTAATTTGCACTATGGGAGAAAGCTTTGTAGCCCATCAAAGGTTGTTTTCTTTTGGCCAAAGAGAAGCAATAATTAGATGGGGTGGGGGGAGGTGGACACAGACAGAACTGTGATGTCACAATTTGCATTGTCTCTTGGGATGCTCATCCATCAAACCGTCACCTCAGATTTCTGTGCAGGGTCACTGAGGAATGAAGTGACATGCCTTGAGTTTGGCATTCTTAAGTGTTAGTATGTGTGTAAAGCTGGTGGTTTGATGTTGATTCATTCTGTTTAAAAGGCCCAAACGGCATACGGCTGAAGAGAAGAACATGCATAGAAGCCTTCTTTCAAATAATTACTACAAGGCTAATAGCTATCTTTCCAAATGTAGAACTGGGCCATCTGCTTTTGTCCTCTTTGATTTATTCACTGCTTTTTTTTAGTGAGATAGTAGAAAAGGTAAGTCTTTTTAAATACTAGGGAGAAATCAGTTATAAGTTTTAGGCTAATTACATCATCAAAGTAGATAAAAAGAACTCATGAAATTAACTTTGTCATATATGTTTGGAATTATAAAGTACAGGGGTTTTTGGACAGAAATGCGAATTTTGGTCCTTTACCATGATGAACAGATGTGCTTTAATTTTGAAAAAGTTTATATCTTCACAACAACTTTATAAATTAATTTCCTTTACATTATCTTCTAAAAATATTAAGGAATAATTGAATTATTAATGGAAACAGTCACTTTCAGCTTCCTTGCTACATCTTTTGCAAGTATGAATGTGTAGGGGTTGGGGGAGGGAGAGTTTGCTTGGTTTGCCTTTCCTGGCTTTTTAAAAAATAATTTATTTTTAGGTCTTAGACAAAGTAAAACACAAGCAGATGTCTATGAAATAGCACCTCATTGCCAAAGTGTTAGATAATATTTATCAGCTTCTGGCTCATTTTTAAATGACTTTTTAAAATGACCCAATTCTGTAAATGACACAGGAAGAAACTGCTCAGAAGTTTTAGGTTTTTTTTTTTTCTGCTGTTGTGTTTATCTTCAGAAATTAGTAGCCAGAAGAAAATGGAAATGAGCATATCTACTTCTCAATTCCTTATGAGAAAGCACTAATTATACGGGGCTTTGTGCTCAAGGTTCCAGTGGCCTGAATCGCACAGAAGAGTTTGTTTGGATGCTCTCTCTGAGGGATTAGCATACTGCCGTGGTCCAATGCCAGCAGAACCTCTCCCTCTCTCCACTCCCATCCCCATCCCCCTTCCCCACCCCACCTCCCCGGAGAAGCATTTCTGCTGAAGTCAATTGGTGTGTGCAGTTTTTTCTTGTGAGAGGATTAGGGAATAGGAGAGTGGCTTTGTGAGGAAAAAAAAATCAAGGGAGAGATTGCTGAGGAGAAACTAAACAGGGGCACAAAAGCCTTCAGCCTTTCATACTTTCCTCAGTCAATTCATTCTAACAGACTCAGTTGCATGTGATAAAGCAGCTGGGAGGGTTTTGTTTTCTTTTCATCTACATACTGTAGCAGAAGCCGGTAAGGTTATTATTTTTTTTTTTCTGTTCTAACGCTCTATGATGCTACTGTAATTGTTTTATTGGAGTAATTGTGTCTGGAGGAAGGGAAGTTGCTTAATGATTCTGGCGACACCCTGCTTTGTCCCTCCTTTGTGAAGCTGCTTAGTTTGTGAGAGAAGCTCTGTTTACAGTAGAAAGGGCTGCTTTCTGGAGACAGAAAAAAACAACCAAACTTTGTGCTTTGCTTTTCTCAAAGTTGATTTAAACCTCACTTTTGGATTTAAATAAAACACGCACATACACACACACACACACACAAATGCACACACACCAAGCTAGATCTATACAAGCTTGCGTTTAGCTTAAAGATAATTGCATTCTTTTAAAGTGTTTAATCCAACATTTAGTTCCTTTAAGATTGTTTTGGGGGAAGGGGACACTGTGGCCAGGAGACGCGATATAATTCTTGCTTCCTTGGAAAATTTCCAGGGTGAATTTCCTTTGAGAATTTCTCTTTATCATCACACTTTTCACCTGCTTTATAACTAGCTCTGCTTCAGCTAAGAACCATTGCTAGCCAGCCAATAGACCCAAGGGTAATTCTAAGAAAGTAGGAAATAAATGAAAGAGCCTGATTGAACTGGTTGAAAAACTGAAATCTGATCTAGCTGTAAAGAATTCCAGGTTTTGTATCTGACACCGGCTGTCGGTAATAATTGGAGGGAAGAAATGAGGAGACTGCCCTAGAATCAGAAAGTACAGGTATGTGTGTGTCTCCTTAGACGTTTTCAAGAAAGTGGATTTAACCTTATTTGGAAAATGATTGTCTAACCTTTTCTTCCCTAATGTCCTGTTATTTTTAGAAGAGTGACTTTGGTATTTGTCTGCAATCTTTTATTTCCTTTCATCGTATCATGGAAAACTTCAGCCTGGATAGTTAGAAATACATGAACTCAGATTGGGGCAAACCGTGCCACAATTAAATTGCAGAAAACCTCCTGACTTGGTTTGGTGGGCTGTGGGGGAGGGGAGGAGATAAGTGATTGACAGAAGCTTATCTTGTCCTAGTGGAGAAAAAAAATGACTACTTGGTAATCTTTTTTTTTTTTTTTGGAGGGGGAGTCCAGTAAGCAGCATTTAGGGAGTATTGCTTTATAAAGTTTTTTCTCAGGATTTATCCTCTCTTTATGTTTATGTTACTCATAAAAGCAAAATTTTAAGTTATATACTGACCAAAACTTAGGGACAGTGATTTACAATTTTTAAACTAACAATGTTCAAATATTTAAATTGTTAGCACCCCTACTGGATATGTGCGTACATCTGCTCTGATCATATAAAATAACTAATGACATTCATTTCCATGGTGTTCTATTTACTAATATTAGAATTGATCCTGTGGGATTTTCTAGTTAAATCTGATGCACTCCTTCCATGGATATCAACATTTTTGTAGGTTTCTATTCCTCTTTAGCAACTTTTCTTTTTAAATGAAAATCTACTTAAATGGTGTTTCTTGTATGAGTTTGATAATGCTAGATAACTGGTAAAGGCATCTGCCTCATCTTAAGGCAATATACTGTTTTCCCCTTAGATATTCTAGGAACCATTTTTAACTTGCAGCCACCTCTGGCTCCTTTTAACCACCCCCTAACTGCTAATTCAACCAAATGGTTGAAAGTTTTTGTCCTTTGCCTTTAGGATTTGTTTGTTTGCTAGGAGCTGACAGTTAATTCTAGACTCCCCACTGGGGGGGGAGGGTTGCTTAACAGTTGTTTATTGATTTATCTGTATACTGTGAAGGAAGACTCATGGGTTATTTTCAGATCTTGCTTGGAATGTCTCACTATACCATGGGGCTTCTTATTTAAACTAGAAAGATTGTTTCTATAGGAAATACATTATTGAAACCGAGCCTTGAAAATAAAGACCTTTAAAATATTTTTTTCTGGTTATGTGCAAAGATATAAAAGCCATTATCACTATTTTAAAGGAAGATCAGTACTATTTTTCCTGTTGTTAAATGAGGAAATTAAAATGGGGGCAAAGCTGTCAGTCACTCAGTACATCTAACAAAATAAAGCTCCTTGGCATTGTAGCTCAATCACAGCACTAAATTCCAAATTAGTTTTCAGTCAATAGAAAAAAAAATGCTAATTTTTGTGAATTATAGATAAAAGTTTTAATATATCATTCTCTTCCTATTATCCTTTAACTGATTTAATTGGTAATTTCATTGTGTTCCAAATATATTAATGTTTTACTTTATATGGCATAAAATAATTCAAAATTTTGGTTACTTGTGAATTAATCTAGTAAAAACAATAGTCCAAAATATTTTAATATGCTTTGTGCTTATTATCTATAGGCACAATGCCTGACACATAGTAAGACCTTAAGAAATGTTGACTGACAACAAAGTAGAGAAATATTTCACTTTTTTATGTTTCGTAGAAATTATTATTATATGTTACTTTTTGAAATGATCTAGTAGAAATAGCACAGAATTCATAATTATAACTAAAGGGTATGGGTTCACTTCCTGGCTTGGCCAATTAAAAGCTATGTGACCTTAGTAATTCATTTCACCTTCTGGGCCTCAGTTTCCTCATCTGTACATTATCAGGGTTGGACTAGATCAGAGATCAGTCCGGTTTTTGTAGAGCTCACAAGCTTATAATTGTTGAGTTTTTTTTTACATTTTAAATATAATAAGACTTTACTGAATAAAATTTTATTTAAAAATATAAAAAAAAATTATTCTTAGACCACAGGTCATACACAATTTGGCCTCCAAGACTTAGTTTGCCAACCCTTGGACTAGAAAATCTCTAAGGTACCTTCTAGTTCTATATCATAATTTTCTCAGAAAAATGAGTATTCCCATATTGCTTTCTTCATATTACCTTTATGCATAGCTAAGTATAGTATATTGATACTTAACATCCCTACTGATCTCCTGGACTTTATCATTGTCCCCAGTAACTCATCTTTTTGCAAGATTGCATCAACTCTGAAACTGACAACTTCTCAATACATCCCAGCTCTGGGGCCTCCCCCCACCCCCATCTGACTGGACTGGGTAGATGGTGGACATTGGAGAGCTCCTCCCAGATCTTCCATTTAAAAAGGGGGCAGAGGCCAGCCATCTCATAATTGTTTTCAGATCTTCATCACATTCTTCTTCCCCACCCCCATTTCCTTTTTAGCTTCCTTTTGTGTGTGTTATCATCCCCCATTGGACTGTGAGCTCCTTGAGGCCAGATTGTCTTTTATTTTTCTGTGTATCTCCAGCATTTAGTACAGTGCTTGGTGCAGAGTAAGTTCTTAATAAATATTTATTGAATGAATGAATGACATCAGCATTCCACATATCCGTAAGTATAGGTACTACCTCTGCTGACATAGTCTTCATGAGTTGCTGTTGTCAAAAGTTCATTAGCTGGTAGCCTACATTCTGGTGATGAGCTACTCCAAACTTACTAAAGATGGTCCTCAGATGACAAACTTAGAGTCTTTAGAGCTCTTCCCATTTGGGAGGATCTGTCACACCTTGGGCCACTTTCATTTAGCCTATGAGGACCCAAAGTCATCTCCAGGTTACAGTAAAGTATTATAGTAGGGCTTTAGTGGAATACATATATTTCCTGAATAAACTTTAACTTATAGATATGAGAGGCACATGAAGTAGTGGCTAGAACAATGGACTTTGAGTCGAGAATCCTTGGTTCAATTCTTACCTCTGACGCTAGCTAAGCTACTCTGGGCAAGTCATTTAATCTCTGGAAATCTCACATTCCCACCTGTAACATGACTAGATGTCTTCTAAAGTCCCTTCAAGCTCTAAACCTATGATTGTATAAAGGACTTGGCAATTTTTAGCATGATTAACATATGTAGAATAAATATAACCATGCATTTTTTCAGGTTAGTTACTGCTGGTTTGTGCTGCAATATGCAGAGACCCCCAAACTGATCATATGTCAGGATGTATAACTCCCAATTAGCCATTTTTATTTTGTCTTTTCTAGTCTACAGATCATTTTGCTTGGCAAAGAAAATAGAAAGGAAAGGAGAGTTGAGCAATTCTCCCTTCCCTTGACTGATCATTAGTTACCATTTCATCCACCAGGAGCAATAGTCCTATCTCTTTTTTAATCCTTCTCTTTTCCTCAATATAGCCAAAAATCTCTTTCTTCTTATATTTAGCATTCCCTCATCAGCCTCAACTCATTATGAGCTTTAGTACTCCTGATACTATTCTTACAGGACCATGCCATATCGTTACCTTCATCCTGTTACCTGTCCTTTATATCTTTCATATGTTTGCTTTTGAATCTTTTTGATTTGATTTGTTCCCTGTACATACCCGTCCATCTCTTTCACCCTCTTTACTTATTATCTTGGTGTTTTCAGAATTTCAATTTTGAGAGTTTTTCATCCTCCCTGCTATGACAAAGAACAGCAAAAGACAGTGCCTGCTCTCAAGGAGCTCACCATCTAATGTGCAAACAGTTATGTACAAACAAGCTAGAGGCAGGATAAGTTGGAGACCATAAGCAAAAGTAAGGCTCTAGAATTAAGAAGGAGTGGGAAAGGCATGCTATAGAAGGTGAGATTTAGCTGGTACTTGAAGGAATCTAGGGAAGCCAGGAGGCAGAGCTGGAAAGCTACTCAGGCATAGATGACAGTCAGTGAACATGCCTGAAGCCAGGAGATAGAGCATCATATTCATGCAACGTAATTCTAAGATGGAGTAGTCATTTAGCTCCATAATTCCCATCATTTCCAACATGACAAGTTCCTTATTATCAGTGACAATCAGATTCAAGATTAATTTCTGCTTTGTTCCTTCCCGCATCTTTTAACGGATGAAATAATCATTATAGCAAATCAAAAATTCTAAGCTTCTCTGCTTTTGATAGATATCTGTAGCAGATGTATTGATAACTAAAGTCCCCTCACCACAAAGTCGTATCTCTACCAGGCTTACGATGTCTGCCAAATTCCTCATTTATTTCTTCTTTCTGTCAAAGAAGTCTATAGTATGGTCTGATGATAATATTGTTTTTCTCTCTCTTCATTAATCTTCATTTATGCTTCCATACTGTCATTCCTGAATTTTCTCCCATGAATCTATCTTCTCACTATACATTGCTACATCGTCACTCCTTTTTACCTCCACTAATTCTTTTAAATGAGGTATATTCTTTCTGAGCCATATTCTAGTCTTGGGCCTCACCCTCTAAGTCTAGGTCAAATTTATCTCCTGCAATTAGAATCTCTAATTTTGTTTTGTCCATTTCTGTATGGACATTTGGTTTTATTAATGGCTCCTTCCTTGGACTGTTGTCTTTGTCGAACTTATGGGAATCCCTATTGCTGTTCTTTGCACATTTTACCTCTGCTGTGGTACACTGCTTATTGGATATGTATAGGCAGTTTTCTCCCTTCTTTCTTCTTTCTAGTTTTTGCCCCCTTTGACTAAGTTTTTCAAGACTTCAGGCAAATACTTTCTTACTTGCCTTTGTTGGGTCCACTTCATTACTGACCAGGAATCTGTCATTTGTATCTGTTAAACTATGGCCCAGAAATCCTAAACCCATTTTCATACACTATCCGTTATATAAATAATTTATTGTGAAATAGTATTGATCTTTTTGTCTTCATATCATCTTAGTTCTTTCCTCGTCCTTCACCTTTTCCTGGCCTAGTTAGCCATCCCTTGCAACAGAATAAGAGAGGAGGAAAAATAAGAAGGTCAGCAAAATCAACCAAGTCCATCATCTCTCACACCTGACGCCTTCTCTCCATCCACACAGCTACCACCTTATTTCAAACCATCATCTCTTCTTATCTGTATTATTGTAAAAGCTCCTATTTGGTCCCCCTGTCTCAAGTCTTTCATAAGTTTTCTCTATTGTACATACTGCTATCAAAGTAATTTTCCTTCAGAGTAAATCTGACTATATGACTGTGCTATTTAACCAACTCCAGTGGTTTTGCAATGCCTCCAGAATAAAATATAAAATTTAAAATCTTAAGCTGGCCCTAACCTACCTTTTTTGGATTCACTGGACTTTATTCTCCTTCCCACAGTCTCTGATGCAGCCAAACTGGCCTTCTCTTTGTTCATCACTCATTACCCTCCATCTCCTGTCTCCATGCTGAGGAGGCACTCTCACCAAACCTCCATCTCCCTGTGTTCCTTTAAGATGCCGTTCAGACACCATCTTATTCATGAAGCCTTTCCTTCTACATCCACCCACCCCACCCCCAACTGCTTCAAACTATTTTAAACTATATAACTATTGTTAAATATATATTTATTAGCTTTATAATTGTGCTATGTATATATATATGTATATATATATGTGTGTGTGTGTATATATATGTGTGTGTGTGTGTATGTACTTGTCTCCCCTATTAGAATGTAAGCTCATTGCAAGTAGGGGTTGTTTTATTTTTTTTCTTGTATCCCCAGCACCTAGCACAGTGCTTGGCTCATAGTAAATGCTGCTTAATCAATGTTTTTTGACTCATTAATTGATTAATATGTATAGTATTCCATACTCAGAGTCCCTCAGCTGTTCAAAAAGGAAGGGAAGTGCATTCCCAAGGGCCAAACTTCTTACAAGCACCAGCTATTAATTTCTCAAACCTGCTTTCTGAAGTGTTTGCCTTTGACAGGCAGCAGTGATGGAAATATCACCCATGCCCATACAGTCTTCAGTTTCTTGCCCAAAACTGTCGTCTTTAGCAATCCTTCTGGAACTATAACATGTGACTATGCGATTCACTAGAAGTGAGAAGTAATCATCCGGTTTGATTAGTCTTGGCAGACTGTCACATCTTAAATGCTAGAACATGTGTCTCTGAGGTATAACTTTATCATAGAGATGAAGGGATCATCTAGTTCAACCTTCATTTAAGAGATGAAGAAACTGAAGGGCAGAGAAGAGACCTGACTTGGCCTAGGTCACACAAATAGTTAGAGATAAAGTTGGAGAAACAACTGTGGTCTCTTGGCTTCCAGAAAAGTATTCAATAGTATTGGTCTGGTATATTTATACTATTCCTAACTCTAGATTACTCATGGGTGGACCTTTTTATTGCCAGTGGAAAATCACACTATGTCTCAAGAAAAGGGTGATCCAAAGAGTTTGATCTGGGTTAGTTGGTGCAATCAAGTCAAGATGTGTACGTTGACCAATTACAATGTACCTACCATTCATAACATGACACACTGTAGGGAATACAGAAGAAAAAGAAAGAGGCACAGATCCTCCTCGCATTCCAGTTTAAAAGGTGAGGTTTGCAAACACAAAACTAGATAAATGCTAAACTACTATAAGTGCAAGAGGAGATTAGAAAAAGTCTTTTACATAGCCTGAAGAAGCTGGGCAGTCTGGTATTTCCCACCAGCCATTCCGAAGCCAATTTTTGTATCAGCTTAGTTTTTACTGCCAAAAGGCCCCATTGCATTAAAACCTATAAACTTAAAGGACTGGCTCCTTCTTCTTCTTTTGTCTTTCTTTTGTTACCTTACTTTATTCTCTTCCCTACCTTTTTGTGCCCAATGTCCCCTGAATATGTAGAGAATTTAGATATTTTACTGATGAGAAGTATAGCCTGGGTTAGGAAATATGGATAGATTCTATTATTAGAGTGGAATGGAGATCTGAGGACTAGCTAGGAGGAAGGGTGAATGTGTGGTGGCTCAGTAGTTAGAACTCAGCAGTCTATTTGAATTGAGAATTCAGCACATCTGTTATCCATATTTCAATATAAGTACAAAAACCACAGGGCAGCTAGGTGGCGCAGTGCATAGAGTGCTGGGCCTGGAGTCAGGAAGATCTGGAAGGGACCTAATTGGTCATCTAGCCCATGTGCCAAACATGCAGCCCACAACAATTATATATAATCAGATTAAAATGTAATTGGGAAATATTTAACAACATAAGTAAAAATACAATAAAACATTTAAAAATATGTGAGTGGATCTTTTTGTATGGTTTAGTAGTTCACATTTTTATTTGGGTTTTACACTAGCCCAGTCTAGCCCAATTCTCTTCTTTTGTAGATGGAATAAATTGAGGTCCCGAGTGGAGAAGTTACTTACTCGATTCCTACTGGCAATAAGTAGCAAAGTTGAGATTCAGACCCAAATTCTGGCTCCAGAATTAACTAACTTGTTACTGTGCCACGTGAAGCTCACTTAAATTTATTTTGTTGTTGAGTCACGTACAACTCTTTGTGACCCCATTTGGGGTTTTCTTGGCAAAGATACTAGAGTGGGTTTGCCATTTCTTTCTCAAGCTCTTTTTACAGTGGAGGAAACTGAGGCAAACAGGATTAGGTAGCTTGTTCAGGGTCACTCAGCTAGTAAGTGTCTGAGGCCAGATTTGAACTCAGGGAGAGGAATCTTCCTGACTCTAGGCCCAGCACTCCATCCACCGAGCCATCTAGCTGGCCATTTGAATTTATAGCATTTAGCAAGAAAAATGAACCATGCAGAACACCTTAAAGAATCACAGATTTTTTGTTTGTTTAAGTCTAGGTCTCCCTATCTTTCCCAAGCTGACACTCCAGCAGCCGTTGGGCAGACCCCAATTATGGATTAGTATAGGAGTTTTAACTTGGTCCATTTTTTTTTTACTAAATTTGGGCTGGTGTGTCCCTTCTTAGCCATTCCAGTGGCCCTCAGCTCCGGTGCCCGCACTATATTGGTGCCAGGCTTATAGTGGATATCACATCAGCTTGAACCCTCCTCCAATTTAGAACTCCCAAACTGGAGCAACCCACCAGGCTCAACCTCTCCAGCAGAATCACAGATTCTGCACAACCCTGGAAGATGATGCAGTGGGAAGAGGGCTGGATCTGGAATAAGAGAAGCCAGGTTAGGATCCAGGCTCTGTCACTTACTTCCTGTGTGGCCTTCCTGGGCCTTGGTTTTCTCATCTGTAAAAAAGAAGGTATGGACTAGGTCAGGGGTAGGGAATCTGCAGTCTCAAGGCTGCATATGGCCTTCTAGGTCCTCAAGTGTGGCCCCTTGAGTGGATTCCATCAAGGGCTGCAATTGAGGACCTACAGAGCCACATGTGGCCTCCAGACCGCAAGTTCCCCACCGCTGGACTAGGTGATCCCTAAACTCCAAACTTATGATCCTCCTATGAGCTCAGATGCCTCTAGTCCAACCCCTGCCTGAAAGGGAACCCCCCCTGCAGCACACTTGGACATCTAGTCTGTGCTGAGGATCACTAGTGATTCCATTTTGGGATAGCTCCCATTGTTAGGGAGTTGTTTCTGAGTCAAACCCAATTTGTCTTCTTGCAACTTCCACCCTCAGGGCCTAAAATGAACCAGCTTAATCCCTCTTCTCCTGGCTGCTCTTCATTTGCTTGAAGATGTTTATTCATTTAGAACAACACCTACGGGAAAAGAGAGAGGCTGGTTATATTTCTGTAGCCAAAGCTAAACACCAGATCAGGGTGATTAGATGCAGGTAATTCAGGTTTGTGAGGACATGGATGATATAGACATGTGTGTATGTATGTACATGTATGAACATGCATATATGTATATATATATGCATACATCTTTCATTGCTACATATGTACATATTCTGTATATAAATTATATAGCCTAGTGTATGTATATAAAGCATAGTATATATAGCATATATGAGGTGTGTATATAAAGCATAGTATATATAGCTATAGGATATCACATATACTACACCAGATATATCATATATAGTATATATACAGAAAATATATAGTATATATACAATGCTAGACATACTATATATTATATTATTTAATATATTACATGAAATATGTGATAATAGAATTATATACTTATATACACTAAATATATGAAATTATATACTACGTAATATATGCCATAGTATATACATATACTATGTTCGTAGGCTATATATTATATACTGTATATACTCTGGTATATATGTGTATGTATATGCCACGTGTGTGTATGTGTATCTGTTTACAAAGGCAATAATCACTTTGTTTTGACTAAAGAAATGTAGTCTGTCAGAGATTAGCAGTTAAAAGGAGAGGTTTACCTCTATAATTTGGCAATTTTCAGTATCAGGGCATCAAAGCATAAGTGCCAAAAATATTAGATTTACAACCTACTTTGCTAGTTAAATTCTTCTTGGTGGATTTGCATTTCATTTAACAAACCTTTAATAAGCACCCATGGTGTCTTGAGCCCCGTGCTGGACCCTGGAAGTGATGCAGAGGATACAGGAGGCATTGGTCCCTGTCTTCATGAATTTTACAGGTGACATTGTTTTAGCCTTGATAATGCTTACAAGCATGAAATTATATTTGAAAAACACTTGGGCAAACATTGTGAAATGCTTTTACTCTACACCAACTTCTCCAAAATACCATAGTAAGGGGAAGAGCAAGAATTATAGCTCGAGTTTCTTATTCCATCTTCTGTTCATCAACTGCTGGGTCGCCACTAAACTTTAGAAGTAAATAGTAAATAATAGCTAATTGCTGACAGGTGTGTCTGGGTATTTGGTAACTCAAATATATATAAAAAAACAATTTTTATCATTGATATGTCTCACATATGAGGATTTTCACCACGTGAACTTAATGCATCTATATGAAAGAGGGAGTAGACGTCTATACTGCATTACAAGTGAAAGTTACAGTTTATTAATCTGTTGTTTAGTTGTGTCTGACTCTTCGTGATCGCAGAGACCATAGCAGTCCAATACTTTCCATGGGTTTTTTTTTTTTTTGACAAAGGTACTGGAGTGGTTTGCATTTCTTTCTCCAATGGATTAAGGTAAACAGAGGTTAAGTGACTTTCTCAGTGTCACACAGCTACTTCATGTCTAAGGCTGGATTTGAACTCAGATCTTCCTAATTCCAGGCCCAGAGCTCTATCCACTGAACTACCTAGCTGTTCCCTTATTAATCTATTATGTGGGTATCAAAAATTCCCCAAGTGCCTCTTGGACTGTAAGACTTAATGAAAAGAGAAACCAAAATGCAAACTTGACACCTACTTTACATAAAATTAATATTGTACACCGTAAAATGGCAAAGACAAATAGCATGAGGATCCTATTGAGATTTGTTTCTTACTTTTGACATCCGTCATCCACTTTGCACTCCAAAGATTAAAGGACATTAATTCACTGTAATGCCATTCTTACCACATGTAAAAGGATGGATTAAGATCTTGCTTATGTGAACTCACAAGTATCATCCTTATTGGCCTATTCATTGATAAACAATTTTCCTGCATTTGGAAAGGAATGCAAATTCAAGTGCATAGACTCATGAGTAGCAAAAATTGTGTAGACCAGTGGTTCTCAATGTGTGATCTAGGAACCTTCAGGGGGTCCTGGAGGTCAAAAGTATTTTTATAATAATACTAGTGTATTTTAATTTTGAATATGGTAAATATTGGTAGATATAACCTACATAAACAAAAGCTCTTGGGATGGAGGGGAGTCGTCAGTAATTTTTAAGATTGTAAAAGGGTCCTGGGAGCAAAAAAGTTTGAGAACCACTAACAAATGTAAGGTAAAGCTTTCCTTCAGTTCATGTTATAGAATTAGAGCTACTATCCCACATATTCCAAAGCATAGACTTGTTATCTCATTAATAAAAAATAATCAGGGACTTAGCTTTAGTTACCAAAAAAAATTGCTTCTTTACCTATAACATAGAATATAAATCTTTTTGGTAGATAAAGGGAGAATTTTGCCACAGTTGGTGTTTAAGTGAGTACGATTTTTCTCTCTTTTAAAATTATTCCTAAATTGAAGTGAACCTGATCTGTAGTATGTAATTTGGTTTGATGAATGTGGACAAGATGGCAGTGGGATATTAATATGCCTTAGTGTGGTATGAATAATTTACATTTATGTTGTAAAATTTAATAAAGATTTAATGATTGCCCCAGAGCCCTTAAAATGATATGAGACATGGACTGAGCAAATAGTTAATAAAAACTCTTTTTATGGTCAACTATATATGACTTTTAGAAGAGCTGGATCACTAAATTTTGTAGACATGATTCCAAAGAAGATTCTCTTTCAGAGTAGATATTAAAAGACTTTTTTTCTTCCTTTTGCTGTTCTGAGCCCAAACTATATGTTCTATTAGTCCAGAGTTGACTTAATCATTTTCTGATTTGTATAGTAATTATTTTAATTTTTTAAGAGTTCAGCAAAAAAAAATGTAAAAGGAATTTCATTTTCTCTAAATACACATGTGTTCTTGTTGGCTGGTACTTGATAGTGTTCCCCCTTTTTAATATTGTCTCTGCATTAGCTGAGTTAAATCCTCTGCATCTTTTTTTGTTGTAGTTCATGAATAAGGAAAATTCTCATCGATGATGCTAACAGTCCTAAATAGAGCTGAAAGCTCAGTAGCACACTGCTTATCAGCAACTAAACAATTGGGTTTGGAGTAGCTTGGGGAGAATCACTTTAAACACTTAAACACTCTGTGGGTCATTGTCATTCTGGTCCCTCCAAGGATGCTGGTTTTCTGAAGGATTTTTTTTCCTTATCTACTAAAATGCTTCTGCAAGACATGAAAGGTACAAAATTTCACAAACCTCTAGTAAAACATTATGAATTAACTCCTTTTGCAATACAACTAGTATTTTTTCCAGACATGTATTTCCATAATTAAACATCCTAAAATACAAACCCCATTATTATTTGTTATGTCTAGTCAGTAATTAGACCTCAGCTGGTAGGGCAATTTTAGAACAGAGTTTACCAATTTACATACTAATCCTGCAGAGTCTGGTGGAACATGATTAGCATAGATTCAGTCAACATCTTAATTAGCCTTAATCCTAGCATGTTGTATGTACTCTGGGTCTATCCACAGTCCCCATCTCACTTGGCCCCTCCATCATTTCCTCTAGAACTATGGTTCACCTACCGGAAACAAAATACAAGTTTAAAAGAAAACAACAATTTTCTTTTCCCAGACAAAACTTGGCATTTCTTTAACTTGAAAACTTGGCTTAAAATGCCAGCATTCAGGAATGGCATACCTAGATTAGGACTGTCTCATGAAAGTCTTTTTTGTAGAATACATTTATATCTGAAAATATGAGAAACTGAGGCAGTAAGGGATTAAAGCTTGTCTAAATTAAGTCAAAGTATAAAAGTGTGCTATAGAATGGCAAGTCTAGGCTCTACCTTACCTTTAGGCAAAATCAGGTTTAGGCCATCTCAGTTATGTAAGAAATGTCTATATTTAAAGAACTTTGGATCAGGATATCCCATATCCTCCCTTGGGGTCTTGTTCTATTATTTACCAACTCTCACAGTCAGGAAATTCCTTATACCTAACCTAAAAGCCCCTTGTTGCAGTTTAAGCCTGTTTCCTCTCTTTTTGTCCTGAATGGAAATGGAGAACAGGTGGTTACCACCCCCCTATGCAAAAGCTATCCATATATTTCAAGAACATTATTAAATCACCCCTTAACCTTCTCTTCTTCGAATTGAATAATTCCAATTCTCTCAGTCTCTATTCTGAGCGCTTCCTCAACCCCTTTAATCTTCTTCGTGGCTTTTCTCTCAACTTTTTCCAAGTTTTCTACATCCCTTTCTAATTGTGAAATTAAAAACTATGTTTGGTACTCTAGTAATGGTTTCAATGGAGACAAGATTTCTTCCCAGGTCTGCACCTATTTAAGCTACAATCCTGTCTTCTAGCTTTTTATCTATATTATTCTTAGGTAAGTTACTCCAATTACACCTGTCTAGCTCTCTTCTGCCAAATATTTAGGCAGTTTCATTTACTTTCATGTATACCATCCTGTAGCAAAAAGCATAAATTTAGGTTCCCTCAGTCAAATCCTTTACCTAAGTATAGAATGCTGGGTAACTGAAGCAAATATCTGTTGCTTGACTATATTTTGTCCAGATTTTGGGTGCTTTTATATGTGAAGATAGACGTTGCTGCCATACTCTAGTGTTTTGCTAAAAGGAAGGTATGAGCAGTCACTCCTTGTCATGAAACAACTTGTTTTTACCACGATATGTCTCTTAATACTTCTCGATTTATGGAAGACACTGACTCTACATTCTCGTTTACTAGGCTACAGCACTTGCTTCTGAGGTCTTAATCATCTATAAACTCAAAACCAAGCCAAGCATCATGCATGCCATTAAGCCATGATTTATGTAAATGAATTTATAAAAGACTTACTCTACTACCTTATCATAGTCTGGAGGTGACATTGGGTTATTGAAATTTAAGTTTGATAAGTTCTTCCAACCTGAAATGGCTTCAAGTAATCCTGAATTTGGATTATGTGACTTTCATCTAGGTCTAGGACCAACCTTCCTAAGTTCAGAGAGAGAGTTATCAGGGTGGTTTCTGAATAATGATTTTATTTTTACCTCAACAGCTCTCAAAGGCCATCTACCAAGAGGCATTGCAATAATCATAGAAACTTGAAGTATTGAAGTTATCAGTCAACAAGCATATATGTGTATGTATATACATGCGCATATACATACACACACACACACACACAGACATACATACACATATTGCCAAAATTTCCCCAAGGATCTCCTCTCTTCTTCCAAAGAGTTATCCCATATTACTAATAGCATTTTTAAAGAAAAAAAGAAAAAGGGAGAAAATCAGCAAAGTGGAGCAATTCTTTGAAAAAAATCTGAAAATAAACATAATGTCCATCTGTGGATCTTTCATCTCTGCAAAGGAGATGTCTATTCATAGTTCTTCTTTGAGGTAATGAAGCTTTTCGTCATTTTGCAACATTTACTTTCAATTGTTTTGTGGTTGTTTTTCTCCCCATTTAAATTGTTGCTCTCACTGTGTATCTTCTGGGTTTTTTTGTCTTTGCTGACTTCCTTGCATCAGTTCACATAAATCTTTCCATGCTTCTTTGTATTCATCATATGCATCATTTTTTGCAGGACAGTCATATTCCTTTACATTCATGTTCTACAGTTTGTTGAGATATTCCCCAATGGATGAGTATTTATTTTATTTCCAGGTTTTTGCTGCTACCAAAAATTCCTACAAATATTTTGGCATATGTGGAGACTTTCTTTTGATCACTTACTTCCTTGGAGTGCACATGTACTGGCAGAATCTCTGGGCCAAAGAATGTGGACCTTTTAGTCATTTTATTTGCATAATTCCAAATTGCTTTCCAAAATGGTTGTACTAAATCAGAGCTTTACTAACAATAGAGTAGTGTTCCTATTTTCCCCAAAAGCCTCCATTTCTCTACATAGGGTATAGGTACATAGGTACCCTTACCTGCAGGTGCTCTGCCCAAAGGAATGTAAATTTTGATCCTAGAAACTTTTTTTTTCTTAAGGACCTCACCTTAAAGCCAAATCACTCTGGCTCTCATTGATTGGCCAACAGTAGGTCCCAGGCCAAGCCCCACTTGATCATTGTTTGGGCCCTGATTGGCTCAGAGTGAAACAGCAATTGTTTCTGTTTCTGCCAGAAACCCTGAGGGTCTTTCCTTCCCAGATTGATTTTCTTTTTTCCCCATTAAGTAAAGGAGCCATTCTCTGACTCATTTCTTACCTAGCCTTAGTTATTGAATGGGCATTGCCTCAGTCAAACTGAGACCTGTTAAAGACCTTTCCTTAAAAAGGTCAAGGTCTCCCACTGCATCTTGAGCCTTCTCCAATCATCCTGATCATTATCAGGTCACTAGACCTAGATGGTTCCAGAGGAGAAAGTGAGGCTGGTGACTTTGCACAGTCCTCCCTCAATTAATCCAATTTACTTTACAAATCAAGACATCACCTCCCTGATGTCATGGTCCTCTTTGAGAATGAAGGACAAACAACAACAATTATTGACTGTGTCCATCTTTTGCCATCTTTGAGCATTTGCCAGGCATAAGTTAAAACCTCAGAGTTGTTTTGTTTTGATTTGTCTTTGTCTTGTTATTGATTTGAATCATTCTTTTCATCTGGTCGGACGTTGTAATTCTTCTTCTGAAATGTGCTCATTTCCTTTGACCACTTATCTATTAGAGCAAGTCTTTTGGAGATATCTGTTGAGAAATAGATATAGAGAGACATCACTACACACATACATGTACACATATACACATATATACCTATACATATACATACATATGTACAAATACATACACACGTATATATACAACTCCAAATGTATATAACATATGTATTTGTTATATTATATAAATATTATATCTAATATATATTAGACTATGCATGTGTGTATATTATATATTAGACTAAATATGTGTATTTATATATGTATATGTATGTACTGTATGTTGTCTATAAATCTTGGATACCAAACCCTTATCTGAGAAATCTGATACAAAGATTTCCACTACCACCCCATTTGATCATTTTTTATCTTAGATTGAATTAATTTTGTTTGTAAAGTACCTTTTCGATTTCATGTAATCATAATGGCATATTATTTATTGTTCAGTTGTTTTGTTCTGTCTGACTTTTCAATGATCCCATTTGGGGTTTTCTTGGCAAAAATACTAGAATGGTTTGCCATTTCCTTCTCTAGCTCATTTTTACAGATGTAGAAACTGAAACAAACAGGTGACTTGCCCAGGGTCACATGGTTAGTAAGTATCTGAGACCAGATTTGAACTCAGGAAGACGAGTCTTCCTGACTTCAGGCCCAGCATTCTATCCACGGTACTACCTAGCTTTCCATTTGTAATTGCCTCTGTCCATGGTTTTTTTTTTTTTTGGTTAAGAATAAATATTTCACTTTCTACAGGAAGCCTTTCTTGATCTCCCTTAATTCTAGTGATTTCCCCTTATTGATTTTTCCCAATTTATCCAGTATATAACCTGTCTGTATATAGTTGTTTGCATGTTGCCTCTCCTGTTAGGCTAGAAGCTCCTTGAAAGCAAGGGTTGTCTTTTACTTTTCTTTATGTCCCCACTGCTTAGCCTAGTGCTGAGCATATAGTAGGGGTTAATAAATATTTATTGAATGACTTTTGTTGTATCCCCTATGTTTAGTATATTGTTTGGCACATAATAATTCTTTAATAATGAATACTTATTGATCTACCAAGAGGGGTGGTGATAATCAAGGATCCTCAGATTATCAAAGTTGTATCATGAAACTGTGAAAATAACCAAGAAATACCCCCTTCCAGGATGCCACCAAAGACCATTTCATTTCTTGAAAGTGATTCAGTGCTAAAAGTCTTTTGATTTGACCATATGACAATTCCAAATTGTCTGCAATTTCCAATCTAAAATCAACTTAAAATTGTGTTATTCTTTTGCTCATGGTCTAATGTTTCTAATACTTGCATTGTGACAGGATAGAGTAGGTTGTGAAAGAGAAAATTAAATCTATCAATTATATCCATACTTTCTTTGACAGAATTCCTAAAGATTACCTTGATAGATAGAATTCCATGGAATAAAATAATCACAATTCATTGTGGACTGCTCCTTCCAGAGAGTTACTTTATTGGCCCCTAATTAGCTATTAGCTGTTTATATCATTGTCAAGTTGATAAGGCAGCTTTGTAACAGTCTCTCATTTGGTGGATTGATGATACCATCATGGTCACTAATCAATAAGGCTTCTAATTGACCAGTAAACAGGTTAGTAAAGCCAGGACAGGTACAGAGGTTAAATATAGGTTTTGCATGGGAATGGAGGCATATCCTAAAGATATTTAATTTAATATGAGTCAAAATGTGTTTCACTGAATTGTTCTGTCCATTTGTGGTGTAAGTTGTTTGTTAGTGACCAGCTTAGCCAAAGTGCAGGTGTAAGTAAACCCTGCTACAATCAACTCGTCTGAATTATGGTAGTCATCTAGGGAAAGGGGAGCTTTATGGTTAAGCCTGGGAGAAGGTTAGATGTCTTGGGTCTGAAGTGGTGGTATGCAGACTGAATGAGCCTTGACCAGAATAACACAGCTCGTTGCAGGCCACATCCCCGTTGAACTCCAGGTGCAAGTTAGCCATAGTTTTGCTTATTTCTATACTTGCTAGAGCTACCTGATTTGTCTTTCAGTAGCTTCCATTCAAAGTGGTTGTCAGAGTGTCAAATAGAGTTCTCTCAATTACTCCTTCTCCCCTAGCAGGAGAGTGGGGCCCCCTTGTAATCTGCCTCAAGGGCTAGTAACTTCAAGAAAACTTGATGTGAATTTTTGGGAGTCAAGAGAGAAAGCCTAGAAGTTTCTTCTTCCACTTAGCAAACTTGTCTGGAGTACTTATACAGCAGGCTGTGGTTGTCTTGCAGTAAGTTATAATCAGTTCTCTGTTTCAGAGCATAGAGGAATTGGGTTTCCTCACTGAAAAAAATTTGCCCAAGTCCAGAAGGATGTTATTTGCTTTGGTTGCATTGATCATTTATCTGGTCCCTGGGTTTCAGCTGAGTGATTCCCTTAAGATGAAAAGATAAGCTTGATTGTCATACTCCAATGCTTTATCAAAAGGAAGACAAAAATAGACACTCCTTGTCATGAGACTACTCTCTTTTGCCATGAAGCTGGTTCCTGATTTAAAACATCTAATTCTTTTATTCTCCATCTCCTGTTGCTTCCATGTTTGGTTAGATATGACTACTCTCAACATCTTACCCTATTCTCTCCTGCTTCCTTGGATGTGGCAGTTTAGAATATCTGCCCCCATCACTGTACTTTTAGATTTTGTCACTCGATAGAGCTACTCTGCAAAGACGATTTGGTCTTGCATTTCCTTTGGCCGTTATCTTTATTTCTCTTGAAGAACAAGTCATTATAACCCATAGGTCTGAATATATCTGATCTACTGTTTGCTACTTTGTTACCAACTTATAATCTGACATCAATGACCAAAAATGTCACCCCTTCAAGCCTGCCCACCTAACTCACTGGAGACCATTGTTTTAAATCAGGTGGGTACTTTTTTTTAACCACCCCCAGTTTGAAAATCAGACCTACCACATCAACCATAGTATCAATCAATATCTCCTACTATCATGCTAACTAGGTATGGTTGCCCATAAGTAATTTCCTCACTAATAGACTAGAACATTCTGATCTTATGACATTACATTGATGATTACCCTTCAAACCAAAACTCAGACTCCATGGAAGCTTCCTGAGGGAGAAGAGGGGGTAATGTCCTTTTTGCAAGTTTTGTCATGCTATCTCTATTAAGACACAAGGATATGCTAGGTGTAGTAAGTACACACTACTGGGGCAGGTGGGGCTGGTGGATCACTTGAGTTAGTGAATTTTGGCCTTTAGTGAGGCTAAAGCTGACTGAGGGTCCAAAATAAGTCCAGTCCTTCTATGGTGAGCCCCAGGAGCTGAGGACCATCAGGCACCCTAAGAAGGGGCAAACCTACCCAGGTAAAAAAATGGAGTGGGTTAAAGCTTCCATGCCAATTAGTATTGGGATTTGGCCTGTGAGGGAGAGAGAGAGAGAGAGAGAGAGAGAGAGAGAGAAGGAAGGAAAGAAAGGAAGGAAGGAAGAAGGCAATAAGCAAGGGGAAAAGGAAGAAAGAAGGAAGGAGGGAAGGAGGAAGAAATGAATGCCTGGTTGGCACAGTCTAACTTATAAGAAAACACCCCAAACCAAAAAATAATAGGGAAGCTACAAGCAGTCATTCCTTGTAATAGGATAACTGGTCTTTGGAACTTTGTATACTTCTTGCTACTTCCTGGTTCCCACCCCATGGCTTTTTTGTTTTGAAACTCCTGTGGTTGGTCTAATTTTGGATACTTCTCTCAATCTCATCTTACTCAAATCTTTTTGCATTATTTTTTGTTTCTGCCTGTTCTCTTGGATTTTTCGTCCCAGGCTCCCTTTCCCATCACTGGATATAACATCCCAAAGGAAGTCTTCTCCCAGCTTCAGGCTGCAGCTGCTAGCTGTTAACCCTCCATCTCTCATTGCAGAATAGTAGAGCTCTTGTCAGCATTATTCCCGACTCACATCACAGATACAATTTCATTCCTGATATCTCACTCGAGCACTTAGCACATAGTAGGCACCTAATAAATGTTTATTGGCTGATGATCTATTTAAGGAATTTTTAAAATTCATTTACAACTTTGCCAAATTGCATTTGTTTTTTACTGGAGCAAGCCCCTGCCTTTCCTTTGTACTCCTCTTTGGCAATCTGTTCCAATTTGTGTCTTGTATCTAGGCTAGTCAAGAGATGGTCCTTATTAACTTCTTATTCTAAGGTAACCTCTGTGTTCCAGTGGTAAGTCTATGAGCACTGAGAAGGAAACCATGGGAGTATGCTCCTGCAAAGGCAGATATAAGCCCAATAGCTTTTAAAGAGATAGCATGACTCCAGTAGTAGATAAGAAACCCCTGGAAAACTACTATAGTGGATAGAGCACTGGACTGAAGATAGGAAGCCCCGAGTTCAAATCTAGCTTTAGATACTTACTACCTGTGTGACCTTGGCTAAGTCACTCAATCTCTGTTTGCCTCAGTTTCCTCAACCATAAAATGGGGATAACAGCACCTACCTTCCAGGGTTCTTGTGAGGATCCCATGAAACAATATTTGCAATAAATGCTTAGCATAGTGCCTTACACATAATAGTTACCATATAAAATGGTTATCATCTTTGTAGTCGTCATCATCATCATCCTCCTACCAATGTTATACCAATCATTCCAACCCTGAGCATGCTGAACCTAATGGCCTTCAATTTCTCTAAATTATCATATATTATGTGTAAAATTATATATGTAAATGTATGTATACATGTATGCATGTATGCACATATAAATATAATTGTATATACAGGCATACCTCATTTTATTGTGCTTCACCTCATTGTGCTTCGAAGATATTTTGTTTTATTTTTACAAATTGAAGGTTTGCGGCAAGCCTGTACCTATTGGTGCCATTTTTCCAACAGCATGGGCTCACAAATGATAATTTAATAATTCTTTCAATACTTCAAACTTTTTCATTATTATTATATCTGTTATGGTGATTTGTGATCAGTGTTCTTTGATTTTACTCTTGTAATTGTTTTGGGGCACTCTGAGCCTTGCTCATATAAGCTGGCATAAATGGTGTGTGTGTGTGTGTGTTAGTTCTGACTACTCCACTGACTGACCATTCCTATCTCTCTCTCATTCTCCTTGGGCCTTCCTGTTCCCTGAAACACAACATTATTGAAATTAGGCCAATTAATAACCCTATAATGTCCTCTAAGTGTCCACGTGAAAGTCAATTGATATGGCAAACTTCATTGTCTTATTTTGAGAAATTGCCACAATCACCCCAACCTTCAGGAGTCACCACCCTGATCAGTCAGCAGCCATCAACGTCAAGGCAAGACCCTCCACTAGCAAAAAAAGATCATGACTCAGTGAAGGCTAAGATGATAGCTTTTTTTTTAGCAATGAAGTATTTTCAGAATAAAGTTTGTACATTTTTTAGACATAATACTATTGCACACTTAATAGACTTCAGCACAGTATAAATATAACTTTTATATGCACTAAGACACCCAAAAAATTTGTGTGACTCACTTTATTGCAGTAGTCTGGAGCCAAATCCACAATATCTCTGAGGTATGCTTGTATATAAAATCTGGTTTATACATAGTTGTTTACATGTTGTGTCCTCTCATTCGCCTGAGCTTCTTTAGACTTCTTTTGGGGGGGGGCAATGTGTATTTGTATTAGGAGGGCAGAGTTTATAATCTCAAAGAGGATCATAAACATGTCTGAAAGGTTCGGAACCGCCGGATATAAGAAACTCTCAAAGTAGAAGGCAGAAGAATCAAAACATATATTTAGGCTCCACAGTAACCAACCCATGAACCAGCAACCCCATTTTGAAATATTGATCAAAAGCTTCCAGGCCCAATAAGTACGCCTTGAAAGAGTAACCAGGAGGCTACAGAGAAGCATGATTGCGTAAAGCAAAATCATGCTTCCCCCTCTATGGTAATAAGATTACCCACTGGCCTGAAGTCTTTGTTCAGCTTCCTCCCGTAGGTCAGCTCTGCTACTGGCAGCTCCTGCTTCAGCTGTGGCTGCGGCTATGGCTGTGGCTGTAGCTGTGGCTGTAGCAGCGGCTGTAGCAGCCTCTGGTTCCAACAGGAGCTGCTTTTAACCATCCAGCTTCTGCGGGGGTGTAAGGTATGCCAGGGAAAGCACAGGTTCTTTCAATCTGCTTAAGCAAGGTGAAGGGGTTGACCAGGAAAGCACAGGTTCTTTCCATCAGCTTAAGCAAGGGAAGCAAGGTGAAGGGGCCGACAAGCTTACTCCAGTCCAACATACAAACAGCATTCAGTTCAGGGGAAAAAGTCAAACTAGTCAAGGGCACTTGTTGACTAAGTGCTAAGGAGCCCATTTTTGGTTGCCAACACACTTCTCCACCCCTTGTTATAGGATACATAATCTAATCAGCCATGTATCCTAGAACATACATTGTGATCCAATTACAAAGGAAACTAAAACATATCATTCATAATAAAGCAAAACATATCATTTGGTGACATTCCTAAATATTGGTTTATGATTCAAATGTCCACCCCTAGATCCTTGTATCCATTACATAGGATCAATAATATCATAACAATAAAACAACACAGCAAGGATAACACAAAATAAGTAAACAGAACACTCTCATCATTCCCACCCCCCTTGAAAGATTGGGGCTCAAAATCTTGGGGTAAGGGGTGAAGGTCTCATTTTCCATAGCTTCTTCATGCTGAAATTGGATGTAGAGATGGCCCTGCCCCAAAAAGTCCCATTCCAGAGGTCAGTTCTTTAACGAGCTGGCAGGAATTCCAAGAATGCTATGTGCTTAGGCAGTCACCAGAAAGTGCAGGGTGCTTAAGCCTAAAGGAAACAAAACTAGCAACAACGTTAGCCAAAACAAAGGACAAAAAGAGTAGACAAGTATGGACTATTATTCTTCAAATAAAATCATCTCAAGTTTGGTTGAGATTTCAGTTATGCAAAGATCCAACATCAGAGCCAAACTCAGGTGGGAAATGTTTCTTTTCAAAAGGAACATAATGAGGAAGCCAAGAGGATCCCACCCTAGATAGAGACTAAGATTGTCCTCTCAGCCTTTCCCCAGATGTACAAGGAAACACAATGGGAAAATTAAACTAAGAGGATCCCATCCTAGATAGAGACTAGGATTGTCCTCCCAGCCTTTCCCCAAATGTACAAGTTTTCATTAGTTAATTACACAAGGTTACCTTTCCTCTGAGTGGCTTATGGCATTTACCAGCATCAGCCATACCTGTGGAGTCTGTGAATCTATTATTATAACCTATTCACGGTAAAATATATGGTTCAGGGGTACGATTTGGTAATTATTTTCCCCTGAATAGACAACTGTTACAGTGTTGTCCTTCCCATGGGCTATAACTTCTGCAGCCTTTGGAATATCATCTGGCTTCCGTTTTACCCATACCTTAGCTCCTGACTTTATTCTATCAATGGAGCAAGACCCTTTTGCCCCTCTAGTAGTTATTTTGGGAGGAGGGTCAGTTTTCACAAAGGGTATTTTTTCACAGGGGATAATAATCACTTGAACCATCCTATCATTTCTACAAAATTGTACAGGTTTTTTACCCATATTCTGGAGTGTCACAACAATTTCTTTTTGATAATTAGAATCTATCACTCCAGCCAATACATGTATTCCTTGAGCCACTAATCCTGGTTTAGGTAATATCCGTCCAAGATGATTCTTGGGGATTCTCATACATACTCCAGTAGGGGTTTTTCTTATCTCTTTCCTATTTAACCTAAAATTCTCTATACAATGTAAATCATATCCTGCTGAACCAGGTGTTCCTGGACTTGGTAGTGGGACATCTTCCCTCACAGTCCAAAATTCAATGTTTTGGATCTCACATGTTTGCTGTTCTCTGATCTGCAGATTTGGGGTCATCATTCTGGCTAGAGGTGTACTCCCCCCTAAGGGCCTATTATTCAAATTACGTAAGGCAATAGACAAATTATCCTTCCAATGTCGATATGAATTATTTGAGCTTAATTTTCTCAGCTGTTCTTTCAACAATCCATTCATTCTTTCAATTAGCCCAGATGCTTGTGGGTAATATGGAATATGATATATCCATTCTATATTATTCAACACACAATATCTTTTCACTTCTTTGCCCTTGAAATGTGACCCATTGTCACTTTGAATCTGCATTGGGGTTCCATAATATAAACTTACAATATCTAGAGTTTTACAGGTGTTTTTCTGAGTTGCGTCTTTATAAGGACAAGCCACTAGTACACCTGAATAGGTGTCAACACACGTACATACATATTTACATCCTTTATCCTGGGGTAGTGGGCCAATATAATCTATCTGCCAAATTTGGGCTGGAACTTTTCCCCTTGCTATTTCTCCAGTAACTATCCTAGGAAGAGTTCGTTCTTTTTCTAATTGGCATATACAACACTCCTCTGTTATTTGTTTTAACAATGCATGAGAAATACTGATACCTCGATCCTGTGCCCATCGATGGGTGGCCTGGACCCCTAAATGGCCAGCAGTCTGGTGGACCCATCTTGCTAAGGCTGGGTCATCAGTTGGAGTCGGAGTAGGGACAATACATTCAGTAGCAATCTTTGCTAGTCGATCCGCATGTGCATTGTACTCACGTTCCGGTGTGGTCAGGGTTGCATGAGCATCAACATGAAAAACTGACAGATCTGTAACCAAAGACATGTCCCATATATTTTCCCATGACTCTTTACCCCAAACTTGTTTGCCATGAATCTCCCAATTCTGATTCCTCCATATAGGCATCCACGTAGCTAATCCATTAGCTACCGCCCACGAGTCAGTAAATATATGACACTGTCCTCCTTTCTCTGCTCTGATGGCCTGATGCACTGCCATCAGTTCAGCATATTGGCTACTTCCACCATCCCAGAACTTTCCAGAGTTCTCCTTGTACAGGGGTTATAGGCTACTGCTTTCCAATGTCTCTGCTGTCCTAAATATTTTGCTGTCCCATCAGTAAACCAAGCATGTTTCTTCTGTTCTTCATTTAGTCCGTCATATCCATTATTCCATTTCACTAAGGATGGTACCATCTGTTGCTTAGATTCAAGGGGCTTTTCATTGCTCTCAGTATCAATGTTCGCCACAGATTCATGTAGAGCAGAAACTCCATTTTTGCCTGCTCTGGACCTATTCTGAATATACCACTTCCATTTGATTATGCTTGCCTCTTGTGCATGTCCAATTCTGTGAGAAGCTGGGGTACTCATTACCCAAGTCATAATTGGAATTCCAGGCCTTAATACCACTTCATGACCCAGAGTTAGTTGCTCAGTTTCTACTAAAGCCCAATATGCAGCTAACAGCTGCTTCTCAAAAGGTGTATATTGCACTCCAGATGAGGGCAGTTTCCTTGACCAAAAGCCTAAAGGTACACTTCGGCTTTGTTGTTTTTGCCACAGACTCCAATTTGCATAGTCATCTTGTACAGTCACTTGTAACTCCACTGGCCCATTTTGCATAGGCCATAAGTCTAGAGCTAATTGGATAGCAGCCTTTGCTTCCTCAAAAGCTCTACTTTGTTCAAGTCCCCAGTCAAATTCATATTTCTTTCTGGTGACTTTATACAAGGGTTTTAAAATCTGTCCCAAATGTGGGATGTGGTGTCTCCAATAACCAAACAGCCCTATGAACTTTTGGGCCTCTTTCTTATTGGTAGGGATGGGAAAATCCTGGATTTTTTGTCGAGCTTGTGGGAGAATTTCTCGCAGTCCTCTATTCCACTGTATCCCCAAGAATTTTACAGTTTGAGCTGGCCCTTGAACCTTTGCGGGGTTGATTTCCCATCCTTTGCTTTTCATATGATCAATTAATAATGCTAAACTCTCCTCCACCTCCTTTATATTCTTTCCCTGTATCATGATGTCATCTATGTAATGTTTAAGCTGTACACCAGGTAACTTTAATTCATCCAAATGTTCAGCTACAATCCTGTGGCAAATAGTTGGGCTATGAATATATCCTTGCGGCAGGCGTGTAAATGTATACTGTCGGCCTTGCCAAGTAAAAGCAAACTGATTCCATTGCTTGGGGTCTATTGGGATTGTAAAGAAGGCATTGGCCAAATCAATAACTGCATACCAAGTCCCTTCACGTTTTTGTATTCTCTCTATTAAAGTAACCGTGTCTGGAACAGCAGCATACAAGGGAGGAGTCACTTTGTTCAGCTGTCTATAATCTACTGTCATCCTCCATGTCCCATCTGACTTTCGGACTGGCCAGACAGGGTTGTTCCATTGAGTAGTTGTAGGGACTAACACTCCTGCCTCAACACATTCTCTTATAGTGTTGGCAATTTCATCTTGCCCACCTGGCACACGATATTGCCTCAAAGTAATTATTTTAGAAGGTTCGGGCAAAGTGATTGGATCCATCTTGATTTTCCCCACTAAGACTGCATTAATGCCCATTTTCCTCACAGCAAATTGGTATTTCCCTTCAGGTAAATTTAAGGTCATACCCTTCAATATGTCTATTCCAATGATGTATTCGGGAATAGGCACAATAACCACACTATATTCTTTCTTGGGCAACTGTCCAATTTTCATCATTAATTTAACTTGCCTGGCTGATATTTCAGTCCCTCCTAGTCCTGTAATGGTAATAGGAGTTCCATGGCTGAACTTGTCTGGATTTCCATAAATAAGGGTGGCCTCGGCCCCAGTATCTATTAATGCCTCAGTTACCGTACTTGACCCATTTTTCCAATATATGGTCAAGTTAATGTGAGGTCTGCAATCCAGCCTGTGTATTTCCTTAATTTGGACTGGGGCTCGGCCTGTTCCCTAGTATTCCCTTTCATGTGATTCACTTGGGTTTGAAGGTTCAACATCTGTAGCATTTGCAGGAGCAGTTCTTATTTCCCTATCTCTCCTGTTATCAAGTCCTTTATCTCTATACATTCTATATAATTCATTGGTTGGAATTCCATCTATCATTTCAAAACCTACCCCTGCTCTCAATAAAGCAGTAAACATTTCTTTCCTTGTTACTCTCCTTTGGCGCCAAGTTTGCTGGTTATTCACCCTTCTCTCTCGAGGAGATCTATCCCTTCCCCAGTCACCTAAGTCATGTAACTGTAAAATCTTATTTATCACTGTTGTAAGACGGCTCCCTACTTCTCCAAGTAATAAATTCAAAATTAGTTGTTTATAAGCAGGGGGAGCTGTCCTAATTATTAAATTCCTATGAGGCAGTCCCATTGGATCATTGTAATATTTGTCTGCGGTTCCTATCATAATGGCAGTCTTCATCACCTCCTCCTTTAGTCTCATGATACAATCTCTAAGTGAATAACAGGGTCTGTGCTCAGTGGGCCACATAGAATCAGTAGCATATCTCTTATTGCATCCCACAGCGGCTAACGCCAACAGAGTAGTCCTGCTATCACCATCTCCTTGCTGATGATGTTCCCTAAAAGCTTGTTGAACTAGAGGATCATGGCTGATACCTATGAATCTCATACAGTCTGTCCTATCTACTGATATTCCACTGGCCCCTTGATCACTGAGTCTTACCATCCAAGATATTAATGGTTCTCCTATTCTTTGGCTGAATCTACTCAAAATATCTGTGACCTCTTGTGGTGAGAAATCTTCCTGAATTTCCCTTGTAACTGAATCTTCACCTCGGGTTTCTGTCTTCCTCCTTTGTATGGGTCGAGCCCTTGTCTGATCATTTAACCATCTCCTATTCTCTGTGTGAGGGACATCCTGAACCCCAGTAGTGTTTTGTGCCTCAGCCCCTAACATTGTCTCATTTTCCCCCCACTCACTTCCTCTGCCACCATGGCTAGGACAAAGCAGGCAGTCAGGCTCTTTCTGGGCTGGGTTGAAATGCACTCTGGGCTTTTTTGGTCTCCTGTTGCTCTTAGCCACATTAATAGAAAAGTTCTCATTTGAGTCAGTTTGGTCTCCTGCTATCTGAGATTCCCCTTCTTGCTGTGGGGTAGGAGTGCCCCCATGTCTTTCACTTAATCTCAATCTTTCGTATACTAGCCGGTAGGCTGATAACACTATCCAGCTTTGCCTAGATAGTAATGCCCCTGACTGAATCCCAACTTCTTGTAAACACTTTTCCAAATCCCTAGGATCTCCTTTCCATAGCCTTGGTTCCCAGTTCTCACAGGGTCCAGCTTTTTTAGCCAATTCTTTTGCTAGGAAGGAATAAAATGGATCCTCCCATCCTGGGATATTCATCTCTTCCTCTGAAATTGTTCTGCTTCTAAATAGAGATCTTATACCTAGCGATCCCATCCTCGTCGCCAAATGTATTAGGAGGGCAGAGTTTATAATCTCAAAGAGGATCATAAACATGTCTGAAAGGTTCGGAACCGCCGGATATAAGAAACTCTCAAAGTAGAAGGCAGAAGAATCAAAACATATATTTAGGCTCCACAGTAACCAACCCATGAACCAGCAACCCCATTTTGAAATATTGATCAAAAGCTTCCAGGCCCAATAAGTACGCCTTGAAAGAGTAACCAGGAGGCTACAGAGAAGCATGATTGCGTAAAGCAAAATCATGCTTCCCCCTCTATGGTAATAAGATTACCCACTGGCCTGAAGTCTTTGTTCAGCTTCCTCCCGTAGGTCAGCTCTGCTACTGGCAGCTCCTGCTTCAGCTGTGGCTGCGGCTATGGCTGTGGCTGTAGCAGCGGCTGTAGCAGCCTCTGGTTCCAACAGGAGCTGCTTTTAACCATCCAGCTTCTGCGGGGGTGTAAGGTATGCCAGGGAAAGCACAGGTTCTTTCAATCTGCTTAAGCAAGGTGAAGGGGTTGACCGGGAAAGCACAGGTTCTTTCCATCAGCTTAAGCAAGGGAAGCAAGGTGAAGGGGCCGACAAGCTTACTCCAGTCCAATATACAAACAGCATTCAGTTCAGGGGAAAAAGTCAAACTAGTCAAGGGCACTTGTTGACTAAGTGCTAAGGAGCCCATTTTTGGTTGCCAACACAGTATTGTTTTCCTTTCTTTGGAGCACAGTGTCTGGCGCATAGTAGGTGGTTTATAAATGCTTATTGATGATTTTTTGAGATCTGTTTTGCTTCCTTGTTTCAAGATCCTCCACTTCTAAGACAAAAGAAAGGTCACTCAGAGGGCTTACAAATCCTTTCCCTCTTTTATTTCCTAAGCAGTATTAGAACTAAGGAGGACCACGAGTTCCCTTGCTTAAGTACTCCTCAGAGGGACCCTCTGACCTCATCTTCTACATTCTTTTTTCTTTCTCTTTTCCTTCATGCTTCAACCTTTTTTTCCCTTTATCTCTTTTTCTCCTATACATTTTCTCTGTTTCCTTCTACTGAATCTAGGCTTTTTCCCTCCTCCTTTTTTTCTTTTTGTTTCTCTCTTCTGCCCCATCCCACCTTTTCTCCACTACCATGGTTACTTCAGAACTTGTAGCTACCATCATACAAGTCACTTCCCCAGCTAACCTGTTTGAATTAAGTATGTGAAATTTGAACGGGACAAAAGAAATATAATTGGTTGGGGTTGACAGGGTCCCCCAAAGTGATAACACGCAGATTTTTCCTCATGCTATATGTTAATTTATCTGATGTCTCATCACATTAGCCAGGGGCAAGAATTACCAGGATTTCAGAGAGATGACTTTTGTCAGCTCTATTTGTGATGGGAGTTGGGGTTGGTGGTGAAGATGATGAAGGAATCAACATGGTAAGTTCAAACTCACCCAATGAAGAGGAAGTTGTTTGAACTAGATGAAAAGGCAATACATCCCAGCAATGTTCTTTATTCTCTTACAGGACATCTCACTTTCAGTCACTCAAAAGTGAGTTTTAAAGGTGACAGTGTTTGAGGAACTGCACATTGGCCAGTGTAACCGAGTCATAGTGTGCATGGGAGTAAGGTTTAAAATGGTTATAAAACCAGGAAGGGGTAGATTATAAAGGACATGAAATGCCACACAGAATACTTCATATTTAATACTAGAGGTAATATGCAGCCACTGGAACCTTGAGTGACAGTATTGATGTGGCTAGACAAAGATGGAGAAATCGCCATGGCAAATGAGTGGAGGATGTATGAATGGGGAAGAGAAATTATGGCAGATCAGATGGTTACTGCTGTAGGCCAAATGAAAGGTGATGAGGTCCTGAATTAGGGTTGTGATTGTATAAGTGGAGAGGAGATATATACAGGAAATATTGTGAAGATAGAAATGACTAGATTTGATAACAGATTGGAGTGGATAGGGTAAGTGCAAATGAAGAGTCAAGGATGACCCTGAGGTTGTGGACATGTGTGAGTCAGTGGTATTCTCAATAGTAACAGGAAAGTTCTTAAGAGGGAGGTTTTGGGGGGGCGGGGCAGGGAGGGAAATGAGTTCTGTTTCAGATACGTTGAATTTGAGATGCCTATGGGACATCCTGTTCCAGATGTCCAGGAGTGAGTTGGATACGTGTAAAAATAGCTCTGGACAAAGACTAGGTTAGGATGTGCTGATGTGTAAATCATCTATATAAATGTGATCATTAAACCCACAGGAGCTGATGAGATCACCAATGAGATAGTATAGAGCAAAAAGGTAAAGTAGACCTACTCAAAGCCTTGGAAGTTCAACATGAATGAAGAAGTGGCAAAGATTATACATAACTAGGCATGGGCAAGTTTTATAAAGAGTAGATGAAGATAATCCGAGATTAGCAACTGGGGAGACTGGGAAGGGCCTCCTGCAGAAGGTGGGATTTGAGGGGAGATAATGGAGAATAGAAGGGCCTGGTGTGTTATTGTTTATGGAATCACCAAGAGTCAGACAGAACTGAATAACTGAACAGCAACAAAAATTTGGAGAAGTAAAGAAAACTAAAAGACGCAAATAGGGAGGCAGAACAAGAAGCGGCTGGACAGAGAAGAGGAGTGCAACGCCATGAAAATGTAGAAAGGAGAATATTTATAGGGAAAGGTGATTAACAGTGTCAAATACTATCAAGTGGTCAAGAGATCATTGTTAACTTTGGAGAGGGCAGTTTCAGTTGAAAGGTGAGCTTGGAAGCCGGACTGCAAAGGGTTTTAAAAGGTGCAGGGGAAGCATCATCATCATCATCATCATCACATCATCATATCAGTATTAGATGGCTTTCTCAAAGAGTTTAGCTATGAAAGGGAGGATAAATATAAGATAATTTGTTGTTGTTCTGTCATTTCAGTCGTGTCCAACTTTTCATGACCCCATTTGGAGTTTTCTTAGCAAAAATACCAGAATGGTTTGCCATTTCCTTCTCAAGCTCATTTTTACAAAGGAGGAAACTAAGGCAAACAGGGTTAAGTGACTTGCCCAGGGTCACACAGGTAGTGAGTATCCAAACCAGGATTTGTTCTGTAAATTTGGATTCAGTCAAAAGGCCCCACTTAAGGACCTAAAAGGCCACATGTGGCCTTAAGGTCACAGATTCCCCAGCCCTGGTCTAAACTCAAGGAGGTGTCTTTCTGACTACAGGCTTGGCATTCTATCCATTGCACCACCTAGTTGTCCTATATATGATGATAGCTAGGATCAAGTGAGGGTTTTTTGAGAATGGGAGAGATCTGGGCATGGTTGAAGCCATCAGGAAAGGAGCCTGCAGATGAATCTGATGACTAGCACTCGTAGCTTCTATGGACACACAGTTTTAATTGTTTCATGGAAAACAACAGAAACCAAGTGATTGTTACCTAGAGAATCTCCATCTCTCTTCTACTGGTATCTTTCCCTTTGTTGATTGCTATTGGCAGCAGATGCGTATAACCTTATCTCCACCATGTTTTCCTCGATAGCAAATTGTAACTTTTAGGGTATTTGGGGAAGCATTCTCCTTTTCCCCTTCTGAAGCGTATTAGGAATATGATTATGTGAACTATTGACAAAATTTCCAACATCTCCATTTTCTATGCAACTCCCATTTTAGTTATTGTCATCTTCTCTACCTACCTTTTCTCGCCCACCTGACTAGATCCAGAAGTACAGAGCAGTAAGCAAAGAGGGAGGACCAGGTGTGACCCCACTAGGGACTATGAATCTCTAAAAGGTTATTTATTTTCAGGAATAATTGTGAGTTTTCTGTGATCCCATGACTCTATGAATAAATTGATGCTACAATCGTCAGAGCCACTACCTCTAAGACTAAGAAAAAATTCCGAGCTACAGAAGACAGGAATTACTAGATCCCTCATGGTATTTCACCATGGTGATTTTATAGATAGAAGATGATCAAGTATTCTCATACATTCAATAATACAAATGAAAATTTTTCATGTGCCTGGTACTGTTGGAGATACTAGAGCAATTTATATATAGTCCCTATCTTTCAAAGTGGTCCAGTGAAATTGACCTTGTGCTAGGATTTGAAACATAGATTGTATTCCTAGATTCTGCCATTAACTTCTTGTAAAGCTGAGATAATTATTTAACGTAACTAGGTCTAAACACCCACTCTTTGGGGGGTGGCAAATTAGAAATATGATGCTTTTTCCTCCCTACCTTGCAGAATTGTAGTAAAGATAAGATGGGATGTCATGTGGCATCTCAATATTAAAAATGGTAGAAAAACATAAAAGCATATTTATTTTTAAAAAATAAGGGCCTATGGGATCAAATGTACATAGAGTATGAAATGTCACACCAAGATAAGGATGAATGAATATGTATTCTAGCATTTATTTTACTCATGGCATCTTAGGATACTATCACTAGTGGGAAAAAGAATCAATCTAATTATATTGATAGGTTTAAATGGATTTTTAAAACATTTTCATTCAAAGCTTTGAGTTCCAAATTCTATCCATCCCTCCCTTCCTTCCTTCCTCCTTTCCCTGCTTCCTCCCTGAGATAGCAAACAATCAGATATAGGTTATACACATGCAATTATGCAAAACATTTCCTTATCAGTCATTTTGTATTAGAAGACTCAAATAAAAGAAAAAGAATAAAAGAAAGAAAGTGAAAAATTGCATGCTTTAGACTGTATTCAATCAATATCAGTTCTTTCTCTGGAGGCAGATAGTATGCTTCATCATTAATCCTTTGGGATTGTCTTAGATCATTGTTTTGCTGAGAATAGCTAAGTCAGTCACAATTCTTCATTGAACAATATTGCTAATACTGTATACAATATTCTCCTAGTTCTGTTCACTTTACTATACATCAGGTCATGTAAGTCTTTCCAGGTTTTTCTGAAATAATCCTACTTATCATTTCTTGTAGCACAATAATATTCCATTACAATCACATACCACAGCTTGTTTAGCCATTTCCTAACTGATAGGCATCCCTTTGATTTCAAATTCTTAGCCATCACAGAAAGAGCTACTATAAATACTTTTGTACAAATAGATCCTTTCCCCTTTTTGGTATGTCTTTGGAATATAGATCTAGCATTGTATTGCTGGATCAAAGTTTATAGCTCTTTGTGCACAGTTCCAAATTGCTCTCCAAAATGGTTGGATCAGTTCACAACTCCACCAATAGTACATTAGTATCCCAGTTTTGCTACATCCCCTCCAACATCCAACATTTTCCTCTTTTGTCATATTAGTCACTCTGATAGGTGTGAAATGGTACCTCAGAGTTGTTTTCATTTGCATTTCTCTGCTCAATAGTGATTTATAGCATTTTTTCAAAAGACTATGGATAGTTTTGATTTCTTTGTCTAAAAACTGCCTGTTCATATCTTTTGACCATGTATTAATTGGGGAATGACTTGTAAGTTTTTAAATTTGACCCAGTTCTCTATATATTTGAGAAATGAGGCCTTTATAGGAGATATTTGTTGTAAAATCTTCCCCACTTTTCTGCTTTTCTTAGAATTTTGGTTGCATTGGTTTTGTTTGTGCAAAAACTTTTTAATTCTATATAATCAAAACTATCTATTTCGCATTTTGCAATGCTCTCTATATCCTCTTTGGTCCTTAATTCTTCCCTTACCCATAAGTCTGACAAATTATTCCAGACTCTTTTAATTTGATTATGGTATCACTCTTTATGTATAAATCATGTACCCATTTTGACCTTATCTCAGTATATGATGTGAGATGTTGGTCTATACCTAGTTTCTGCTATACTGTTTTCCAGTTTTCCCAGTAGTTTTTGTCAAATAATGAGTTTTTGTCAAATAATGAGTTTTTGTTCCAAAAGCTTGGATCTTTGTTTCTCTTATACTAGATTACTATGGTCATTTACTGTAATGTAATTTGTACCTAATCTATTCCACTGAACCACCACTCTACTTCTTAGCTAGTACCAAACTGTTTTGGTGATTATCACTTTAAAATACAGTTTGAGATCTGTTGCGGCTAGACCAGCATTTTTTTTTCTTTGATTCCCTTGATATCCTTGAGCCTTTGTTCTCCCAGGTGAATGTTATTATTTTTCTTTATATATAATATAAATTTTTTGGTAGTTTGGTAGGGCACTAAATAAATAGATTAATTTAGGTAGAATTGTCATTTTTATTATATTGGCTCGCCTACCCACGAGCAATTAGTATTTTCCCAGATGTTTAGAACTGACTTTATTTTTGTGAAAAATGGTTTGTAATTGTGTTCATATAGTTCCTGGGTTTATCTTGGCAGGTAGACAGACTCCCAAGTATTTTATATTGGTTACAGTTATTTTAAATGGAATCTTTTGGATTTGAAATAATGACATCCAACTTTTACTATGTAAGAGCATATAAAGAGACACAGAGTTTGATTAATGTCAAAATGAGACTTTAAAATGCTGTGAAATCAATATGAGAATGACTTTTTCTAAAAACTTGGTCTCACTCAAGTTCCAAAATAGAAGATTCACATGCTATCAGAATGATGATAGAATCACATAGCTGGAAAAGACCTCAGGAATTACTGAGACAGACTGCTTCCTTTTCAAGATGAGGAAATTGAGGAACAAAGAAGTTAAATGAATTGCCCAAGGTCATCTGTGTTAAGATTTGTTTTACCAACTCTTATAGTACCATTAGAGAAATTTAATAAATATGAAGATGCACAATTGTAGATGCTTCTTTGCAATTAGCAAAATTTTAGGCAGAATTTTTATATTGTCTGAGCATGATTGGCTACCCAAGAAATTGTTTTTACTAAGAGTATTATGATATTGAAAACACTCTTTTATAAGGATCAATAGATTTTGTTATAAAATAGATTGCACTTTTAAAAAGATGTGTTACTTTCAAATAAAGAACAATCACTCAGATTATTACACTAAAAATTAGTGTATTTTCTTTCCAAGAAAATTGTGAGTGATCTATGATTGAATTGGTGTTAATAGCAAAATACAGTCTTATAAACAAAATGTTACATTATGCATGTTTATATTATGCATCCAAATAATTATAGATTCATTTGAAGTTGAAACAAACAAAAAGCCTCTACAAAGAAACTGCTGAATCAAATGAAAAAATGATAAAAGTAAGAGTTTTCTTCAATAACTGTTAGCTTTGATAAATGATTTTTATAATCAGGAAAATGAAAAATAAATGTAAATTTCCTATATAAACACCCTGCCCCTTAAGTGAAATGCTTCACCATTCATTGTGAACTCTTACTTCTGGGGAAATCTATTCTGGAATGTGGTGCTTACTCGTATTAGTTCCTCCTAAGAACAGTTCACAGAATATAGGGGCAAGGGCATAGGAAAGAAATACCTTCCCATGCTGTATAAATGGCATATGTCAAGGGAAAGAAAAAAACAACTAACATTGTGGTGAATAAACAAAGACTGCTCTGGGCCAATTTCCTTTGTGTTCTGGTCATTTACATGACTTTAACCCAACAATGTGCTCTTGTAGTCAATAAAACAAGACATTTCACCATAGCAACTATAGCAGAATGTAGCACATGTTCTGTGCTCTTATTCAGAAATAGAGATGAACCCTAATGGATAGGATCAGCAATTTCTATCATTCTACTAGTCCTTACTCAAAATTTCATTTGTTTTGCATATTAGGGAACAAAGATTTGTTTGGGTAGGTGCTTTCACAACATACTTATCAGAAACGTAGGTTGGGAAGCTTTGTGGAGAAAAGTAATCTGGAGTGGGGCTGGGGGCCGAAAGAAGAATTGTAATAAACATCCAGTTCTAAAAGATCATAGAATTATAGATTTTGAGCCTATCTATTCTAAGAATACATTTTTACTTTAGAGAATAGTTTCTCTACTTCACATTTGTTTTTTTGAAGCTAGCTCCCTCAGCATATATATTTTTCACTTCTCTCCATCATGTATCGACATGTGTATACAATCAAATTAATTTTAGTAAATTAAAAGGAAATGAACATTGTACTTATTACTGATTGCTTCAGTCAGTTTCCTCCTAAAGCCTTTGTTAATCCATAAGATTTTCTTCTTCTTTCAAGTTACATTTCTGGCAAGATTATGTTTCCAGTTTGAGAAAGATGTTCACATTCTCTCTCTCTCTCTCTCTCTCTCTCTCTCTTTCTCTCTCTTTCTCTCTCTTTCTCTCTCTCTCTCTCTCTCTTTCTCTCTCTCTCTTTCAAGTTGCTAGTATATAAAATTTGAAATATAATGGTATATAAAAATAGTAAAAATTTATTGAAGTAGGATATTCAAAGGGCAAAAGCAGATAAAGCATTTTGATGACTAGCAATAGTGACTTAGTGTATTTTTTAATGAAATATATGGTACAGGGGTGTTTTTTTCCCTATAGGAGATAATTAGAGAACTTTATCAGTTTCTAGTCCAGTGGGATGAACTCACTTTAGTTTGATGTGCTTGTGTACTTAAAAGATATATATACCAAAGAGGCTTGTGTGGATGACTGCCCCCACCCTTTGTGTCTTCTCTCATTTATTTCTGTGAAGCACCTACCCCTTAAAGCGGGAACTGCCTGTGGTGATAAATTGGATCCTGAAGCTGTGCACCTGACACCATGATAGGCTATAAATTAGTTATGAGCTAGCAATATGAAATCCTAAATGTTTCCATATCTCATGGAAGAGCAGACTCCAGGGGTCACTGAGCAATGAATAATAAAACTGGACTTGCTAGTGAGAAAATAATTAATTATTTACACACCTATGAGCATTTGACATGAGTATCATTGGAATCAAGAGATCATTTGTTCTGCTGCATTTGTTTTTGCCTTCAGTGTTGTAGTTGTTAAAATGTCAGGTGCACTTTTGTCCACTCAAGCAAAAGGGGAATAAACATATAGGTAATTTTGAGCCCCAAGTGTATTAAATTTTGGAGTGTAAGTTAATACTCTGTGGGAAAGTAATATGAAATGTTCTCAAAGTAAGCTTTGAAAGTACATGAAAGCACATGGGAGATTTCAAGTCAGGCTTTGTAATTCCCTTATTTCAGTCCAGTGGAAGCAAATTAATTTAGCCAGGGCTGGGTAGAAGTCAAAAGAGAAAAGGTCTTCTTAGTAAAATTCCCACTGGAGAAGCTTTAGTGTAGTCTGTTCAGAGGGGCCCCTGCTTGTTTTTCTCACTTACTCTGCCACACTCTAAATGATCTTTCTAGCACAGCAGGCACGTTACTTTCACCACAAAAGCCTCTGGCTCCAAATAATGTATGCATTATTGAAATTAAGTTGGCTATTATGAGCATAAAGCAAGTCCTCCAGAGTTGGTGGTGTTCCTAGTATTTGATGTCTGCTAAAGGCTGAAAATGTTTTCTTTTGGGGGTGGAATTTGGTAAGAAGAAGAATTATTATTTTTTATGTTCTGTAATTTTAGAGGCTTTTCACAGTTAAGAGCTGCCTTTTGAATGCTAAGGATTTGGGGGCCACTACAAGAACAATGAGGAAATTTTAGTAGGTTGTGCCAAGGCCAATTTTCCAGCAGTTCTAAGACATCTTGCATTAAGTAGAAGAAGAAGACTTGATTTCCCACCCTACCTTTCATGCTTGGAATATTTCAGAAACCTTAACAAAGCAATGGCTGAAATTCTGGGTCTAAGCAACGGAGGCTTAGTCAGATGAGTGCATTAGTTTTTGGATGTTGAAATCTGTTTTCCTCATAGAGAGACTGCTATCCGGGACCACTAAGGCTTTCCCCTCTTTCTTTGAAAAATATGTCATGGATTTATTAGGTGCCAATTAAAAAGGAGAGAGAGAGAGAGTTAGCCTAAAGGCTTGGCGAAGATTTCTTGGTACTTGTCTAAAAAGATAGGGGCTAAAACATGTTTGATGTTTCATTCATATTCACACCTAAGAGCTCTCAGCTTTCTGGACCACACACAAGGACGTCCAAAGTTTCAGGTGCAAATCTGGCTTACAAAGAAGTCAATGGAGTCTGAAGCTACTTGACAACTGCCCTTCCATAGGGATAACTTATTTAAAGTCTAATACAAAAAGGAAAAGAACACTTTATTTGTGCCTAAATACTTAGACAACGTTGATTACTTATGGGAAACTTATAAAACTACACATTGTTCCTTTGTTAGAGAACAATATATCAGAGTGAATTACTGAATTCTCTTAAAAAATTTTATGTTAGAATGATACAGTAGTCTCATTTTACTAGAAATTAAATTGTAGAAATTTTTCATAACATGGTTATACCTGTGTTATAGCATAGTACAAAAGAAAGGTCATTACCAGAAGGCTGGCCATCGTATGAGAAATTTTTCCTGCCACAACCATTCAGAAAGAGTGTTTACTGTGGGATGGAAAAATTGTAATCTGCATCAGTCCGGAGAGTACATCAACTGATTCAACTGGAGTATTGAAGTATATTGAAGTATAGCTTAATCAGGCGATATAAATAAATGCTTGTAGAGTCCTTCTAACTCAGCTCTACTCTGCAAACATTTATTATGAGCCAACTAGTATATAAAACATTGCTCCTTACCTTCATGGAATTCATAATCTAGTAGTGGAGTTTTGAAAGGAAAACGTGAGTCAGAAGCTAAAATGGGAAGACTAAAAGGAGAGTCAGGGAACTAGAGGTCATTGGAGGGAGAGGGAGGCAGCTTTTCTCTATCTTTTTCTTTCTGTAGCACATCCTCATGGATTTCTAAGAGTTCTCTTCCTCTTTCCCCCTCTCTCCATCTTCTCCTCTCCTCCCTTTTCCCCTCTCTTCCCTCTCCATCTCCTTCTCTGTGTCTCCCTCTCCCTCCCTTACACCTTCCCCCTTTACCTCTCCCTCTACTTTTCCTTCTCTCTCTCCATATACTCTCTTCACATACTCAAACACACATATGCACAGACACATTTTTAGATTCCCTACATTTACAGGTTTTCAAAAATCTGTCCTCTTTATTCTCTCTTATATTCTCTATTTTGGTGATCCCATCTGCTCCCATAGCTATAACAGCCATTTTTATGAGGATGTCTCCCTACCTTTCACTGAATTCCTAATTTCTGTTAATGGCATCCTCAGCCTCTCTCAGTCATCTGGGTTTGAAACATCCCTTTGATCTGGAATAACATAGGAGGTAATTTGTGATTTCATTCATCAGAGTCTGATCTTCCTATTTTTTCATTTCTGTAGAAAGGTAGTATTCTAGTATTCTGCATCTGGAGAGATTTAGTACTTTGGTAAGTAATGTGAATAATGTCTTAGGTACTTGGATTTAGAACTGAAAATTTCCTTAGAGATTATATATCACAAAATGCCTATTTTAAAAGCCGAAGAAATTAAGTGATTTGCCCAATATCACACAGATGGAAACAAGAAGAGGAACCAATGAACAAGAAAAAAAGAGAGTTTAGAGAAGTAGAAAGAAAACTAGGAGAATGTAAGGTAATGGAATTCAAGAGGATTAAGAAGTATCACAAAGATGGAGGTGACATATAGTATCAGATGCTATGGAAAGGTCCAGAAGCATAAGGACTAAACAAAAGACCATCAGCTGTGACAGTATTTGGAGCTTATAAGAGAGTTAAAAGTGAATATTCATATATTATAGGAATAGAAGTCAGATTGCAAGAGATTGAGTGAATAGTTAATGAGACAGGAAACTGGTAAAAGTAGTGATTATACACTGTTTTAGTTAGCAGTTAAGTTTAAAGGAGAGAGGCGATTTGGTAGGTAGCTCAAGGGGAAGCAGAGCTAAAGGAAGAGGGTTTTTTAGAGTAAGAGGAACCTACACATGTTTGTAGTTGGAGGGTTTATATGCAATAGAGAAATGCTAACAATGCAAGCAAGACTGGTAATGAGGAAGACCTAGAGGAGGTCAGAGGGGATTGGGTTGGAAGATAAAACTTGAATTTGCTTTGGAAAGGAGGAAGAACATAACTTCCTCTAAAACAGGAAGGAAGGATGAGTGAAGATTCAGACATTTTGAGATGGGAGGAAGGGGAATTAATAGAATTTCATATTTGGGAGGGCTGTCAAGGGCCAAATACCATAGGATATAGAGCTGGAAGAGTGCTTAGAGATTTTTTAGACTGATCTCTTATTTTTACAGATGAGAAAACTGAAACCCAGAGGCAGTAGGTAACAAAGGCAGGATTCAAGCCAGGGAAAGAAGAAATGGTTGTTGAGTGACAGCCACAGAAAAGTTGCCTTGAGAGAACTGGGCTATATTGATTCCTACTGCGTTCATAGATTGAAAGTGAGAGGAGTAGGCTCCATTGAAGAGAGTTTCCAGTGTTAGGCTTCATTCTGGGGAAAGTTAAGTTCCAGTTCATTCATGGAGGTGGAAGGAGTTACTTGACGAAAAATATTCAAGGATGCTCCCAATTGTTTTCTTACAACAAGAATAATGACACAGTGGAAAGGAGGGCACAGGAGCAGAATGGTACTGTTGGGGTAGCAATGAACTAGAAAAAGATGAAAGCACAGGAAGAAATGGTAGAAGGAATGGACTTTCCCTTAGAATAAGTTCATAAGACAGTAGATTTAGTGTTAAAATTAAATAGAAATAGACCCCTGCTGGCTGCATACTGGCTTATATAACAACAAATTAACATTGTCTGTGCTGAATTGTATTTTTTTAAATTGTTATTGTTAAACATTTCCCAAATACACTTGAATTTGGTTTAGGCTACACTCAAGACTTTTTCAGGCCTCTTGTGGACCTCTGGTAGCATGTTTGATACCCCTGCCCTAGAGGTCATTGAGTCTAACCCTCTTCCCATTTTGCAGATGAGGAAATTGAAGTTTAAGTGGTATGTCCAGGGTCACAAAGTTAGTAAGAGTCTGAGGGAAGATTTGAACCCAGAGCTCTCTGACTCAAAATCCAATGTCCCATCAACTATACCATGCTGAATAGTAGAATATATTCCTCCCCTTCTCTTCCCATTTCTCTTCACTTTCCCTGTCATGTTCCTTTTCTGTTCCTCTCCTGTTATTTCAAATGTTAGAAACAAAGAAATGGGATGCTGGCAGGTAGACCAGAGAGGTCTGTCAGTGACAGGGAAAGGGACATTCTGTGCAGCCAAAATTTAGTTAACAGAAGAGATTGTTGAACTAAATAGATAAAAGTTTTCAAATATAACTTCTTTTTTTTAAGTTTTATTTTCAAATGCTTTACCTCCCGCCACTCATTGAGAGGACAAGAAATAAAATATTCATTACTCATATGCAATCATGCAGAACTTATTTCTTCATTACTCATGTTCTAAAAGAAAGAAGGAAAAAGAAAACACAAGAAATATGCTTCAGCTTGCATGCTGAGGCCATCAATTCTCTATCTGGAGGTGGATTACATTTTTCATTATCAGTCCTTTGGAATTGTGGTAAATCACTGTATTGATTAGTGTTACCAAGTCTTTCACAGTTGATCATTCTTAACAATGTTGCTATTACTGTATACAATATTCTGGTTCTGCTCACTTTATTTTGCATCAGTTCATATATATCTTCCCAAGTTTTTTGAAACTATCACCTTCATTATTTCTTATACCATAACAGTATTCCATGACATCCATATATCATAACTTGCTCAGCCATGCCCCAATTGATAGGAATCCCCTTAGTTTCCATTTTTTTGCCCCACAAAAAAAACTACTTCAAATATTTTGTACATATGGGTCCTTTTCATTTTTCTTTGATATCCTTGAGATATAGACCTATTAGCAATATTGGTGGGTCAAAGGGCATAGTGTTAATAGCTTTTTGGGCATAGTCCCAAATTGCTGTCCAGAATGGTTGTACTAGTTCACAGTTGTACCAACAGTATATTAATATATTTATTTTCCCACATGCCCTTCAGCATTTGAATTTCAGTTTTCTGTCATCTTAACCAATCTGATCTGTACGGAGGGGTTCTTTAGTTATTTTAATTTGCATTTTTCTAATTATTAGTAATTTAGAACATTTTTTCATTGACTATTGATTAATAGTTTTGATTTCTTCCTCTAAAACCTTCCTGTTCATATCCTTTGACCAGTAATAATTGGGGAATAGCTCTGGTTCTTGTGAATTTGTCTCAATTCCCTATATATTTGAGAAATGAGATCTTTATCCAAGAAACTTGCTGCAAAAATGTTTCCCAGTGTCTTGCTTTTTTTTTTCTAATCTTGCATTCTTTGGTTTTGTTTGTGCAACAACTTTTTAATTTTATGTAATCAAAATTGTCTGCTATACTTGCCCCAAACCTATCACTTGTTTGTTAATGAACTGTTTCTCCTACTAATATAACTTCTTTATGAAGGGATATCTTTGTAGTGGTGTCTTTCTGGTCTGGTCTGATTCTCATTAGGAGGTTCTGAAAGGCAAGAGGAAGAGTGAAATGAACTGGTGTCTTCCTTCTGCAAGAATGAATCATGTAATAATAAAATAAGTATTATTGATATTGATGATGATGACAGTGACACAGTATCATTTGTCTTATCTGATATATTTCTGTCTACTCTTACATAATCTTTGAACCACATCTAATCTTATAGCTGTCAAATTCCACATGTGTTGTGATGCTATTGAGAGGGATAACTTCTGAAATTGCAATCACACTTGTATTCCTAAAAAAACTTAAAGTTTGGATTTTTTAACCAACTGTTGACTAGGATCTTTCTCCTCTTGACTCCACAGTTTAATACGGTACCTGGCACAGGGTAAGAGTATTATAGATTCTTGCTGATTGATTTAAGAAATAATATTTTCAAAGTAAAATCCTTGATAGAAACTTTTCTGAAAATTTAGTGCTCATTAAACACTCTAAAGTGAAAGAATAATTATCATAAGAAGTCATCCAACCAAGGGTATCAAAACACTTAAAATATCATCTAGAGACAAATATCATTTCTCTTCTGTGGCTGAGGGCACTAAGACACTGAACAGTTAAATGACTTTCTCAAGACAAGTCAGTGAATTACTAGTACATCTGTGATTAAAATCAAGATCCCCAAACATCTGGCCCAGTGTTCTATCCACTGAGTAATGTGACTTTGCCTGCAAGGATTTGCTTCTATCTCTTCACATCAAACAGACTTAGCAAAGAAAAACTCTTAAAGCTTTCCTAATTACATCCAGGCACTAAAACTCTAAAACTTGTTTTAAAGTCCAGCTTTAAAAAAAACCAATCAATGAGAACACCAGCTTCAGGGTGATAGCTGATGTAGCCACAGGCTATTAAAAGATGTTGGAACAATGGAAAGACTCCAGTAATCTCAAGGTGTTTTTTAGAAAATACTTGGGAAAAAATCTAGAGGTTTCCCTTATTTCTGTAGCTTTGTTTTACTTTAATATAGAATAATGCGTGAAGGTGTGGTAGAATTTCTCTGAGCTATGGTATAGTAATAACAGTAACTCATTTTTATGTATAGCATTTTCAGTCTATGGAATGTTTTTATTGGAGTCTTGTGAGGGAAGTTTTGGAAATATTATTAGCCCCATCTTACAAATGAGCAAATTGAAGATCAGAAAAATCATAAAACTCACTTTAGCTTAATTCCACAAATATTTATTAAGTACTTGCTGCATGCAAATATTTAGCCTTGTGCTAAGTACTGGAGAAAATACAATATTGGTTGCTAACTTCATAGAGCTCATATTCTAATAAGGGGAAATGAGTCATTGCTTAATAACTATAACAAAAACACACATATGTGCATATATACATATGTGTATATATACATATATATATACACGTATGTGTGTATGTATTTTTCTAATAGTTTGAGGGACTTGCTTATGATTACATAGACAGAAAAATATCGAAGTTAGGACTCAAAGCCAGATCTGATTCCAAGTCCAACGTTCTTTTCTAGAAAGTTCTACATGCCTTATTGTGGTGCAGAGATGACCCTGATTTTTTGAAACGATACTGGAAGAATATGTCATGTCTTAAGAAGCTAGAAAGGCTTCAAGTACAAATCCAGTAATATATTATCCAGGGAGCAGCCTAGCAAGATTCAGAGAAGCTCTCATTATGAAGCCAGCTGTCAAGAGATGGTCATTTTTGACCACAGCAATTTGGCTCATCACCTGCTAAAATGTAGAAAGGAGTATATCCCTAAAGAAATCATGTATTTCTGAAGGCTCTCAAATCAAGCAACCAGCAAATATTTAAGAACCTAATATTTGTCAGGCAAAGAACTGTGTTTTAAAAATCATGGCATCATCACAAAGCCACATTATTATTCTTTCCACTGTAATTTAGAACTGTGGTTCTCAAAGTATTGTATAGGGGTCTTCTAGGTGGTCTAAAGGTATAGTCTACTTGTCACATTAACATTTCTTTTTTATTTTTTAGTTCTTTTTTGGCATTAATATTTCTAATGCCATACTATTGTGTATGTGTTCTGACTATAAAGTAATGTGAATTTAAAAAAAAACTAATATAGCAGAACTTCTCCATCAAATGAATGTTGTCAATTAAAACATTCACCTATATATGATGAGAATGCTGCCTTTGTTCATAATATTTTTAAAATGTTCCTGTATCATTGCTTTGTGAAATACACATTGATCTAATTTCTTTATAACCACATCTAATTTTTAAAATTATTTCTTTTAAGCAAATATATATTGGATGAATTCTGTGTCCTGAATATTGTGTAATATAAAGCAAACATTCAAAAAAGGGACATGGCCCATGTTCTCAAGAAGTTTAAAATGATATTTGTTAGCCTGGTCACACACTTTATTCACCAGATTTAGCATGGAATAATTTGGGGTTGTGCGCAAAACTCAAATCTACTTTCAAAAGATGAAGATTTGCCACTACTGAAAATATTAAAAAGAATGTGCTTCAGGCTTTTAAAGCCAATCCAAAGAAGTGTGCCAAGAATAACTTGAACAGTGGTGATATTGTTCAAGTAAGTAGACAGCTTTCTAGGAGGACTACTGTGAGGGTAAAAAGCACTAACTTAGATATAGAAATGCTGGTGCTCTGGCACTACTATTTCCTAGTTGTGTGGCTGTGATAAGTGTTTAATCCTCTCTGGGTTTTATTTTCCTCATCCATAAAAGGAGAGTTAGATGATCTGTAAAGTGTCTCCTCACTCTAAATTGTATGGTATACTTATTAAAATATCAAGCACCCTGTCATATTTTGTCTACATGCCACTTATAATAATAATCAAATAATAATTTATATCGTATTTTAAAGTTCATGACCCACTTTACGTACATTATCTCATTAGAACATATTATTAGAATGTGGCTTCTCTAAAGTATGAGTTTGAAAAGTGATAAAATTCTTCTGGCCTATTATTGCATAATAAAAACTGTTCGATTGAAAACATTCATTATTTCATCTTTTATTATTTGCTCTGAGCAAATGAATTTGCTCTGTGCAGTGAATAGAATGCCAGGCCTGATGTCAGGAGATTTAAGTTCAACTCTGGCCTCAGACACTTACTGGCTGTGTGACCCTGGACAAGTCACATTACCCTGTTTACCTCAGTTACCTCATCTGTAAATGAGCTGGAGAAGAAAATGACAAACTGCCCCAATATCTTTGCCCTGATGGGGGTCACAAAGAGTTGGACATGGCTGAAAAGGAATTGAATAACAATAACTTTATATGGACAATGTTTTTTTTCCTCCCTCAATATTACATCTGTTTTATTAGTTTTTCAAGTGTCACAGCAAAAATACATGGTGTAACAGAACAATTTGTAGTATCAAGTCAGAAATTTATCAAGTCAGAAATTTATTCAGAGACATACGACTGTTGGAAGAATCTATATCAAAGCACTGCACAGAGACATGGCCATAGGAAAGAGTCCAAAAAGAATTCTCCATTCAGCCAGTTAGCTACAGAAAGGCCACTAGAGGGGAATCCCTCCATGAGACAGCTACTGGAATTTTCTAGAGAAAAATCGTGTTCACCCCAAATAAAGTAGCTAATTTGGGGGTTTTGGGCTTCTTATACACTAAGACAAACAATTTGCTCTTTTGCAGTCATCCATCCCATCCTTACAAATAGGACAAAGAGAGTTGTTTTCCCTGCAAAGGAGGGACAAAGCAACTTCCCCCTACCCCCCACCCCTTGTTTGTCTGGAACAACTCATCATCTCTTGTCTCAGCTCTGGCAAGTAAACTAGGGTTATGGAAAAACCTAAACACAGGAACTTGCTCATTCTACACTGAAATTCAGGGTAGGTCTAAAATGGAGTTCAGTATGTTAAGAGAAGAAAAAAGAAGAGGACCTTCTCTCTTTCCCTTCACAAATGGGAATTCTAGTAAGTAAAGTCTGTAAACAAATAGGCAAGGGAGGGAAGGTCTCCTATTTGGGGACATCTGGAACCCAGATTTTCCTTCTACTTGCTCCATTTGGAATGATTCTCTGTTTGGGGGGATCTGTTAGTTTCAAATTCCTATAGCAAGCTGATGATAGATCATATTTTGGCATTTCTACATTATGCTTGTGATTCATTCAACATGAATTATTTGAGCATTGTGAGAGGCACTGAAAATGCAAACATAAAAATGAAACTGCCCCTGCCCTCAAAAAGCTTACACTCTCCTGTGGTTTATTGCTTGTGATGTGCTATTCTCATCAATAGCCTTACACACGTCATTGTTGGACTGGATTGGCTGTAGACCTCTAAAAATGTCCTTCTTATTTCATATTGACTTAGAAGGCCCAAAGCATAGCAGAGAATATATTATATATTACAATATACTGAATGCCTTATTCATTACATCCTTGCTGAGGATAAAGTAGAGAAGTTCTATGAAAACTTGGTAAGATCTTCCAAACTTTATTTCCCAATGCTCACTGACTTCAATGTAAACATATGGGAACATGAAAAAAACTTTGATAAATCTGGCTCAGAATTTTTCAAAGAAAAAAGTCCAGTATTATTATCCCTGTTTTACAAATGAATATGCTAAGATTCTATATGGTGTGTGTATGTATGTATGCATGTATACGTACGTAGACACACACATACACACACATCAGTATCAGATGTTTTATAGAGATGAGAAAGTAGGTTACATAGGTTACACATGTCTTCCCAGTCACCTTTATGGAGCAAAAGCAATGCCTATAATATTTCTGATTCTTTTAGAACCTTTTCTTTAAAATATCTTAGAAATTGGCCCCGTTTGCCTTTAAAATTGGCTTGTCTCCCAGAGGAATGCCTTCTATATGTATTTTGTAGTGTACTACCTACTTCAAGGGATTATTATAAGGAAGTCATCTGTAAATGTTATAGTAATATATGTGACAGTAAAAATGAATTATTATTTTTAAGTCATCCACAGATCATGTCTTCAGTTATACAACTAAGGGGCATTGTTCAGTGATACACCGAATATCAACATCAAGTGAAGCATAACATTTTTCTTTCCATATTGGAAGGAATAATGGGGGGAAAAGAACTCCAAATATTTGCAAAAAAAAAGTCATTTCAGGCTAGTTTATTTCTAAGCTCTGGTCAGATGCAAGGATAAAAGAAGGATGCATATTTTCTTCTTCCACTTCAATGAGGAATTTAGTAACACGAAGCAAAAGGAAATTCCCATGAATAAATTGGCAACATTTTCTAATTCTTCTGTTAGAATTTTTCATGGGGCCTAGTAGTTGTGGCTTTAAAAATATTTTAGGTTTTAAAAAGTTTTCATTTTTCCTTTGTATTTTTCTGAAGCAAAGCCTTTAAGGCATACCAGATAAAGATGATTTTGCTTAAGTATCTTCAGCTTTGGACATGTGGCATAGAACTCATCAAGCATATCTTTTCCTTTTTCTGCTAATGAGACATTTGAGTTCAGTTTTCAGATTTTCTTCTGCTCTGTATCTCTGTCTTTCTGTGTCTCTCTGTCTCTATTCCTCTCTGTCTCTGTCTCTGTCTCTCTCTTTCTCTCTCTCCCCGCCCCCCCCCACCTCGTGCGTGTGTGTGTGTGTGTGTGTGTGTGTGTGTGTGTGCACCTGTCTCTCTTATTGAATAACATTTCCCTGTAAAATGTTCAAATGGTTTAATTTCTAGTTGAAAAAAAAAACCTTTTTGCTTTTTCACGAAACATTTCAAAACAAACCTTTTTGCCCTGTGATTTAAAAGAAAAAGAAATTAAGAGGGCACTTAAGAGCAGATGCTTTCTTTGAAGTATATTTCATTGATTTTGCTCATTAAAATTACCCTGTACTAACCACATTATCTTAGGGAGATAATGTGTTGCCATACAAGGGTTTGATTGACCTAGATGGTTTGACCTAGATTTGATTGACCTAGAGGTCAGAGAGGAGTCAAGACCAAAGGAATACACGAAGATATTGCTGCAAGAGCCTTGTTTTATATTAACAACTTTGGTTTCTAGATGTTTTAGCTCTTTTTAAAAAAAAACCTTCAATTTAGTACAGTGAATATGAATTAAGTGCCTTCTATGTGGAAATCCTTGTCAACAAGTATCTAGAGCTTACTATGAGGCTAAATAAAGGGGAAGAGGAAGAGAATTACAGGAATGAGGAAAACTAGCGAAAATGCATGGATTTGGGAGATGGGAGTGTCTTCTGCAACAAAAAAGCAAAGAGGCCAGTGTCACTGGAATGCGGAATGTATGAAGTGGAATAAGGTGTAAGACAACTGGAAAGGTAGAAAGGGGCCAGATTATGTTCAGGTGCAGGAACAGAACATTTTGATTGGAGCATAGAGTATGGGGAGAGGAGTAATATAAGATAAGGCTGGAAAGATAGGGCATTGCCAAATTATAGATGGCCTTGAATATTAAATAATAATGTAGAATTTTATTTGACAGGCAGTAAGGAGCCACAGAAAACTTTTGAGCAGAGCAGTGGCATGTTGATATCTATGCACTAGAAAGGATAGAAGCTGTAAGATGCATTAAGATGTTAGTGCAACAGTATAGATGAGAAGAAATGAATGTCTGTATTATATTGGGAATATAATATATATAGTGAGAATATAATGAGAGGAAGAGGCATTGAAATCAATTTTTGTTGTTCAGTCATTCTGTCGTACTGACTCTTCGTGACCCCATGGACACATGGACACACCAATATTGCACGGAGTTTTCTTGGTAAAGATACAGCAGTGGTTTGCCATTTCCTTTTCCAGTAGATTAAATAAAACAGAAGTTAAATGACTTGCCCTCAGTCACACAGCTAGTGAATGTATGAGGCCGAATTTGAACTCTGTTCTTCCTGACTCTAGGCCTGGTACTCTATCCATTGAGCTGCCTGGTTGTTTCCCTTGAATCAATCGGACCTGATAATTGACTAGATTTTAAAGCTGGGGAAATCAAAGATAACATAAGCTAATAAGCATTTATTAAACATTTTCTATAAGTCAGTCACAGTTAAGTACTGGAGCTATAGAGAAAGGCAAGAAATATAATTTCTGCTCTCAGAGAGCTCACATTCTAATCCAGGAGACAAATGTAAATAACTAGGGGATCTGCACAAAACAAAGACTATAAAGGGAATGTAATCTCAAAGGGAAGAGACTAGCAGCTAGGAAGACCGGGAATGGTCTTACAAAGAAGGTAGGATTTGAACTGTCTTTTTTAAAATGAAATTTTATTTTCTTCAGTTGTCAAGCATTTGTTTTTTCCGCTCTCAATCCCTTCCAAAAAAGAAAAACAGAAATAAAATCTTCATAAGAAATAAGCAGTGTCAAGCAAAATAAATTCCCATATTGGCCATGTCCATATCCATCCATCCATCCATCCGTCCATCCATCTATATCTATCTATACATACATACATATATATGTGTGTATATATATATATATATATATACACATATACAAAAAATACTTCATCTTATTAGTCCATCACCTCCTTGTCAGGATATGGTTAGCATTCATCATTGGTCCTCTGAAATCATGATTGATCATTGCATTGAGCAGAGTTCTTAAGTCTTTCAAAATTTTTCTTTCTTCTTTCTTTTTTTTCCCAACAATATTGATGCTATAGCATAAATTTTTCTCCTGATTCAGCTCACTTGAACTGAATCTTGAAGGAAGCCAGGGAAGCTTTGAGTCAAAGGTCAGAAAGCAGGGGCTGGGGGAGGAGGAGAGCATTCCAGGCAAGAGGCAGCCACTGCAAATAAATGTAGTTGGGAGATGGAGAGCTGAGGTTGAGGAATTCCAAATAGGAAAGGCTGGATTGTAGAGTTTGTGGAGGGGAGTAATGGAAGGAAGATTGGAAAAGTAGGATGGGACCAAGCAATAAAGAGTTTTAAATGTCAAAGAGAAGAATTTTTATTTGATCCCAGAGGTAGTCACTATTGGAGTTTATTGTGTAGAAGGATAATCACAGGTTCCCAAAGTGGGTAACACTGCCCCCTGGGGTGTGCTGGAATGATGGGAGGGTGGTAGTAGCCTCTGGTACAATTGGGGGGGGGCCCATTGAATAAAAATAAGGGGAAGGTGGAAGCATAAGGGAAGAAGAGAATTTTGAAAAACTGTACACATTTCATCTGTTGTGTAACAGAGTTAAAGTCATAGTGATCACAATATTTTCCAAATAAACAGACAAAATGCAAGTTATAACTGATCAGTGGTCAGGTCCACCAAGAGGTCTTAACAAGCAAGTGTTGGTAGTTAAGCATGTCCCATGTTGTCAGGAAGTCCAGCATGCATCGGCAGGAATATGTGTATGTTTATAATATGATACTATATGGTTACATGATGCAATATTGCATCATCAAATTTTCAATGGAGGAAAAACCCCAAAAATTTACAATAAAATTTCAAATTCAAGATGTGTCATTTTTTAAAAAATATTCTCTGTTTTGAAATTATGCAAATTTCAAAAAAATTTAAAGGGTTAAAGAAATATTTCCAGGGGGGCTCTGAGTAATTGTTTTAAAAAGGGGGCAGTGGGCCACTCACTGCGTGCCGCGCCCCAGCCCGCTCCGCTCTCCATCCACCGCCTCGCGGTAAAGATACCTGCACCACCATCTCAGAATGGCCAACAGGGGACCTGCTTACGGACTGAGCCGGGAGGTACAGCAGAAAATCGAGAAGCAGTATGATGCCGACCTGGAGCAGATTCTCATTCAGTGGATCACCACACAGTGCCGCCGGGATGTTGGGCGGCCCCAGCCTGGGCGAGAGAATTTCCAAAACTGGCTCAAGGATGGCACGGTGCTGTGTGAGCTCATCAATGGGCTATACCCTGAAGGCCAGGGCCCAGTAAAGAAGATCCAGGCTTCAGGCATGGCCTTCAAACAGATGGAACAGATTTCTCAGTTCCTGCAGGCAGCAGAGCGCTATGGCATCAATGCCACCGATATCTTCCAAACTGTGGACCTCTGGGAAGGAAAGAATATGGCCTGAGTGCAGCGGACACTGATGAACTTGGGTGGGCTGGCAGTGGCTCGGGGTGATGGGTTCTTCTCTGGAGATCCTAACTGGTTCCCTAAGAAGTCCAAGGAGAATCCCCGAAATTTTACAGATAACCAGCTGCAGGAGGGCAAGAATGTCATTGGACTGCAAATGGGCACCAACCGTGGGGCATCTCAGGCAGGCATGACTGGATATGGGATGCCACGGCAGATCCTCTGATCACCACTCTTCTTTACCCTCCCTTGAATGGTTAATATATTTCTAGCAGTAACATTCCCAGGAAGCTCGTGGAACTCTCAAGACCCTTCTGTTCCCGACTCTTCCTCTTTCCCCCCTACTCCCTACCCACTGGTGGCACTGCTTCTCCTGTTGTGCCTATAGGTGCTGAGCCAGTGGCTTTTCACCTTGAACTTGCTGTAATACACTCCTCATCCCCCAAATCAGCAAAACTGGACCAACCACCCCATCTCCCCTTTTGGACCAAAACTGGGGGGTACCTGACCCCTTCAACATTCCTATTCATTCTCCCACCCTGGCTCATCCTCTCGTTTGGGAACTTGCACCCATATAGCCATTCTTTAAGCTGGAGTTCAGGGCACTGCCTTGAAAGGAGCTGAACATGGGACCAATTTCTCTTCCACAAGGTTGTTCTTCCTGCTCCCCCCACCCCCCAGCCTTGCTACTGTGGGGACTTAATTTATAGGGAGGGGCCTATGGTGGCTGCCGTCCTGGCCACAGCTGGACTCTGAAAGCCAGACATCTGGGTAGGGCTCTCCTTGGCAGGGCCTTCTTTTTCCCTTGGTCCCTCCCTTCTTGGCATTCCCTTATGCCTATTCCCCTCTTTACCCAGTAGCCTGAGACAGGGTTGGGGGGTGGAGGGGATGTCCAGGGAGGTGGGTTGGCCTTGCCTTCTCCTCTCTCCTCCATCCTTCCCCTCTTCCTCAAAAGGCCCACCCAAAGCCTGAGACTTGAGGAATGTGAGTTTGCTGATCTGAATAAAGATTCCCAGTCTTTGTAAAAAAAAAAAGGGGGGGGCAGTGGGCCAAATAAGTTTGAGAATCTCTGAATAACATGATCAGACATGAACCTTAGGAAAAATCACTATGGTAATTGAGGGGAGAATAAATTAGTATGGAAAAAGACTTGAAGCAGGGAGACAAAACTATCTAGCTACTACTGTAATCCAAGCTAGATATGATGAGGACATGTAAGAATAATAGGACGTGTATAAGAGGAGTTGTGAACATAGAAATGATGAGATTTTACAAAAGATTGGGTATGTGGGGTAACAGTGAAGAGTGATGGGGGACACCAAGCTTGTGAGCCTGATAACTGGGAGGACAGTAGTGCCTTTGACAGAAACAAGAAAGGTAGAAAGTGGAGGAAAGTTTAGGAGGAAAGAAGATGAGCTCTGTTTCCAACATGTTATGTTTGAGATACCTACAGCACATTCAATTCAAGATATCCAAAAGGCAGTTGGAGCTCAGGGGAGAGATCAGTCCTGGTTATATAGCTGTGGGAATCAACTGCATAGAGATGACAGTTGCACTCAAGGGAGTTGATAAGATCATCAAGTAGGATAATAAAGAAAGAAAAGAGAAAAGGACCACAGAAAAGAAGACTAAGGGCTAGTAAGAGTGGGAGGAGAACCAAGCAAGAACAGTGTCAGAAAAACCAAGGTATCCAGTAGGAGAAGGAGATTACAGCATCCAATGCTGCAGAGAGGTCAAGAAGAATGAAGACTGAGAAAAGACCTTTAGACTTGCCAACTAAGAGATCATTGGTTTGGAGAGAGAAGTTTCAGTAAGAAGGATGAGTTCAGAAGTCAGACTCCAAAGAGTAAAGAGAGTAAGAGGAGAAATAGAAGTACCACCACTCACAGACCACTTTCTCAGAGGAGTTTATCAAAGGACAAGAAGAAAGAATTAGGGTGAAAGCTAATATGAATGGTTGGCTCAACCATGAGAAGTTTTTTGTTTTTTTTTTCTATTTTTAAGAATGATGGAGTCATGAATGTATTTGTAGGCATCAGGAAAGAAACTGTAAATGGTGGTGCCATGGACTGAAACAGTGACTTCACAGGCAGCAGCAAGTCTGTAAAGAAAGATTTGAAGGTACTGAGTTTGACATACCAGTGGGTCATTCAATTAGAGCTATCCTGTGTGGAGTTGATATGCAGATCTGGAACTTAGAAGACAGGTCAGGGCTAGAGATAGAGATGAGAATTTAATTGAAGCTATAAAGCTTTTTTTTTTAAGGACTGACCTATTTTCTTTAGCCTGATTATTTTAGGTCTGACCCAATGAATAAGATTGACAATGGAAAGAATTTAGAGAAAGCAAAGAAAGATGCAAAAAATAGCATTTATTTCTCATAGTGTCCATGAGAGAATATTTGTAATAACATATACTGAGAAGGCAAATGGATTATATAGGAAAATTTATTAAGCAGCTAACATTTGGTGATAAATTAACATTGAATATTAAAGGATATTTCACCGTTTCTTCAATAAATTATGTGCCAAATGTTTTTACAATACTCAAATAAAAATCATACTCTCCTAAAATAATTTTTTCATAATATTTCACTTTTCACCTTATGATATCTTAAATAACAAATGCCCATTACATTCAAGGATTCTAATTTTTAAAAGCTTTAGTTTCATTTAAAAAAAACTATCCATTCATGTATACATTTATATCTATCTATATATAGATGTAAATACATGTATGTATGCATACATCTATATATATTGTATGCAAAATGTATATTCAAATGCTTTATCTGGCACGACAACATAATAGCACCTTAAAGAACAAACTGTACTATGATTTTTCTTTTGCAAAATAATTATCATACCTTTAAGACCCGCTCCATGCAAACAGGAAAAAAAAGGCAAAAATTCAGATGAGTGAATAGATTATTTTTCATCTAGCTAGAATTGCAAAATCTTTTACACGTTTTTAAACATCGTTTCCTCTACTTAATCTGTTATTCAGATTAGGAGTTACGGTTATTACGGTTCTTTGGGAAAGATAAAATTTGCCTATATATTTTAATTAATGTTCGTGGAAGTTACTTCATAGCATTTCTTGGTTAATAGTACTAAAAGACAGAAACTACATCTCTTCCTTTAATATGCAGCGCAAGTGCCATCTTCTGCATTAAGCCTTTCCTAATTGCCCCAATTGCTCATACCTTCCCATCAAACTACTTGTATTTAATTACTTTGCCTATTAACCTTTTATTTGTGCTGTGTGTGTTTTTATATGTATGTGTTGTCTTCCTCATTAGAATGTAAGTCCCTTACATGGAGGAATCTTTTTTTGTTCTTTGTACTTGGATCCCAGCACCTAGCAGACTATACTTATCGATCGGTAATTAATACAGAGATCAGAAATAAGTTAATGAGTCTAGTAGACACTGGTAAAAGGAGACTATGTGGAAGAGATTAGCAGGCTTACATCCTTTTCCAATGAGAACCAGCAGTGGATTTCTTGAAGTTAAATGAAAGACCTCGCTGTCATTTCCCCTTCATTTCATCAGGCCATAAACCAGTAAAAAGCAGTAACACCAACTAAAAAAACCTAAAGAAACAGAAATAGGAAGGAGGTCACTGAAAGTCCTGATGTGAAATCACAAAATTTCAAATCTGCCCCATCCTTCAAGGTCCATGTCTCCCTTTAAGCCTTTTCAAGTTCTCCCAGCCAGAAGAAAGCGCTTTCTCCTTAGCTCTATCAAAGCAATTTGTAACTCTCTTAGAATCTTACCATGTTCTCTTATGAATTACAAGTTATCTGCATACTAACTCTTATTTCCCTTTTAGGCTACAAAGTCCTAGAGGGGGTAAGCCCCAATTTTTCAGGACTTACAGGTGAGGTCTGAACACAGAAAGCTTATTTACTTACTAGATACATTCTACTTTAATTTTGTATGCCAGACCTCCTGTGTATTTATGCCTCTGTGGTATTCTTTTCTAGATATCTTCTAGACTTCTTGTATCCACAGTGACTACATCAGTACTTTGCACAAACTTAGTGCTTTGAAATCCACATAGAATTACTTGAATTTAAGTATTGTACCTCTTCTCAGTGAGCCAAGGTGTTGATTTTTTTTTTTAAAGTTTGACCTATTTTATTTAGCCTGATTTATTTTAGGTCTGACCCAATTTTTCTCAGATACTTACCTTGTGGGCAAGTTAATTTGCATAGTAGTAATTATCAGTTGCTTATTTTTGCATTTCCCTCACCCTGATAAAGAGTTATTGGTTAATATGGACAAGCAGTGCTGAGTGGTGCAATCTACCTACCGGCTATGTAACAAATCTGATTTCTGTGTTTCTGTATACACGTGCCTGCAGCCAGGATACATTCTCTTTACTGCTCTTTTTCATATTTCTTGCTCAAGTTATGACTAAAGCACATAAGAAAGCAGAGATGATTGGACATTTTTAAGATCTCTGAAACATGACAGTGCCTGGGCATGCCAGTTCTCATGATGTCATCTGTAATTATGAGCAAAACTTGCAACATTCCTAATATATTGAATGGAGTGGGAGTTTCAGGCAGCTTTTCTACCCACAAATCACCCACTTTGTTCAAATTTTTTATTGTGAGATTCATCTGTTATTACCTTGTTTGTGATCTTGTACATAAATAACTCATCAAACATCTTGACAAATTGTTATTTGGGTTTTCTGATAAGATTCATGTTTATCAGCTACAAAGTTTGAGGCATAAATAATATTATGGAAACCTATGGAATAGGTCCTATAATCTTATTTTTAGTGCATTAAAGAGAAATTCACAAAATTGACTTCATAGATCAATTTTCTTCTATTCAAATTGGGCATGTGCTTGTAAAAATCTGTGCCTGGCTATCACCCCACTTACTATGGCTACAAGAACAGAGCCCATAGTGACAATCTGCCTTATTTGGGGGAGGGCATGCCAACTAGGCAGAATTTGTCTAGTGGGTGGCATTGATGCAATATCCTTTATAAAATATTTGACAGGGTGAGTGGTCTGACAGTAGATGAGAGAGTATGAAGGAAATTCTAACAAGACAGAGGTTGGATGGGATGTGGCAACTGAGAAGGAAAATTAGTACCAAGAAATTCAAACTAAGATAGTCTAGGCCAGGAACTGGAATGGGATGGTTTGTGATGTGTCAAGCAGGAAGAGTAGTTACTTCTTTGAGGTTCAAAGTATTGGCAGGGCATAAAGGGAACCCAAACAGAAAATGAAACAGAAACTCAATACAGGCAGAGATGATGGAGGTCAGGAGCAGAAATACCAATGTGTGAGAGAGGAACCCAATTATGGTTGAAGAGAAATTGACACATTTTCCTAGATAAGTGAGTGGTACCAATGGTTATCTCCTCTTCTGTCTCAATGGAGGGATCACAGGTGGCAGATTTTCTCATCCTTAGGGAACAGTCTTCTGACTTAGAGTTGACAGGATGAAAACAGCCCCCTACAGGCCTGGGTTATCCTCATGGAGTAAGTTTGGAGGATGGGGTAAAAGTTTAGGAATCCAGCTTAGCTAGGATTAGAAGTGGGGTTTTTTTGGTCTAGTAAAAATGGAGTTCTAGGAATCTAATTCTTCCCAAGGTTGGGGATGGGGGTTATATTGGAAATAAAGGGTTCATTCCTCGCCTCAACACAATTCCTAGTATTTTCTGCCAGATATGAGTAGAGAAAGATTATAATCAAACTAACGGCAGCCTAAAGCTGGAGATTGTTGAGGTATTTTGTTAAGTTATGTTCGTTACTTCCTACTAATATAAAGATAGCATTCATGCTGGGATGTATACAAGATGAAAAGCCTGGCTAACTAATGGAAATCCTTAGTCTTAGAATGCAGAGATTTGGAAGAATAATTCTTGGTTGTTTTGATCATCTTTATGCTAGATGTATGATGTTCTGCTATTCAGTGATATGAAATTATATAGCTCTGATAGAGAGACTTAGAGAGCTCATTATATTTTCCATAGTAAGGAAGTACAAAGGGACAGAATTGTTCGAGGAATGGAACATGCAAAATCTTGTGAATTTTTAAGCCTATAACTAAAAAAATTACAGCATATCTATTTCTTCTCAGTACTGTAATTAGTGTATGTTTCCTAGCCTTCCATTTTCAGTTTATTACCAGTTGGCTCCAGAGTTATAATTTTTTTAACATATATTCATCTCAACTCTTCAAATGCTGCATTCTCTACTTGTCATGCAATCCTGAGATTTTAAGCTGAAAAGGACCTTAGACATCACCTTCATTTTACAGCTGACACACCAGAGTGATTGATTGTCTTATTCAAGGTCAAAAAGATTGTAAATATCTATATTCTTTAGAATTGTAATCTATGTCCTCTGTTCATTCTGTGGTATCACACTGTATAATTCAGATACTGGATAGTCTTAATGAACTTTTGGTGAAGTTTAGTATTCTCCCTGCTGTCCTATTTGATTCTGTATGGAGAGTATGTTCAGAAACATAGCTTCTCTTCTACAGAACATTTAGAACACAACCTAACTAAATTGCAAAAAATGCAGATATCGTAAAAAAATTAATAAATCTATATAGTGCTTACTATGTGCTAGGCACTGGGCTAATCACTATTATTATTTCATGTGATTCTCACAAAACACCCCTGGAATTTAGGTGCTATGGTAATCCCCATTTTACAGATGAGGAAACTGAGACAAACAGGGGTTAAGTGACATATCCAGAGTCACACAACTAGTAAGTGTCCAAGGCCAAACTTGAACTCAGGTCTTTCTGACTCCAAGCCTAGCACCCTATCCACTGTGCTACCTAGCTGCCCCTGGCAATGGAAAAGCACTGACCCAGGCATAAGATTTGGGTTCCTATGTTATTTGTACCATGCACTAGCTTTCTGACATTAGACAAATCATACTCTTTGGGTCTCAGGTTCATCCATTCTCTATTAAATGGGAATAGTGATATTAGTATATATTAATGATACTAATATGATATAATGGGGAGCTAGGTAGTGTAGTAGATAGAATTCTGAGGCTGGAGTCAGGAACTGTCCTCTTCCTGAGTTCAAATCCAGTCTCAGACACTTACTAGCTGGGTGACCCCAGGCAACTCACTTAACCCTGTTTACCCCAGTTGCCTCATGTATAAAAATAGAAGGAAATGGCAAACCACTCCAGTATCTTTGCCAAGAAAACCTCAAATGGGGTCATGAGGAGTTGGAGAAGACTAACCAATAACAAAATTAATTGCTAACTATTAAAAAAAGAGATGCTGAAGTAATTTTTGTAAAGACAGGTCTTACTATATTACTCCCTTACTTAATAAACTCCACTAGCTCCCTATTGTCTTGAGGATGAAATAAGTTCCTCTGTTAGTTTTTAAAGCCCTTTACTCCCTTGTCTCAACCTGCCTTTTCAAAGTTATTATACATTATTCAGTTTCCTACACTCTGTGGTTCCAACCAAGCTGGTCTCCTTCCCATTCCTCACGCTTGATCTCCTCTCTCCACACCTTTGCATTATGTGTCCCCCATACCTGGAATATACTTAGAATATCTTGTTTCTTTCAAAACTCTGGTTATGACACTTTCTCCATGATGGCATTCCTGCTTCCCCTATTTCTCCCTCCTGAAAAATATGCTCTGCCTTTATTTTGAGCACATGTGTTTATGTTCATGTTGTTTCTTTCGATAGAGTAGTTTCATTTTCTCCCTTCGTATTACAAGCACCTACCGCATTGCCTGGCACATAGTAGTAGCTTAATAAATACTTATTGATTGATTTTTTTGCTTTGTGGGAAGGACAAAGCAGTAGCAAGTCACCCTTGTTAATTCTGTGCAGTAGCCTGTCTTCGTGAGGATAGAGCTTGGTCTTACTAAAAATAACCCCAAATAACCAGGTATCCAGATGCCAAAACATTGACTGGTTTCCTTCTAGGTAGTTTTAGAACAAACCTAGAGACAGCAAAGTGGACCCTGGTGGCAAGGACTGAGCTGGGATGAGATTGTGACCTTTTTTTTGAGCCACCAATAGCTTACCTGCCCCCTTAAATGCCAGTGAATGACTAGTCAAACTTAGTGGTAGTGAAGCATAAAGGAATGGTTATGAGGGCCATCATTACAAGGAGAATCCAAGAGGGACAGTTACAGGGATGTGCTAGAGCTGAGATGACTGTTATATTTTCAGTATGACCATTTGTACCTTGGAAATTGGCAAACACTACAAATCAGGGCTTCATTTACTGCTCTATTGATTACCTGGACTTAAGAAAGTAATGGAAAAAACATTAATCATGTAGATTAAACTTAACAGTACGTCAGCTTTTCAGAACAGCCAGTTGTTAACACAGTTACTACTATGCCCATGGATTGTTGGCATGGGAATCAACCAACAGGCATTTTTTAAACTGCCTTGTATGTGCAAGTCACTGTAGATACAAAGACAAAGGTGAAAGAAAGTACTTAAGGTACTTGCTTTCTATTGGGAATCAGAAGGGTATCATACTGTGATTCTAGTGGTCATATTCTAGATTTGACTAAATTTCCCTTATATAGTTTCTTTTGTCATTTAGTGCACAACTCTCTCTCTCTCTCTTTCTCTGTGTCTGTCTGTCGCGCTCTCTCTCTCTCTCTCTCTCTCTCTCTCTCTCTCTCTTTCTCTCTCTGTCTCTGCGTGTGTGTGTGTGTGTGTGTGTATTCTTGCCCGAATGAAATATACACATAAAATGAGCCACTTCCTTATTTCCCAAAGTGTACTTTGTCATGACTTCCTGGTTTCTCTTCATTTTCAAGTGCTTTCTTTCCCTTCCCTCTCTTCTAATGGCTCCTCATATTGTGGATATGACCCTATATCCTCAAAGACTTTGGCAGCTATGCAAAGTTCCTGTAGATTTTATCAATCTAGAAAGTTTTCACGTATGGGCCTCATGATGGACTGTATTTCTGCTGCTTAAAGACTGTTCTAACTAAATTGGCTTCAGGGTAATATATTCTTTGTCCTCTGTTGCTCTCCAGTGACAACTACTATGCCATAGAGGATTTTAATCTGCACGCATAACAGAACTGTCCCCACTTATGGAAACATCATCAGAAAGAATTGGCTCACACTGATGAAATAAATCACAAGTCTTCGATGTATTAAAGTATTTCTTTCCCTGGCTTTGCCTTTTGTATTTTCCCTCCTATTAGGGTTCACTTACATGTACAAACTATCCGTGTTGTAACATTTAGCCAATTTGTGGTCCCATTTGACTGTGTGATTAATGGACTGTGTTTATAATAATTCTGCCACTTTACAAGTAGAAATAGCCTTTGTCCTGTGGGAGAGAAAAACCAAATTTTAAGGGCATGCAAGGTTATTCCTAATATTGCCCTTAGCTGCAATTGGTCTTATCAAAAACCATTCACTATTCATTCAACCTGCTGACATTTTGGTAAGATGATTTCCCTCATAAAATCAACTTTGAAATTTATCTACCAACTCTAAACACATCCATCTTGAAAATGATGTTTGGTCATCCCTACTCAAGAAAGACTAAAGATAGAAGAAGCAGCCCAAACATAGGCTCATGGTTACTTATGTTGGATGTGTGTTTCAGCTACTAGGTGCCTGGTAGTTTGCTATTTCTGCTAGAACTGGGGGAAAAGACAGCCCTTCTCTTCACATATCACAAGAGAATTTCTTGCCACACAGAGAGTCGAAGGAAGAAAAGAGGCAAGGGGCCAGTAGCTCCCTTTTTAAAGATCCATCTCTGTTCTGAACCCACAAATGTGGTCTGGACCAGTTTTTAGTCTTTGGAGATCCTGATCTTCAACAGGAGAGGATAGGCAGGCTTCTTTTTATCACAATCTTTGGCTCTTTTCATCCCCACCCAAAGTGTCACAAGAATGGTTTACTTTAAGCTTACATTTTGGCTTATGACCATTGTCCTCCCAAAGAGGAAATAAAAAGGTACTTAATATACAACATGAATTAGGAATGGGACAGCTATTTATTTCCTAAACACAAAAGAAATGCTAGACAGAAAGCAAAGCATGCATTGACAGAAAGACTTATTGAAATGTTCAATAATTTAACCCCTTTGTAAGTTCAAATTTGGCCTCAGATACTTAATAGCTATGTGACCCTGGGCAAGTGCTTCAGTTTCTCATCTGTAAAATGAGCTGGAGAAGGAAATGGCAAACCACTCCAGTATCTTTGCCAAGAAAACCCCAAATGGGGTCACAAAGTGTTGGACATGACTGAAACGACTCAACGACAACAGTTATACTACCACTGAGAAGTTGATATATGAATCATAAAGCAGTTCCTGACTGCTAATTAGGCATTTTACATTTCACTTTGACTCAAAATCTAGGTCTTTAGGCCTGCCCAGTCAGGGATTGGGCTCATCTTCCAAGTGGGGTTTGTTTTTTCTAAGACTGCTACCTTAGTTTCTGGGGACCCCATCTGAAGTACAGCCAACATTGACTGAGGAACCAGGATTTCCAAACCTCTCAGACAAACATGATTGTCTCCAAGTCTAGACACATCCATCTTGAGAATGATGTTTGGTCATCCCTATTCAAAAAAGACCAAAAACAGAGGAAGCAGCCCAAACCTAGGCACAAACTCACTTACTTAGGGCATGTGCTTTTAGCTGCTATGTCCTTAGCAGTTTGCCATTACTTCTTCTGGAGCTGGGAGAAGGGCAGCCCCCCTCCCCACCCCACACTGGTAAGCTCCTTGCCACATAGGGCATCTAAGGAAGAAAAAAGCCAAGAGGCCAGCCAGCCAGCCTCTCTCTCTCTCTCTCTCTCTCTCTCTCTTTCTCTTTAACTTTTCATGCCCTGTGGCCAATAATGGGAGGGCTTCCTTATTTTGAAGGTTATTATTTCCCTGGTTTTGAGTCACACAGGAAGCACATAAGAGTACATACGCTAAGCTAGGTCATGTAGTAAGCCAAAAGCAGGCAGGCAAGTACTGACAACCCTTGGTTATGTTAGTATACTTAGAATATTACTTTCATTCTGTTCTGTTGGAAAACTTCTTTAGAGAAGTGAATGTTGAAAACTGAAAACAAATAAATTAATAAATTGGGGGGGGTGCTTCTTTAGGACCTTTCCAAAAAAGCATATTACTATTTCTTTGCTCTGAGAGTTCTGCAAGAGCCTTTTAAAATCAATAAACATATGACCTGATCACTGAATAGAATCAGAAATGACTCCAGTACCAACTCAATCACAGTCATAGGGTCTACCTTATCATCTAACCAAGTGGAATGAATGCTTTAGTATTATCTTAGAAAACTCTAACAGACAAGAGACTGAAATGGAAATCTGAGAAGCTTTTCATTTCTACCGATTTCCTTCCAGAGTAATTTGGAAGGGACACTTTCAATGATTTACAGCTGGGGAAACTGACTATGACAAGAAGATCTTGTTTCAGAAATTCAATTTTAAAAAAGACTTAACAAATAGGAACTTTTCTAGATTTATGAGTGGAAATTTGCTGTTTAAAAAAAAACAGTCCCAGAGCAAATACTGTTAGCTGTGTGATCATAAACAGGACACAACTTCCAGTCCTCCATTTTCTCACATGTAAAATGAGGGACTTGGATTAGATCAGAGGTTCTTTAAACTGGGATCCATTTGTAAAATCCATTATTTGTAAAGTGTATTTTGCAAACTGTATTTTAGTACAATTGGTTTCCTTTGTAATGCTACATATTTCATTTTAGGTTTTTATTTTGAGAAAGGATGTGAGGGGTCTGTGACACAACAAAATTTATTCTGTAAACTCCCTGGATTAGATGAAGTCCAAAGGCCCTCCCAACTCTGAAGTTCCATGATTCTGTGAAAATGATTTTGGAATTTCAGTAGATGTCCATCTTCTGACGAACAATGAGTTAAAAGCTCTAGACTGAGATCGTATTAAAAAATTAGAAAAAAATGTTTTACTTGCAGCGCTTTGAAAATTGGGAAAATTTGATTGTTAAACTCTTTAATTTATCAGCAAGTGAAATCGAAGACTACAAAATGTCCAGAATGTCACCATCAAATCCAAGTATACCTATAACTGACCTTGAGACTGATAAATTAATTCCATATTCCTATCTTGCCTGTTTTCAGTAAAGGCATGAAGTTTCTCTAATAATAACTTGCATTTGCACCAAACATAGGGATCTGAGAAGCTCAAGTTGGGGGTAGAGGGGAGACAGAAATAGAAATGTGGACATTGATGGCTTGAGATTTTGACACATAGCCACCAGAGGCTGCTATGAGACCACCAAATTCATTTCACTCAGGACCAAAATCCCAGTGGTGAAAAGAGTAAAGAACCAGTTCTCCTTCCATTTCTTTGACTATTTCACTTACTAATGCAGTTCCCCGGTGGTCTGCTGTTTGGAGCAGATGATTAATTATAGCTGCAGAGGAATTGCTGGAGGAGAAAAGAAGCCAGATGACTGTTTTCCCCTCCTCTTTATTTTAAACTCTTAATCTCCTTCTATTTCTTTTAAGTAAAAGGGAGTTGAGCAAATGTGGGAGGGGAAAAGTGCCCATAAACAATTTATCTTTCGATATTGGTATTTACTGTGGATTTTAATAATTTTGTTTCATGTACACACACACACACACACACACACATATACATATACATATATATATATATATATATATATATATATATACACATATATGTATATTCCAAGTAATTTTGTTAATTCTTTACCCATTTATTCTGTATTGTTTCCTAAAGAAACATTTTTTAGTCCTACATTTATGGCAGAGCAGGGTTTTGATCTATTCTATTTCTAATAGATCTATCTTATTTCACCTTTTTCTCCCCTTTTTGTTATTTTCTCTTCCATCCCTCATCCCTGCTGAAAACAAATTGAGAGTAATATTAAGAATTATCTTTAGTCAAGTCAAAGGGATAAAATTTATTGGAACCTCTAAATGTGTTTTATCCCACAGTGTTTCAACTTGGTCAAAGAGACATAGACACAAACTGTAGTTAATCAATTGTGTGAGGGGAAATGCTATTAAGAGCAAGTTAATGAAAGAAAGTATGACCATTGTAGACACAGTTAACGGTCTATCAAAAAACAACAGTTTGTGAATTCTTATTCTAGGCACAGCTCCACACAGCGTAATTCTACACTTAGGACAGTAATTTCATATAGTGAGCTGTAATGCTTTTATGCTGTGAAAAATCTCATATTAATAGTTTTTACAGAAGGCACCAAAGTTGTAAATGTGTTATTGCCCAGTTTAGGACCTAGAAATATACCCATGGCTCAGTGAAAAAATATGTAAATGAAGTTCACATTTACTATAAGTTGGTCATATCTGTTTCGTATATTAGTTTCCTATAGTTTACAGAGTAGTACCTACTAGAATTATAAAAATTCATTGTGTATAACTGAAAAATGGATCACTATTTGATAAAGGAGAAGCATATATAATAATCCTAGCTACCACTTATATCACTTTTGCAAAGTGTTTTACTTATGTTATTTCATTTGATCCTCATAACAACTCTGTGAGATAGATGCTACCATTACCCCCATTTTAGAACTAAAGAAACTGAGGTTTAAGTGACTTGCCCAGAATCACACATCTGAGTAAGTGTCTGAGGCAGATTTTGAACTCAGTTCTTCCTGATTTCCAATCCACTGGGCCACCCAGTTGGTATAGTGGGGAGAATCTCGTTCTTGGGATTAGGTGTTATTTGGGTTCAATTCTAACCTCTAACTCACAGTGGGTGTCAGAGGTTAGAATTGAACCCAGTTTTTGCAGACCTTAAAACTCTATATAGACATCAGCTTTTATTGTTTCATTTTAAAGACAGGAAAGAAAATAGAAGAAATAGAAGCTTTTCTCAGATCTGAATTTTTTTTAATAGAGATGCCATAAAAAAACTTCATGAAATTGTTAAATGACTGACATAATTGCACCCAGAAAGTCTGGCTACCTTCAAAATCACTTCATTTTTTAAAAAAAACATTTTTATCTCAATCATATACGGCAGAAATGGAGATTGATGTCCCCCAAATAAGCACATATGTCTGTCCCCAAGTCAATTCTGTTGTATTTTTTAGGCAGAATAATAAAAGTAGCCATTGTCAGAAATCCACGTAAATATGAAATCAACATTTCCAAATGCCTCCGCACCACTGAATTGATTGATGAGGAAAAATACCAATGAAATTTACTAGGTCTCTTCACCGTAGGGTAACGCCTCCAAACTTGCCCTAAGAGGAGTGAGTGAAAGCATTTACCCATGAGTAATACCTTATTAAACTGTCAGGATTTAATGTGGCAGTCATATTTTTCTCTCAATTTGCATGCCTGACAAGAGACTTCCTAAATGTTACCTTCAAGTCCAATGGCCAAAAAAAAAAGTAGTTGGGTCAGCAGTGTGGGATAACATTGGTGGCCTGTGTGAATCCCGTCACAAGACCTGTGTTAGCATTACCAGCCGCAGGGCCCACGTTGAGGTCTTTTGTGTAGAGCAGAGCTGTTGCCTTGTAAATACATTCCAGGACTCATTATTAAACATGCTGAGAAAAGAAAAATTCCAGTACAGTGAAGCCAGGCATTCAGTGATTAAACCATACTCAGGGTGGATAATGTGATATTCATCTTGCCTGTTTTTTTCTTAAGCAACTCCCACATAGTTACCAGCCATTCTTGAAATGGCACCTCCATATAAAATACACAGCATATTTTTATTAAGATAAAATTGTTAGCATTTGAAAATAGGTTCTTAAATTACTCTAGCCCTTGGGCCAGGCGTGCTTCACTCAATTCACATAGGATTTAAAATACCAGCATTCAATTAAAACACACACACACACACACATATACACACACACACACACACACGCACACACACACACACACACACGCACACACACACTCACACAATGTATCCATAGCAACCTCTTTATCAAGGGAACTAGTTACCTGAGAGAATCTTCTTAAAGGAAAAGGCAAAAATAAAAGCAGCATCAACAACTCTTATTGATTTGGGGCCAAATTACAGTTTCATTAGGCATCTAGAGGCATTGTAGAAAGGCACTGAACCTGGAGTTAGGAAGATCTGAGTTCAAATCCCACCTCAAACACTTACTAGTTGTGTGACCTAGAACAAGTCATTTTAATCTCTTTGGTGCAGTTTCCTCAACCATAAAATGGGGGTGATAATAGTGCTCAGCTCCCAAGGTCATTGTGAGGATCAAATAAGATAATATTTGTAAAGCACTGTCCTTGGCACATAGTATGCACAACATAAATGATGGGTATTATTGATACTAAGAACAAAGGAGTTTGTAATTTCTGCTTGCTTTTCAAATAAAATACTTTCTTGCTCTTTCTTTGGTGTTAAAAGTATTCGTATGTGTACGTGATTTATTCAAGTAGCATCCAGTAGCTTTGGGCTTTAGAACTTTATGTGGGTTAACTATAAACATTTTTCCCTTCCCTGCCCAGAGTATGCCCATTCTCTTTTAAGGCAGTCCATCCAGCATTCCATCATGAACACCGTCCTATATTTTTTTAAGTAGGCAAAATGCCCAGAGATGTGAATGTGCCTTTTGTTGTCATTTCATGAGAGTGTTTTCCACCATAAGGATTATGGGATGGAATCCAGGAGCACATTCCTTCTATTGTGAAAGCAATGAGATGGGTACATTCAGCCATGTGTTAACAGGAAGGCATGTTCATCTTAGGTTTATGCTGCCTCCAAGGTACTGAAAAAAGTCTATGGGGTGACTGGCCAATATTAGTGTGGTGACAAATAAAGGTCTTTGTGGGGAATTAACTGTGGAAGTTCCTTTGAAAGCCATTTCCTAGTAGCAAACTGAGATAGCACTAAGAAGGGTGTAGATTGCTGGACTAGAAAGTGTGACTCTTACAAGTCTAGCTTCCCACACCATTCTGATAAGGAAGTAAACACAGCCAGGCATTGTTCCCATTTGCACCAAGTCTGTGCATGGCAGGATGCTTTCAATCCAACAGGGGGATAATTAAATTGGGGATGGGGGGCTGATGATGAGGATGATGGGAGAGCAGAGAACAAAGCTACTTTTCAAAGGACAAGTGCTTGATTTCACACTTGCCTTAGTCACCACATCTGTAATACTGGTATTTTTTTGTGGTTTTATGAGCCTTGTGATAAATATGCCAGGTGCATGTATATGTACATGTATACATTTGCACTTTAAATGAATTTTTCATGATCCCAGAACCACAGAGCTAGAAAGAATTTTAGAGACCTTTAACTTCAACTGGCTTATTCTACTACATGATGAAGCCCAGAGAGGTTAAATGTTACTTGCTCAAGATCATATAGCTAGTTTGTGGTGGGATTTGACTTGAGCAATATTGAGCCTTAAAAATTGAAAAGTGGTTGATCAGACAGAAGTTCTTGGGACTGTGTTGTCTTTTATTGCTGGTGCTGTCTAATAAAAGGGAAGGTTCTCCGTGGAGAAAACATATCTGGAAATGTGACCTAAATAAATTTTAAAAACAAAAAAAAAACTTGTTTTGGAAACTTAGTAAGCCCAGACAATGCAGTTACAATTGGAAGAAATAAGGTACAGTGGCTCATAAAAGTGACATCTGAAAGTACTTTGAAAGTTAAGGAGAGACCTCCATGATTTGGATAGAAGGGCAAAGATTGCCCAGTAAACTAAGATACCAGACTGCATTTCATACACTGAAATTACTTTCAAATGTAATTTAATGCTCTTTCCTGTATTCCGTATCTTGAACTTGAATAAATATTCTAAGTATTGAATATCATTAATGACAATAAGAAACAAGCATTTGCATGCATCCAACGATGGTTTTTTTCTTAAATGTTTCATGTGGTACTTTGAAACTAAAATATTTGTTGTTTTGTTCTGATTTTCTTTGCAAAATCTTAATCATATCAGGATATCAGGGTGGCAGAGAGCAATTTAATTCAACAAATATTTATTAAGCTCCTAAAATATATGCATAGATAAGCAAATACAAGACAATTTGAGGAGAAAGAAAGCTTTATCATTGAGGATGTAGAAAAGGCATTAAATCAGAGAGGTCACCTCAGCTGAAACTTGAAAGAAGCTACGAATTTTAAGAGGCAAAGATGAGGAGGGAAATGCACAGCCTTGCCAAAAGCACCAAGATTGGGAAATGGAATTCTGATTATGAATAACTAGTAAGCCAATTTGGCTAGAAATAGGACATGCAAAGGGGATAGTATAAATTTGGAATGGTAGGTGAGATCCATATTAAATGCCAACTTGAGAAATTTGTACTTTATTGACAGTCAAAATGAAGGCAAGAGAATAACACGGTCAGATTTGTGTCTTAGAAATATTATGTGGAGGATGGATTGAAGTTGCAATTGAAGAGGTAAGAGACTGGAAGCTAGAAAGCGAATTAGAAAACTATTGTAATAGTGCTGGTGAAATGAGAATAGAGATTAGATAATAGGATGGATGAGAGATGCTGTGAAGGAAGGATGCTATTATGCCTAATGCCCCAATGTACAGCTAAGACAAGTGAAGTACCAAAGAGTTTATTCTCAAAAGAGAAAAATCCTTTCCTCAGCATTATAGTGAATGGGTGGATAAATGAGACTTGAATCTTTGTTGTTACTGTTATTGAGGCATTTCAGTAGTGTCTGACTCTTTGTGACCTCATTTAGGGTCTTCGTGGAGTGGTTTGCCAATTCCTTCTCCAACTTATTTTGACAGCTGAGGAAACTGAGGCAAACAGGGCTAAGTGACTTGTCTAGGGTCACACAGCTAGTAAGTGTCTGAGGCCAGATTTGAACTCAGGACTCTAGGCCTGGCACTCTATCTGCAGAGCCACTTAGCTGCCCTAGAAGCTTTTAATTTCCTCTAATGTCAAATATTATTGAACTAAATAGATCATTATAATAAACAACAACCACCATAGCATCAGCATCAAATCAAACACCATACTGATAGTATGTGTTATGGATTAAGCACCAGGGAGACAAAGATGAAATAAGACATTAGGCATAACCTCAACTAACTTACAGTCTAGTACAAATAGCTACTGCATAACACAAGGAAGAATGTAGGAAATGTAAAGGATAGCATTCTGTGACAAATTTGAGGAAGAAGACATCACTTCCAGAGAGATTAAGAAAAAGATTGACTATCTAGTAATTTCAGATGGAAATATTTGATACTAATTAGGTCAAGGTTATTTGGGGATCCTCAAAGTCACCATTTTATCTTTGAATGGAGAAAAATCTGCTTAATGGAAAGAATGTATAGTGATGGGGAAGCTCTAGAGACAATTGTTACTAGCTCAATACAAACCAGCCCTATAGCCAGAAGGATTAAATGTGAAAAAAAATTATTAAGTAACTACTATGTTCCAGGTACTATGCTAGACACTGGAGGATACAATGACAAAAAAGAAATTATCAGTGACCACAAGGAATTTACATTCTTCTGCACAAGTCAAGTGATGGCATTTTCATTCTTGAATCATAGAACACATGTAAAAACCTGCCCATTTGCAATTTCCTATTAATAAATGACTTACTCAATCCAGCCCAAATTTGGAGAAACATTTAATATCATTTAAGACCAATTAAGGTGATTTATTAGAAGGAACTTTAAAAAAGGTCAACTGTATCATTGAGAGATAACTAAGGCCCATAGAGATGACTTGCTTGGGTTACAGAACTAGTTACTAGTAGAATAAAGGCCAACACTTTGTTCATTGTTGGATAGATTTATTAATTTTGTAGGTACTGGATCTATGGTTTCAATGATATTGAGAACTCCAAGATGAAGAAACTCCATCTGTTAGTACAGGATGCCACCTTTTTAGACAAATGCTCAGAATACCAAGAGTTTAAGTGATTTGCCCATGGTATTATGACTTGACTACTAAGCCCATGGTCTTACGACTGACCATGCCTTATATATTCAAAAGGTAAGACTTAGAAGTAGTTCTTCTTAGCTCTGAGTTCTCTATCATGCCAAGCTGCCTCTAGTAACTTAAACTGTATATATTAAAGTCATTTAAGTTACTTGTTCTATTTGTCAATAAATGTAGTCAAACTGATAAAATCCCTTTTTCAAATTAAGGAGTGAATAGAGGAATTGAATGAAATCACATTTGTATGGACCTTCTCAGATGCTTAGACATCTCTAGAAGTTATGGAAGACCTAATGCACCGACTCTAAGCTTTGTGATACTTTTTTCCTTATAATAATTTAATATATTTTTATTGCACTAAGGAAATTATGTTGGAAAGCCCATTTGTAGCTAACTCAATATATGTACGTTTTAATAAATTGTTGCTCAAATTACATAGCTTAGAACAGGAAAGACTCATAACCACTTATTAGCCAGTTACCAAGAATCAAGATAGACTCTTTCCTTAGACAGGCAAGGAAAGAAATTATCCTGATCTGTGATATTCCTGCAACTAGTAGAAAGGAGTTGTGCTAATGTTTTAAAATATTTCTAAGCCTCATTCCCATCTTAAATATGAGTTGAGATATTATGTTTGTAATTGTAGGGGAGGAATTGGCCTGAGTAGCAAAAACAATACATTTTTTCAGGTTTTCTACATGAGTGTTTCTGAAATGAAAATTTGAAGGTTAAATCCTTTACCATTTTGTAATGAAAACACTTAGCTCAGATCCTGTTCAAAGCATTTTTTTATTAAAATTTCTATTCATTTCATCCATGTGATTATACACTTAGTACTACATCCTCCCCTTTTCCCTTAAAGTATAAAAAAAGAACCCAACTCAAAGCATTTCATGCATTGGATATCTGTGAGTGCATGCTTGTGTGGGGGTGGGGTGGGGTGTGTGTTTCCTTCCAAGACCAATTTAAAGATCTAGCTTGTGCATTTCAAAACATGATGGGTATTATGGGGTGTTAAGTGGTCAGTTTGTTCACGCACAAGGATAGGAAAAAGAGAATCCAGAGGATAGCCATGGAAATTAGTGAACAATTAATAAATCGGAAAAGTGGGACCTATGAAGAAAGACAAAAGAATTGAGACACTTTTACTGAGATGAGAAGATAAGAGTTAGTGACAACAGAAGTTAGTTGCCAAAAGGAGAGTGATGCCTAGTCATTTTCTAATCATGCTTAATGAGTTATTAGACTAATTTCTACCTTTCCCCTCCCCTAAACATGGGTTAGGTCAGATTTTCCCTAAAAGGAAAGAAAGCCAAGATTTCTGAGGGGCAAGGCCCAAGTTGTACCTCCCTTGCTGGATGTGTTGGTGTGACTGCCTGGTCACCTAGAGGCATAAAAGTTTACAACTATATGGATTGGGTATCCTTCAAATTTGGTAGATGCCAGAAGAACCCACAAGTCCCCATGCTCTGCCCCCTGAACAGATGTGTTTACATATTAAGACAAGTGGGAGAACAGCATCAATAGAAGCAAAGTGCTTCTTAACAAGTGCCTCATTACATTCCAACAATAAACCTGAAATAAAAGGGTACTAGCGTCAGGCCCATCCCACGCTGAAGCTAATGGAGTGTAGGAAGAATTTTATGACTAATGAGGGTTATTGATTTACGGCTATAAGTCACCATGAAGATTCTGAAGAACATTATATCAAGATTAGGGTTGCCCATTACATTGGTCACAAACCTCTTCTTGGGGAGGAAGGTGACTGAGAAGAAATGCAGATACTGTCAAGTGTGAAAATATGGTGACATTAACATAAACTATCATGGGGCAAGCTATGGCTGTGTATGTCAAGAAATTTACAGCCATTCTGAAGCCAGAGTTCAACTGAAAAACACTTAAAACAATACCTACATTATTTTTGTTAAATAAGTAACTGAATGAAATCAGGTCTCCTGGTTCAAAATGTTCAGGTAAACAATTAGTTTCTTGGATTCTCCTATTCCTGTCTTCACTCTGGCTCTCTACCACCTTTCCACTCTCTACCACCACCCTTCCCTATCCTTTCCCAACCCTCTTCCTCCCATTGCTGGTACATTTGACTAGATGCTCAGATAATACCACTAATTCACATTGACTTTACTTATAGATAAATGATAGACTTTAAAATATCTGAGTATCTTCTATTTATATATTTCTGTGACATACTAGTTATGTTATAGGTTCCTAATGCAAATAAAAATAATAAATGAGGAGGAGGAAGAGTATAATGATACAAGTTTTTTAAATGTATGTCAAGGAAAGTTTGAAGGCTTTGAACTCAATTCCATATGTCAAACTGAGCCAACAGACTAAGGAAGGACTTAAAAATAGCTTAGTTTGCTCCAACCAAGACTCACTGGGCATAAAGCTAGAAAGGAGAAAGCTACAGTTAGGTATATCTAGAGACTGACTACCAGCTTGAATTCAAAGCTCAATTGGAAGAGTACATTTAAAGTAAGACTGATCATAAACATTTTAAATAATATTTTAATATATATATACCAAATACTCATAATTGTTTTATATCTAACATGTTTCATTGATGGATGGCTTTGTTTTATAACTGATATCAGTTAGATTTTATGATTACTGCTTTGTAGTACAGTTTAAGATCTCATAATGCTAGGACCCCTTCCTTCTCAGCTTTTCCATGATTTCCCTTCAGGTTCTTAACATTTTCCCCCTCTGAATGATTTCTTTTATTACCTTTTCTATCCCGATAAAATAATCCTTTGGTAGTTTGGCATGGCATTAAATAAACTTTGATAGTTTTATCATTTTTTAAAATTGTATTGGCATAGCCAAACCATGAGCAATTAATATCTATCTATTTAATTAAGTCTGATTTTCTTGTCTTCCTATAGAGTGTTTCACAGTTTTATTCACATAGTTTCTATATGTGTTTGGGTTGATGGAATCCTTAATATTTTATATATTATATTCTTTAGTCATTTTGAATGAATTTTCTTTCTCTCTATTCTTGATGTGTGTTGTTGGTTATATATAGAAAGACTGATGATTTGCATAAGTTTATGTTTTGCTAGTTTGCTGAAGTTATTCATTGTTTCAATTCATTTTTAGGTGACTCTCTAGGGTCCTCTTTGTAAATTGCATCATCTGCAAAAAGAAGATTTTGTATACTCTTTGCATATGCTTATTTTTTCTATTTCTTTTTCTAGTCTTTTTATTATAGCCAGTATTTCAGACAGGATTATTAAATAATAGTTGTGTTATTGGACATTCTTGCTATACCCTGATCAAACTGGAAAGGCTTCTAGTTTATTGCCATTTCATATAGTGCTCTTGGTTTTATAGAGATATTATTTACTATATTAAAGAAAGGTCCATCTATTCGTATGCATTATAGCCTTTTATCAAACGCATATTGTATTTTTCAAAAGCTTTTTCTGAATCCATTGATATAGTTACATGATTTTGATTGTTTTTATTGTAAATATGGTCTCTCATGGTTATAGCTTTCTAGATATTAAAACAACATTGCATTATAATACTGTCAGGGGATCATATATAGTCTCTTTGATATGTTGCTATACTCTTTTAATATATTATTTAAGTTTTTATATTCATATTGATTTATAAGTTGTTGGGGTTTTTTTTCCTAAATTACCTCTCCCAGGTTTAGATATCAAGAAAATATTTTGGTAGCAGAAGGAATTTGGTAGCATCATTCCTGCCTATATTTTAATATTTCATATTCTTCTATGATTCTGAATATTGAAAATTTTCTATCCACTATCTGATCATGAATGACAACTTAAATGTAACTAACTAGTATCATTTGAGATTGAGACAATGAATTGCTCATGTGCTTTTCAGATGCAATTCTGCCCAATTCTTTCCTCTGCCTTAGGTAGTAGAAAATTATGTCTATTACAGAATCTCAGAATCTAAAGAGATCTCAGAGACCACTGGTCCATCTGTATATGAACAAGAATCCCTTTTATAATATCAAGTAATCACTATTTAAAGACCTCCAGTGAAGGGGAATTCACTATTTCCTAAGGCAGCCTATATCTTTTTCCAATAGCTATAATTGTTAAGAAGTTTTGTTTGTTTTGCTTTTTTCCTTTACCTCAAACCTAAATCTACTTCTCTACAACTTCTACCTATTATTCCTAGTTCTGCCTTTTAGGGCCAAGAAAAACAAATCTCTTCTATATGTCAGTGATTTTTGAAAGATTACATAAGTAGAAGATGTAACTCAGGGCTAGAAAGGGATAAAAGTCACATTTTTTTTTTAAGATAAGACAATATAGTCTGCAAACTAGATGTCAGTGAACTTGATTCAATTCCTGTCAAAATTCTAGAATGCATGTTGAGTCTAGAACTATGTAGGAAAAAAAACTTCCACTTCTTACAGCCCATTAATTATCCACTTAGTGCTTGATCTGAATCTTAATGGAAGCAAATTCAGTTTTTTAAAGGAAGTTGGAGATTCTAAGAGTCTAAGTTTAGAAGGCAAGGCATTCCGGGCATGGGGGGCAGTCATTGTAAAGAGACAGAGGGAAGGGATGGAGCACTGCGTATGTGGAACAGCCAGTAGGCCAGTAGAGTATGTAGAAGGGAATAATATGTTGAAAGATTGGAAAGATAGGAAGGTGCCAGTTTGTAAAGAACTTTAAATGCCAGAGAGAAAGCATTTATATTTGATCCTAGAGGTCATAAAGAACCATTGTAGTTTACTGAGTAGGAGAGTGGCATGATCATATCAGCACTTTGGGAAAATCACTTTGACAGCTATGTGAAGGATAAATATGAAAGGGGAGACACTTGAGGCAGGGCGTCCAATTAGAAGATTATTGCAATAGACCAGGTGAGAGATAATGAGCACGTGAACTAGGGTGGTGGCTGTGTGTGTAGAAAAAAAGAAAATGTACTTGAGAGATAACCTAGAGCAGTGGTGTCAAACTCAAATAGAAATGGGGGCCACTAAACCACACAGAAAGATCCCCACAGGTACATAGAAAACCACAAATTCATCACATACTATTTAAGGAGTGGTGTGGGGACCATTGTCCAAGGACCATAATGTCCCACTAGTGTGTTTGGTACTTCTGTGCTCGAGTGGTGGTTCTCGAAGTGTGGTTTCAGTGCCACTGAGGGTTCCCAAGACCCTCTCAGGGTATCTTCAAAGTCAAAACTATTTTCATAAGAATACCAAGACATTTTCATTTCTAATATGGTAGGTATCAATAAATACAACCCATATAAACAAAAACTCTTTGAACATCCTTGATAATTTTTAAGAATGTAAAGGAGTTCTGAGACCAAAAAGTCTGAGAATCACTGTTCCAGAGAAAGAAATGAAAAGACATGGCCACTGATAGATTGGATATGTACAATGGTCAAAAGAGAGGAGTCAAGTATGACTACGTTTTTTGTCTAGTTAATTTAATTAAATTGAAACTAGTGGGACAAATGTGATGAAATCATAATAACTATATGCATACAACACTGTAATGTTTAAAAAGCATTTTCCTTATGACACCATTATGAGTAAGGTAGTGCCAATATTATGATCTTCACTTCACAAATAGAAACTGAGGATTAGAGATGTGAGGTGACTATATGAAGTATTACACATGCAAAAGCAAGGGACATAATACTGAGCCATCTCAGGGCAAGATGTGTGAATATAATATGCTAATATCCCTGGTAAACACAAGCTACATGTGATCCAGATGGTTTGGAAATGCAAGATGTTGGAGTTTAAAATGAATAGCTAAGCTGTGGGTTTTAGAGAGGAGAAAACCCCAGGATGGGCTGTATGAAGGGCTGACATACTCAGTTTGTTTAATAAAACAAAAACAAACATTAAAAGCAAGGACAGTATAAAAGAACCTGAATTGATCAAACTGTAACATTAGCCCCTGGGAATCAAGTAAGGTGCTGAGAAAAGGTTCATCAAGGAATTTCTACCCTTCCTTTACTACTGCCAGTAAAGCAATTTTAACTAGAAACTAAAGAAATAAGCCTCCATATTGGTGTTTTTCTTTTTAAAATGCAGCTCTTTTGCTCTAATTTATTTTTGTTGTTGTTTCTTTGCTTTCCTGGGGCTAAGCTTTCAGTTTGGTCAGTTTTGGGTGTCTATAAACTGTCTTTGTGGGAAGCTACATGGCACAGTAGGTAGAGTCTGGAAGATCTGAGTTCCAATTCCGCCTCAGACACTTAATAGCTGTGTAATCCTGGGCAAGTCACTTAACCCTCTTTGCCTCAGTTTCCTCATCTGTCAAATGAGCTGAAGAAGGAAATAGCAAACCACTCCAGTATCTTTGCCAAGAAAATCCCAAATGGGATCACAGAGAGTGGGACAGGACTGAAAGAACTCAAGAATGCTGTCCTTGCTTTTAAAGTTTGTTTTTGCTCTATTAAACAAGCTGATGTCACCCTTCCTAATGCCCATTATTACCATCAGATTATCTGATCACATGAAAAGTTTTTCTACCACAAGTGGGAGGACTGACACCACTCAAGAAGGAAGTTAGGGAAGGCTGTTACTTGAGTACTAAATAGTGGTGGAAGAAAATTACACCAAAGAAGTAGGAACTTAAGTAGGAGAGCTATGTGCTTAGGAGTTTCATCAGTTGCATAGAACCATGTACTCAGGAACATGCAGTGACAACAGTCATCTTTAGAATAGGTCCCTTTCCCAGTGGATCAAGTCCTGCCTGGGGTTGTTGCTGAGTCAGAGAGCCAGGATTAGGAGACAGAGTTTGGGTGGCCCTAAAGCTAGCTGGGGTCCTTTGCTATAAAAGCTTATATTACAGGATGTCAAATTACTCAGTTTTCAATGTGCTGGGGAGACATAACTTAGGCAGTGAAACGTACCTATCAAGGATGGTATATGAGATGCTGATTTTTCTTGCTGGGTGAATGATGTCAGCAGCCGGAAAAAAAAATTTGTATTTTTAAAATTATCCTTCTGAACAGGTTTTATTTTACTGTTAACTGCTGCTGCTGCTGTTGCTACAGAAATCAATAAAAATTGTGGGCTCTTTAAAAGAATTCCAACTTTGTCATGCCCAGATTTTTTGTTTTCCAAAATCAAAAGGTCAGTTTCAATTAGCCTGGTATTAGCTACAGGTTAGGGAAAATAAAATTTCTAAAGTGATTGTTAAATAGTATGTGACTGGGAGATCATCCTTTCCTTACTCTAGAATTGTGAGTTCTTAACCCTGTGGGTCTGGGAACTTGATTTTTAAAATATTTTGATAATAGTATTTTAATGTATTTATTTTCCTTTGCAATCCCATGTATTTTATCTTATACATTTAAAACATTGTTCTGAATAGGGGTCCAAGACAAAAAAGGGGGTTCTCTGCTAGAGGCTCAAGTTTAGAACAAGCCCAAAAAACTCAAAACATCTATCTATTGGGCAGATATAATAGAGATAAAAATATTTTTCTTTAATTATTTTGTGTGAATTATGTGTATATTTAGAATGTCTAAGAAGGGCAAATACATGTAGATGCAGATAGTTACCTAGATTAAATAGATATATTCCTCTGGAGTAAAACAAATTTCTTAATCCTAGTTTTGCTGCATTTCAATAGATCTGTTTGCATTTTCCTTTGGATTTCATTCAGGTAGATTTACAGTTCATCTATATGGAAATGAAGTGGATTACTTTCTTCCCTCTTCTACTGCTTGTTTTGTTTAAAGTGCTGTGGGTTACAATCTAGTTTCCTCCCTTATGGCATTGGAAGAGAAGTTAGTTCAAAACAAGGTCTCCTTTTTAGAAATAATGTCCCAAGTGATGAAATCTTTCCCTTAAAAATAATTTCACACCTTCTAAAATACTTGCCTTTTTTTTTTATAGTGACCGTTTAAGATTCAAAGATTTCACTGTCTGCATCCAGTTAAACTTTGGGCAGACTCTGAGCAGTTAGATAAGAGTGGAAATCATCTCTTATGCCACAAATTGACTTCCCTCTTTGTAGCCTTAGACACAGTTTCCAGCTGCTTTCAGTCTTTTAAATCCTTGAAAGCTTTCCTAATCCTCATGTAGGCAGCCTTTATGTGTTATACTTCCCTCCCCTTCATTCTGATTGGTGAAGCTATTTCATGGCCTAATTCAGCCAACTACTACATATCCGAGCCATGATTTGAAATAAGAGCCAGGCAGTCGGTTGCCTCCCTGTGCCTGACTTTTAATAGGCTAGGAGAAAAAGGTTGAGAAACTTGACATTGTCTTACGGAGAGTTCCGGTAGCAAAAAAGATTTAAAAAAAAAAAAAGAGGGAGAAAACTTGCTTGTTCGCCTCAGAAACCTTTCATGGATTTTGCTGCTATTTTACGACTCTGAGCTTTCACTGTGAGTTTAAATGCTGACTGTTCCGTGCTGGATGGATGATGGGATTCTAAACATGAGGCAGGTAAGGTACATGTTGGGGAATGAACAGGCGCGGTAAAGGGGGAAGAGCTGCTTTGGAGCACCAAGGCCGTTTGCTTTGGGGAGCTTGGTAGATCTGTCACCTTTATTTCTGGAATTTACAATTCTCCTGGGGGAAAGGGAGTTGACTTTTTAAAAAAATACTATGGAAAAAGAAGCAATTGAGGAGATTCTCCCCGACTCTCCTTTTCCCAGGCTCCAGTTTTTATTGATCTTGGGTTGCTTACTAGACCTTGTAAGAACAGAGAACCTAGCTGAAAAACATGTAAATCAATTCCAGTTTGCTGCAGTGGATGTGTATTGTGTGGAGGGTGTCTCAGGTTTCTTGACTGCATCTGATGTTTCAGGTTTAGAATAAAGAAAATTGAATGTGGAGAAAAAAGAACTGCATGAAATACTTTGGAGCATTTTAGCATTTAAAAGGTGAAGACTCAATATAAAACCAGTTTGTGCAAAACATAAGTGAATATCTAATGTTTAAAAAAACTTGTCCTTTAATGTAGTTTATAAATTGTTTTAGCTTCTTCACTTATGGAAGCATTACTGAAAACAAGTGGAGATCATCTTTAGGGTCATTAAAAAAGAAAGACTCCTGAAGAAACAGCTTCTTCCCATAGCTGTGGGGCACTGACAAAATACTTTATCTACCTAGTAGTTTACAGCTTTGCTGTTTAAAAGCAGACCGTGCAGTACAAAGCCCCCAAGGCATTTAACTTAAAATTTAGTCAGAGTTATGAAAAAGTTTTGAAAATCTATGTTGAGATCTTGAGATAAATACTTGAAGGAAGAGCAAAGGTAGAAGTTGCTCTTTGCATTAGATGCAGAATTTTGAAAACAGCATTTTGGCAACTCAGAATATAGAGTTGAATGGGAAAAGTTTGCACCTGCAGTGAAACCAGAAGAGCTAGTCACCTTTTCTTTTTTTTTTCTGATTGAAAAAGAGGTTTTGTTTTGCTGAAACAATTTGTATTAAGTGCATGGCTTTTTTTGTTTGGTTGGTTGGTTTTTTTGGCAGGATGATAGATGCTTAAACTTCCTTCATTTTTCAAAAACCATAAGGAGGTGAGTCAAGGAAGGCAGGTCTCAGTTGCATGATAGTATTAGAACTTATTGTCCATTTGTTTGTTCCACATTAAAAAGCGTGTTGTAGAATAAATAGGCTTTTGACAAGTTTGGGTTGAGTAGAGGAAAATACGTTTGAGTCTAGAAGGTGACGTGTTCTGAGTGGGTGGTTCTGAGATATTTCTGGGTGGAGATTCATTGTCTTGAAATTAGAAGAACTTTATGTTTATGTAGGATAGTCAGAAGGTAGTAAGGAAAGAAAGCCCAACATAAAGGGATATTGAGAAAAATTTTCAAAAAAAGTTCTTAGCAAGAAACAAAAAGTTATTTGATGCTGTGTGCCTGCCACCTGTCCCTCTCTTGTATGATCTTGTCACTCTTCACCATACTATCTCCCATCTAGTTCTCTTGGGTGACTGGTAACCTCTGTGTTTGAGTCCAAATGGCAAGCCATCCATTCAAAGGCTGGGAGCAGTTTTCTGAGTGGGGTATGCTCAGCAGATCTTTTTAATCTCCCTGGCTACCCAATTGGAAAAGCCCATGAAGTCAGGCTTTCTGTCTTATCAGAGTTAAGTCATAAGGTAGGTGGTTTACCTTTTGTAACCACTGAGTATTTGGTAGGCGGAAAAAAGGAGTAAACTGGGCAGGGTGGGGATGAGAATTGGCAAGAAACACTAAGACTTCTGAGCCTTGGAAATCTGTACAGAATGTTCAGAGGACAGGCTGGAGCAGAATCCAAGTACTTGGAAACTGAGATGATACAGAGTTTTTGGCATAGATTAATCTTAATTTTTATTTTTTAATTTCTCCAAAGGAAAATGATTGTGAAAACCAAGCATGTCCTATTGGGTCCACCAGCCAATTTGTCATTACAGGCCTTCAGCGCTAGCTGGATTTGCAGGGTTAACTATCAAACAGGCCCGTGTGTCATCAGCTTCGCGATGAAATTCAATATCATGCTGATGAATGATCTGTCCCAGAGGCTGCTGAACAATAGTGTGTGGGCTCAGAATAGACTGGGGCTATAGACTATCCTCCATAGCAGACTAGAAATTGCCAGCAGAAATAGAAAGCTGCTTGTCAAAATGATAAGATTCAAATGGTGTTGGACTCTCTCTACCAGGATGGCAAACATGGAAGGGGTAGGAGGCATCATTCCTTAAAGTTTCTTTAGGGCTGTGCCTAGATCAGCCCAAAGAAAAGTGTTAAATCTCATGCTTCCTTATCAAGAAGTGATTTCCAACTATCATCAGACATATTTCTATACTGATTAGAAATAGAAAACCTGACTAAAACTTCACTGCGAATAAAATGCTCAGTTCCCAGGCAAATACTTAGCTACAACCACCTGTTCAGAAACCTTGGCCAAAAACAACAGGTTTGGCGTTTGGCAGCCTTTTAACTCCAGGGATGTTCCCCAAACAGTGAAATATCCTTTGTCCCCAAAGATGAGAACAAATGTGTGTTTCTCAAACTAAAAATATTTTCAGACAGAACTGGTCAGAGTTGATGGGCTTAACTTTGGGAGAAAATTCTGTTTTAAAGACCGAGACTTCCAACTTCTTCTCAACAAATCGACTGTATTAAGTTGCCTTAAAAAATCTGAAGAGACAAAAAGGGGCTGATTCCAAATTTAAGCACCTCCGAAATTCTCCCAGGGAAGGCAATCCTGCCATTATTAAGGAAGCTGTGGCTCCATGTGATTAGACTGTTTTGCATTCTTTGGGTTGGTATTAACATGCCCAAGGGCATCTGGTTTAATAATGAAAGTCTTTGTATTAATCTTTCCTCTGAGGATTAGAAAGTGCTTTACAAACATGATCTATTTATTCACTAGCACATCCCTAAGAGAGGTAGGTGGCAAATATGATCCTGTTGGACAAATGGTGAGACAGGAACAGGGAGGTTAAGTACAAAGATATACAGGGAGTTAGTGGCAAGATCAGGAATGTCCAGCACTGATGTGGCCACAGAGCTAAGCTTTCTTCCTAAACTTAGGCTCCCAAAGGCTGTTCTAAGGATTAAAGCAGATCCAGCCTTATCTTAAATAAGTGCCTATAAGCAAATCTCCTGGTTTAAAGAGGTGCAATTGGAGATGGAATTATTTGATAGGACTTGAGTTGAAGGTAAAGTCTTTAGACTCAAAAGGCTATTTCTGTGCTCATTTGTTAGAAGATATGAGATCATGCAACTTTTATGCCATTTTATACAAAGAAAACTAAGTAACTGGAATTTTAGATATGCATTTGAAAAACAGGCTCTTTAGATGCAGATGTTAGAGTTTCTGCACATGGTTTGTATATTCCAACTTCTTTAGCATACTTTTAACTTCTTAATTTCTTCCTTGCCTTCACTGTTTCTGGATACATTACAGCCACAAGCCTCCCTTCCCCCAAAAAGCTGAAAGATCCTTATTTGTCATTTTTTTCTTCTTTAAAATATTTTTGAGATGGCCTTCGTGGGATGTATCTTACTGTGTACATTATGGTTTTGTTTTTTGGTTTTTGGTTTTTGGTTTTTTTTTTAGTATATGGAGGACATAAGCTACGAATAAAGTTAATTAGTAGCTGAATATTTCTGGTAGACAGTCTGACAAGTTTGGGGAATATGTGTATATGTGTGTTGTCTGCTTGCTTTGATCACTTGTGTGGTAAATAGACATGCAGGGTAACTATGGCAACCTGTGCTGTAGGTTTGTGAGAACAGAGGGGACTCAGCTAATGGACAAAGGGTAGTTTGTTAGAATAGTTGGTTATGATTAGAGAAAGGTGGCACCAATCAGGACACTTTAGATGCACATGTTTTAAAGAACACAATCAATCCAAATAATTTTACATTGTCTATAGCTATAAAAGAAACAGGTAACTAAAATGATTCAATTTTGTTTGATTTTTAAAATACATGGTTATTTTTTAATGCATTGAGAAATTGAATTTCATAAAGCATTTTTGAAGCTAAACTTGATTGACTTAAAAGTAAATGGGATATTTATTTTATTCTTTCAGTATTTCTTTTTCTGATAAGTTTTTTTTTTTCTGCAATTTTAAAAGGCTAAAAACTAAACCCAAGACTTTGATGATTGGCAGACATGTATTTCATTTACCTACCTATAGAGGTCAGGCTTGAAGTTTATATGATGAAATACCAAGCACAGGACTCCACTTGGATGGTGAGAAGATGGGTTGATTTGCTTTTTGTTTAGAACAATTAACTGTCTCATCTTTAACTTTGAGGTAAAGCCTTTATGAAACGAAGTTGGTTCTGGGAGTGGGATATCAAGTTTGATCTAGATTACGAAGAGGAAGGTGAAGGAGAATCAACTAAAATTCTAATCTATGGCTTTCAGAAGTTTATCCCTTCTCTCTTTTCCTTGCCAAGAGTCTTTATTTCATGTAGAGCTTTTCTCAGGGGATTAGCTCTAGAACTCCTTTTCTTGGCTCTTGTTTTATGAACTGGACAGTTCTGCGGTCTCTTAGAAGTCAGAAGAGCAGCAAAGTGTTGGAAATACATTCAGACCTGCAAATCCCCTTCTATCCCTTTCCTTCCTGCTAACTACCTCCCCCCCCACCAAAAACCAAAACAAAACAAAACAGTGTGTTGTAATTTTATGAAAGGTAATGGCTTGTTGGAGGTCAGAGAGGGTCATGGAACCTACCAAAGGCTGAGGGTTAGGGTTAGAATGAAGGGTCAAGGATACCAAATTGTAGTGATCGCTTAGAAGAATCTGTTTTGATTTAGTCTATTGAAGAAAAGGATAAGAAGACTAAAAATAGAGGAGAGGTAATAGGATATAAGCCTTCCCAGTAAAAAAAAAAAATATAAGCTCCATGATGGCAGGCACTAGTGCCATTTTTGTCTTTGTAGCCCTGGTCTTGTGCAGTGCCTCTTATGTAGAAGAGCCATAATAAGTGCTTGTTGAACAGAATTGAATTGATTTTTACATAAGGAAATGAACTTTTGGAAGTTTACTCAACTTCAAAAGTTTTAAAAGTTCATTAAGCATACAAATTATGGGATAATATTTTAAATTTATTCAAAAGTTCAGTTTGCTGGACTTCAACAAAAATTTTGTTGTAGTCATTTGCATCAAAGATAATAACTGCCTAATCCTATTAATGAGTTTTACTTTTACCAAAGCCACAATAAACTTGAGAGGTTTTTATAAACTGTGGTTGTTTTTTCCTTTTAACCACAAGAAGGTATCCATTTGTTGAAAAGTGTTGTCTCAGAATTTAAAACATTGCTGTCACCATTAAATAATTAAATTCCTAAATGTGGGTGACTGTTCAATCTGAAGGATACATAGTCTATGCCATCGGTGCTCTCAAATCTAGAGTTAGATGTTCTTTATGCCCTCACTTAGTTTTTGAATCTTAGCTTAAGACCTCAGCAACCATCTAGTCTAATCTACAAATGAAAACAAGATTTTCCTTCCTAACATGACCAACAAGTACTTACCTTGCTTTACTGAAAAATTACTAGAGAAGAGCTACCTTTCATGGCAGCTCGTTACCCCATTTTGAGTAGTTTTAATTGTTAGGAAAATGCTTGACATCAAACTTAGCAGCCTCCATCTACCGTTCCTAGTTTCTGCCATTGTGGATCAAGTAAGACAAGTCTTTTCTCTTTCATGTGACAGCCCTTCAGATCCTTATGTCATCTCACCCTAATTCTTCTTTTCCCCAGGCTAAACATGGTAAATTCCTCATATGTCATGAACCCGAACTCTTCACCATCCTGGTCGCCCTTCTCTGGATGCTCTCAGTTTAAATGTCTTTCCTTGTATCTGGTGGTTAGAACTGAATATAAAACTACTGATTGGTTCTTAACTGAGCAGAATACAATTGTCTGATCACTTCCCTAATTCTGGACACTCTTCCCCTCTTAATGCAGTCTAAGAGTGCAGTGATTTAGATTTCTTGGCTGCTATGTTGTATTGTTGACTACTTACCAAGCAAAAAAGATTTTTTAATGAACTTGGCAAATATTAACAACATTAACAGCTTTATATAGTCCTTTAATGTTTGCAAAGTGCTATACATATGTTATCTCATTTGATAACAAATATAAACATTTCCATATACAAAGAAGATCACAAAACAAGGATAGTACATGAAACTGAATCTATGTAGAGCTATGTTTTAAATATATATTAAATTTAACATGGTATTCCAACACTGGCCCACTTATTCTCCTTCTGCATTTCTTTCTGCTATTTTCTTTGTATTTTTTACTTTGTTATTTTTTTGTGTGTGATATTACTATCATTCCTCCTACTCCCCATCACCAATAAAATAAAATAAAAACAAAACCCAAGCAAACAAAATAAATCCACACACTGGCTGCATCTGAAAACATATGTCTTACTCTATTAGTCTATCATCTCTGTCAAAAGTACGAGCATCACGCATGATTCGTCATCAGTCTTCTGGAATGATGATTTGTCATCACACTGATCAGACTTCCTAAGTTTTTCAAAGTTATTTTCCTTTGTGGTCTTATTGTGCTCCATTTTTTCTTCACTCTATATATCAGTTCATATGAGTCTGCCAAGGTTTCTCTGAATCCATGCCTTTCATCATTGCTGAGGACATAATATTCTCTTACATTCATATACCATAATTTGGTCTTTCATTCCCTGATTTACAGTTACCCACCTTGTTTCCAGTTCTTTGATACCATAGAAAGTGTTGCTGTAAGTATTTTTTGTGGATATTTCTTCTTCCCCATGTCCTGTGACCTCTTTGAGATATATGCATTGTAGCAGTATTGCTGGGTCAGTAGGTATTCACAATTTATTGATCTTTTAGGACCTAGGTATGAATTGCTTCCCCAAAACTTGGACCAATTCGTAGTAATAATAATGATGGTGATGATGATGGTGATGCAAACGATAGCTTGCATTTATATAGCATTTTAAAATTATCTCCCTTTATCCTCACAGCAACCCTGGAAGGTAGGTATTATTCCCACTTTACAGATGAGGAAAGTGAGGCAGACAGAGGTAAATTGACTTGCCTAGGGGACACAGCTAGTAAGTGCCTGAGGCTGAATTAAAATTCAAATCTTCTGGATTCCCGGTCCTATTCTCTGTGCACTAAATGACTTAGCTGCTGTCATTCATGCCCACAATATATTATCACCTTTTCTACTTTTCAGACTCTTTATGTTTCTTCAAAATTCTTGAGACATGATGAGGTTCTGGGGTGGGGATGAAACCCATAAGTAGACCTTTGCTGTGGATGGGTATACTTTATTCAAGTCCTATCAGCAATACTTTACTGTTCCTGTCCTTCCCTGGTTCCTCCAATAATTGTCTTTTTCCTTTTTTGTCATCTTTCTTAATCTGCTTGGTTTGAGATAGAACTTCAGGGTTGTATTAACTTGTATTTATCTTATTATTACTGATTTGAAGTATTTTTTATATGGTCATTGATAGCTTGCACTTTTTCTGAAAAGCATCTATTCATTTTCTTTGATTATTTATGTAGTGGGGAATGACTCTTGTTCTAATAATGGGTTTCATTCCACCATGTCATAACAATAACCATGAGGCAAAATTTTCCTCCTTGCATTAGGATCCCTAGTTCATCTTTCTTGTTACTCAATATTTTGTACAATTGTTTAAAGAAACATAAACCTATTTTTTAAACTGACTTTTTTCTTGAATTTTATGTCCTATTAATTTCTGGCTATAAGCACTCTTCTCCATTATACCTACTCTCCATGGTATCTAAAGTTCAGAATAACCAGAAACTTGAAGAGGAAGCTAAGAAAAATAAAAAAATGGTTTAAAAAAATAGATCGAGAGAAGAGATTTCAAAAAGAAGGATAAGATCTTTGCTTGGGTGATTTATACTAACAACTGAGAGAAGGCAGAGTCTTTTTAAATTATTTTCTTTCCATTTTCTCCATAAAAGAGAATGCCTTTTACATGGAAAATAATGGAACAAAAATAACTGACATGAAGTCAATACCCAAAATAAGTAAGGAGTTAGAGTTTATCTTGATGAATTCAAGACACCTAACCCTCTGCTACTGGTATGAAAAGAGTTGACAGATGTGCTTGCTGAGACATTGCTAGGGATAGTCAAAAGGTCATGAAAAATGGAAGAGGCTTGACAGTATTGGAGAAGGGCAAATGTTTTCCCAATTTTCAAAAAAGAACAAAGTCTGAAAACTCTAGGCCAGTGAGCTTGTCTTTGATTCCAGGAAAAATCTAAAATGGATCATGAAAGAGATGAATCATTGATTACAAAGAGCCAACATGACTTCATCAAGAACAGGTCAAACCAGACTGACCTCATTTCCTTCTTTGACAGAATGACTAAATTAGTAGATGAGAGGAATGTTCTGGCTATAGTTTATGTAGATCTTAGCTTTCAATAAAGTGTTTCTTATTATTCTTATGGAGAAGATAGAAAAAGATGGATTAGGTGATAAGACAAGCATTCACAACTGGCTGTTTCCTAAACTCTGAAAGTAGTTAATGGTTCAATGTTGACCTGGCAAGAAGTCTCCAGTAGAATACTCCAGGGATATATGTATTTAGCCCTATGCTATTTAACGTGTATATCATTGACTTAGATACAAGTATATAATAGTAAGCTCATCGAATTTACAGATGACACCAAGCTAAGGATAACTAACACAGTAGATGATGATTAGGATCCCAAAAGGTCTCCACAGGCTAGGGTTAGTAGGGTGAATTTAATAAGATGGAATTCAATAGGGTTAAATACAAAGTCTTGCAACTTGGGTCCATAAATTCAACTTCACAAATTTAAATGGAGAAGGCACAGTGAGACATAAAATGTTCTGAGAAAAGTCTGGGATTTTAGTTGATTTCAAGCTGAATGTGAATCAGCAATGAGAAATAACACTTCAAAAAGCTATGTGATCCTGAGTGGCGTTAAAAAGGGGAGGGACATAGCTTGCAGTATTAGGGAGGAGATAGTACCACTATCTTTTGTCCACATTAGGTCTTATCTGGAGATTTCTGTTCAGTTCTGGGCAATACAGGGGTAGCTAGATGGTGAAGTGGGTAGAAGCACCAGGCCTGGAATCAGGAGGACTCATCTTCCTGAGTTCAAATATGGTTTCAGGCACTTATCAACTGTGTGACCTAGGGCAAGTCACTTAACTTAACCCTGTTTGCCTCAGTTCCCTTATCTGTAAAATGAGCTGGAGAAGGAAATGGCAAACCACTCCAGTATCTCTGCCAAGAAAACCCTAGATGGGGTCACAGAGTTGGACAAGACTGAAAAATGAGTGGACTAGGCAATGCAGTTTAAGAGGGATGTTGGTATTCTTAAATGTTTTCTCAGGAATTGCCTTTCTCCACTCCTCCCCTCCCCCACCTCCTTCTACCTTCAAAAGGAGAGTAAAAGAGAGCGAAGAAAGGTTCTGTTAGGAATTCTCATTTGGCCCACTGCCTGAGCCTCAAGAGACCTGCCCAAATTCCTCTGAGGTCTTGACATGTAGGCTAGTGGTTTATTTTAATGTATTAGAGTATTGAATTGATTCATTGTAGTTCATAATAGGCTAGTAACTTAACAGAGATATAGAAGATAAATACCTTGCCCAAAGCCACTTAGAAAGTTATAGCTGGTTGTGGAAATAGAATTGACATTTAAAAAAAAAAAACTTCAGTCTAATGTTCCATGGGTTCCGTAGTGTTTGTATAATGCATGTTGAGATTTTGTGGCAACAGCACTACATTTTTATGCATTTCAAAATGAATTGCATGTTAGAGTTTTGGGGGTCACTGGATTTACTAACCGAGTCTTGGTGGCCCAGATGGAGCAATAGAGAAATGAAAGCTGTCACCAGATTCTGCCTCTTTGATCTTCCAAGAAATCAAAAAAGTTCAGTAAAGGAAAATTGGATAAAAGTCCTTTAAGCCATGAATTTTTATTGCTTCATTCTGTTCACCCCCAAAGAAGTGCCTAATCTATCCTCTTTTCCATTCCAACAATTCAACCAGCAGGGACGAACAGGTCAAGTATAAACAATATTGTTGTGGTCCAATTAACACATGACAATCAGACACCTATGCTGTATGACAGCATTGTTTGTCGATAACAGAAGATATTAATATCTATTATAAAAGTCGTTTTTTAAAAAATAAGGGACTGATAAAATTTGGCATTGCAATTTAATCAGCAACAATATATAGTTTCTCTGCGATATCATAACTGGATGAATGTGTGTTGAATTAGAAAGTGCCTTGAATTTGGAATCATGCCACCTGGGTTCAAAACCCAGCTCTAACAATTACTACTTGTGTGACCATGGGCAAGCTACCCTCCCTGGGTCTCAGCTTCTCTTTATATAAACGAGTGGCTTGGTCTAGGTAACAGCTGAAGTACTATGTCTAATCTCCAAATATGTAATTGGACAAATATGTTTGATAAATTTCATTTGGTGAATTGTACTAACACAAAGTACTGTATCCAGTGACAGTGCCTGAAAATGCTTTGTAAACTTTAAAATGGGCAACTACTAGGGCTAGCACTGGGTCTGGAGTCAGGAAGACCTGAGTTCAAATCAGACCTCAGACACTTAATAGCTGTGTGACCCTGGCCAAGTCTCTTAACCCTGTTTGCCTCAGTTTCCTCATCTGTCAAATGAGCTGGAGAAGGAAATGGCAAACCACCCCAGTATTTTTGCCAAGAAAACCTAAAATAGGGTCATGAAGAGTTTTACATGACTGAAATGACTGAACAACAATAATGAACAACAAACTTTAAAATATCATTCAATGAAAGGTTCAATTGTCTTGCACTATAATTGAGCATAGTGAGGTATGCCAGACAATTTGTGCTGTTAAGATAGTCAGTAAGCATTTATTGTCTGCCATGTTACTGGTGTACCTAGTAGTATGAGGTGTTTAGGAGGACTAGCACCTCTGGTGTGAAGGCTTGCCAAAGCCCTTTTCAGGGCTTCTCATCCACCTTTGGTGGCTACCTGACTCACCCAAGTCTCACCTGTGGCTCCAAGAAGCTGTAGCATGCTCAGTGGCCACATCTCAGTAAACTGTCCCGACAGAAGGGTTTAACCAGGTCGAAGGTAATCAACAGGTCACTTTAGAACTATTGGTGAGTTTAGGGGGATGTCTACCCCAAGCCTGTGAAGACTTCCCAGGATGGAACGGGTGGATGAGAACAAAAATTGTTCCAGTGGCCACAAAGGTGGCTAAAGTGGGTGCTTTGGAGTGCTTAGAGCTTGGTCAGACATCAAAGAAGCCAAAGTCATCTGCTGCATCCTGGGCCATAGCCAGTTGTCTTGACTTTTTATCTTGCCTCTAGACTTCAATGACTCAGAGAGAATGAGGCTGACAACTTTGTGCAACTCTACCTCCTTTAAATCCAATTCAGTCAGGAGAAACAACATGTAAAAATACATAAAAGTAAATGTAAACATATACAAAGTAAACATACACTAATATACTTAAAATTGAGATCAAGATAAAACTAGCATGGGTCAATCAGTAAGTACCCACAATTTATTATTAGATTTCCAAACTTTGACATTTTTGCCGTTATTTCAGTGATTCAATTCATACTGTATTCAATTCTGACTTGAATACTCCTGAAACTGAGGTGTCCTAATTATTCTAATAATAAAATAAAGTCTTTGAAACTCCTAAATACTCCTGAAACTGAGATGTATCCTAATTGTTCCAATAATTAATAAAATAAAGTCTTTAAAACTCCTAAATACTCCTGAAACTGAGAGGTGTCCTAATTATTCTAATAATAAAATAAAGTCTTTAAAACTCCTAAATACTCCTGAAACTGAGAGGTGTCCTAATTATTCTGATAATCAATAAAATAAAGTCTTTAAACCAATGAGGTACAAGGGGTGGAAGGGGTGGTATGACTTTGCATTCATATTTGTATTCCCAAACTTACCACAATGCTTGTCACACCACAAGTATTTCACAAATGCTTTTTCATTATAGTGAATGTACAAAAAAAAAGAACAATGCTTTCATTCAGTCATTTAATATGCCCACTTAACAGTGGTTAGTACAGACTTCTTAGCATTGTACTAAGTCAGAATGAGAAAGGCCCCTAGATGCTATCTAGTTCAATTTTTTTCTTTTTACCGATGGAGAAACTGAGACCCAGTGAATGTAAGTAAATAGTTCGATGAAGTAAGGGAGTAAACTAGTTAGAGGAATTGCTTGGTCTAGATCTCGTCTGGGACTCTTTTCAGTGCCCCCTATAAGAGAGTAGTTGGCACAATAATTGGGAGAATGTGACCTTTGAGCTAGGTAAAATTGGAATAGAAGCCCTTTAAAATAAATCATGAATATTAATTGCTTAATCCTCTCTGTCTCACTATGAAAACCCTCTCTTTTTCCTTCCCACTTTCCTACACTGCCCCTCAATTCATATATCAGAGCTAAACAATTCAAATATAAGCTATGTTTTGTTGGTCAAATTAACACAAAATGATGACACCAATGCTGTATGACAGCAGTCTACGTGGATAACGGAGGACACTAATGCCTGAGGACGCAGTCTACATTGTAAAACTCTGGGGGGGAAATGCTTATTACGTTGGGTCAATGTGATTTGGCCTACTTTTGTTTTTCTGCTCGGAAATGGTGTCAGTGTTAGTTATATCACTGTGGCTGGACTATTTGGCATCCTTCTTCCTTTCAGTGCCTTCTTAAAAGTTTTGTATGTTTATTTCTGACCTCCAAGAAACTAGACTAATCCCACTGACCTGATCTTGTCTATGGAAGAGGGCACCCTTTACTGGCAGAACAATCTAAAGTATACTTTTCAAAGGCAGCTATCTTTGCCTTGATCAAGAGCCGTTGTTGTCATTGAAGTTGAAGCTCTGAAAGGCCATTCTATTTATCAAAATTTGTTTTCCTTTCTTTCATTAGCGGGGTTTTAGTCACATGTCACTGAATCGTAGGAAAGGAAATCTGAAGTAATCTTTTGAAAATTATGATTAATTCCAACCATAGGCTGGAGGTTTTCCTAAATGTGGTCATTTACTACTCCTTCCTTGCCTTACTAAACTAGGGCAAGCATGTGGTACTATAGAAAGAGTGATGGTTTGAGAGTTAGAAAACTGGATTCAAATTTATTATTCCTTTATTATTTCCATATATTTCTTGTACTGATGTTTTTATAGGATCATATGTTGAGACCAGAAAAAGCTCTCTGAGGTCATCTAGGTCCAATTCCTTCATTTTACTGATGAGAAAACCAAGACTCCTTGGAATGTAATGAAAAGATTATACTATTTACTCACAGAGTATCCTCCCTTTTCAAGCTTACTTGAACTCCATGTAATGTTTTTTTAACCGATTTGGGAGACAGTGTAGTAGAATGAATTGAATGCTAGATTTAGAATCAGAAAGATGAATTTAAATCCTATCTTTGACATTTAATAGCTGTGTGACCATGGACTGGTTTCTTACCCTCTCTGAAGTACTGCTTTCCCTTTCTATAAAACTGAGATAATGAAATCTGTGGCATCTATTTGATAGATTTGGGGTGAGGCCACTACGAGAAAATATATTACTATGAAGCACTTTGCAAACTGTAAAGCTCTGAATAAATGTCAGTTATTACTAATATTATTGTTCTAATTCCTCCCTCTGGAGCAAAGCAGGACATGGCTATTTCCACTTCCATATGACAACCTTTTAAATAATCATGCTTCTCCAGGTCTTTCCCAAGCTAAACGTCTTTTAATTAGCTTTCAAATGGCATGAGATTAACCCCAGCACTATCATGGTTTCTGTCCTTTGGATATGTTAATGTCACTCACACAACATAGATGAAACTGGATATAGCATTCCAGATATGGTCTAACCCAGGGATGATTTGTTCTATGAAGTTTGAAATCAGTGAAAGGGCCCCACTTGAGGACATAGAGGGCCATATGTGGCCTCAAGGCCACAGGTTCCCCACCCTTGATCTAACCAGAGCAAAATTGGTAATTCTGAACACCATAATTCTATTAATGCTGTCTGTTTACATTAGCACCGCAGTAGGCACCCCAAACATTTTATTGTAGTTTTAAGCAAACGAAGATTTTTTGGGGGGACACCCTGTGTTTCTGTAATGAACTGTTCTCTTTGTGAATTGTTGTCTAGCTACAAATTTCACTTTCTTAGATTTGGACTATATCATTGCAGAAAATTTGATAGGGATATTATTTATGTCTTCATTTGAATATTGATAAGGACAGAGCCCTAAAGTATTCCACTGGAGACCTACATCCAGATTGTTAGAATGACCCATTTTTTTTTTAAATAGACATACCCTCTAAGGAATAGAGAATGATTCAGGAAGGGCTATGAGGATATTGCTTCCGCTGATACCAAATCAGGATCACTGCAGCTAAATTCTTTTTGTGCTTATGATCTCTCTGACAAGGACCTTGGGCAGCTTGGGAACATACACTGGCATGTGAATCTCCCAGGGGATCACTTGTACCCCAAGGAAAAACATTCACAAATACAGGCAGACAAACAGCCTGGAGCATCAGTGACTACCTCTCTTCCCTCCCAGCTGTGCTCCTCTTCTGCTCACACAGTGTTATCTGTCTCTTTTTTTTTCTCTTTAGTCTCAAGCATTATAAGTTTCTGCAGAGGCAGTATGGTGAAGAATGCTTTCTAGATACCAGCAATTTGAATTTTCCTTCACTTACCTGGGGTAAGCCACCTGGGGTGGCTACATATAACCACAACATGGGAGAGAGGTTGGTATAGTCTTTGGGACTGTTGACCATAGCTACCCTCTTCCCACACTCACCTCTGTTCTATCCTATCTTCCTTTCTGTGCTAAAAATAACTCTGAGTGCAATCATTGAGACAGTTCAAATCCAGCTAACCATGACATCATTCCAGTCCACATCTGGCCTTCTCCACAAAGGTATCACAAAGCAGTCAAACGCCTTACTGAAATTCAGTCGTACTATGACTGTGTCATTTCCCAGATCTACCAGTTAAGTAACCCTGCCAACGAGGAAATGAGGTTGCTTTGCTGCATGAGTTACCTTAGGTTTGCAGAGAACAATTCAAGAAGCCAAGTGTTTACAGGCTGTTTAATACTTTGTTCTCACATTGTTCTAAGAATTTCTATCAAGATCAACAATCTGTAACTGGCAGAATTCTCCTTTTTCTTCCAGTACAAGGATAATGTCTCCTTCCCATAACATCTAGCGTAGAGCTTCACATCCAGATACTCAATCCATGTGTTATTTGAATAATAAAAAAAGAAATTTATATTTTAATTTGAAACGTAATCATAATATCTTTCCCGGCAATCTATATTTTTTTTTTTTACGGAAACATTAGAGCGATGTATTTGGGTCCCATAAAACTAAATGATCTGCAACAATGACATGACTTAAATTACGCTTGTATGGGAATTATTTTTGTTATATTCACTAGTTTTCCAGTTATTTTCATCCTCTCATACATTTAGAAATGAAACACAAGTTGGCAAAGTGTGCCTAGGCCTTTGATGGAATTTGTCATAAATTCAATATCATCCATGTTCTGTTTCTGCCTGTAAATTGTACCATAAAGCTGTATTGCTAAGCTCTTGGGAATGTTAAGCCAACCAAACAAGAGAACATTCCTTACTTTGCAATATAGATTTACAAGATGCCCTGGAGGTAGCACTATTTCTAAAAAAAGGTGTGTCATGAAGAGCTCTTGTTTCCTTCTATACCCTGAGGGTATTATAGACCCGGTATGGAGAGCTTCTTCATATAATTTGCTAAAATGAAATCATATAGCTGAGTTAGAAGCCAGAGAAAAACCACAATGTGTATGGCAAGCAATATGAAGTATTAATTTTTTTTTTAAAAAGTATAAAATGAACACAAATACTCTACTTAGACTGTGTTACCTATTTGCTAGGTGGCATGGTGGATAGAGTGCTGGAATCCAGAAGAACATAATTGAAATGTTGCCTCAGATGCTAGCCTTGTGGCTCCAGGCAAGTCACACAATTTCTGTGTAATTCTCTATAAAACGGGCACAACACTAGTGCTTACTTCACGGGACGCTAGTGAGGATCAAATGAGAAAACGTGTGTAAAGCACCTTTGCCAACCTGAAAGCATTTTATAGATAGGATAGTGACTGAACCTCTGATTTCATTGGTCCATGGATCCCCAAGGTGAAGGAAACTCCATCTACCAATAGGAGTCACAGCTTTCTCTGAAATTCCTACTCTTAGAAAGTCACTAGAGCCCTGAGAAAGAGAAGGGGAAGGAAGGAAGGAGGGAGGGAAGGGAGGAAGGAAGGAGGGAGGTAAGGAAGGAGGGAAAGAAGGAAGGAAGGTGGGAGGGAGGGAAGGAAGGAGGGAGGGAAGGAAGGAAGGAGGGAGGGAAGGAAGGAGGGAGGGAAGGAAGGAAGGAGGGAGGGAAGGAAGGAGGGAGGGAAGGAAGGAAGGAGGGAAGGAAGGAGGGAGGGAACGAAGGAGGGAGGGAAGGAAGGAAGGGAGGGAGGGAAGGAAGGAAGGAGGGAGGGAAGGAAGGAGAGAAGGAAGGGAGGAAAGAGGGAAAGAAGGGAGGAAGGAAGGAAGGAGGGAGGGAGGGAGAGAGGGAAGGAGGGAAGGAGGGAAGGAGAGAAGGGAGGAAGGGAGGAAGGAGGGAAGGACGGAGGGAGGGAAGGAAGGAGGGCGGGAGGAAGGAAGAAAGGGAGGAAGGAAGGAAGGGAGTAAGGAAGGAGGGAAGGAAGGAAGGGAGAAAGGGAGGAATCTAGCCAGTAAACCCCAAGTTAAGTGGGCAGCTTCTGGCCATCAAAATTTACCTTCCTCGGCAGAGGGAGAGGGAGAGGATGAGCTGAGTTACCCAACTGGCTGGGTCCCCTTTCAGGCAGCTCAGTCTATTCACAGGTTGTGTTTGTCCTTTGTTTTTGAAGAGGACCATGACATCAGGGAATGATGAGAATTTCAGTCATTTCCCCCCAGGGTCACACAGCTATTATGCATCAGAAGTAAGGCTGAAATCCAGGTCTGCCTGTATTATATAAATGATAGCTATTATTACTATTACTGTTATTCATTTTTATTGATCTCCTTCTTTAGGAAGCAGTCTGAGTTATAGTTGCATAATCTTCTCCCGGGGGTTTACATGAAGTTATCACATGTTAATCATTTCATACATATTCCCATTTCTAACAGTCTTGTGAACATTTGGTGGCATTATTATCCTTCTCTTTCAGATGGAGTGTGTCTGAGAGAGAAGATGCTAATTATTTTCTGGAGTCATGTAACAAGTTATTATAGGAGCCAACCATAAAACACAGCTATTCTGATTTTAACATTGCCTGATAAAATGTTTGACATTGGATTGAATAATTAGAAAATTGTGGAACAAGAGTAATTAATGATCATGGCAATGACCTATAGCTGTTCTTTACTTAGTCCCTTTCAGATAGTTCTTTACTCTTTGTATGAGGGATATGAAAGGTACTTGATATTATGACAAACAAGTCAACTTTCTATTGTGTGCGTGCACATGTATGTTGTCAATTAGTCAACAAATTATGAACATTTACTTTGTACCAGTCAAAGTGCTATGTACTGAGAATATAGACAATAGTACCTGACTATTGCCTTTATGCTCTCTCTGCCCTCAAGTATGGACTTGTAATGATAACTAAAGGAAGACTTATTGAATGCATGTCCTTATCTGTTAGAATATTTTTGAGACTTTTAACTAAAGAAGAAAATTTAATTTCAAGAAATAGGCACTAGTTCAGATTTCTTTTACATATAAAATTAGTTGCTGCCTGAGGTAATGTAGTACTACTGCAATTAAAATTACTGAGATTTTCTGAATTAACCTCAAAGTAGAGGTATGTATGTGTGCTTATATGTGTTTCCCTGCAATGTAATATTGCATTGTCTTAAAATTTGGAAAACAGATTTCCTCATGAAGTACAATTCTAATGACAAAATGGATTTATGTATTTACTGGTAAGGATTTAGATAAAACAAATAAGCATTTGTCAATATGATCTTATTTTTCTTCTAAAAATTCCAATAACTATAAATTTTATCTTTGATCCAAATGTAACTAAAGATGAAGGCAACACAGTAGTAAAAATAAAAACATTTAACATTAAATATGGCAAAAATCTGTTTTCATGTTAATCATTGAATTCAAGAAAGGATTATACATCCTTATAAACTATATGTTGAATTTGTTGTTTAGTCATTCAGTCATGTCTGACTCTTTGTGACCCCATTTGGGGTTTTCTTGGCAAAGATACTGGAGGGGTTTGTCATTTCCTTCTCCAGCTCATTTGACAGATGAGGAACTGAGGCACACAGGGTTAAATGATTTGCCCAGGGTTACACAGCTAGTCAGTGTCTGAGGCCAGATTTCAACTGGGGAAGATGATGAGTCTTCCTGACTTTAGGTCCAACACTCTGTACCACCTAGCTGCCCAATAGTTAAGCATTTATTATCTGTCTCTCTATATGTCGGGCCCTGTGCTAAGTTCAGCGGCTACAAGGACAAAAAAAATGGCTCTGCTTGAAAGGAGTTTATGTTCTCTCAGAGAAACAGACTTATGCACATTTAAATAAATATAATATCTATACCAAGTAATTTTAGTGTAGGCCAAACAGCTGAGGGAATGAGGAAAGGCCCTCATGTAGAAAGCAGAGCTTGAACTGAATTTTGAGGGATTGGGATTCTAAGGGGCAGAGGTGAGGAGAGAGTGAATTCCAACCATGGGGGGACAATATGCACAAAGATAGAAGATGGAATTTCATGGATTGTTGTGTTTGGGGATCAGCAAGTAGGTTTGAGTTGGCTCGTGTAAGAGTGCATAAAGAGGAATATTGTTCTGGAAGATTGTGACAGTGGTCTAGAATTCAATTGTGAAGAGCTTTAAGTGTCAATCAGGACAGTTTATATTTTGATACCACAGGAAGGTATAGGCAGCCACTGGAACTTTTTGAGCAGGAAAGAACTATGGTACTTGGGAGGATCACTTTCACAGCAGCTGTGAGGAGGATGGATTGAAGAAGGGAGAAATTTGACTTGATGCATCTTATTAAAATGTGATCTTCTTTTGGTTAGAAATATTACATGATTGTTGGCCCCAAATTCTTTCCCCACAGTGTTTCTCTTATTGTCTGTGTTCAACTCTAATTGGCTTCCCTGAGGTAAATTGATCCTGATTACTTTCTATATGCAAATGATAAAATTTAGGGGCAGAGTTACCATTCAATTTCTGAATCCAGGTAAGACCAAGCATAGATATTTGTCCAATTGGATTTTAGAAAGCCTCCAATTATTACTTAATGAATTGGAATTCTAAAATCTTTTTGCTGGAATATAATGATTAACAGAATTGTTCACTTTGTTCTTGTTCGATATTGTTTAGATACAGTGTTATCTGTACTCCCTTGTAATGGTTGATTTATGTGACAATACTCAGTACGGCTTTGGCAGAGGAATAGTCTTTCCATGTCAATAAAGGAAGAAACAAGGAGAAAGGTAGTGAGTGGGGATATTTGGAGCTTGCTTTGGAAATCAGGAATATTTATGCGTTTAGCTTGTTAGTAATTATGCTTGTAATGTTCATTCAATTCCGCTAAGAATCAGGAACACCTATTTAGTGGGGTTTTAATTTTTTTTAATAAAGGGCAAGTGTTTTTTAGAGATGAGATCCTACAACTATTTTTTAAAGTATCAGATAGGTCAACTTGACAGTGTTATGATAAGGAAGAATCAGATCAGGTCAGATGTGACAAGTTAGTAGGGGCATAGGGGTAGGAAGCCAGAACAAAAAGCCAGAAGTCACAGTTTTTGTTGTTTAATTGTGTCCAATTCTTCAAGACCCCATTTAGGGTTTTCTTGGCAAAGATAATGGCATGGTTTGCCATTTTCTTCTCCAGCTCATTTGACAGATGAGGCAACTGAGGCAAACAGGGGTAAGTGATTTATCCGGGGTCACACAGCTTGTAAGTGCCTGAGGCCAGATTCGAACTTAAGAAGAATCTTCCTGTCTCCAGGCCTGGTGCTGTATCCACTGTGCCACCCAGCTGGGAAACCATAGCAGGGAAGAATCTAGAGCTCAGCCATAGTAGAGACAAGTTTACCCATGAGAAGGAAAAGTTGTCTTGTGGTTTTTTTTTTTGTCGTTGTTATTTTTGTTTGCTTGTTTTGTATTTTTAATAGAGCTGAACTGTAGCAACTGTACATTTCTTTAGACTTTAAAGGCAACTCAGAGTTCCAACAGTTTAGATCACTGGTTAGATTACTGGTAAGGATTTAGATAAAACAATAATAATAGATAAACAATAATGAGATATTTATAATTGATACACACAGATGTGTGTACGTATATGTGTGTGTGTGTGTGTGTGTGTGTGTATGTATATATGTCTTCAATGATAAAAAATGCTACCTGGCTTCCAGTATTGATTTCTTCTCTTATACTTAAAACAGAAGCCTCTTCTTTGTTCCTTCTTCACAGTAAGCATTTACCAACATGGGACTTTTAGGTTGAGAAGAATATAATGGCAATAAATGGTCAACAGTGGTATTAATTAAGCAATCTCATGCATGTGTATACATACATGTGTCACACACACATATACCCACACATATTTATGCACACAACATACAATGGGCTATCAACAAAATTCCTGCCTTTGAGGAATTTAAGTCAAGTCAAATGATAATAACCAATATTTATATATTGATTTAAGATTTGCAGAGTGCTTTCTTCACAGTAAACCTAGGATGGCTGTGTTTTCCCCATCTAAAATATGAGGAAAGTGAGGTTCAAAGTAGTCAACTGACTTGCCCAGGATCACATAGCCAGTACATATTAGAGTCAGAATTTGAAGCCAGGTCTCACCTGATTCCAGGTTCAAGGCTCTTAAAGCTACAACATACAAAATATTAGAATCTTAATTTTTTCATCTGTAAAAGGGGAATAATTATGCTTGTACTACCCAAGACGCAGAGTGATTGTTGTGAAGATCAAATAGGGTTATTTACATACATAAAGTACTTTGTAACTGAAACAATGTTTTTATAATCTTTTTGGACACACAGCCATCAACAGAACGTAAAATGCTATGTTATAGGATAAACAAGGGGTGGGACTAAATGACCTTTAAAATCTCTTACAGCTCTAAATGTATGATCAACAAGTGCAAATTAATGTAGTCCCAACCGAATAGCATCAAGGTAAAAAGGTACCAAGTGGAGAATCATTCAAAGAGAAGGCAGGTGGGTTCAATCACAGAAAGTTCCTAGGGGACATGCAGATCACATTCTGAAGTGAAAGAAAATTTTGAGGTTAATCTTGGTTTAAACCCTGACTGCCCAATAATAATAATACCATTTTACAGATCGAGATCTTCAATGGGTGAGTCTTTGCAACAAAAGCCTGCAGACATGTCTTTCCGCTGCTCTCTTACTGTGTTCCTGTTGTCTAAATGGCTTATGTGAAGATTCTCAACCCCATCACATGGGATGTTGTGACAGTGGCTGGTGAAATAAATTGCACTCCTAAGACAAAGAACTTTGGTAGACAGAATGGATTTTTTTTTCCATGGTATTTGAAGACTACCTTGTCTGCACTCAACTTTACACTCAATTACATAAACTGAGTACCCTTTATAAAGAGTATTAAGAGCACAAGAATTCTACCTTGTTTTGGAGGTTGTTTTTTTAAATCTGGATTTAGAGAAACTATTGGAATTCCTGAACTTTGTCCTTCAAAAGACCGCCAAGTCGTTGAATTTTAAAGTCATGGGAATCCTCAATTGCCCTCATCTGTTGAAATTTAATAGTCAAATGCTTCATTAAAGCAAATATAGATGTTATATACATATATGTATGTGTGTATACAAATATATATATACATGTACATATGTGTATTCTATAATACTTATATATTTTTCATATAAGTATCCATATACATTTTATATGGCTTCAGAAAGATGATATTTAATTTGACTAATGAGTGGGCATAGTGATATTTATTTTAATGGAAAATACGTTGAAATAGAAAATCTCTTTGGCAATTTGGAATTTTAAATCTGTAAGTCAAAGAAATTGGTGTTATGATCCATGAAGGAATAGTTTTTATGGGCAGAATGACTTGTACATGGCTCAGCCACAAGAAAAGTAGAAATGTTTCTTGTTTAATGAGCCATAAATGCTTAGGTTCTGAAGGAGGGGAAGAAAAATCTCTGAAATGCCTTAGCATTTAACATTGTTAGATTTTTTTTTTAAATGAACAAAATGTCAATGTAGGAAAACATAGGTCAGCCAGCCCCTTTGCCCCAAAGCCTTTTGTTCTGATATGGAATCATTTGTAATATACACATGGCACATCAGGTTACCTGGGGTGACAAATTAAGATGAATTATGGTAAATCAAATGCTGAGATGACTAAATAGTCATTTTAAAATTAGAGCCCCTAACAAGATGAATGACCTTGGACAAGAGGCTTAAGATCCTTGGGGCCCAGCTTCTCTCTTCATGTGATGTGGAGTTGAACTAGATGATCTGTAAAGTTCCTGCCAACTCTAGCATTCATTCAACAGGCATTTATACTGAGTGCTTACTATATGCTCAAACTTTTTTTATTGTATAGAGTATCATGTTTTATCATTTAGTCATTTTTTTTCAGTTGTGTCCAACTCTTTGTGACCCCTTTTGGGGTTTTCTTGGCAAAGATATTGAAATAGTTTACCATTTCCTTCTCCAGCTCATTTTACAGATGAGGAAATGGAGGGTTAAGTCACTTCCCAGGGTCACACAGCTAGTAAGTGTCTGGGGCCGAAGTTGATCTCAGGAAGACGAGTCTTCCTGACTCCAGGCCTGGTGCTCTCTCCACTGTACCACCTAGCTACCCGTAGAGTGTTATGCAAACAGGCTAGACTAGATGACCTTTAAGATCCCTTCCATCTCTAAATCTAGGATTTTACGGTCAACAAGTACAAAAGAACACAGTATAAACTAACATCAAACTAAAAAGGTTACCATGTGAAGACTCACCCAAAGGTGGGACAAAAGTACTAGGCACTTTGGATTCACAGACCAAAATGAAACAGTTCCTGCCCTCAAGTAGCTTCTATTCTGTTTTTTATTTCTATGCTTTTCTGTCTGCTTTAGAAAACAAACAGCTATTATATTTAAACTACTTTAGCCATGTTCATAACTATTAACATTTCTTCCTTGTTCTGAAAGTGACCTTTTTTTTTATTCTTAAAGTAAATTCTACAACATTATCTGGCCCACTATCAACTTAGAACTTTGTCATTAGTAGGCTTTGGTAAAGATTCGTGCTTATTGATATCATATGTAATATGGTATGAGGAAGTAATCAACAGTGAACGAAAAAGCATTAAATGCTTACTTTATGTCAAGCCTGTTCTAGGTGCCAGGGATACAACAATAAAAGGGAAATAATCTCTGCCTCAAGGCTTTTATATCCTAATGGGGGAGATAAGGAGTTCTGAAATCAGCTGAATAATGGATAGAACAATAGAACAGTCCATTGATAGGCTTTTCACAGGTTGATACTCTGAGTACTCTGTAGCAAGTACTCTGAGCAAGAAATGGAAGGAGGGAGAAGGTGCTGCTATCTTTTCACTCTGGACAAAGACCCAGAGTAAAAGGGACTGGAATGTACATATACATATATACATGAGGGACTGGAATATACATATATACATAGTTTTTCTTAGCCAAGTGACCTTGTGACCAAGTGACCTTGCCCAAATAATCTTGGGAATTTCTAGTTTGGAGGGTAGAACTCCAGCAGCAACAGGATGGGAAAAAGCTACCATGAAGATAAGGAAGTCTAGTCCCTAGGAGTCTGGAACCTAGGAGCCCAGTTCTTCCTGTCTGTAGTCCCAGAGGTCTAATACTTACTTCTCAGGAGAAAGTGAGGCTGGTGACCTTGCAGGGCCCTCCCTCACTTAAATCCAATCCACTTGCAGGTCATGGCATCACTTTCCGGATGCCATGGTCCTCTTCAAGAATGAAGGACAAACCACAAACGGCAACAGTGTAGAAAGAGTTTATACAGTAGCAGCAGTATTGTTTTAAGAATGACTCTGGGTGACTAAGTAATTTTGAGTACTATAAATACATAAATTAAAAATAAAGGACATATAAAGAAAGGCATTATTTGCATCCAGAGAAAAAAAACTCATAAATAGAAGTATGTATAGAATAATTTTACATGTATATGTATATATATATATATATGTATACATATGCACATATGTGTCTGTGTGTATGTATGCCTATTTGTGTCTAATGGTGGCCATCTCTAGGGCAGGCTGGGAAGGGAAGAAAAAAAGGAGGGGAAATTTACATGACAACTTTATTATATATTTAAAAGGAATAGCAAGTTGTATATAACAGATTTGCAGTTTCACGTGCAATCATCTTTTTTGTTATACTGTATTATGGAAATGCTTGTTTTATTCAATAAATTAAAAATAAAATACATAAATTTTTTAAAAGGACTTAATGTGTAACAAAATGTGGAAAGACTGTTGGAGCCACAGTCAGACCTGGATTTGAGTCTTAGGCCCATCTCTTCTTAGCTGTGTGACTGTGGGCAAGTCTCTTTACTTCAATTTTCTCATCTGTAAATGGAGATGATATTCTATACTTTGTTGTCATAGAGCTTTTGTGAGGAAATGGTTTTATAAACATTAAAGGGTTATATAAATGGGATAGGACCTGGATAGGAGGAATTGGACCTGTGATTTCATTGGTATAGGAAACTTCCAGAAGAGGAAACTTTCTATCAACGAAGTTTGTCAACTTCTGTACAAGTTATATGCTTATTGTGAGCCATCATTATATAATCTATTTCTAAGCAACTTCTTTTGACACTTAATTATTACTTATATTCTCATAAGTCTTTCAGTATTCTTATGTTGCCTTTAGTGAAACTAAAGTATTGAGGAAAGGAAAAGGTTCTACAAGTTAATCTTATTCATAATAGCAGCGCATTTTTATAGCAGCCTTGTTTACAAGGTACTTTCCTTCTCATTACCTTGAGAGGTGTCTAGTCCAAGTATTGTCATCACTGCCTTTGTACGAATGAAGCTGTCATGGCTCACAGAGATCAAATGACTCGGCCAACTGTGGGAGTCAGGATTTGAACATAACTCTTTTCTGACACCATTTATGATATTCCATCCATTACAACACAGCATTTACCTAACATTCAGCAAGAACATTAGCAAACAATAGATGATCAACATTTAGAAGCAAAGATGTAAAAAGGACATTATCTGGATAGGGACATTTCACCCTGGTTAGAAAGAAGATGGAGATGGCTATTTACAATGCGTTAAGGATGGAGTCTTTATTTGGAGAGTGATGGCAATCTTTATAGAAGGAAGAGTAATCAAAGCTCTGGTCAAGGAAGATAAACTTAATCCAGTCTAGGGAAGAGGATACGGCACTAAGTGTATTGGTCTCTCAGGTTAGAGAGGAGCAAAGATTAGACCATCTAGTACTGAGGTTCTGTGCCTGGAGTTTGTGAACTTTATAAAAAAATATATTGGTAATCATATTCCAATATAATTGGTTTCCTTTGTAATTATACACACACACACACACGCAATTTTATGCAATTAAAACATTATTTTAAGGTATCCATAGGCTTCACAGACTGCCAAACATGATCCAAGACACACACACACACACACACACACACACACAGAGTCTAGGAACCCTAGATCTAGTCTAGCTTTATCATTTTACAGAGGACATGGGATCAGAAAGGGGAAATGACATGCCTAAGGTCACACATTCGGCTGGTAGAAACCACTACTCTTATTTTGGGAAGTCGCCTGCAGTGGCTCCCCACTCCACTAGAGGGCAGCAGGGTGCAGGGACTGGAGTTCAAGGAATAACCCTACCCCTACAGCAACTTTCTAAAATCTGCTTTCTTAGTACCTTCTGAGTTAGCTTTGAGATTGTGCCTCCATACTGCCATGCCAAAAACCATCGCATTAGCCTCTTAGACTGTGTGTGTGTGTGTGTGTGTGTGTGTGTGTGTGTGTGTGTGAAATAAGACTAAGGCAGATACAAGGAATGGTGGAAAGATATTCTTATCAAAAGGATAAAAAAAGATTAATCTATTTCCTGTTCTCCTTGAGCTCTCTACCCCTTTTTGTTTGTTTTTAGCTAGTATTTATTTAGAGCAAAGCACCATACATATGATGATTTGATCAGTTTCTTCAATTGTGAAACAGATTTCCTCGTAGGCAAGTAACTCAAATCCCTTTGGAGATCTAGGACTTTCAAGGTCTTTATTAAAGACTATAACAGAGCTTCTGCAATTAAGAACAAGAGGAAATGCTCTGTGTATGTATAGGTACACACACATTTCATTTGCTGGAGGTTCACAAGGGTACATCCATATGTCCTTTGTTTATCCCGCAGTGCCTTGTGATAGGACAAGGTCAATAAATGTTTGTTGAGTGATTGGACAAATGAAGGAATGAAATAGAAAATCATGTATTAAGCACTGAGACTTCAAATAGAAAAGCAAAACAGTGCCTGCTATCAAGGAGCTCAAATTCTAATCAGAGGAGACAACATTTCCAGAAAGGTTGAAGGGATGACTGAGTATTAAATGATAGCTGTATTACTCTCAGGTGCAAATTGGCTGTTCATTCTTGTTTAATTCTATTTTTTATCGTATATAATCAGGGTTCATATTGGATGAAGCCTCACTTTTCCAGGTGTGGTCAAACAAAAGAGGACCTCTGTGAAACGTCCAAAGATTCTCCTTCAGTCATTAATGGTCCACCAGTTAGCAGTGTTCAGTACAATGACTGGTCCCTAAAAACTACCCAAAAGATGAGACTTACTATCTCCAAAAAAGAAAGGGGAGTTATAAGTAGTTTTACTTCTCTTTTGCGACTAATTTTCTTTATACTTCCTAGGCATCTTTAATCTTGATTTTTTAGATTCAGTGATTCTCTTCCTCTAGGAAGAAATGTCAGTTCTTGGACATTTAATGCCCTTCACAGTTTGAGTCCTACCAGTTCACAATATTTCATCTTCCCTCCCTTTTCCTTTGTACAAGATGTTTCCCAGACCTCCTTTCATACCTTCACCTCTTGGCATCTCTCGCTCCCTCTAAAACTCAGCTCAATATGACACAAAACCTTTCATGATTCTGCCATAATTTTCCTGCCAGTTGATGATACCCTTTCTCCCTTATCCTAACCCCTAAGTTTATATTTACTTACTCTTTATACTGTGTCTCATCCAAGTAGAATGTAAGTTACTTGACAGCAGGGACTGGTTTTTGTTTGTATGTTTTGGTTTTTATATCTCTAGCACTTAGTGCTGTTGGCACATAGTAGGCATGTAAATGCTTCTTGAATTGGAAAATCAAGGGACAACTTCATTGACATCTTTTAAGTAAGCTACTTTAAATCAATGAACTATCTCTTTATACGTAATTGCAGTTATGCTTTTAATGGCTTATTAAATCTGACATTTTGTAACCATTTTGAATGTGCTGTTTCCATTCCAAACACAAGACTCCTATGTATAAATTCAAATACACATAGAGGACGGTGTGTGTGTGTGTGTGTGTGTGTGTGTGTGTGTGTGGTGGCTCAAATCAAGTAGGTAGAAAAAATGGATCTTAATGTTTCATTAAAATGAAATGGGTTCTTGGGAATGCTATATGTTTTTAAATATTTACATTTATTAAAGCAAACATCAGTTATGGGTGAATATTTGTTCTCCTGTGACCACTAGCTAGGTGGATCACAGGTCATTGTTCATTTGAGTGGAAAGAACTGATGACAAACGAGGTCTTTTTAAAAATAGTGCTTTAGGGGATACCAGTGACCAAGTGGATGGAAGTGAGCCAATGCTACAAAGTTGTCCCTTTTTTTAAAAAAAAGAAAGTTTTTTTTTTCCTCTCGTTTAAAACACTCACCCTGTCAATACTATCCAGATGTCAGTTATCCCAAGGGAGAAAGGAGAGCATTATAGTCTGTAAAATTTCCCAACGACTTCTGATGAAGAAATGACTTATGGTCAGTGCTTTACCATTTTTCTATTTCTTTTGGTATTTAAAAAAAATTAGTTGAAGTAGAACCAGAGCAAAAAAAGGAAAGGAGAAAAAAGTATTCTTTCATAAACCAAGTTTTTTCCAGATTCCTTTCCGATGAAGTATATAGAAAATTAAATTATCAACATAAGCCTTCTATATGTCAACTATTGGGTCATTAGCTATCTCAAGCACTCTTTATAAAATCCCAGAAATCTGCAGTACTATTAACTCATAATCATTTTTGTAAGCCATAAAAACTAAGCTCTTCAAATTATACAGCTGAATATTTCTTCAATATATCCCTTCTGATGACATAACAGTAACTCCTCACTAGGAAAGGAAATAATGACCAAATTAATGAATCAGAGTCCCTTTTGTACTTATGTCATTGTCTTACTCATGCATAGATTACAAGCACATGAGAGTGTTAACTGACTGGTTGGCTGGCTTAGAAGGTCAAGTATTGTTATGAAAAATTTAAGCGTATTTTAATTGACTACTGGCTTCTAGTAGCCTTAGCTAATGCACAACATACTACTTAAGATGATGAAGCATTTTACTCTGGCAATAAATATATTAAAAGGACACAAGGTCTTACATTTATTAATTGGTCTTCCCTGTTCAGGCCACCCCCCCCCAACTCCTTTCCAGTCTGTCCTCCCCTCAGTTGCCAAAATGATCTTAAATTGCAGATCCTAAAGTACAAATCTGATTAGCCTTACTCATTAAACTCCAGTAACTCCCTGTTACCTCTTGTATCAAATATAAAGACATCTGTTGAACATTTAAAGCCTTTTGCAATCTGGCCCCTCCTACCTTTCCAGTCTTACTGTACTTTCCTCCCCTCTACATACTCTGTGATCAGTGATATAAGCCTTTTTGCTGTTTGTCACTCAAGGCAATTCCATCTTCCAATGACATGCCCCTTTTACAGGGTATCCCCCATTTCTATAATGCTCTCCCTCCTCACCTCCACCTCATGGCTTAAATTTCACCTTTTGTACCTTTCCTAGTCCCACCCCGCTATCACCTCAACTACTAGTGCCTTCCCTCTGACCTTCCATTTTCACTGTATATATCATGTATGTACAGTTATTTGAATATTATTTCTCCCATTAAAATGTGAGCTCTCTGAGGCTGTATCTTTTTAATTTTATTTTGTATCTCCAATACTGGTACATTTTTCAATGTACATAGACAAATCAATGATAATACCAAAGTTGGCACCTTCAGGTCTGTTGCCTAGAGCTCTCTATAGGATATACATGGTCTATATGTTATGTCAGGCGTGCACTGAAAACATTAGAACACCAGAGTTTAGTCCTGGTTCTGCCATTGACTCACTCTATGACTTTGGACAATTCACCTATTTTCCCTCATTTTTCTCATCTTTAAAATGAGCAGTTTGTATTAGATGACCTCTCAGACCCATTCCAGATTTCCTGTTCCATGATTTATAGCCCAAGATGAAGTTTATCCAACTTTATTCCATGGAACCCTGGTGTTGTAGGTGATTTGAATAGGGGAATCTGTGACTGAATTTTTCTGCTTCAGATATTTTTCTCCCAAAACATTAACCATGAAATTTTATTTCAAAATATTTATTACATGTGGCAGTATTTCATTTAGAAAAGACTTAATTTTCTCCTTTAAACCTTGGAATATCTTCCTCTTTCCATATACCAGCATATATGGTTTATGTCAATATATTTCAAGGCCAAAACTATTCCACGGATAGATTAGTTTGAGAAATGCTAATCTTCAAATCATTTCAGCTTCATTCTACTGAATTCAGCAAGTATATGATAAAGTTTAATATGTGTCCAGCTCTGTTTGATACTCTAGAGAATATAAAAAGAATACAAAATGGATCTCCAGTCTTCAGATTAGGGAAATTCTAGAAGGGATTCTTGTATTGGGTAGAAGACTGATGCATCTAATTTCCCTTTTCATCTTATGATTCTAAGTAAATTACAATATAGTTAGGAAGACAATATTTTCCACATATGAAACAACAAAAGGACTACATAAGCAAACACAAGAATATAGTGTGTGATACAGATAACACATTAATACTCTTGAAAATTAAAGAGATATCAGTATATATTAAAGTTGTCAAAACAGCATTATGGAAAAGGTAAGAATGCAATAGGTGCTTCAACTTCCAGTATTCTTCACAAAACAAAATGGTAATGTAAAGTCTTTCTTGGTGACATTTCCATGTATCATATTCATCTTATTGTGATTTATTTATAAAATATAAAGATGATTTGAGAAATTTAACAGATTTTGCAAGTGGTAAATAAGCTAGACCCATAACTGAACAAGAAGATTGGAAGTCTAGATTGCCTTTGTAAAATTGTGCTCTGCTTTTAATGGTCTTAGGATTCTCTAAAAACAAAACAAAACCAAAAGGCTATGTTATTATACCTACATCCTTCTATTGGTATTGTTTAGCTATAAATAATGCAATACCACAGTCTTCAAAGGATTGAAGTTAAGGATCATCCAAAGGGAAATGGAAAGGTCAGTGGTAGACACAAACAAGTTCTAGCAGACTGCATATATGGAACTACTCAAGAGAAATAGTAGAAATGATGTCACCAAAAATGTATGATGGGGGTGGGGGAATGGGTAAGAGAAAATTATGACCAATAGAATGCCCATTTACTCCATACAATGTCAGAAGAACTGGAGGAAGGTCCCCAATATATTGGATGGCAATCCCAGTACTGAATTTATAGGAAGATATAGATAAGCATCACAGAGGATGGGGAAGGCATAGATGGATTATGATCTACATTGTTGGAAACAATACCCATGTTGTTGAGATCACCACTCTAATGTAGTATTGGAGTAAACACTTCAAACCAAAATTTGAATTTGGAGCTTTTGAAGTGATTAGACATCACCATAGATAGAGGAAGTGGGTATGGCTAAGACAACTTTAGGGTCTCTTTTTTTTTCTTAATCCTCAATCAGAAATTTGCCTTGTTTTTGTAATTTATTAAAAATATTTTAGGTTGATTTATGGGAAATAACATATTTTAGCTTAATTGCATTTCCCTAAAAGCAAAAATTAATCCTGATGATAACTCTGAGGAACTACAAGTTCCTGAATTCTTATGTTTTGGACAGCATGCATTACTTAATGCAGAAGAGTGGACTTGGACATTTTGGAAATGGTGTTAACAAAGGGTGACTCACAAAGGGTTTCTTGGAGTGCTCCATTAACCAGAAAATTAAATTAACCAACACTTCTCATTCTCTTGGCATTCTAGTCTGTCAACGCTCTACTATTGCACCCTGACTGGTTAAAATAGAAATGAATTTCAGTATTGACTTTACCTCCTGGCTAGTACTTTTTTCTTTAAACCACACTACACTGTCTATCAAGTCTATGATAACAATACCACAGACCTAAATAAGCAGTGTTTTTAGTCACAATAGAGAGAACGCTCCGGCAGAGATGTATGAAGAAGCCCAGTTGTCCCCTTACCGTAAGCTTAGTTCTGTCCAATGCCATCAGTCCCTTTCAACAAAACTGAGAGTCACTTAGTGTTACACAGGGGAGGAAAACATATGTTAAATGTTTTGGCTTTCCATGATGATGTTTAAAAAAAAAAAGGTAGGGGGAGTGGTTTTATCGTTAAACATTGAACAAAGCTTTCTACGTGGTTTGTCAGAGAATCATAGGGAAGGAAATAAGCAGTGTGATAAAAATAATTTGCTAGTGAAATTATAGTGTTTTTGCTCAAGATATCAGCAAAGCAAGAAAATCCCAAAGCAGCAGAATGGGGCCAGATGGCATATTATATTTATGCAATCCCTAGGCAGGAAATTGTGCTTGATTAAGAAGATGCTGCCCTTGATTTCCATTCAGCAGTTTTGAAGTGAGTTACAGAAAACTCATTCTGTTTTCATTCAGCCAAATTATCACTCATGCCATTGCCAAGCTCATAGGATGAGAATGTGAAGCTTTCATGATAGGGAAATCTCAACTACAAGAAAAAAGCTTGGAGCCTGACCATTTGTCTGAATGCCGTCTGAAATGCATTGCAATACTTAATTCCATTGTTGTAGGGTTTGGGGTTTTAGGATCTTTTTTTTTCTTCTGGTAACCAAGCATGGAAGAAAAGCCCTATACCACAGTGACTAGCTAGGGCTTTGCAAGATATGGGCTAGAACTAGAGAAAGAAAGAGGTTTTAGAGTTCAGCACCCCAGGGGGCTAATGTGTATAAAGCTACTGCTCAAAAGGACCATAGTTTAATCCTTGGGGCTGCCAGTCAGGATAATGATTAAAAATCACCCATCCAGAGAATTACTTCTGGATGTTGATATGCCAGGGTGGGGGAAAGAGAAAAAGGGAGGGTTTGTATTTGGATGGGTGATGTTTTAGCACTTGATTTTCAAAGAGGGAGGGGGTCTTTGGCTGTCTGTGTCAAAGAACAAAGCCTCTCTCTGTAAATGCCCTACTGTCCCAGCCCTAATTCCACATCCATCTCCTCATTCCTCAGGAGTGTGCTGTACCACTATCCACATTCCAAGAAAAGACTAAGTTTGTGAAACTAAATATTAGGACTAGTTCATGGGAGGTTTTTTGTTGTTTTAAGAAGGAATATTTTCAAAGAATTCTTGAACAGAAATGGACAGGCATTCCACAAAATCTGGTTTGAACTTTTTTTTATTGGTCCTTACCCTGAGTATCCAAAATCTGAAATAATCTCAACTTATTCCAAACCAGTTTATGTGTTGGTAAAACCATTCTTTGATAGGGTACCAGTAATCTAGACAAACTAAAAAGCCAAAAAACAAACATCAAAAGCTATTGGTTAGTTTAGATGTATGTTGTATGTTTCTCCCAATTTGCTTACTTTCACATTTCTTGAGGAGGTTTTTACTGTTTATTAGGAAAGTAAATATAATCACATTTTAAGTCATCTTGGATAAAGAATGAAGGCATTGCCCCTAGCGTTAGACCACTTTCAGCACTAAACATTTAAGTATTTGAGAAAACTAAATATATTCCACTCCCCTCCCTCCTCCCTTCCTCATAAATTTGAATTCTAAAATCTACTTTTTCTGAGGCACTTCATATAGACATTTTATTTTTTCATTGTCATGATATTAACTGATATTTTGATTACTGAAAGGCATCAGTCTTTTAAACTATTAACATCAACAACCAGACACTGTGAGTCTGCTTCTCTGAATTTTCTGGAAGAAAAAGAGAGCCTTGTAAACCTGGAATATTTTGACCTCAGGGTGGAAGCAGGCTGCATGATACTGGAGATTGTGATGTACTGGGTCCAGACACACACATGTACACAGTTCTTTGAAACACACTTGTATGTTTATCAACTACAAAAGAATAAGATTTGCACTGCTTTACTTTGATGAAATTTTGACTCATAAACAAATATGACAATTGGCAAGAAACTTTATCTTTGATGTAGAAATTCTAACAAATATTAATTTACATATATGAATATTCATTAGAATCATGTGTGTATACACACATTATATACTCCAAATCCAATGATCTTTCTATTATACTTGACTCCAACCAGCTATATTCAATATTTTATGTTTTCATTCTTTTGCAAATGAGAAGGCTTCCAAACACCAATGGCAAGATGTATGAGGCATTGGAGACTTCAATTTTTAATAGGTCTTCTTTCTCCCACAACCCTGAGAAGTGGATTCACTTTATTGTAACTTGAACCCCAGCCTTCCCCTCCCCAAATTCCCTCTATACTCTGTAGCTCCACTTCCTCCAATTTCCTTCCTGAGACTTCTACTTCCAGTGAAGGGAGAGCCAGGTGGATGGAAGCCAGGTGGGTCTGATTTTCTAAACTAGTTCTGTGACTGTTCTAATGTCTATATTCATTTCCTTCATGCTTCTCCCTTTAACCCTAACATGTAAAAGTGATTATTTTAAATTCTTGGTTAACATCTTAGGATCAAATAGTAAGTCAGGAAACTTTAAGTACTCTCTCTCCCTTTCTCTCTCTCTCTCTCTCTCTCTCTCTGTCTCTCTCTCTCTCCCTCCCTCTCCCTCTCCCTCTCCCTCTCCCTCTCCCTCTCTCTCTCCCTCTTTCCCTCTCCCTCCCTAACTCCCTCGCTCCTCTTTCCTCTCCTTTCCCCCCATGTCTCTGTCTCTCCCTCCTCTCTCTCCCCTCTCTCTCCCTCTGCCTCTCACTGTCTCTCTCTTTCTCTCTCTGGTTATTGTCCCTCTCAATTTTCATTGCTAAAATAATTTTAATCTAAGTAAAGAGGGCACTGTTTTACAATAATCCATCATATTTTCCTCTTGACGATGGAAATAAGAGTTGTATTTTAATGTTCTTTAAAATGAAGTCTCACCACAAGGAGATTTTATGGAAGGCACTTTCCTTGTTCAAGCATTAAACTTGTAACAAAGTCTTAGGCTGAATTTTAAAAGTGCTTCCTAAGCTTCTGCTTGTTTGTTTAAAAGAGCCAACAATGAAGAAGACTTTCAATTTCACCAAGTTCAGTTCCAAAAGAATCATTGTGGAATAAAACATCTCATTAAGGAAAGTGGAATGGCAATGTATAGAGAACCTCTAGTAGAGGTTAGTCCTTAAAATCAGTAAATGCTAAGATGATCAGTTGAATCTGTATTCTGTGTTTAGGCTGAATGTAGGAATACTTAAATGGTTGACACCCATGAAGTAGCGCCAAGGAGATGCTGTTTATTTGGTCGGTTGTAGGCAGAGGGCACTCTGTTGCTTCTTTGATTATTCCAACATGATAGTTGATGGAAAAAATGCTGTCATTACTGTTCTATGGACCTCCCTGTATACGATTAATCTTCACTCGGTCAATAAGGATTTATTATGCACTTACTGTGTACTAGGCATTGTGCTAAGTGCCGAGGATACCAATTTTTTTTTTAAAAAGGTGAAAGACAGCCCTTGCTCTCAAGGAGCTCACAGTCCGGTGGGGGAGATGACATGAAAACAATTATGTACTAACAAGCTATCCTCAACAGAGGGAAGGCTCTAGAAGAATCAAGGAAGAGTGGGAAAAACCTTCCTATAGAGGCTGCGATTTTAGCTGGGACTCGAAGGAAGCTTCAAGACTTGAGTGCTTATTCCCACCAGTTTACCATTTAATAAACTCTGTGTCTGTGGTAATGATGAGGAAATAACATGTTAAGTGTCAGTAGCATCTTTTATGACTTCTATTGGAAAAGCAGCTTGCAGAAGTTTTTTTTCATACAGGTCCCAAAATTCTATAGAATAGGAAGAAGACGGAAGGAATATTGAATTAACGTGGGGCCTTCTGAAGAGAGCTGGACAATAAAAATAATAGTCATGGGTTGAGAAAAAAGGAAGCAGAGAATCTGTATTTTAATGCGTCAAGGGTTTGTGATTGCCTCCATGTGGGCAAAGGAAGGATTTCTTTAAAGCACTATGTGCCAGGAACTATGCTAAGCACTTTACAAATATCTCATTTCATCTTCATAACAGTCCTGGGAAGTAGATGCTGGTATTATTTCTATTTTACAGTTGAGGAAACTGAGGCAAAGGTGAAGTGACTTGTTTAAGGTGTTTGAGGCCAAATTTAAAACCAAAGTCATCCTGAGTCCAGCTACAACTTTCTATCCGTTGCACCACTCAGCTACTTGTAAAGCAGATGATAATCTTTCTACACCTCGTTAGATGGTCTTCATGAGTTATTGGGGATGAAAACAAACACATTATGGGAAACCTTCCTGTTATAAGCTTTCCCACCGTTAAATGGACCAATTCTCCAATAACAGGCATAGAGTCCATTGCTAAGAACATACTCATAGTCTTTCTAGCTTGGTAGGAGCTGACCTGCTGGATCTTGTTCTCTGTTTGGGATGTACTTTGAGAATTCAGTGTTCCATCTCCCATGATGAAGCACTGGAAAAGTATGGAGGTCTATGCTAAATAGAAAACCGAAATTGATATTACAGATTATCAAGGGAGAGGAGAGATGAAGTGTGTCTAGGAAGAGATATGGCAAAGATATGAGGGAGTGGTTGAGTGAATAATCTAAGTTGAAAGAAAAAAATGCTATAAGAACAGAAAACTTAGAATTTCAATTTTTTTAGCTTAATAAGTGAGTACTGTATTTGTTATGAGCTAAACTAGGCATCTCAGATAATGCCTTATAAAACACAACATTATACTAGTTGAGCGATAAGCATTTGTATATTCATAAATATACAGATACACACACATTCATACACACACACCACATACATACATAATCTCTATACACTTAGTACACTAATAACTGGGTAGGGCTTGACAAAATCAGTCCCTATTGGTGTTGGTTACATTCCATTGGTTGTGTGAATTAGATTACAAAAGGGTCACATAATTCATTGAAGAGTTCTTGGTATCTCTACATTTTTTAAAATGTAAGTTGAAGTGAGCAACTATAAACAGAAAGGCAGTTCTCATTAAAAACAAACCAAAAAAACTCTTCCAGAATTAAATTGTTCTATGTTTGCTAAGTGCTTAATTAAATACAAAATCCTCCTATTTTGTCTAGTAATGAAAACAAAGGAGGTAAGGGAGTTTCTTAAATAGTATCTCAGACTGAAATTAGATTAATTTAGTATAATCTTAGTTTAATTTGTATAATTATTTTGTTACACAAACTGCTTTGTTTCAAATGAGCATAATGTAATACTACTACCCCTAATTGAAAGATTTGTTATTGGCTAGAAAACTGTGGACCATTATATTGAGACTATCATGACATAGATACAAATACTTCTTCCTGAATATCTCCAGAGAAACATCATGGCCCATTTTCTGTGCAGATGCACATTTACCATGCTAGTCTCCACATCCTGTTTTCCTATGTAAGTGCTGGCATCCTTTCTGCTACCAGTGTTCCCATCATTCTTTTCTTTCATGTGGCCAAACCAGAATTTGATGCTTTTACAATAACAATTTAGAACAAAAGAATGACTCCTCTTTCTGGGGCCTAAAAAAAAAAACAAAACGGAAAACTTCAGTCACTGAGCGCACAGCTCCAATGATCACAGAGGAATTTTAAAAGCATGTCCTTTATAGTAGTTAACCAAGAGTTGGGGGCAGGGCTTAGTTTTTCCATTTTTTCATGATCAGAAGTATTCTGTATTGTAAGCTAGGGGAGTTGGTGTCTGATTTTAAAATCGAGAATGAAACTCTTTTCCTTTGAGGAAGAGAAATATAATATTAGATGGTGTGTTTCCCAATCTATTTGCGCTATGAAATCATGCACCATGCAGTGTAATTGTTACTGTGGTGAGTCAAAAGAATCCTATGTATTTTGGTGCTGAGTTGAGGTCTTGTTAGTCTCCACAGAATATCAGCAAAATATACCACTTTTACCATCAATGGCTTTTATTGAACCAAGGCCTCCCGATGTACCAGGAAGGAAGAGGAAAGAGAAAAGAGTCCGACAGTTTTGAAATCCATGTACCTTTATCTGGCCCCTAGAGTCTTATTTAGTAAGGTAGACCAGGAAGAAATTCTAGGTACACAAGTCTCCTTCTGAGATGTTGAGATTCTGGCTCTTCAAACACATAGCCATATGTTTTTGGCTCAGCACATGTGACTTGTTTATGACATGTTGCTAATTTCCAGATAAAATTGATCAAATATTTAAGAGATGCTACTTTCAAGAAGACTGACTATATTTATGCTCTTCCATAGGAAGAGAAATTAGAAGAATTTTTGTACTGTCAGCAGCGATGCAAAATGAGAATGAATAGTATCACATAGTATCAGGATATATAGATAGCGATAAAGGAAAATCATGTTTCAGTCCTGTGACTCTGTCACTTGGAGGAAAACTTATTCAGTGATGGAAATGGGGTGGGAAGCTCATGGGAATACAGTGCTAACACCTTCAAGCCCACAAATGATTTAGCAGGGATCTGTACAGGACCATAGATTTAGAGCTGGAACAGATCTTCTAATACACCCCCTCTCCTGCCCCCCCCCCAGCCTTTTACAGTTCTTGTCAGCCAGATCTGGTGTGATTGTCATTGACTGCTAATGTTTTCAAGTCAGGCAATGGAGGAAGGAAAGGGAAGAAATGGGAATAAACATTTATTAAGCACCCTACTATATGTCAGCAACTGTGCTAAATGCTTTACAAATATCTCATTCACTCCTCACAATTCTGTGAAGTAGATACTTTTATTATCCCCATTTGGAGAAACTGAGGTACAGAGCTGGTTAAGACGCAATGCTGTCCAAATCTAAACTACTCTGGCTTCAATCAGTGGTAATATTTTCAATGGGAAGTATATCTATATCTATATCATTGTAGTCTTCATTAAAACTGGATTGACACTTTATTCCTCAAATAAATTATACAAATGTTGGGATGAGAAATATTTGTAGTTCACCCAAAATGATTAATTAGCATATATGAGCTACCAGATTATGATACCCAGAAAAGTATTTGATAAAATATCTATACACTCATGTGGGCAGTTAAGATGGAGTGCTGGGTCTGGAGTCTTAATCTTTCTGAGTTCAAATCTGGCCTCAGACACTTACTAGTTGTGTGACTCTGGCCAAGTCACTTAACCCTGTTTACTTCAGTTTCCTCATGTATAAAATGAACTGGAGAAGGAAATGGCAAACTGCTCCAGTATTTCTGCTAAGAAAACCCCAAACGGGGTCACGAAGAGTCAGACATGACTGCGACAATTGAAAGACAAAAACAACAACTATGCACTCATAAATTGGGAGCGGAGTAATGCTTTATTTTATGGTGGCATGTTTCCAGTCTCATTTTCCCATTGCAATGCCAAAATGCACATCCACTTAGTCTGGAATGCCCAGTAGACATATCGGCAATTTAAATGGCTCATAACAAAAATAATGCTTTGAGATCCCTTGATGAAAGGTACTTCATAATTACTACATGTCGATGTATACCTTTTTTGAGTCCCTCTTTTTTTTCCAAAGAAGTTTTACATATGGGAAATTAATCACTCCATTTGTTTGTTGCTAAAAGAATGAAATGCAAGCTCACTTGTAGGCCACGGAGCCAAGGAAATGTATGTTTTCATCTTGATGTCCAAACATCTGAAGTGTGTTTCATTGGGCAGTGTTGTAATGGCATGAAAGAAGGCATTGCAACACGAAATCCGGAGAACACAAGGAAGCAATTCTTTCCTGCTGTTTCCACTTTAACAAGAATTTTTTTTTAACACCTTTGTTGGAGTCCAAATGTCTGGTGCCTACACTGAATCACTCAGGTTTATGCTAAGCTTTCTTTTAAAACACTTTCCTGGTGATTAGATTGGTTGCAATTTCTTGTCTTGCCTAGATATATCCCACATCCTCGGGGGGAAAAAAACCCTGCAGTTTGCACCAGATCTCTGTATATCATAAATGTGCTTCAGCATTCATTCCCTATTGGGAAAAAAAAAACATTTTTTCTCAGTTACTTCTTTTCTCTGTTTCTTCTCTCAGCCACCCTAAAGTCTCAACTTTGGGATTCTCATCACTTTTTTTCCACTTGATATTTGGTATTTGTATTTTTAAAATATTTTTAATATTTAATATTGTATTTTTAATATGCTCCAGGAAGATGATTCAGAACTTGACCTTGAATTTTGGAAAGGAAGGGCAGCAGAACATCAGTTCATTTCTTTATTATCACCATAAGGTAGACAGTTCTCTCCTGTGAAGCCGTATCAGTCCAGCTTTTAAGACTTTTAAGTGACTTTATGCCAAGGTTTGATTCTGAGGTGAACTCTGGAGAGATTGAGAGAGAGAGAGAGAGAGAGAAAGAGAGAGAGAGAGAGAGAGAGAGAGAGAGAGAGAGAGAGAGAATGAATCAATCCCCAAAGCAGCAACCAAAGCATATCTAAGGTAGCATTCGTTCGCATTTGCCCTGAATGACCCCTAATCGGCAGCCAGGGAAAGTGTTGCACCGTTCACCTTAGGTAGCAGCTTTTGTCAGCTCAGGCCAGTCTCCTGTTACACGCGTAGGGACACTCTTGTTCATTACTCAGCCCCGGCTTAATTACACAGTAGGCTGAGCTCCTGTTCCTTCAAGCACTGGGTGGCAGAGTTCAAAGTCCCTCTTAGCAGCCATCATTGCTGGATAAGTCACAGGGATGCTCTGCCAAAGTTCCTGACCCATATCTCTTTTTTTTTCTCCCCCTACTCAGTTTTGGTTGAAAGTTGAGAGAGAAAGGAGATAATCCACAGCAGGGGTCAGTGGAAAAGGCAATGGGAATGCTGAGGGATTTTTAATTCTTAAACTCTGGCGGAGGTGATTAGGTGGAGCTGGCTTTCCTGGAATTGTAGGGCAGATTTTCCTGTTGTGTTTCAGTGTTGACTGTCTCACAGTTACAGACACAGGGCTGCCCCAGGATTACCGGGATCACAGGCGCTGCTACCATCTGGTGCCTTTGGCCCTCCGTATCTTTTGAGTGGGTCTCCGTGGTCTATCTACAGCAATGTTTCATCAAAAAGAACCAGGTCGAAATCCATCGGTGCGTATTTGAGTTGGTATTTCTCTAAGTTTTTAAATGTTGAAAGTAAAATACCTAAAGAAGACAGCATTTAAAAGTGTTCTGTGTTGTTTTGCTCAATCTTGTAATGGAACATACTGTCTTTCTGAAGGCTATTATAACAAGTTTCCTTCGCTATTTGGCAGATCTAGTACAATGGAGTTGTTTCTCAAGGAAATGATGGTGCTTTTTTTTGTTTTGTTTTCAAATGTATAATTTTTGCTTGTCCTAAAAGAACATAAAATGAACCCAAAAGGGTTAGATTCTGTTTGATCATTATGAGCCAAATGCTTTAGTATGGAAAAAAAAAAACCCTACAATATATGTGACCTTCCATTTTTCCTAAATGATAAAGTTGTGTTTGTGCCCTCCAAATACATCATCTCTACTTTCAAATTGTTTTTTTAAAATATTAAACCTTCATTCATTGATAATTCAAATTACACAGTTAGCAGGTGTGGGATGTTTTTGAATGGCATGGCATTGTCATTATTAAAGGGCAAATATTTTATGCACAGTGTGTTTGAGGTGGTAGAAAAAGAGCTGTACAATCTGTTACTTTCAATTTGCACATCTTCACCAAATGTGTATTTTATGAAATTAGATGTCTGCATGTCTTTAAATTATCTTCCATTTTGAATTGTGCATTCTAAAATTTCAACGTAAGCTGTCCTTAGACTACAAATGAAATAGGAGATAATTATTAACCTAATTATCTTATGTAGGTCCCTGGAATGTGATTTTATTGGTGTAGGAAAAGCTTATTGAGGAAACTCCCATCTACCAATGCTCATTTCACTTTCTCTTAATGTTAGGCTATTGCTTTACATTACTTATTGCCTGGAGTGCTAAAAGGGTCAGTGACTTGGCCGGAGTCATTCACACAGCCATTGTGTGTTAAATTGGGGCTTGAACTGGTGTCATGCTGACTCCAGATCTGGCTCTCTACTTTCCACCCCCACCCAATGCTTCTTCTCTAATGCATTCTTTAAATCTTGGGGCATTAGGACTCTTTAGCTTCTGATCATTCTAGTTGTTAGTTTCAGTGACCAACTATGAAAATGAGTTCCTTAAACTTTAGACACATCGTGGAAATTTTCTGAAAAATAATTTTTTCAACCATCTGATGAAACTTAAAATAAGCTGATATTGATTTCATGGTTTATATTGTAATGTGGTGTTAAAAGTTGAAGTTGAGCCACAGATAGAATGGCATAGATGGTTCGTGATTTTTTTTTCTCCCATCTTTAATTTCTATAGAGTAAATTATTTCTCCCATTTCTTTAATAATACATTTTATTTACTTGCTTTTTTGACTGCTGTCTAGTTTGAGCCAGAAAATAAACTTGTTTGTGGCATCAGTCTGTGCCTAAATTAGTGTCTTTAAACTCAAGCAAATTGATCCTCCTTTCTACTTTCCTCTTCTGTTCAACATTTACTGGCTTATCTGTTCTCCTTTTAGGCAGATGGTATTTTAGGTTTTGTTCAGTCCATGGTTTAACCCAAGGCTAAATTGTACCACAGTAGACTATGCAGATGCTCAATGTTTGTGTTATGGTTTATGTTTTCAAAAAGAATAAATCTATAGAAAATCCATAATAGATTCAACTTCAAGTTTTGAGTGTGTGTGTGTGTGTGTGTGTGTGTGTGTATATATAATTGAATTTCTGTCTATTATACTTTTCCCCCACCTTGGATGCAAGGGAGAGGCACATAAGCCTTTTTGAGGTGAGAAAATGAGTAGATGCCATCTCACATCTTAGACCTTGAGTGTAACTAGCTAGCCCATAGCTTTCTAAGCCCCGTCCATGCCTGCCATGCTCCTATTGAAAGAGATGTCAAGAGCTTTCCCTATTCCCTGAGAGTTAAGTTTTTGTTAAACTAAGATGGGAAGGGAGTTCCAAAGACCATGGGATGGGGAAGGGGGGAAAGGGAAGAATATCCCTACCACAATTTCTTTAACGTGCATAGTCACACCACAGGAAATTGAAACAGCAATCCCTATTTTATTAGTAAATTAGCACTCAATTATCCATCCTAACAAAGAGTACAGTAGGATGAATAATACAAATTTGTAACTAATCTAGTGAATCTAATTGTACAGCACTTAGATTAACTCTGAAATTTATCATTCTCATGTTAGCGAATACGTTCCTTTCTATTCAGATACTTTTGATGCTAAACGGTTGCCCATCTACATTGGTAGAGGTACAGGAGGCAGCGAAAGAATAATATTGCTGGTAAAATTTACAAAAGTTTTAAAAGTATTTTCCTTTAAAGAAAAGAAAAAACTCTTAATATTTGGCTTGATAACCTACAAATTTTTGCTGTCTTTAATTATATTTTGCTGGAGCTCATTAATACTCATTTCCCTCCCCCATCATTTTTTGAAGCATATGGTGGCAAAAAAGTAGAAGCAGGAAGCTTAAGAGTAAACTGGGTAGTTGGGGAAGTCTTCCCAGGATTAGCTATAGACAATTTTAATACAGCTGATAATTATCCTTATTAATGATAATCAGTTATATTTACTTAAAGCTTTACAGTAACAAAACACCCTTTCATACATAATCTCATTTTGAGTATCTCAATATTGTGTGTTTTTTATCCCTATTTATTAGATACGGAAAGTAAGAACCTGAGAAGTTACATGATTTGCCCAGGTCTTCTGTCTCCAAATCCAATGTCTTTTTGTACAGCACCTGGTATATTGATCAATTTCACTGTGATATCTAAAGTCTGGGCAAAATAACTAATGGTGAGATAGTTGAAAGGGCACTGAAACTAGAAGACCAATTCTGAATTCTGGTTCTGACATGGCTTGTTTGCCTATAGACTAGTCAGTTAACTTCGCTGATCCTCAGTTCCCCCAGCTGTAAATTAATTCCTACACTATCAACCCTTCAGGGTTGTTATGAGGAAAATGTGTTGTAAAATGTCACTGTGTCAATGTGAGTTATCAGTAGCCACTAAGAAAAATAAAATTGTGAAATTGTGGATGGGTAGAAATTACTGGGCACTGGGGGCTGAGGGCGGTAACAGTTCTGTAACATGAAGGATGGATTGCATTGATAGGTTACATCTGATCCCAGGAAGTCAAAGTCTCTGACTATTTCAGGTATCAACCATAGAAGTAAGATGTTTCATGTCCTTGGGCACCTAACCAAGACAATCTTTCTCTGAACTCAGCCTGTTGAATTATTGGGATAGATTCCTCTAACTGTATCTTTTTAGAGCAAGACACAACCCCTAAAGAGCATCTGGTTTAACCCTACTCATTTTACAGGTGAGGAACCCACTTAGGTGAAACAAGTTGACCTAATGTCACAATTCATTAAATATTTAAATGTCTGCTCTGTATTGGGTACTGAGCACAGCTAGTTTGTGGCTGAAGCTAGACATCCTTTCAACTGCACTATGAAGGCCTCCTAATTAGTTCTTCTAGATTATATCTCATTCCAGGGCCATAAAGGTTTAGATATGTCCCCAGCATTGATGTGAGGTGAAGAATAAAAGTAAATGAACTGCTGAGGCAGACTGTGGACCTTACCTCCAAGGAGATCACAGACTATCGAATGTTAAATCTGAAAGATTATCTAGTACATCCCTCTCATTTTCCATTTGAGGGAACTGAAGCCCAAATAAGTACGATGGCTTCCCTGAGGTTGTAAGTAGAACTGAGAGCAGAGCCCACCCAGGTGTTGCTGGGGCTGTGTCCTTGAAAGCTGCGAGTTTGGCTGTCTTAAATGAACTGAGTAGTCAAAGCAAACTCTCTTCCTAAAATTCTTTTTTTGTTACTGCAATATTAGAATTACAGCTTGTATTGGCATCACATAGTGAGAGGAATCACTGCAAAGTGGTTAAAAAGCCAGACCTGGAATCAATATGACTTTGGTTCAAGTCTAAACTTTTAACACATTCTGTTTGTGGGAGTCTGGGCAAGTTACAACCTCTCAGTAATATAGGCATGTCTCTCAATCCCTGAATTGCAGAGAAAGTGATGACCTGGTTTGATCAACGGAGTTTCCTCAGCTGAGATTTCTCTTTTATAATGGAAACCACTGGCCAAACCCCTAACTGTATTGCAGTCAGGTAGATTTGTCTTATGAGTAAGATAGATACCATTTATCTGGAACAGTTTAGTCACACTTCTCTCTGGAGGCAAACAAGTGGATTAAATAAGTGCTCGGTGGGGGGGGGGGGCAGAGATTCTTTGAATGCTGTCCTACTTTTTAAAAAAAATCCAATATTAGGCCAAACGTTACCTCATGTTGGATCCTAGTTGATAGTACCAATTACAAATAATCTTACAGCATGCCCCTTTTCATCTTTGTGTCTCTTTAGCACTTTTTACCTCCTTATAATAGAACAATCTTGGGATAGAAGTTAGCTGTGTTATAGAAGAGTTGTGTCTCAGTTTGTCAGAGTTTCAAGTTGTTTTTCAAATGCTCTGTCAGGAGGATTTTTTTAATGCATCATACTTTATATGTCAAGAGGTTGGTTAGGTTAATTTTCCAAACAATTTAGCTTATGTGAGTAGTTCAATGCTTTGTATCCAGCAGACACTCAATATATGGTGTCCAAAGTCCCTTTGTATCCATTTTTTCTTAGAAACGAATAGCTGTTTTGCCAGGTTCGGATGATTGTTTTGAGGATGGTGGAAAGAGTTCTGGTTCTGAAGTCAGGGGACTTGGGATGTCCTCCTAACCCTGTCATCTGTTTGACCTTGGGCAAATCACTTAAATTCTCTGGGTCTCAGTTTCCTCATTTATACAATGGGGTTGTTGGACTAGAAGGACTCTGCTCCTGTTCAGTAGTCAAAGCAGCACAGTCTCAGTTTACCAAGATCTCGTGTCAGCAGCATCACTACTAAGTATTTTTGCTGGTTTATTTTGATAAAGTTTATTTATCTGTAAAACAGGCATCACCTACCAGGATGTTAAGTGGGAAAGTGGAAAAATGGGATGGAAAGTCTGGAAGATGAAAAGAATACAGCTTGGTTTACCATTTTAAGTCTTTGGGGAAATGTCTTTAAAGTGACTGTGTGGCCTTTATGTCTCTGCTCTGTGTAAAACAACAACAAAACAAAAAAAGGAAAAAAAACCACCTCTACACTTAAAGCAGGGGTTCTTAATATTTTTGTTGTCAAGGACCTCTTTGGCAGTTCAGTGAAGCCTCAAGAACGATGTTTTTAAATGAATAAAATAAGATACAAAGGATTTCAAAGGAAACCAAAGTTTAGTGAAAATGAAGATGTTATTTTTTCTCATCCAAGTTCATAGATGCCTAGAAATATATCCACAGACTCTTGGGGATCTGTGGTCCCTAGGTTAAGAATAGAGTATATCTTATAGTATAACAAAACCTGGTATAGTGCAGTATAGCATAGTATATAGCTAGAGTATATCTTAAGAAGTCCCATTAAAAATGAAGTTAATGAAATTTGCATAACCTATGGGATTACTGAATAAAATTGGAAAGAACCATTAAGTATTTAATTTCCTTTTATCAAAACTCAAACTCCATACAATCACTAGATCAGAGCATTAAATTCTATGGTTATAATTACTAGTATAATTGTATTAACACATAAAACTGTTTTTTATGAAAAGTGAATTACTCTTATTACCTGACTTGGAGCTGAGCTAGAGAACAGTTGTCTAAGGGAACCTGGAATGATAGTGGAAGTAAACTGACCCACCATTGCCAGAATAATCTTTCTAAAACATGACTTCATCATATCACTCGGCACAAGAACCTACAATGGCTCCCTGTTTCTTGATCACATCAAACCCAAATTCCTCAGACTGGAATTTAAAGCCTTTCAATAATATATCCAAGCTTTTCTCTTCCCATTACCTAGCTAAGCTTTTTATTGTAGTTGGGCTGGTCTCTTGACTATATCCCTTACATATGGTGGCTCATATCGGTCTCTGGTACTCAACTCATGTTATCTTCTTTTAATCTGGATACTATACTTCATTTAATGCCCAACAAAAGGTTCGTTTCTTATATGAAGTCTTTCCTTAAAAACACTATTAAAAAGACAAACAAAAAACCATAGTCATAGCTGTTAGAGCCAGAAGGAATATTAAAGATGATTTTTGTCTAACCCCTTCATCTCATAGATGAGAAAACTGAGTCCTGGGGAGATGAAGTGATTTGCTCAGAGATTACGCAGATATTAAAGCAGCCAGAGCAATTTTCTGACTCCAAATCTTGTGTACTTTCAGACAGAGATGCTCTCTATCAAACCAAATGAATTAAGATTTGTTGAGCACCTGATATATTTAAGACATTGTGATAAAAAAGACATAGTGCTAGGTACCCAAATATGATCTTTCTTGGTAATGTTCGTTTCTTCTTTTCAGTCTGTATATTACTGTAATACATTGGTATATACTTTGCCTTGCAGCCATTCTCGAGTTATTTCATATAATTATGTTGTTTATAACCAATTATATTGTAATTCCTGCTTTCCTGAGGTCAGAAACTATTCTCTACTTGCTTTGTATTCCCTGATAATATCAATTATCATGATCCTACCCTTTAAGTTTTTTAGTGAATTCACAAATAAACGAACGAACCTTGTACTTAAGATGCAAGAGGAAATCCCCGACAGATATTGTCTCCTTAGCTTATGCCCATGGATGCATCTCTTTTTATAGAATCATAGAATGTTACTGCTAGTAGCAGCTTTAGTGAACATTTGTTTACTCCCCCATCCATTTTATTTTATAGATGAAGGAACTGAAGCCTGGAGAAGTAAAATCACTTGCCCAGGGGCACACAGTTTATGGGTGAATGAATTGATGAACAAAAAAGCATTTTTTTAAGCACTTACTATGTACCAAATTCTGTGCTAAGTGCTGGGATAGAAACAATTAAAGCAGGCAGAATTCTTTTGACTTCCCAGAACTTTAGTTGAAGTAGTTTATTTTTTAGGCACCCCTAGACATCCCTGTGTGTGTAACAAGTGCACAGGAACATGACCAAGCATGCTAAAGCAGCAAACTGTGAGCTTTTCCATATTAGTGATTTGATATATAGTGTTATGATTTCTTGAATCCTCTTTAAAAATGAAGAACAAGGCACATAAATTAACCTTAAGATCTTGGTGCTCATTCATAAAAATGTGAAGTAGAGAACTTCCTGACAATGAGATGCAGGTGTAATTTCCTTCCATTGTAGTGAGGACTGAGAATCCTATTTTCCTCTTGGAAGCATGGAAAATAAGTTCCCAGAGTTTAAAATAAAGAGGAAAAAAACCACCTGATTACATGTGTTTTTTCCTCAAGGGGAAGCATTTTTGTATGGGAAACCTTTAAGGGATTGGCACCTTAAAGTTTTGGAGCCTAACAGCTTCACAGGCAGAGAAAATAGTTAAAATTGTGTTTTGTAGATCCCTGAAACTTAAAATTATTTTAAAATTAACAGTCAAAAAACTCAAGTAGCTAAAAGATACTGAATATAAATAGTGAGAATGTGAAATATTTTTCTGTATTTCCACAAAAGACAGCCTGGATTGTATTAGTGAGTAATCAACAGAATTGTTACTGACAGTAGGATTCAGTAAGAAAAATAGATGATAGGTTAAAAAAATAAAGATCAGCCAACAGTAGTTCCAGATATCTCAGTGTTTGGCAATGTGCAGATTTTAAAAATTCTACCAAGACCTACTATGTGCAAGGTACAATTGGCTGGGTTTTTTTCACTTTTCATTTGGAAGATTTGACATCCTAAAGAGATCTTTGGAAGTCATTCTTCTGTGAATTACCCCTACAAAATTGGCAATGAAAACATCTCCACTACCTATTCCTTTCTGATTGGAAATTCTAACTAATAGTACTTTTAACTTTCATTTTGTTCTTTGAAAACAGGTGTTTTCTACTTGTTTCAATTGGAAATATGGGAGGACTAGGCATGGTAATCTAACAGAAAAAGCAAAAGCCCTGGCTTCAAAATCAGACCAGTTTATGTTCTGACATTTATTAGCATGATCTTGGGAGGGGGGAGGGGAGAAATCACTTAACCTCTCTAAGCCTCAGTTTCTTCATCTGCAAAATGGGGGAAATAATCACTTTTCCTACTTATTCTGAGCACAGTGACTTGAAAATCTTATAGTAGTATACAAATGTGAATTATTGTTTATGAACATACCAGTATCTCTTCAGTCATTTTTCAGTCTTATCTGACTCTTCATGGCCCCACTTAGCATTTTCTTGGCAAAGATACTGGAGGAATTTGCCATTTCCTTCTCCAGCTCATTTTACAGATGGGGAAACTGAGGAAAACAGGATTAAGTGACTTGCCCAGGGTCACACAGCTAATAAGTATCTGAGGCCAAATTTGAATTCGGGAAGATGAGCCTTCCTGACTGCAGACCTGGTGCTCTATCTACTCTGCCACTTAGCTGCCCCACAAATAATCTCTAAAGTAGAATAACTCATGAAATTCAATGTAGAGATAAATCCATTCTTTCTGTGCGCAGTGAATAAGATCAGTGCGGGGAAATGATAGTCTTCTTATATTTTGCTCTAATAAGACCACATCTGGAAAACTGTATTCAGTTCTTGATGCTACATTTTAGAAGTGACATCAATAAGCTGGAGCACACCCTCATGGGATACTGATGTTGTTGTTGTCAGTCCTTTGTTCAAAGAAGACCAGTGACATCAGGAGGGGGTTGTCTTGATTTGCAGGTGAATTGGATTTAAATGAGGCAGGGTTGTGCAAAGTCATCAGCCTCACTCTCTCCTCCAGAGTCATCAGAGTCCAGTGGCAAGACATAGGTCACGACTGGTCACTGGATGCAGTGGGAGACCTTGGCCTTTTTTACCTGAAGTCTTTTTCCCATGTCTAAGTTTGTCTGAAGCAACATCCATTCAGTAATTCTACATCAGGGTAACCTGCATGACGAGATCATTCCATATGCAGATAGGTTGCAGGAACTATGAGTGTTTAGGTTAGAGAAGAAAAGACTTGAGGGAAGAAGTCCTGCCCAGTGGAAGAGGGAATAGATTTACTCTATTTCTCCTCAGAGAACTGAGAGTAATGGGTTGCAGAGAGATAGATTTCATCAGCAGTTCTTAACCTGAGGTCCATGAACTTTTTTTTAATTGCTCTATTTCAGTACAATTGCTTTCCTTTGTAAATGTATATATTTTATTTTATACATTTTAAAACTTTGTTCTGAAGAAGAGGTCCATAGGCTTCATCAGAGTGCTCTTGTGATCTCTCTCTCTCTCTCTCTCTCTGTGTGTGTGTGTGTGTGTGTGTGTGTGTGTGTGTGTGTGTGTGTGTGTTTCTTTCTCATTAAAACTTCCTAATCGTGAAAGCTTTCCAAAACCCAATTGCCTTTCAGCAGGTCTTCAAGGACTTCAACCATTTCTTAGGAATGTTATCTACAGAACGCTAAGATAATGGATAAGAAAAGATGCTCTCTGACATCCCTTCTGACTCTTGACATTCTGTTTCCATACCTAATTTAAAACTTCATCCTTCTCTCCTGCTTTAAAGTCTTTACCTCATATCATAAGTGGTGGGGTGGGACCTGAGATGTTATGTTTAGTTTCTAACAACAGATTTGACTAAAGAACATTTTCCACTAGAACAGGGTGGAAAAGGAGTTGGGAGGAGAGAGTTCTACCCCTTTAAACTTCTTGGCAGTTGTGTTCCTATCACTTTATTTTTTACTGTAATATTATAACTGATATAAAATAAAAGACTGGGTTTATGTTCTACCAATTGGTTTTAATTTTTAATAGTCATAACACAGTTGATGTATTTGATGACCAGTTATAGTTTAGTCCATGGCAGGATAAGCCTAATTTTTTAAGCAAGAGCACCATATGGTTAATTCCAAGTGTTGCTATTTGAGAATGGGTCACTGCCTTAGAGAAATTGCTAATTTTGCAAATAAATGGAAGGGTGAATACAAAAAGGCATATTGTTTGAATTGCTAAACATAGCTTTAGATCAGAAGTTTTGCTGGCCTTCCCACAAAGCCAGCCTGAATAAACCATAGCGGGTGATTTGAACCTGGTGTCCATTTGGTGAACTGTACTATTCTCTTGCAGACTGCAGTGGGCTGTACATAACATTCCTGTCACTGTTACTGCAGCCCCCGTTAATTGTAGCGCAACAGAGAGGGTTTAAAGAGATCTGGTTCCCAAGCTTGCTAATGAGCGTAAGGCTCTCTTCACCCTTAATGAACCAAGATTGGTGTGTGGATTTTTTTTCCCTCTTCTTTTTTACACGGGGGTGAGTGGTGGGTAAAAGGAGGGAGGGCGGCAAGGGTTCACACAACCAGACAACGACTTTATAGTGAATGGAGTGTGCAGCTGTGCCTTCTGAAGCTGTCCTGAGTTGGAGATGATTGTACTGTGGAAGTACAGCCCTGTGAGCGTGGGGCTGAGTCCTTTGCTTCTGCTCCACTGGCCTGTCAGTTCATGACAATGACGAGCTCTTGATGGGAGAGTTTTAGGAAGGGAGAGCTTCAGGGAGGGCAACTTGCCCTCAGCAACCACTTCTTATAATTCACACAGACAGGAAGGAATCAAGTGTCATTTTGGTTATGGGGGAAGATGGGTACTTTCACATATGCACAGCAGCATGCTTCCTATCTTAAAATCACAGATCCTTGGAATGTCAAGGTTCCTGATCACCTAAGGCTGGTTTAAAAAAAAAAAGGTTTTGACTGATCACCTTTTCAACTTCTACCTATGAGGACTGGGGGACAGGGGGAACAAACTGTGAAAGATGCTTCTGTTTTCTCCACTTATCATTGTGAAACTCCATGTAGTTTATTCAGGCTGAATATTTTGAAAGTTGGTATTGCCAACTGTAACTTCAATCACTGATCTATATGTGTGTATTGATTTTTATGTCTGTGTACATTAAGGAAAAATATCTGCCTTTTAAATTCAGCCACCTGTGCTACACTGTTGAATAAAATATCATTAAAATACGTATGTGCTAACATGAATATTCATGGATGATAAACCACAGACATAAAGGGTTCTTAAATTATCTGTAATAGGTTGGCTCATTTCTCCAGTTCTTCTGAATTTTGAGCCAAAGTATTAAAGTGGTGCTGTTAAAGTAACTATTAATTGAGTAAAGGTGCTTAACTTAGTTTGTATCATGGATGGATTTTTTTGGCAGTCTAGTAAAACCTTTGGACCCCTTCTTCAGAGGAATGTTTTAAAGTGCCTAAAATAAAACATATAAGGATTACAAAGGAAACCAATTATATTGAAGTACAGTTAACAATGTATTTTTCTAGAAAAGTTCATGGAGCCCCGGTTAAGAAACTTTTTTAAAGGAAACCCTTTTATAACTCTTTTATGAGCTTTAATTACTCATCTATTTGGGCTTTCCCATTTCAATATTCAAATTGTTAAGAAATCACTGGGTCCTGAGGGGAGGGGGAAGTGTCATAGAGAGATACCGTCATTAAGATAGGTATATATGTTTTTTCATTTAACCAAATAGAAAGAGAAGCAAAATCAGTCGATGGATGTATCTCCTAAATCAAAACTTCAGGCAGTTCTATAACAGGGTCATTTGGAAGTATTGTGAGAGGCAGCAAAAGTTGACAGCCCCCAGCCCTCGTGATTGACCCCTTGTGCTTTCTCTTGCCTAATCAAATATTACATCGTGTTTTCCAGATAGCTGATCAGCTTCCCTGGATTTCGCTGACGACACAGGAAAGCTTTGCTTGAAGATGGAAACATTGGAGTCGGAACTGACCTGCCCTATCTGTCTGGAGCTGTTTGAAGACCCGCTACTGCTGCCCTGTGCCCATAGCCTCTGTTTCAACTGTGCACATCGCATCTTAGTCTCCCACTGCGCCACCAACGAATCCGTGGAATCCATCACTGCCTTCCAGTGCCCTACTTGTCGTTATGTCATCACCCTCAGCCAGAGAGGTCTAGAGGGACTCAAGCGTAACGTCACCCTGCAAAACATTATCGACAGGTTTCAGAAGGCTTCCGTGAGTGGGCCCAACTCTCCCAGTGAGACCCGCCGAGAGCGGGCCTTCGATAGCAACGCCATGACCTCCAGCGAGAAGGTCCTCTGTCAGTTCTGTGACCAGGACCCTGCCCAGGATGCTGTGAAAACCTGTGTCACTTGTGAAGTGTCCTACTGTGAGGAGTGTCTGAAAGCAACTCACCCGAATAAGAAGCCCTTCACGGGCCACCGTCTCATTGAGCCAATTCCGGACTCTCACATTAGAGGATTGATGTGCCTAGAGCATGAGGATGAGAAGGTGAATATGTACTGTGTGACAGATGACCAGCTAATCTGTGCCTTATGTAAACTGGTTGGGCGACACCGGGATCATCAGGTGGCAGCTTTGAGTGAGCGCTATGACAAGTTGAAGGTTAGTGTCATGCATCATGAGCCAGAAAATGTCATGGGAACAAAACCCTTTACTCCTTAGTTCATTGGCAAGCAGGTGAAGGTTTTCTCCTCACCTGTGTTATCTGATTGGGATTAGCATGTTTTTTGGCACTTTCTAAATGTTACACAAGAATGGATCTTGTAGGAAGTACACAATTGCTTGTTATTTCCGTGTTTGTGAATGTGTAGGTGATTTCTAGAATTTTGTATGTCAACCTTTTTTTTTCTCGTTTTGTTTTTAGCGTGAGAGCATGGTAGACAAAGATAAAGAGATAAAAATCTAGCCTTGGGACATTTACTTCACTCAGGAAAAATTTTTTCTGTTCTCACTGCGTGCCTGAGAGTAAAAAATCATGTCATTTCAGGAGAAAACCCCCAAAATTCTAAGGCTCATGGAACCCCTCACTCTATGTTCAAATGACATTTGGTTATATTCCTTAAAACTAGGTTTCTTGAGTTTCATTGCCCAAGTATCTTCAGGTTAGATCTTAATTTAATCATGTAATAAGTCAGAAAATGTTTGACTCTAGGTTCAACATCAGTTTACCTCGCCCAAACTCCAGCTCTATACCTAGATTCTAAGTCTCCAAATTGGAATAGGATATTTTTGAGTAGAAAGACCAAGCAAGCCTGGCCCCCTGAGGTCTGTTCATTTTTCAGGGGAAATGCAAGTATGATTATTTAAAAGTACTATTACAACTGAGATATTGAGACTATGAAGATTAAAAAAAACAATATTTTATCTTCACTGGCTAATTTTAGCTGGGTAGGCATCAATTGAAAGGAAAGGAACTACATATTAAAAGCTTTAAGTAAATATACATTGAAGCGCTTCCTCTCAGGAAAAACACATACTGTGGTGTTGATTAAACACAATAAATCACCTGATTGTATTATATATTATGTGCTGGAGAAAAACCTTTCCTGCTAACTTGGCTTCCACAAAGCTCTTCTTTAGCAGTAAAGGGTAGCTATGTTTCCAGGTCCCAGGTAGTTTATTTCTTGATAACAGAATTAAATGAAACACACCTATTGTTTAAGTTCTTTAATTCTTGACTTACTGAAGGGAATTTTATGTGTGATGGAGTCAGTCCCTTCAGATCCCACAAAGATCAAGAGCTTCACCTGTGTAACATGCTACACCTGAAGAATCCAAAGAGAGAAAGTCATCCGTGTGCTCTCAGACTACTTAGTGGAAAATAAATATTAAAGACTTTACTAATAGGTATAAGGAAATAGTAACTGTTATTTAGAGTAGTGGAGGGAGGTGGAACCAAGGAGATATGTTGGCCTTTATAATAGGTAATACAAATATGAATCCTGTAGCATTCTTTTAATTAACATTGCTTTGTAAAAACCATTTCAGAAAACTGATACTATCAGTTGTTTTTTTTTTAATAATTTTTCCTAACAAAGTTTCCCTAACTTCCCCCCCAAGGTGGTGTTACGCAGGGTTAGAACTAGGGAGGTTCCAAAGTATAAATTTGTTGAGTCATGATATACTGAACTGTATTTTCATGTTTTCCAAAAAGATCTACTAATTGGATAATGTGACATTGTCTTTTGATGATCCTTAATTTTAAAATTATGAACATACTTTCATATAGCCACCTTTTGACTTGCTACTTAGCCCTGGTTGTCACTGTTGTTAATTATTTAAATCGTATCTCCTCCTTTATTAGCTACAAGACAGAAGGTACCATTATGATCTTCTTCTTTAAGTGACAGAAATGAAACTCCTTCAATTGACATTTCTGGTACACTGGTTTTATTCAAGGTAGTGAATTTAGCAGTAGTAATAGCTATAGTCAGACTGCAGAACCTGAAAATTAACAATACAGATAAAATTGTTTTTTCCATCCATTATTTTGTTTCAGAAATGTAAGTATACATTAACAACCAATGTGAGATATTATTCCTTCCACCCCACCTCCCCCCCCAAAATACCAAACCCTTTCAAAGCTCTAACACTGGAATAAATTAATAATCAAACAACTAATGTTCCAGTAATGTTTTCATTTGTCCTAATCTGTTTTTTTTAAGATTTTAAAAACATATGCTGAGGATAACTAACAAATGTCATATTTTATAAATGTAAATAAAATGTCTATAGAAGGCCAGGAATTAGATAGCAATATGAGTAGGTATATTTTCGTTTATGAAAATACCTTGAATATAGCTAGTACATGAAAATTTTCTATAAAACACAATAATTAGTACATAGATACACTCACAAAATCTGTAGAAGGAAGATATTGCATGCTTTAGGACTAAACCATATGGATAAATAACTAAAAAATGAATTTTGGAGGATTCTCACTTTGATCCAATAAAACAAGAATGTAGCACACATCTGGTTTTCATGCTTTCGCACCTAACAATACACAGACAAGCCATTTTGGGGAGTGGGGGTGGGCGCAATAGTAGGGCAGAAAAAAGGGTGATAGCACTTGTAGGAATAAGAAGGAGAATTTCTTTTTAATTCACTTGGATCCTTAGGGACATATACAATTTCTCTGGGCATTTGTTCCTCCCTCTGGTTATTAACAACTGTTAGGCAACTATGAAGAGGAAAAGGAATCCATTAATAAAATTTTATTATGTTAGGAGATTTTTCTCTTTTCCTTCTTGCTATAACACTAAACTTTTGAGAAAGCAGTCTTCAAGAGGTGTATTTCTGGACATTATGCCATTGGAACAGAAAGGAACATGATTTTTACATTGGGAATGTTTTTCTGTATGTCAAAGAGAAATCATACACTAAAATCAGACATGTAGAATCCACACAAAGAAAACCTCTTTTCATTCTGCTTGGCATAAAATTACTTCAACAAACGTGATGCATTTAGAGAATATTGCATTGGAAAGCAACCATAAAATACCAAAGTAAGGAGAAAATTTAGTTTACATTTCATGAAAACAGTTTTAAGCCTATTAAGAGAGAAGTCCTTCTGCCAAATGCCATACTGACTAAATAGAGCATATTCAAACATGTATATTTCCTCTTTCCATTCATTTAGAGGTTAAGAAACCTTTATATCCGCTGCACTAGGAGGAAAAGTACAGTGTGTGCTAGATAGTTTGTGTCCCAGATAACGTATTAGAAATTTCAGTATTTGAATTCCAGAGTGAGATATTTCTCTGACCTTCAACATCAAGTTAGATTTTCAATTTAGTTGCAATTTAAGCTGCAGATAATTATTTGGTTGCCCTGGTTATGAACATTGATTTTAAGGAATTCATGTACATGTAGCATACTTCAATGACATTGTAAGTATCAGTGGTTCAATATAATTTCTAAAAAATCCCATATCCTACATTTTACCCACTTGGGCTAGTTACCCAAGTATTAAATCACTTTTTTTAGTGCTTTCTGTAATGCTAAGTCTTGTACACTTAGGTTTGAGTAATGAGTGCTAAGCTATAAGATTTATAGTTTTAAAGGGGGAAAAAGTTGTTCCTCTAAAAATAATTATGTCATTACAATACAGAGAAGCTTTAGGCAGGATAGCACTCACTGTCTCATTTAGTACAAAGGCATCCAGAAAGAGAAAATACATGTTTTAGTTTAATTCCACAAAAATTCATTTAGAACCCACTGTATGTAAGGCACTGTGCAAGTCCTCCGGGACATTGTCGTAACAAAGGAAAAACTGCAATGTCTTTGCCCCTAAAGGACTTGCCATTTGAACAGTGAGAAGTTGTGTAATTAAATAGAAATGACATAACTCAGAAATATTAAGTGGATTTTAGAAGGTGGTATCTCAAAATAGCCAGATAACATAAAGGTGAGACGAAATGACCAAAGTTTCTGTTGTGGTTATTGAGTGTTTCAAGGGAAAGATTCTGTGAAAGGCTTCAAAAAGATTACATTCTATTGATTAACTTACTGCAATGGTTTCTTCCTCCATTGGTGTTGATTACAACCCATCCATGCCATCTTGTATAAAAATACAGGTTCATAATTTGAATGGAGAAGATGGACCAGCAGCTTCTTCTCATCCTTCTTTCTAGTATTATATGTTCTAGTTGGAAATAATACTTATGAATGAATATTAATGAGGCAAATGTAGAGGGAAAATGTAATGTTATTCAGGCATGTACGTTACTGAATATCATTGGAAATGGAAAGAAAGGTGATCGGAATGTAAAGGAGTTAAACCAGGCAAGAAATCCTGTTATTCATAAGGATATTACATATCTGTTGGTAGTAAAGAAACATATCTAGGAAGACGTCCAAGAGGCAACAAGGTATTTAGCTCTAGTTAGACAACCAGGTTTCAGCTCTTGATAGAAAATCTTCTTCAGCCCCCGTGAACAAAAGTAGCTTGGAACTTATAGAGCAGTTTATCTGTCGTTTTCATTTTATTGATCTAGAAATTAAGGCCCAGAGAGGGCTAAGAGATTTGACAATGATCAGGCAGCTGGAACTAGAACCCAGGTCTCCTGACCCCCAATTCAATACAACTTCCATAATCTTCAGTGACAGCCTGGAAGAAACTTCCAGAGAGTATCTAGCACATAATTTCCTTGTGGCCCTAGAAGCACAATCTGAATTCCATGGTTATTCACTTACTGTTGAGGTTCTTATTCAGCCCTGCTTTAGTTAGGTACATTCATCTGCTTCTATGCCTCATTCCCAACCTTTCTGCTGCTATTTTGTGTAGGGGTTTGTATTTATAAAGGAAACTTAACATTCTGCCCTATGTGAGATTTCCAGAATTCCTCTGTAGGATTTCTCCTTATGTGAGTAAAAGTTCAAATTAACATCCTTCCCCACCTAGGAGAAACCTCAAAATCCATTTAGTCCAATCCTTGTATTAATACAAATCCTATCTTACAAAACTGTGCAGTCATTCCAAGTTAGTATCTACTGACTTCTCTAGTGTCCATGACTGCTGGAAACATAGTGGTGCAATGTCAAGAACAAATGATTAGGTCTTTCAGAATTTTGCTCAGATGCTGGAGTATATCTAGAGGAGCCCAACCAGGATAGTGAAAAGTGGAATAGGTATGTTTAGCTTAATGAAAAACAGGAGGGAGGAAGGGAAGGAGGGAGGGAGGGAAGGAGAGAGAAAGAGAGAGAGAGAGAGAGAGAGAGAGAGAGAGAGAGAGAGAGAGAGAGAGAGAGAGAGAGAGAGAGAGAGCATATGACCTCTAGTCCAATATTAAAGCCTTGTCATGTAAAAATATGACTGGGCTTATTTTGTGTGGCACCATAAGGCAGACATAAAATGTGTGGCTGGAAATTCTAGGAAGAAGGATTTCAGTGCAATGTAAAGAAGAACTTTGTAACCATTAGATATGTTTAAAAAATGGATTGAACTCCTTCATATGTTAGTTTGAATGCTTTCAAGCAGAAACTGGAAGACCATTTGTCAAAGGTGTTTTTTAAAGGTAATTTTTAGAAGGGAGGTGGTGTAGGACAGGGTGCAGTAGTAGTAGACGGAGGAGTTTGGACTTAAAAGCCCTTTCCAACTCTTAAGACAACTTGAGACTAAGCTTTGTAGCATATTTGCAACACAACTCCTGTGCTGAGGAAGAGGTAGTATTAAATACATTGCAGCATATTAAGTAAAAGATATAATATCATTATAAAAAGAATTATAAAATCCTATATTTATAAATATATAATTATACATTATAATAAAAGAGAATTAAAATTACCAGAAAAATGAAATCCCAATTTAGACTAAAGAAATTGCGATTGAAAATGAACAAATATCAACTAATTTCTATGTCAGGGTAACTTTTCCTGAAATGACCTTAATAATGATTTAATTATTTCTATTTAAGTAACTATTCAAAATGAGCAAATTCCAAAAGAATGCTTACCCCGTTCATTTGAGTGATATTTTGGTACTGTAGATATGCCAAGAAAATAAATTCCTTGTCTATGCACAAATGACACTGTTGTAAATTCACCAGTATTGGATAGCTGATTATACTCCTAGTTTTTAGTGGGTGCAGTGGAAAAGCCCTGATTTTGGAGTCAGAAGACCTTCCAATCACTAGCTAATTGACTTTGACAAGTCACCGAACCTTTCTGGGTTTCAATTTCTTCATCTAAAAAGTAGAAATGATAATACTTGTGCACCTGCCCTCAGAGAGTTGTTGATTAAAATGCTTTGTAAACAGCAACCGATGTCAGTTTACTTGTTATTAATTGCTCAGGCATTTATTAAACACCTACTATGAGCTAGGCACTGAACTAGGTTCTAGAAGTAGAAACACAGATATAAAATCATCTCTTTCCTCTAGCTTAAGTTTTTCTGAGGGGAAACAATCCACATAAGTACAGAATACAGACAAAGAACATATAAAATAATTTCAAATGGGGGACAGCATTTGTAGTCTTGGGGATGGGGGAAATGCTTTTTCACTTTTTATCCACAGCATCTGGCCCAAGGCCAGGCACATTGTAGTTGCTTAACAAATGTTGTTTGATAGTTTGATTGACAGTTTAGGAAGTAAAACTTGAGTTCTGGTAATGTTACATTTTGATATCTTTTAGGGTATGTAGAGTGTAAGACATGATGGGCATACTGGTGTCATATCCAGGTGGTAAGTTAACTGGTACTTGGAAACATACTTGAGTCTTTCAGGAAACAGACCAAGAATCTCCTAAACTTAAGATGTATCTGTTCTGAAAGAGTTAATGTAGCTAAGCAACCAGCTTATTTCTCAGAATGAATTAAGTATTCATCTGACTCAACTGTTACTTGCAAGTGGCATCTTATTAAAACTACTCTATCCTTATGAAAAGCATCTTATTTTCTAGGACCGTGGCTATGATACTATGAATTGATTTATGAAACATTGTATATGGATCATCATGTGTTATAACGGTGTGGTTAGGGGTATAATTCAAGTCTTAACTTTGTAACGTTGTCCAGAACTACTTGAAGGTTAAGTGGTTGATTTGTCCTGCTGGAAAAGATAAGGAAAATTACCTTGGCTCAGGTGTTCTTAACCTGGGGCCTGTGAATATTTTTTAATAACAATTTCATCAAAATTGGTTTTCTTTGTCTTCTATATATTTCATTTTGTGGATTTAAAAACATTTTTCTAAAAAAGCGTCCTTAGGCTTCACCAAGATGAAAGGTTAAGAATCTTTGCCTTAGTCTTCAGTGATGTGAATGTTCTTTTTTTTTAATTTAAATTTAAATTTATTTATTTAACATATTTGGTTTTCAGCATTGATTTTCACAACAGTTTGAATTACAAATTTTCTCCCCATTTCTACCCTCCCCCCACTCCAAGATGGCTTATATTCTGGTTGCCCTGTTCCCCAGTCAGCCCTCCCCTCTATCACCCCCCTCCCCTCTCATCCCCTTTTCCCTTCCTTTCTTGTAGGGCAAGATAAATTTCTACACCCCATTGCCTGTGTATCTTATTTTTTAGTTGCATGCAAAAACTTTTTTTGTTTTTGAACATCTGATTTTAAAACTTTGAGTTCCAAATTCTCTCCCCTCTTCCCTTCCCACCCACCCTCCCTAAGAAGTCGAGCAATTCAACCTAGGCCACACATGTATGATTATGTATAACCCTTCCACAATACTCATGTTGTGAAAGGCTAACTACATTTTGCTCCTTCCCAACCCATCCCGCTTTATTGAATTTTCTCCCTTGACCCTGTCCCCTTTCCAAAGTGTTTGTTTTGATTACCTCCACCCCCATCTGCCCTCCCCTCCATCATCCCCCCCCCCTTTTATTTTTTTTTATCTTCCTCCCTCTTCTTTCCTGTGGGGTAAGATACCCAATTGAGTATGTATGGTATTCCCTCCTCAGGCCAAATCTGATGAGAGCAAGGTTCACTCATTCCCCCCTCACCTGCCCTCTCCCCTCCTCCCAAAGAACTGCTTCCTCTTGCCACCTTTATGTGAGATAATCCACCCCATTCTATCTCTCCCTATCTCCCTCTCTCAGTATGTTGCTCTCTCATCCCTTAATTTCATTTTATTTCTTTTAGATATCTTCCCTTCATCTTCAACTCACCCTGTGTCTGCTCTCTCTCTTTTACATATATATATGTATATATATATATAAACACACACATATATATATACACATACATACACATACATACATATACACATAGATATATACATACATTCACATTCACTTATATATATACATAAACATATATATATATATGCATATTCCCTTCAACTACCCTAATACTGAGGTCTCATGAATCATACACATCATCTTTCCATGTAGGAATGTAAACAAAACAGTTCAACTTTAGTAAGTCCCTTGCAATTTCTGTTTCTTGATGTGAATGTTCTTACTTTGCTTGGGTGTTTCTTCCATTCTTTCTGACTTAAGATGAGATAGAGAGGATGACTCAAGAAAAAATTAATGATGAGAGTTGCAGGAAGATTAATGAAAATGTTAAGCCAAGTTTTGAATTGTCAGTATGAGGGCTTTTTGGAGGAAATTTTAAAAAGTAGCATGCCCTGAGTTTATGTAATAAGGTCAGCACCAGTGAGCTTTATTAAACTCCCACTGTGCATGGGAAAGTCTTTGTGACAGAAGTTGACATTTTCCTTACAAAACAGATTGCCCCACTCAGACGTGTCTAGATAGATGAGACAAATGTGGGTGAACAAATGATAAGGGACATACCCATTTACACATTTGCAGTTTGGGATTTTTTGCTATAAATCTGACCTTACTACCCCTAGGGGAGTAAATAGAAAAATTTACTTTGGTGGCACAGTGGATTTGGAATCCAGGAGACTTTTCTTCATGAGATCAAATCCAGTCTCAGATACTTACTTATTGGCTGTGTGACCCTGAGCAAGTCATTTCACCCTGTTTGCCTCAGTTTCCTCATCTATCAAATGAGCTGGAGAAGGAAATGGCAAATCACTCCAGTATCTTTGGCAAGAAAATGAAGAATCAGACAACTCAACAAGAAGAAGAAGTAAGGGATAAATAACAGGCAATATTGAATAATGGATCTGGAGGAGGGTGGACATATCAACAAAGAGCATCTGTAGAAAGGGCATTTTTTAGTTCTCTTTAATGATTCAGGGATTTCCCCTCTTATAGTTATCTTCTCTTTCAGCTGAAGAGAATGGAGGTAGCAGCTGTTATGATCACTTATCTACATCCTCATATCTGCTTGAAAACTGTGCTCAATTGATTTGTTTCGGATCAATTTTCTGTTACTTTGGTGAAAAACCAGGAGGAAAAAAAGAGTATTGATGTTTACGTTGGCACCAGATAAGACTTTATTCTGTTTATTCAGGTTCCCTTTTGGTGAATTCACTTAGTGAACGTTTATTTTAGGCAGAACTTTGAATGTCTTGAGATCTATCAGTGCGTGCAAGGAAGATTAACCCATGAGAAACTTAGGGTATGGTGGGATTGGGGGAAGAGACCTGACTTATTTCATGGGGTTTTGATGGATCAGGGTGAGTGTAAATAGCAGTTGTTTCTGTTCTGGCCAGAAACTCTTCTCCCAGAGTGATTCTTTTGTGAAGGCAAAATAGGACAACTTTTGCCTTCATTTTTACTTAGCCTTTAGTTACTGAATGGGTGATGTTTCAGAACTACTGAGACCCGGGAAAGGCCCAGCTTAAAAAGGCCAAGGTCTCTCACTGCATCTGAGGCCATCCTCCCATTGTCCTGACCTATATCTTGCCACTGGACTTTGACCCCGAAGGACAGAGTAAAGCTGATGACTTTGCATAGCTCTGCCTGACTCAAATCCAATTCACTTGCAAGTCAAGACATCACCCTCCTGATGTCATTGGTCCCCTTGGAGAAGAGAGAATGAAGAACAGCAATTTCATTGATGTGGGGAAATCTGAAAGGAGTTAAATGGCTGCCTAGGGTCACGTAGCCAGTATACTTCAAAGACAGGACTTGAACCTGGCCAAGTCTTCCTGGGTCCAAAATCAACTCTCTCCATACTTCACCATGGCAGTTTCTTAGACTAGTTGAGTTTTGTTCATTTGTTTTATTCTCATACAAGTCATATCTAGTCTTAGTGAAAAAGATCCATAGCTTAAACCATCAGTGATTATTTTTAGTTTAAGACTAGTCAAAACTTGTTTTAATTTTTTTTTATAAATGACTTAATACTATGGAATTTCTTACATTTAAACTGAAAACAAACTAAAATACTCCTGTCAGAAAGGAAAAACAGTGGCAGGCTTACTTTGCATTCCTTTAGGGTTATCTCCTGAAAAGACTACCGTTCACATTCTAGGCCATTAATCTGTTGTCATGTGCTTTCCTTAGAGGAATCTATTTCCTTCCTGAGGAGGTCCAGTAGGTCAGGTAAATATCCAGGCTCGGAAACAGCCTGTATCATGCCCACTCTGTCAAACTACTAATCTCTATAAAGAGATTGTTAGACGCACACTCTAGGAAAATCCTATTGTGCAGTCAGACCATTCAGTAATGTCCTTGATCAGTAAGGGGACTGAACTTAAGCTGTTACAGTATTTTCACTATCCATTTCTAAGGAATTACTATTAAATTACTTTAGTTAAAAACCAGTAGTCATTGTAAGTCATGCTTAGTGTCTGATATAGTTTTTTGAACCTGGTAAGCAGACCATGATTGTTAAATGAATTAAAAGTCATTTGAAATAGTTGGCTATGTATGCCATGTATTTACGTGAGTGTGCTTCCTCCTACATTTTGAAGATCATGCAAACTTAGTGGTGTTGTGTCCTGGTGGTGTAGACACACAAATCAAAACATCATGGTACCATTCCCTGATTCCACGTTAAGTGTTTGATTCAATGTTAAGTACGTGATTCCAAGTTAAGGGCACTTCCTTCAAAATAGGGAAGAACAAAACTCAGTGGCAAACACCAAACTGTTTCAGTACCGATCTTGACGCTGATTTTGCTTTTTCTTAAAGGGAATGGGTTATCATAAACTCATGGAGAGAAAATAATAAACATAATGACCACAACCATGGAAATGGAAAGAACAGAAAATTAGAAAGAAACAATGCCATGTGATTAAAATAACCAAGAATCTTGACCCTGGACAAAATTTAAAAATAGTTTGGCTGTAGAATATTGCATATGCCATTGGCTACACTGTAGTTGGTTTTGCTTAATAGCTTTCTTTTCTTTTTAGAATTTTTATTGATAGCTTTTGTTTTATACCAGGTCCACTTAAAAGTGTTATTGTTTGTTTCTCAACCGCATCCCAGTAATAGTAACAGTAGCATTGGTAATATTAGTAGCAATTTTCACACTCATAGAGCACTTTAAAGTTTGCAAAATACTTCCATGGTATCATCTCATTTGAAAAAAATTATTATCAGGATTAATGTGCCCATTTTGAATAGGAAATAAATGGAGACTAACTTGCAAATTACACACATTTTCAATCCAATACTTATAATATACATATGGATATTATTATAAACTATTAAAAATATAAACAGGACAACAGGTCTATAGAGATGTGAGGAAGAAATAATCCAAACTCTGGAGAATACTTTTGCTCCCTCACCCAGTAAGATTACGTAATCTTCCTTCATTGTGAGACCCATTAAAAATAAAAAAGAGGAAGGAAATCAATTGGGAAGAAATCATTCAGTAAGGAAAAAAAAATAACCAAGAACTGTTGAAAAGCATTTTAGATATTGAAAGCAAGGAGAATTTAAAGTAAAGTAATCAAAATAAAATATTTTTTAAGAATCTAGTTGATTCACCATATTCCAAAATGCTGGTGTCTTTTAGCACCATTACTATATGATTAAAAATTTCACTTTCAATCATACAGTTATGGAGTTCCTTGTAACTGGAGGTCTTAAAGGGATATTTTTGTTGTTGGTCAGTAGTATCTGACTCTTTGTGACCACATTCAGGGCTTTCTTGGCAAGGATACTGTAATGGTGTGCCATTTCCTTGTCCAGCTCATTTTACAGAGGAAAAAACAGAGTCAAACAAGGTTAAGTGACTTGCCTAGGGTCACACAGCTAGTGTCGGAGGTCAGATGTGAACTCAGGAAGTCTGATTCCAAGCTCCCACTGTATCACCTATTATTTGCTAAGGGTGCTGTAAGGGTTTTTGCTTAGATATTGGCTGAATCAGATAAATTTATATCTGAGGTTTTGTAATTCGATGATTCTAAGATTTAATTCAATGAGTCTCAAAATATTGAGCAAATATATCAAATGTACAAAATAACACCAAACCATTCTACCATTTAACAGCATATTTCTTGCCATCCTGAAGTAGTTTCAGTTTTTTATTCTTTCGTAAGTTGCCCTTATACTGTGCCATACCAGGAAATTATCCTTTTTTTCAGGAAAAAGGAGAAAATCTGTCCCTCCTTGTCTGCCACAAACTATTTTGACATGTAGCATATATGTAGAGAGGTGTTTATTAAACATTCATAACATGAATAATGTAAAAAGGAAATAATTGTTCACATTCTGCCTTTAACAAAAAATTAGGTGTAAAAAGAACGCTGACAAAAAATACAGCTTAAAGTACTCCTACTTTGCCTCTCAGTAGATGAAGGCCCCAGGCCAAAAACAAAATGATTTCTAGTGAAAATTGTGACTTGATTTAAGGTTATCTACTTCCAGCCTCTCCCATCTAAACAGAGCCAAAGAGTAAATTTAAAGTCAAGTATGGTTTGCCTCAACAAAATCCCCATTTATGTCAAAGCAATATCAAACTATTTGATAGTTGCCTAAATTGCTTTCTGGTGTGAGGTTTGGATTCATCATTGTTAATATCCTTTTTCATTTCAGCATCTTAAGTCATCATTTTCTCTAGTTAAAACAATATTTGAGATTTTTTGAATTGCCCTCTAGGAGTTTTAAATTTCACATCTGTTAGATTTCTAAAAAAAAGACATTCTTTCTTGTTCTCTATTTTAAAAAATGTTACTAGCTATGCCACCACAATAATTTGCCCCAGTTAGGGGCATGGACGTGACCCTGGGTTCTCTAAGGCTATGAGAAAGCTCTGCCACGTCTTAGCAAATCGGAAAGACCAAGTATAGTTCAGGTCCTAAGCTATGTCTTACTGCCTAAGGATCCATCCAGGAACATGTGGATTAATCCTTTGGCCATGGAACCTTAATGAAACAATGAAAAATAAAAGATGACCTTTAGTCCATATGGCTCCCTTTGTCTACAGTAGCAGTGGCAGAAAAGTCACGAGAGGATGCTAAGAATCATGAAGTTTTTAGACCACATACAAATACCAGTTGAGCTTTTAGATGCACAGAATGTAGGATTGTGCCACAAGAGAAAGAGTATTTGGAGTCAAATGACTGAGATTCAAATATACCTACTTTCTCTTTTTCTCCAAGTTAAATGCAGGCAGACCCCAACAGCCTATTGCAGTAGTGAAGGCGTGAGGTGATGAGTGGTACCACTCTAAAACAGAGTGGTAGAGAAGAGAAGGGGCCATATTTGAGAGATATTGCAAAAGTAAAATTGGCAGGCATTTGCAACAGACTGTATGGGGCAGAATGTGAGAGATAGTGAAGAGTTGAGGATGACATCTAGATTGTGAGGCTGAAGGATTGGGAGGATGATGTTGCAAAGGAGATAAAGTTTAGGGGGAAACATGAGTTCAATTTGGATGTGTTGAGTTTAAGGTGTCTACTGGATATCCAGTTCAAGATGTCTGAAAGGCAGTTGGAGATGGGGTAGATTTGAGAATCGTCACCACAGAGATAGTAATTAAATCAATGGGATTGCCAAGTGAAGTAGTAGAAAGAAGAAAAAAAGGGCCCAGAAAAGAACCCTGTGGGACATCTATGGTTAGAGGTTAAGGTATCTGGAAGAGGAAAAGAGACTGAGAAGGAGCAGTCAGATAAGTAGGAGGAGAACCAGAACAGGCTGGTGTCCTGAAAACCTAGAAGGTGATCAATCGTCATCCTAAGACCAATTACAGAGTTGATTTGATCATGGGTCATGGTTGTAGAATTTGGAGGAGAGGAGAGGAAATGGAAAGGTTATACAAGAAGAAGCATGAGGATTGATGAAAAGATGACTAGAGAAAAGAGAGTGAAATGAAATTTGGTGCCTGAACATTCGTGGACCACTAGGTCCAGGAGACACTTGATCATTTCTGATTCCTCTAGTAGCATTTGTGGGTGAAAGGGAAATGACAAGAAATGAATGAAAAATAGAACTTATCTGTCAATATTTCTATAACAAACTATACCTGGGGTGTTATATGGGGAAGCAGAATTAACCCTAAAGAAGCTAAATATGGGAAGGACTCCTAGACTAGACACATGCTAAAAGGGACACAATTTTGACACCATTAAGGGATGAATTTTCAAGATATCTGGAAGATATAAAGATAGCAAATTGATCAGACAAAATTGTGGTTAAAAAAATGCCTATCAGATCTATGTATCCAAAGTAACTCATTATCAAATAAGAGATAGGGAGGATGAAAGAAGATAAAATGAATAATTTTGATTACATAAAATTTAAAAGTTTTTGTGTAAATACATTTAATAAAGCTAAGATTGAAAAGGGAACAGTTAAGTGAGGGGGAAAATCTTTGCAATAAGTTTCTATGATAAAGATCTCATTTCCTAGAATATGAAGACCAGATTCTAATTTATAAGAATAAGAATTACTACCTAATTGACAAATAGTTTAAGGATACGAACAGGTATTTCTCAAGGGAAGAAATGCAGGCCATCTCTAGCCATATGATTCCTTAGAAAAATACAGTCTTTAAGGCTTGTCCCCAACAAGTCGTCACCTATCCTTATTCCATAATTATACAAAATTATTTGATAGATGCCACTACAGAGATAATTATGTTCAATGATCCACCGATAATTAATAACCAGTGAAAAATAAAACAGGGAAATGTAGTCTCACCAAGGGTATTAGCTACTGTCATGGAAAATGTCCTGAACCAAGTCCAAATGGAAGAGGGATTTCCTAATGAAGGTGAAATGCTCCAGATGTTCCTGTTTCATTTGTTACATTTTGCATAGCCTCCATAGCTGCTCCCTGACACAAAGTCCCATCTTTTTAATGATAGCATTTTCTAGTGATGCCCTATGAGTTTTACAGTATGGAATACCAAAATCTCCCAAGAACCCAAAATGTGGATAATCTAAAAAGCAATGGAACCACTTATGTCAGGTGTAAATTGGTGAAATTACTAGAGGTGGTTTGTTTTCAGTAAGGAGAATAAAAGACATCCAGGGAAAGAATGTTCCAAAAGGGGGGTTGGTTGGTCCTGTAGCAAGGGCAAGCAATAATAAATGGGTGCCCAGACGATTGTACTGGTATCGAGAGAATGTTTAAAAAAAAACCAACAACTGGGAAAGGCCTCCGAAGCATTGGATTGATCTCTGTGGAGGACTTATGGGAAGACATAGACAAAAATAAAGGAGACACATAGATTATTGAAGTGTTTACTGTGAATGGCAGTACCCAAGGTTATAAATCACGAGTGTTAAGAGTGTGATTACTGCCTTTCTCAAGTTTCCTTATATGGAACTGGATTTGATAGCAGAAGATCAAGACTCAAATCTTGGTTATGTTATTTTCTAGAATATGACTTTGGGTAACCCATTTCTTCTTTCAGAGCCTCAGTTTCTGTCTCAAGTCTCCCCCACCACTGCTAATTCCATTCCATCCTTGACATGGCTGCCAAATGATTTTCCTAAAGGTCACTCTGCTACTCAATATCATTTTTAAAAGACTTTATTTTTAATTTATAAAATACAACAAGCACTTTCATAGAATTAAAAAAAAGATGATTGTACATGAAGCTGCAAATCTACTGTGTACAACTTGCTATTACTTTTAAATATGAAATAAAATTATTATAACTTTCACATGGTTCTATTTATCAGTTCTTCCTCTGGATGCAGATAGTGTCTTTCTTCATAGGTCCTTTGTAATTAATTTAGTCAAAAGGACTTATTTGCTCAAAGTTGTTCTTAAAAACAATATTGCTGTTACCAAATACAACATTCTCTTGGTTCTGTTCATTTTACTCTTCATTATTTCATGCAAGTCTTCCCATGTTTTTCTAAGATCATTGAGCTCATCGTTTCTTATAGCAGAGTAGTATTCCATTGTAATCTTGTATCACAACTTGTTCAGCCATTCTCCAACTGACAGGCATTCCCACAATTTCCAGTTCTTTGCTGCTACAAAGAGAGTCACTATAAATATTTTAGAATCTATAGGCTCTTTTCCTTTTTCCCTGATCACCTTTGGAAATAGACCCAATAGTGGTATTGCTGGGTCAAAAGGTATGTAGACAGTTTAATAAGTGCTTGGGCATAATTCCAGATTGCTCTCCAAAATGATTGAATCAGTTTACAATTCCACCAAAGGTGAATTAGTGGATTAGTGATATAATATTATGTCATTTTTATCTCATCTGTTTTTACTTTTTATTTTTTTGTTTTATAACCTATATTCATGAGTTATGATAGTACATACATGCAATTTATGAATCAGTAAATATACACGTGTCATGGATTCCTGCCCAGTTTTTTTAATAGGGGTACATCATAAAGAAAACTTGAGGACCAATGTTCTAGATGACCTTATAGCTTCATAGGATTAGAGTTAGGAGAGACTATTGATCATTTTAGTCTACCCTCCTCATTTTACAGGAGGGAAAACTGAGTCACAGAGCAGGAAAGTAGCTAGTCTGACTTCACACACATAGGAAGTATCAGACTTATTCGAATTCAGGTTCTCTCATTACCAGGGTAGTACTTTCTCCACCACATCACATTGTTCATATTGTATATTTAAATGGGCTTTCTATTAGCTTTTTTTCCCAGAAAATACATTACCTAATTAATTGATGGTTTTCCCTGATGACACATAAAAAACTTCAAGTAAAAATGACGATAAATATTCAGTTATTTGATAAGGAATTTACCCAAAAAAATGGTCACTGTATTCATGTTTGCCATTTACTTGAATCCCAGTTTGAGTTAAGATTGAAATAAACCTTGTTGACCTTACGATAGACTTTGCAGTCATTTGAGTGCCAAGCTGCTTGACCCAGAAGTGTTTTTGCTAAAAGTGAAGTACAGAGAGAAATGAGGGTTTCTTTTTATAGGTCAGTCATTGATTAAATGTCACTTTTTGTGTGTAGCTTTCCAAACATAAATCTTTTCAGAGATCTGCAAAGCTAAGGGGTTTTTTTTTGGGGGGGGTTGTTGTTTTTTTGCCTGTTTTTTTTTTTAAACTGAGCTAGCAGCCCTGGAGATAATCCAAAAATTTAAGTTGTGTCTTCCCATCATTCAAAGTGGTGGGATAGGCCTGCACACATAGAACTTTTGGCTGCTTAAGCAATATTTCTGTCTCTAAAAGTTCATTTAACATTCTTAAATTCAAACATTCACAACATTCAAAGTATTATTTAGGTGCACTGAGTATTACCTGGTATCCCACAGTTTTCCTGGTGTTTTTAAGATCAGTTACAGGATTACATACCAGGTGTTCTATCCTATTTCAGAAAATGAGAAGCCCAGGCTTTTTCTCTAAATAGGAATTCTAAAGAATCATAGAACATAAAATGTTAGTTCTGAAAGGGACCTTAGGGATCAATCATCTTCTAATCCAATCCTCTCATTTTACAGAAAAAGAAATTGAGGACCAGAGTGGTGAAATGTTTTGTTTGAGGTCAAATGGCTAGTAAGTATTTGAGCTGGAACTAGAATCCAGATATGTTTCCAAGCCCAGTACTCCTACTATGAAATGAAATGCAAAAAGGCAAAGAAAGCACTGATTAAGCCCTTAATATGTGCCAAGTACTGTGCTAAGTGCTGGGGATACAAATACAAAAGCAAGACAGCCCCTGCTCCTGGAGAATAATGTTTTTAAATGTATACAATAAAATTAATAAGATTACAAAAAAACCAATTATATTTAAATAGTTATCAAAATAAAAAGTTTACGGACCTCAGGTTAAGTGCTCCTATGAGAGACAACACATAAAGGAGGTTCCAGCTGCAATTCAAATGGAAAAGTTTCATGGGCTTCAGAGTCTAGTGGTAAATTACACGGGAATTCTATTATATTATGTGGTGTATATGTGTATACATATAAATATGCATGCATACAGATAATCCTTCAGCTGTTTTTCAGTTGCGTTCAACTCTTCATTATCCCCTTAGGGGTTTTCTTGGCACTCTACTGCAGTGGTTTGCCACTTTCTTCTCTAGCTCATTTTACAGATGAGGAAAATGAGGCAAGCAAGGTTCAGTGACTTACTCAGGATCACACAGCTAGTGTGATCTATCTGAGGCCAGATTCAAACTCAGGACTCTGGCCACTGTGCCATCCAGCCCCACCCATGCACACAATTATATAATATGATATAGCATCATTATATAATTATAATATAAAATATAGTATATTACAATATACAGGGCAGCTAGGTGGCGCAGTGGATAGGGCACCAGCCCTGGAGTCAGGAGGACCAGAGTTCAAATCTGGCCTCCGACACTTGACACTTACTAGCTGTGTGACCCTGGGCAAGTCCCTTAACCCCAATCACCTACCATAAAAAAGAAACAATACAGTATATGATATATTGAACACCACAGGACTGGGCTGCATGATATAATATAGTATATTGTAATGTAGTATGGTATAATATGTAGTACAATATAGTATATACTGTATATATACACTACATAGTGTATATATAGTATGTCATATGTGTATATATAGTACGTCATAGTATTATAATATAGAATCCTATACTATATATAGTATACTATTTATGTAATAGAATATATTACAATATACTATATTATATAAGCCAGTTCTGTAGTAATTGATGAATTATGAGCACTCATAGTTTTAAATAATAATAATAATGTCCTGACTGTTCTGATCAATAGGAAATTCCAACCAAATAGAGCATTATGTGGGGATCATAGAAAATAGGAATTAAATTTGAAAACTATGCTTAAATTCAGCTCACTGAAAGTAGACATTTTTTGTTTAAAAATCAGTAGATACTTCAGTGCCCCTCCGCCCAAGAAAGATAGAAATATAAATCTCAAATGATATAGGTTGGTTGTTCCTTTTGCCCCAGAGTACTCACAGTAACTTTAAAAAGAAAATTCCTAATAGTTGTAAGAATTCAGAAAGCTCTTAGACATCAATATTAACCAAGTATTATTGGCAGTTTAGGACTGATAGTGGAGTGTTTGCATTCTGTTGATTTTTGCCTCCTTTTTACTCACCTTGTAACCATCCATGGCGTATTGTGACTTCAGAGTCTCAACATCCTTATCTGGAAAATGGGAATAAAACTAATACCATTAAGTTCCTACCCTCACGAGGCTGTTGTGAGGATCCAGTTAGATGTGTGAAGTCATTTGTAGACCAAAGATGTCAAATACAGCCCTCATCCTATGTCGATGACTCCCAAGGGCAGCCTGAACCAAGTTAAATGTAATTGGGAAAATGCAATTGGGATCTCCCGCTGCATCCAGGGCCATCTACAGTTGTCCTGATCTATATCTTGCCACCAGACTCAGATGCCTCAGGAATAGAGTGTGAGGCTGGTGACTTTGCGTGATGTTCACTTAAACCCAACTCATTTGCAAGTCATGGCATCACCTTCCCAATGTCATGGTTGTCTTTGAGATTGAAGGACAAACAACAACCCTTGAGTAGCAGTAGCTGCCCCACTGGCGACCCACTTGGCCAGTTCCACTTGGGCAACACAGTTCCTTCTTTCCTTCCTTCCTCTCCCTCTGTCCACATAGGTAATCATACCCTTACCTAAGGGTACTCTGCCCAAAGGAATATAAATTTCCTACCAAACATATAAATGATCAAAGAAGATAATAATTGTAAAGGGCTTAGCATAGTACCTAGCATATAGTAGGCACTTTGTAACTGCTTAGTCTACCCCCTCACCCCCAAAAAAACCCTGTGAATTCGCAAGTACGCCATTCAAAAAAGAACCTGTCTTTATTGTTACTATGTCTTAAAAAAAAAGAAAGAAAGAAAAAGAAAAGAAAGCTTAAGGCAGCCAGGAAGACAGTGCTAAACTCTTTGGCATGAAATATCCCCAGACTAGTCACGGATGAAATCTGAATAACTTACGTGCTAACAATAGTTCCCTGATATTTCCTCTGATTCAGGAATCTGGCAGCAAAGACAAGAAGGAAGTGTTTCAATCCAATATATGGGGATAGGAGGATATTATGTACGTGAAAAGAACACAACTCCATTAATTTTACTTATAAAGTTGCATAGAGTGGGAGAAAACATATAATATTAACAAAAACCTTACTAGAATGACCATTTTAGTTGATATAGCATATTCTTATATTTACAAGCTCCCAGTTTATGCTTCATAGCCTAGACCTGTTGAATTTTATCTTCCTAGTGCTACTTAGGTCATTGTAGAAAAAGAAGCTGAAATGTCTGCTGTTTGACACATGGCTAAAATGTTGTAATGATGGGCATTAGATGAAAAATTTCATTTCTCCAAAATGTAATCTTCTCACCTATAAAATGAGGGATACTTTGTTTACTTACTTTAGCAGATTATTGTGTGACACAGTCCTATCCTGAGGGCCAGGTCCTGCCAACCCAGTGCTCTCTAAGGAAGAGTGAACAGGGCAGCCCCTTCAGAGGGTGAAGGACCAGAAGTAACAAAGGGAAGTAACCAAGAGCTAAGTTTAGCCATAATATAATAAGAACCTTTCTAACAATTTGAGCTATCCAAATGTGGAATGAACTGCATTGAGAAGTGGTGGATTCCCCCTGCTGGGAGGCCCATAAGCAGAGGCTGGACAGCCACTTGTCCCAAAAGTTCTAGTGAAGACTCCTTTTTGTTGGGGGAGGGGTTATACTATATGTCCCCAGAGATTCCTTTTCAGCTCAAATTCTGTTTCTGTGAGTATGAGCAGCTGGAGTCCAGCCTAGGTCTTAGAGGAAGGAGACCTTATGGTACAGAATGCCTAGGGACCAGGAAAAATTTATCCTGGAAAAATTCATGAAGAAACTACTTGGTATAAATATCATCACCCTACAATTGTAGTCTCATTACACGAGTATATAAGGCCATCTTAATTTGGTCCTATTTGCATTGGACAACGAAAGTGAAAGCCCTTTTTGCCCCTGAATTCACTTTTGAACATGCTTTGCATCTTCAAGACCTGCACAGAACAAGAAGATTCTAGGGGGAGGCAATTCAATTGGCAAAGAAAAGCAGGTAGAGAGTAGAATTCAGAAATGACTACTCTTATCAAGAAAAAAATGCTAGTTGATTTTATCCCTGCCTCTTAAAAGTATTCAGTGCCAGTCATGACCTTACTCTTTTCTTGCCCCTCCTATCCACTGCCCTCATTATGGCCAACACTTATATACATGAGCTAGAAAGTAGAAGAGGATATGGGGGGGATTCAGGATTATGGATTCTGTCATCCATAGTTCCAGGTATTGAAGCCCAACTCACAGGGTTATTTGGTACTTGACCCTAACACCAACAGAAATCCACTGAAAACTTTAAAGTCCTTTGTAAATTTCTCTGTAGGTGTTTGTCATTTGTTTGATTCACCCCAACCCTTCAATGAACACTCATCAGGGCTGTGCTCTATCTGCACTGCGCATGCCCTCTTCAGTGAGGTCATGACACTCATCTAGCCAGCTAAAGCATCATGACCTTGATTTTCTGCTGTCTGGAGCCACTTGATACCCATGGAGACCTTACTTGGTGGGGATCAGGAAACAAGTAGATATGTCATTCAAGGACCTTTTCCAGTGGGAGGGTATAGAGCAGGAGGAAGGGTGAGGAATGAGAAGGAAGCACAGGCAGGAGGGAGATGGACTGCTGTTACTGGACAAAAGTCCTGCACTTCTGTTTTTAATTGAGTATATGTATGCACATATACACGTGTGTACACATGCTCATTCACATTGACAGAGCTATATATGGTATCAGAAATCTTTCAGCACTATAGAGAGACACTATGTGCAGTGTAAAGTCTACTGGATTGGGAGTCAGAGATAACAGGTTCTGCTTCTTACTAGCAACATAACCTTGGACAAGTCACTTAATCTCAGGACCTCAGTTTTCTCATCTGTAAAATGAATGCCATTTGTTGTTGTCTGTCCTTCTTTCTCGAAGAGGACCAATGATATCACAAGGGTGATGACTTGCACATGAATTGGACTTAAGTGAGGCAGAGCCTAGTTACCCTAGAAGAGAACAGACTGGGATTGGGTTGGGGACTATCACAATCTTGGTATTCAAATATTTAAAGAGTT